>NC_089873.1:34245000-34905000 GCF_040182565.1 Anser cygnoides
TGGAAAGTCTCACAGACCCAAAGCCATGGCCACCTGCCTGTCTCTGGGGGAAGAAATAGCATCTGCCAAGCACTTGAAGCATTTTCTCTGCTACCTCAGAGCATCAGGCACTTTTGCCTCCAGCCACCTGAAGAAAGTAGGAGAAAGCAAATGGATGAAAACAGGGAAAAAAGAACAGAGGAAAATTTATGTAGGGAGGAAGCTCCCTTTCTCGTGCCCTCTCCTCTCAGCCTGATTAGGCAATAAAGGCCTTGAAGGATGAATTTTACTTCTGTGTTTGTTCCAATACAAGGCTGAAGGAGATATGGATGCACTAAATTCAACACAAGCAATTCCACTCTTCCTCAGGGACAATAATATTTACAGTTGGACGACTTAAAAAAATAAAAAGAGATGAGACTTACATGCCAAGTTAATGAAATCTGTAGCTTCTGTAAAAATAATAGGGCTGTGGACAATAAACCGGGAAAGCCTGTAAGAATTTGCAGTCACAAAAAAGTTGCTACTATGCAGAGTAACAAGGAACAAGAGTCTGCTCTTATTAAAGTCCATGTGAGGGTTTTTGTCTCATTTCAAAAACTGCCACTTTGAAAACACTTCAAGAAATTAGCTAAAGTACATTCTGACATCAAAATTCTGAAAAATCAATATAAATTCACAAGACTTTTCAGTGTCACCAAATTTGTGTTTTTATTCAAGTGGTCTCATTGAATAATAGCAGACAAAAGAGGCCAAACAGACAAAAGTGCTTTAGTGGATAAAATAATGTACATGGAAACTGTGGTCTATTAAAGTAGAGCACGTAGATGTTCAGAAATGTACTGATGCTTTCAATCTCTCTCACATTTTACTGAAGTATGCAGTATCGTATTCAAAGAGCTGTGGTCTAATTCTTTTGTTAAACTCCATTGATTTTAATAGGCTGTCACTGTTGTGTACAATTAGTAAAAAAAAATGTTCTAATGCAGGCATTTACTTTTACAGACCACTTTTAGATGTCCTTGATAATGATTTGCCATGATCTTGCACCCTCTCAGCCCAATCTGCAGACCCTATGGGCTTATTCCCAAGCCCCCTGGGCTAGTAACTGGGAGTTCTTTGAAATGGGCTTATATGGCAATTTGCAAAGTTTACATTTCTCAGGATACTAAGTGCACAGGCTGTGACTTTAGGTGCTTATGGATACAACAGCAGGACAAATAGGCTTCGTGGAAGAAAGCCTAAGTTTCTACATGGAACTTAGTGTCTGCTTCGACTTCTTGTTATGAGACCTGAAAACAGAGATGCAGGATCAGAAAGGCAAAGGACAAATAAACTTGATAGTCCAACAGAGTGAAAACTATTCAGTAATGGTAAAGGGTCTGAGCTGTATTTAAGATGTATGGGGTTTAAAGTTCTCTCTGACAGAATGTCAATTGTAGTACATTTATAACTTGAGAAAAAAAATATATAATTTTTCAGTAGTTTGAAGAATGAGACATTGGGGAAAAATGCTTCTCTAGAACAGAAGAAAAAAAAAAAAGGAAAAAGAAAAAAAAAGCTTCTGCCATGGACCATAGGCTTTTCAAACCACAGTCACCTCACTTGCAGGAACTGATGGTATCAGTGCTCTATCATGAAAACATATTTGGGACTAGCACCAGCTTGTTTGATTTCTTTTCTCTTTGTCTAACAAAATGCAGTTCTGCGTGAAGGTAAGAAAACAATTATAATTAATTTTCCTGATAAAGTTATTGAGCCCATGCTTTTCATTTGGCATCCATAGCTAACCTTTGCTGCTCTCAATAGCCAGGAGAAAAATAGCCATACAATAAATTGTATGGATAAGAATACAGAAAGAGAGTTATAGAATATGTTTTGAATTAAAAATATAGAAAAATGTCTTGAGGGAAAATGAAATGAGAGATATTGAGAGATTTTCTGAACTTGTGTTATTTGGCAAATTTGAAACAGTAATCAAAAGCACGTCACAATACTTCATTTAAACTTTTTTTTTAAGTGAAATCTTTCACTTTCCAAGCTGAAATGATTTTTCTGTCCTTTGACTTCATCAAAACCACTACATTGTTTTAAGTGGACAACACTGAAAGCACATGGATTTATTGTTTCTGGAAGAAAAAAAACAAACACACATAACAACTGTTCAATTAGTAATCATTCAAACTCTTGATCTTGCAACATTTTCAAAAGTTTCAACATTTAATCTGGCCAGAAAACACCACATTTTGTAGCTACTAATGAATTAAGAAAAGTAAATCTGCTGTTTCCTTATCTGCTAATGTTAGGTGGTAACATTTTATATTGTCATGAAGAATAAAACAAGGTACACTCAGAATTAAAAAGGGGAAAATTCATGGAAATACATAGAAAAAATTCAGCATAAAACCTGATAGTAATCAAGTGTGTGGTAGGAAAAACAGTTGCCCTGATTTTGAAGGTAACATAAAGAAAGGAGTGATAAAAGTGGTACAAAACTAACATCAACAATCCTGTCTTTTTTTTTTTTGAGAAAACAACAACAACAAACAAAAGAAAAAAGAAAAACTTTTCTACCAGTAATTTCTTACTTTCCCTAACAGGTTGGCTAGGAACTAGGAATTTTATTCTAAAATTTTGGCTAAAGTACTGGTAAAAATGTGAAAACAAGAAAGTACCCTGAGATAAGGCAAGTATTACTAGAAGAGGAAGGACAGAGTCTGTGGTAACCTCTCCTAGACCCTGATGCTTGCACCAGGGAAGAAAACTTTGCTTTGTGACCTAGGGTCCAAAGGGGAATGCTCAGGACGTTCTCTGTAGCTGTCTCCATATTTGCTAGCCAAGGCCATCTTCTGCAGCCTTTGCAGGATTTTTGTAGCACTGGAAAAAGAACTAAAATAAAAAATATGAAAAAATAAAAATAATGAAAACTCTTCTTGAAAGATACAGGTCAAGAGGCAATGGGCACAAACAAACACAGGAGGTTCCCTCTGAACACTAGGACTCATTTCGTTACTGTGTGGGTTCCTGAGCACTGGCACAGTGGAGGTTGAGGAGTCTCCCTCCTTGGAGCTCTTCCAAAGCCACCTGGACATGGCCCTGGGTAGCCTGCTCGGGTTGTCCCACCTCAGGCAGGGGTTGCAGCAGGTGGGCTCCAGAGGGCTCTGCCAGCCTCAGCCATTCTGGGATTCTCTGGTCTCTTGACAATAAATTCTTGTCTTGTCCCATCCTTTCATGTGGTGGGAAGGGACCTGAAGCTAGAAGTGGTTTCCCTATTACAGCCTAGAGCTGATAGTGTCCCCACTGCATGCCACCTCTGCAGCTTACACTGCACAGACATCAGACAGCAGTGGTGTAAGAAGTGTCGTCTTCTGAAGTCTTATATGCTGTCTGTCTACGTGAGTAGCCTTCACTACTGTTGGGCTTTCTTGTTTTCTACTTATTTCTGTGACACAGTGGCATAGGTGGTCTGTATACTGACTGGATGGGTGTGCTCTGTACCTGTGGGAAATCAGAAAAGTTAATGCAGCTAGGTCTTTTATGGAACCTGTGGGAGATATATATATATATCTTATTATTATTAATTATTATTATTATTATTATTATTATTATTATTATTATTATTATTATTATTATTATTATGGTTTAGAAGGTAACATTAGATTAGATAATTCTCAGAGAAGAAAATTTTCCCTCCTATATAGGATGGTTTTCCTAGAGTCATGATTTTTCTCTCCTAAAAATATAAGACAGTGGAACACCTAGGATATTTTGATGGGATTTTTCCCACACAATGCTGGGCAGGTTGACAAAGAAGGAAATGAAGGAACAGTGTTCCTATATACTTTTCTTGTATATACTTGTATATACTTTCTTGTTGGAAGTTGGAGTTACAGGAAGAAAAGCTACTCTAAGAAATCTTTGATCAATATCTAGAAATTTTTTGACATGTAATTAAATCTGAAAATGCAAGTAGAAAATTCAGAAAAGAGTGGGATTGATCCAGTTTAAAGAACAGATTTGACAATATTATATAACACAAGGTACAAGAATAGCACTTCGATTCAATTCTATAGTACAAGAACAAGGAAACTTATTGTGAAAATGAAAAAAAAAAGCCTTTTTAAAACTGGTAAGATAAAACTTGTTACACAGCACACTGTTGGCCTGTACTCCTCATGATCCCTATCATGGGCAGCTTTTGGCTGGACTAACCATAGCTTGCTGGAACACTGAGATAGCTGATGGTAAAATGCTGAAATAAAATCAGCATTTAAATACATAGATACTAGTGAATATTAAATAAAACATTATTGTGTTTTACAATCTCCTTATTAACAAAGGCAAATGGATTTTGCCTTCAATGAAAAATAAAATAAATCAGTAAAAGACACTGCCCTTTGATGGAGCTAGTCCTTGTTTGTGTGAAAAGCTTACAAAAATAGTTATTTTTCCATTCTGCTCTAATTTCAAGCCTGTTGCTTAAAATACATGTCCAAACAATAGGACAAGACAACTCAAACAAACATCCTCCCCGGTATTTTAGATGACAATATTAAACTCTTACAATAGCAATACACATTTTTCTATTATTTTCTTTTCTGTGCAGGAGACATGTTGTACTTCTTTTTCACATTTCTAGACTTCTATATGCCTTTTTTTCTTCTTTATTCAGGGTTTTTATCTAGTATGCAAAGTATATTGTATACAATTAAATATATATATATAAACAGCTGAGAAAGCAGAAAAATGATAAATCTCCAACTACTTTGGCTTTTCCATGGTTAAACGAGTCTATAAAAGAGAGGTGAATCTACAACATTAGTCATTTCCACTAATTTATGTTCTACACTTGTTGTGTCTCACTGCCATTCCCTATGTTTGTCTGAAGTGTCTGAACAAGACACATTGGAGACCATCTGCCATCGCTTTTATTTTCATTGCACCGCACTAATAGCAAAGTTGTTTATCTTTCAGGGCCTTACTCAATAATAATAATAATAATAATAACAATAATAATAATAATAATAATAATAAAAAAACCAACAACAAGTCTAGCTGTGACTGCATGCGGGGTGGCTGTCTGCTGCTGAAAACAGCTCATAGAAATAGCTTGCCTTTCCATCTAGTACAATGAAGTTAAAATCTGTGTCCAGCCAACTTGTGAGCCATATGTAGTAGCTGCATGTTTGTTGACTGAATGTGGAATGTAAAGATAAATAGCTCTTCTGCCACTGGTGCTCAATGGGATGAAGAGAGGCACAGAGCTGTGGCTGGGCTTCATGGCTGATGCTCTGCACTGCTCGTGTGAGTGCCGCTGGATGTGCAGGGAAGAGCAGAGGACCACCTCCAGTTCAGCTGCTCCTGCGCAATATCCAGGTTTGGAGATGGACAGAAATGCTCCATTACATCTTCAGATGGAAAAGTCTTCTCCTTCTCTTCTCTCAAGCTCCCTGCCTTAGGGAATAGAACAACTACTAGTTTGGAAAATATTGTTTGGAAGTTTGTCTGGCTTGCATTGCTTTTTGTAAGCACTTAAAGGAAGTTTATACACATATATATATATTTAATCTTCCTTTATTGGTGGAATTCTTTAATTAACAGAGAGGGGTTGATTTTTTTTTTAATCTATTTCCATATTTTTCTGTGTTCAATGCAACCATTTATAGTATGTTCTATATATACTATTGTGTAATATATAATTACATATTTTGTTTAATTCTATCTATTGTAAAGGGAAGTCAGTTCACAATTGCTCATTTAGAGCTTAATTTTCAAATGGTTGCACAAGGAATTTTCTTGGTAGAAAGGGTACTTATAGAGCACTGGGCAGGGTTAAATAGATCAAAAAGCATCAGCTGCTTCCAAAGACATTTTTGCTCACCTTGCGTTTCCAGTAAGCCAGATGCAAAATATCATTTGCAAATAGCTCTTTTGGTAACAGAAGACTACTGTACCATTACTCGCACCTGCTCTGGCCTCTTGATAGACCCTCTCATCTGTGTGGACAGGTAGCGATCACCAGGCAGAAGGGCCAATAAATTTGGTGGCTCTATGAGCAGGCAGAATAGGATGTGGAAGGTGATGCTTGTCTGTGGGGTTAGCACATCTTTGCTAGGAGAATAATGTTATTGTGATGAGCAGCCCCAGGCCATGGACATGCCAGGGTGATCTCTCTGGCAATGCACAGGGACCAGCTGGGACTGCAGCGCCTGGTGCCCTGGGACACCCAGCCGCAACGAGGTCTAGGCTCAGCTCTGGCTCAGAGGGTGTTTGCACCACAGGGCACCACAGACTGTCTGCCTTTGTGTTACCTGAACAAAGTGTCATTGATTTCAGGTACTTTTGCTGAAATAAAGTGAAAGATCTGACTTCAGTAGCTTGTTATCCTCCTGTTTTAAAGTGCTCAGCTGGTAAAATAATAAGCAGATTTAAATGGTAGGGTACTGAATTCTAACAGCAAAGTGAAATTCCCTGGAATTCACCAATATCAATACTATTTTGAAAAATATTTCTTTACCTGTTTTGATTTTTTCACTTTCTTAGTTATACACTGATGTGCAGTGCTTGGAGGCACTCCTGCATGATTGAAAAACTATGGTCAGCAGAGTTCAGTGAGCTGAGCCTCAATTCTGAACTAGTCACCCATGTGTTTATTGCTTCTACTGTTCAGCCCATGTGTTAGATTTTAGAGCGTTTAATCAGAGGCATGACTAATTGCAGGCAATGAGGTAAAGCACAGCAAGTGTAACACCACTATCTTGTCATATTAATCTGTATGAATGCACTTGCCTTCAGAGCCTCAGTGAATGTGGGTAGCACGCACATTTTGAAAAAAAATAAAAGTAAACAAAGAAAAAATGTAAAGAAAACCAGGAAAGGGATAAAGAAGACACATTGGCTACTCCTGTAATGTCTTTGCAGATAACGTGACCTATCTGTGCCATACCACCCTCCCAGCAGCCCGTACTGGTGTGAAGCACCTCTTGGAGCACTGCCCTGTGGGAAAAGCCACCTGAGAAGTGTACAGACTACTCATCTTGCTTGCTCTGCACACGGGGAGTTGGGGGAGAGGTTTGCCAGAGGGACTTAGTATTTTCCAAAGGAAGAAATGGTGTGGACCATGTTAAAGGTGATTCATATTTGCACCTCCTGTGACCTTTCAGTAAGGCCCACTGCACACAGGCTTGACCTTTCCATGGTCCAGCTGCTGCAGAGTTTGCAAAGAACATGTTTAACTCTGCTATTTGCAACAGGAGCTGTGTATTTGTAATGCAGGGTAAGGTCTTGCACAAAGACCAGAGGGCTAGTCACCTTGTGTTCCGGACCAAGATTGCCTTAATTTGGTTTTACAGCTGTGTTCCTTAAAGTAACACAATTATTTTAAAAAAATAGTCCTGGGTAGGACTGTCTAGGCATGCAAACATCTCAGATGAGTAACATTTACTCTACTATTTGCATTAAATAGGAATACCAATAAAGTTTAATTATTAATATAGCTTATTATTACAATAGAAATATTGTGTTATATATATTACTAACTAATGCCTACTAATTATTCGGGGTAAATATTGGTTGTGCATAACAGTGATGCTGTAGTATCTCAATGGAGCCTTTCACATCAGGCTCATTCCTTGTTTCCATCTCCAATCCCGACTGTCCCCAGCATGACCCCAAACCCTCTTGATACATTTTCTGCTGTTGCAGGGATTAGTGAAGACCTCATTCTCTTTTGCCTTACTCTTGTGCCATGTTTTTGTTGTGACTTTTAGAAACCTGATATGTGGCAACCTTTCTGGTAGCTGTGCTGTGCTCACAGGTCTCCTGTTGATGTTGTTGATAACTCAGGTCTCCCCTTAGCCACCCAAAGAGAAGACTAGGGCTGGAGAAGTGCGCTGAGCTTTGGCTGGGTGCTGGGTTGGTATGCTCTTCAACCCCTTTATGTTGCAAGAAGAATCTAGCAGGGATCCATGCTACCCATATAGCTACAAATGTGTCCTATTCAACAGTGAAGCCAGGACCAGTAGCCAAAACAACTGGAAGTCTGGGTAAGTCCTGACTCATTCTATCCAATACTACTAACAAGAATCACACAAATAATACACTGATGGATATGCAGATTTGTACATACATAACACCACTTGGGAGAAAATTTTCATAGGAGCCTATTTTAGTGCTGTAAAAAAATGATCTGAATGTTCTTTCTTTCTCAAAAATATGTCTGAACCTCTAAATCAGCACAACTGATTTTGTGATTTTCCTTGTGGAAGTAGCTATAATATAGCACCTTTTCACATACTATGAAACTTTTTCTATATAATAGTAGTCTGAATTCATGTTATTGATGAGAGCAGCAGTAAGAGAAGAAATTAGGCTGACGGAGGTCCCACCTTTGGGAGACATTTTTCTGAACTACTGTTTGCTCTGAATTTTCCCTTGGCCTTCCTGCAAGAAGTTGTCTAATGTCTATTTTTGCTGTCTCTGTCTTAGAATCGCAGAATATGCCTCTGGACCTGATTCTTTGTTTGCGTGACTTCACTAAGAGGTGCCATAGCTCTGGAAGACCAATGTAGAGGGATGAATTACCCAAGCAACTGATTGTTTAGGATAATTAGTTTTAGGATAAAGACAAAAAAAGAAAAAGAAAAAAAAAAAAGAAGAGCTTATATTACATGTGCTAATTATAACAGATCACTGAATATAAGAGTAAAAGTCAATTTAATGTTTTAGTATGGAATCTGTCATGCCTAACGCTAGCTGTCAAAACTAAATTAAGGACACACATAGGATCCAAACTAACAAAGATAGTCATTTAGCTTCTATCATAAAAGTGGAGAGAAAAAGACACCTTCACGGAGCAAGTCTTTCAAAAATACTTATATACATATTTCAGATATACTTCACTGGTTATGGAAAAACCCACCTGATTAGCCTGGACTAAATGATCAACATATTTAAATTAGATTTAATAAATCAGCACTCAGTGTTATAGCAAAACAGATCAAGTGGCAAGAGAATGGCAAGTTAGAAACAGCCATTGCTAGCAGTAATGACATTTGAATCACTGAGGTAATACTAATATTAAATAATCAGGGAATCAGTTGTGAGGGATCAGGACAAGTGTGTCATTGATTTACCTGTTTACAATCTTTCATCCTGCACCCATATTTGTACCATGGTTCATAATCACAAAGTCAAAATGTCTCTTCTGTCCCTCTGCATAGATATTATTCTTTCATTTTATTGTCTGGTCAATAGGATATACTACACAGAAGGCTAAGCTGTGTGGAAATTAATTTATTTGAATCTGTCCATGGTGTCTAAATTGACAGAATTACACCAGAAACATGTTTAATGCAAAAAGGGGGAATCGATGCAAGTGAAAAGCTAAAGGCTCATCTTGAGAATTGAGGAATGAGCCAATTAGCTGTGACTGGAGGAAACACAAAAGTGCTGATGTGTAACCTGAGAAGACTTTCAAATATCTGCTGTTTTCTTGCATTTTATTTTAACTCTGAATATGAGGTTGCCACAAATGGGGCATGGTAATCAAAGCATATTACTGACCATGACTCAGCGGCAGAGGTTTCTAGCTGCAGTGAAATCAGAAATGCTTGTTTAAAAACCTTCTCCCAACATAAAATCTAGTACTGTATAGATAAAATATTCATTTTATGGTTTCAGAATGTAATGGCTTTATTGACTGAATGTTTAGAATAGAACAGAATAGTTCACTTGTAAGGGACCTACAAAGATCATCTAGTCCAACAGCCTGACCTCTCAGATCTCATAAAAGTTAAAGCATATTACTGAGGGCATTGTCCAAATGCCTCTTGAAAACTGAAAGGCATGAGTTCAACCACCCCTACAGGAAGCCTGTTCCAGTGTTTGACCACATCCACAGTAACGAAATTTTTTGTGTTACCCAGCCTGAACGTCGCCTAGTACAGCTTTGTGCTGTTCCTGTGCATCCCTTCATTGGTTCCCAGGGAGCAGACAGGCACCTCCCTCTGTGCTTCCCCTCCTCAGAAAGCTGTAGGGAGCAATGAGGTTGCTTCTCAGCCTCCTTTTCTCCAGACCAGGTGACCCAAGTGTTCTCTGCCTCTCCTAATAGGACATGCTTTCCAGCCTTATTATGAACTTTGCTGTCCTCCTCTGGACACTTTCTGGATGCTTATTTGTGATAAGAGTTATTCAAGAAATATTAAAAAAGGACACAGAAAATTCCAGTGGAACAAGGGGGATTCTCAGTTTCTAGGAAATAACATTTCACTTGCACTAGATTGGCAATGTGCTCTGTGTACAGTGAAGGTGTCCTGCCAGTTGCAGAATCCTACTTTTGCTTGGTGACTGTTTTTTCAGTTGAGTGTTGGCAACAGAATTAAGGAACCATTGTTATTCCTCATCTTTGTATCTGGATGAACTTGAGATGCTGAGACCATGAAAAAGGTGACATTTCTACAGCTTCAGTTTGTGGTATGGGAAGGCTGAAAATCTTTGCTGTGAGCGTGGGGAGGCTATTTGAAAGCTATTTAAAAGCAGGTCCCGAGTGTAGCCAGAGTATTAAATACAGATCTTGGAGACTATGGAGGGGAAAAGAAAGAAACAATAAGAAATTTTTGTGGCACAAATCTAACTTGCCTATGGGTAACATTTCATTGAATTAGCTGTGAATTGTAGGAACTCAGCACTGCATTGCACTGTGACTTTTGCCCTCTATCAAGCTGCAGTGCGTGCCTGTACATTTGGTGGCTGTATTTCTATGTTCCCTCTGATCACTTCTTGCATGTTGGTCGTTTTTTTATTCTGTTAGAGGCTAAGCTTGAAGAGCAAGCTGTATGCAAATCCTGTGACACTGCTGACTTTCCATCTGTGCTAGAAATAACCAATAAGGCAAATATAATGAGAGGGGTAACCCTGCCAAGTGATGGTATCAAGTATCCAGAAAACATTTCTATAGAGGCCATGAGAAGTGTGAGGTGTGGTAATAACTAGGAAAAACAAAAACAAAAACAAAACAAAACAAACAAAAAAACACACAAAACCTAATCATATCCCCAAAATAAACACAGAATAGATGTCTGTTTTACTCCTCTGCCAGTCTTCAAATGTGCTGGAGACAAAACCACTGTTCCCTCCAGAGCAGCAGATGAGGAGAGAGGGGCTGACTTCTTTCCTCTAGTAATTAAGAGGGTTTCCCCTGAGATCAGAAGGGCCTGCACTATCTCAGAACAGAAGGCATGCCTACATTCTTTGCTGGGCATACTGGTCCCTCCATATTCTTTTGCTGTGATCCCTTGAGGGTGATGGTCCTGCAGTTAATGAAGATATATCATACATTTCCCACCTTTCTGCTGTTGTTTCTTTCTGCCTATAGAAATTTCTTGTCAACTTTCCTAACTTTATTTTCAAGGAAAGACTTTTCTGTTTTCAAGGATTTTTTTTTATTTTTTTTTTCCATTAATGGAAATCACAATTTAGATATGAACACATGTACCCAGAAACTAGGTCCTATGGGCATCTATAAAAAGACTGCAGCTCAACAGGGTCGCCTATACAAGTGGATGGAACTTGAAAGTGCAACAGATTTCCAGTGCCTGACCATACTTTGCCTATTCTGCTTCTCTGCCAAATCCTATGTTGGCAGGGAATGGACATATGTTTTACACAATGACAAGCCAGAACTATAAAATGTATTGTGCTAATGTCTCCCATATCGATGGTTTACAGTGGAAAATTGATGAGTCTTTTACTAATGTAAGTTAGGATAAAGAATAAAAATCAAATCAAAATCAAGATTGTCAGTCCACTAAGCTGAAAAGAATTGCCTAACACATAAGTTTCATTTAGAAGCATGAAACATTTTTCTGGCTGTCAGTCTCTTTGAATGAAAGACAGTACAAATTTTACAGTACTTGTATAAGAACAAGTTATATATTGCCTATGGAAATTGTTTCTCTATTCTGTAAGCCTTCATTTCTCCTGCTTTGATGATATTCTTCTGGAAGATTATCTCAGATATACTAGGCTTGGAGATAACCAAAACTTGGGATTTCTTGTTCCTAGGAAGTTTGGTCTCTTCAGATTTTACTCTTGAGGGATGTGGAATAAGAGAATATTTTCTTAAGACTTTTTTTTTTTTTTCCCACAAATTAAAAAAAAAAAAAAAAGATATGATAATTGTTAATATTATAATTTAGAGAGCATTAAAGCATTTCCATGCAGCATATATTTCCCCAGACTCTGGCAGCAAATAAAAGGAACTGACATTTTTGACAGCTACCTGCTTTAAGCAAAAAAAATAAAAATAAATGTAAAGTAGAAAGTTTAGGCAACAACTGAGGCATTTAGGTTTCCTGAGTTGGGAAGATTTTCTACCACGAGAACTGACCTTCAGCACTTCTGAGGAGCTGAGGCTTCTCTGCAATCTAATGACTGTGTTTTCTGTAATATTTCACAATTGGTGAAACAGCATTTTGTAATGAACATCTGGGATTTTTTAGTGTAAACACTTTGGTGTTTCTGCAATTATGAGTGAATGTACTCCATAAAAAATCTGTGCCAAAGCCTGATCCTGTAGACGAGCCTCAAATCAAGGAGCTATGTCCACCACAGCAAGACTAATCCTTCTCCTCCGTCTGTGAACAGGTTACACAGTCTCTCTTAGACATAATCCTGTGCACAGAATAGAAGAGGGGGCTGATGCTTCTCCCATAAGTAGTTTTGTACCCTGGTGTCTTTATTAGACTTTTGCACTGGCATGTTTCACTGAAGTTCAGACCTCTGCAGTGCAGATGTCTACGTGTGTCCTAATCAAGGGATGCGCTTTGCAGTCAGCAGAGCAAATGTAACCTATGATCTGCATTGGATAAGTGTTTCTCTTCACTAGCTATAAAGGAAATCTAGACAACCAGCTCAGATGAAGACATCAGCCAAACACAGGGCTGGGGCTGTCCACTGGATCTCAATGTGTGGGTCCTGGTGTGCTCCCCTGCTTGATCATTGCCCGGCCTCTACAGCTGTGAACGAGCCACATGCTCCACATCAGTAGAGTCACTTCCCATGCTTTCAGTTGTCCCACAGAGCATAAACACCACATGGCCCTGGAGACACGATGCCCTCAGTGCTTGCATTGGTCTGCTGACAGACTGACTTCTCTGATGATTTGTTGGGGTACTTTTGAATATGTACTTACTGCAAAAGTTTCTCTATAAAGAGTGGTGTGCGTCAGTAGGACTTTGACAGAGCTCATAACAAAGTGGCTTTTTCATAATTCTGCACATGTTTAGGGTTTCTAGTTAGATAGATGTTATAAATTGTCACAAAAGTTTTGTGAAGTAAGACTTTTTAAGCTTTATGTCCAGGCTCAGTACAGATGGAAGTGTATCTGGTCTGCTTGCCTGGTTGATTTGCTGTAACATCTTCCACTACTGATCTGGAAAGCAGAGGCTTTTCTTTTGAAAGATTGGCATGCAGAGGCAAATCTGGCCCCAGCACTGCAGATGCATAAAGCACTTTGGCAGAGGGATAAATGTGGTTCTGCTGCACAGACGGTGCTGCTTCTCTCTGGAAACCAAACTCTTCTCTCCAAGTATCTCTGTAGGAAGGATAGAGCATTGTTGATGGCGGGGCTGAATCTGCAGCTCTTCACATTCATCTCTGGGACTGATTCATTGCATTTGTCCAAAACCTGTGAAAAGGAGAGCTCTGAAGCCACTTCTGCATTTAATGAAGATGAAAGGCTATTTGGAGACTTCAGGAGACATATTGTTATTAGTCAAGGGTTGGAAGAAACATCTGTCATCAATGCTTTGTATAAGACAGCATTTTGGGCTTGTTTCAAGTCTCTGAAAATAGGTCTGTGAAGGGTACCTTTAAAAGACAGGAGACCGGAGACACAAATTTTTTTTTAATGCATTACCATGAGATATATCTGAGCAGTAGCATTTCAGATTCCCTCTGAATAAAAGGCTGAATGACAGAAAACTAGGCCTAGGATGGGGACAGCATTGTCTTTAAGTGGCTTTCTTCTCAAATTATTCTGGGCTGAAGTGGAAAAAATGGTGGGTTGGGAATATAGAACCATTATTTTGTCCTCACGCTATTATGACCAAGGCTTAATGATTCTTCAGATGAACTGCCTCAGCTGAGAATACATTAATACAAATGTTCTGCTTATCCTGCTTTGCTGGTCTTTCTGAAGTAGAAATTTGGAATAGCTTAGGTTTATCTATTTCTCATAAAATTGCGTTGAAATAAGTTAATGTTGCTTACAACAGGCATTGGAATCAAATCAATGAATAAAACATCACTGTTCCTACACAGTCTTGTAACTGAACAGAATTATATTTTAATAGTTAGCATATAAATATGAGCACTGAGAGACAGGGAAAATAGAGGGAATTTAGTGTTTTATATAAAGATCTGCACTAGCAAGAAGAAATATGTACAAACTTATACCAGACATGAAAGCGCTGCCCATCATTTTGGTCAGAGTACCACAAGTTGTCAGGCAGAGAGAAACAACCTAGCATGACAATCATCTCACTCAGACAGGATGGTAGGAAGTTAAATATCTGTGTCAGTGGGATTTGTTTCAATAGGGAGCACTGGGCAATGGGAAAAAACAGGTGCCTCCAGTAAACAAATTATCTTCCCTGGTTTTAGGATTAAGTGTATCATTCTCTGGAGATGCCTAAGTTTTGTGAGGAAAGTACCACACTATGAGACAATGAATTTAGTTATAAATTATATTATTTTAGATCCTTAACTTGGGGTGAATCCCACCACTAAACTAATGTGAGATGTGGAATCTCTTTGAGATTAATTTTTTGAGCTTAAGCATTTTATGGAAAGCAAAACAAAACAAAACAGCACAACAAACCACCACCAACAAATCTTGACTTTAAAGTGATCAGTAATGAAGAATCTTTTTTAGTAAATCAATCCAGTTGTTAATTATGTTAATACTGAGTTTAAAGCTTTTTGCTGTATTTGTAGCTCAAATTAGTATAGCTTCAAATTTTAGCTGATAGACATCATTAAAGCCTGGCCTGCTCCAGTGAGCTATTGCACAGCTTTGTTCCCATAGAGTGGAAGTGGGGATTAATCTAGCCTTAATTTTCTTGTCTCAGAGTCAGGTGCCTACTCTGAACAAATCTTTCCCCCACTAGCCGAAGGAGACAGATAATGATGTACCGAACCTGTTTGGGAAATTTATTTTATGCTGGAGGAAAAGCATTCTGTGGTGATGATACTTTCTCTTTCCATTGGTTATGGAGGGGGCCTGTAGCAGGTGGCTTATGAGAGATGACTAGCTTTAAACAGCTAAAAACAGGTGGAATAAATTCTTCTCCAAGATGCACTCACGGTATCCTTGACCTTTGCTTCACTAAACAGACTAAGCTGGTGGAAGCAGCCTTTAAAGAATCTTTTTTTTTTTTTTTTTCCTCTCTTCCTTGGTCTGTTATGTTATTCTTCTTTGAACTCTTAACTCTTGAAGAGCAGACACCGGACCTGGACACTCTTCCCACATAGTACCATACTCTCCTTCTCCTACTTGGGATTTCCATTTGAAATTGTAAGGATCATGTTAGGGTATTTCCTTAGGACCTCAGAATGAGTAATTGCCTCCCGTGACCCCCAAATCCTTTCTGAATAACCACGTCCTGGAGCATGGTTGTCCATCCGGTGCACATGGCCTACTTTCTTTGAAAAGATAAATCTTTCGAGGGACTAAGCTAAGCCGATTTCTTTTTAAATTCCAGATCTCAAGACACGTAAGGCAGGCATTTTTTAGAAGAGTAATACTTCATCTGTAAAATTTGATCTTAACTGAAATCACAGGGATGTGGATCAGAGAAGGGGCAGTTTTTGTAAACCATATAATCTCATCTCTCACATATTATTTTTCTGGATTTTCAAAGGGAATGATTGATTTTTGCCTCAGGAGACAGAATGCAGCCACAAAAAATGGTCATAAATTAACTGTTAGAATACCTGACAGTCTATGCTGCACAGGAATCCTGCAGAATTGGCCTCATGTTCACACATACCTCATATTCGCAATGGCAGTTCTGTAAAAGGAGACATATATTTTCTGTGCACATACAGATTGATTTGGCAGGAATCCAATCTCAGCTAAACTAGCCTGAATGCAGCGTAACACCACTGACTGCGCAGCTGTTGCTCTAGGTTTGTACATTTGTAACTCAACCTGTGCTGAAATCTCAGAGATGGCATCTCCACGAGCTGTTACTGGCCATTTGTTTGCTGAGGGAGAAGATAATGTAAAGAGAATACTGAAATGTTTCTCCATTTAAGGGAAGACCTCAGAATTTTAGAAAGTTGTGAAATATTTTTAAAGAAAAGACACAGACACTAATCTGGCATGCTTTATTCCATATTGTTTTACTAAAGGTGCATGGGTATTGCTGGGCAATGCCTACATGCCCAGTGGCAGACAAATGCAAACCTGATGTCCTTCAGCACCATCCAAATGTCCATTACTGTTGCTTGTGCTCGAAATATAAGATCCTGCCAAGTTTTTTTTTATTACCTGGCATTGAGTATAAGAATAAGCAGCCTATGGTGAGAAGAAGACAATTCAATGTTTCAAAACCATATTTTTAAAAAGAAGCCTCAAATGCTCTGCCACAAATGTATGTATCAAAATATGTGTAAAGTCTGGGCCCCTACACCCCTTCTGTTCCATACTACCATACTAGAGGTCCTGGAGATCTTATTTATTTATTTATTTATTTATTTTAGCCCTATTTCTCATATGTTCACTAAAACCTTCTGACTACAAACAACAAAAAATATTCATGTCAATAAATGTACTGCTTTAAGTACCAGTTTTGTAAAAAATAATTGTGTCAGAATATTTCTTTATATTTATTTATAGATCTTCCCTCCTCTCCTTTCCATACAGCCTGTTATGCAGCTTTTCCTCTCGTGGTGAAAACAGATCAGTTAAAGATGAAATCATTATTAAGCATTTTATTTCTAATCCATAACCTTCACGGCTTCAGACTTATTCCTTTGGGAATGCATTTTATTTTAGCCAGTTAAGTTTTGACTGTATTTACAGAAGGTTAGCTTTAATAAAGGTGGCTGAAGAATTTTCTAGTGAATAATTTTCATTTGGAAATGCTCCAAAGAACAAATCTTTCCCCAGAATGCATCAGAAGATGAATGAATTGTAACAGGAAAAAAAATTAAAACAGTCACAATAACATCAAAATGTTTTCTGCTGGTTATGTGGAAATACAGATTTTTGTGCTTCATTATTTTCATTTCAAATATGCTGTAGGTTTGGAGTTTGTGTATATAAAAATGTAGCATGAAATCAGTATCTCCTATTAAGTAGTAGTATATATTTTCAAAAGTATTTTAAAAATATCACAATAAATTAATCTTAAAATAAAATAAATTATAGCTACCCAAATTCATACAGAGAACTCCAGACAACACAAAAACAGCTCCTTTTGTACAGTGGCATGATGACCGAGTCTGTGCATAAAAACAAAGCCTGAGCCCCAGCACAGTTTCAGGCACCTGGAACAGTTTCTTTTTGGAGCTCATACTTGAGCAAGGCCTTCTCTGAGCAGCTTTGCTTTACACATTTCCTCTCCTTCTAGCATGATAGCTTTATTCTTTTTGTTTATTTGTTTTTCCCAAGCTGTCTCTGCCTCTCCTCCTGGTGTCTGTTCCTGTGGCTGTTGGCAGAATGAAACGTGCAGTCCTGGACTGCCCCGTTTCTCACATAGGAAGCCAACGATGCCATCTTTGAGCACATGACAGGAACTCTGAAAGTCACTTTACAAAGCAGAGAATTGGGACTGGCTCTTAAACATATTTTCTGTAAAGATTTGGGCTTGAGGAGATACAATGAGAGCAGGTGGCTTTAATGAAAATAGTTGTGGCATGATATGACTCAAAAGCCCTAGCTCTAGCCACCATTTGCCCTTGGTAATTTATATGCTAGTATCTAAAACAGGCAGATTTGAGCCAATTAGCAAGCATAAGTCACAACTGACTTGGGGAGGAATAGCTTATCCACTTGAGACTCTTTAGATGTGTAACTAATAAGAAGTTGTCAGCTTACATTAATTTTTACACATCTTGGCTACGCCAGAGATGTAAAGGCAAAATCTAGTGTTCAGAAAGCTGACGCGGAGCTGAAGGCTCCACAGGGAACTTAATCAATGCACACATTACATTGATCACAAATAGTTTTTCTTTGTGTCAGGCTACTGATGAGGTTTTTCTCCTTATATAATTCTTTCAGAAAAAATTGTGTAGGAGAAAAGATAATAGAATGGAAATTGCATCTGCAAAATACAAGAGACAGTTGTAATATTTTGTGAAATGCTGCTCAGTGAACTGAAACATCTCTCACAAGATGAGCTCTCTGCCTGGAAGATGCATCCAATGTGCATAAAGGTGAGTGACATTCAACCACAGGAGCATGGATTACTTACGAAAGGCTGGAGTCTGATCTCAGCTATACCTGCATGCCCTGAAATAAATTATTTGAGTGTACTGTTGAAAATGGGATCTGTCTGACACCATTTTTAACCCAAGGATAGTGTTGCCCTTTTCTGTAAGTGTTACATTTTCAAGATGAGTCAGTAAACATGAATATTTTAAAAGAAAAGTTACTTATTTACAAAGTAGACAGAAAATTGAAAAATTGTCCAGAACATAAACTTCCAGGCACCTACCTGACACCAGGAAGCAGTTCTTCTGCTCTTTTGCATTTAGATTAGGAAGACGTGCAGCATGGGGTACACACTTCCAGGCGGCTGGCAGAAAATTCTGAGTCTGGGTCCCACTTTGGTTTTGGATTGAGCTGAGGGCATCTGTAGCTGGTGGCCCCAGACCAGCTGTCTGCATAACTGCCCCTGTGCCCCCACTGCTGCCTCAGTTCCTGGGGTCCGACAGTCCTTACTAGGGTTTTATACCCACAGCACCACTGTGAATCAGTACATGAACATTCTTCACATTTTATCTATGGGAAATCGAGGCACAGGTAAATTTAGTAACTTTGTCTGAAGTTACAAAGATCATCTCAAGGTAAAGGCTCATTCCTTGCTTAGAATACAGTTTCAGCTTTAGTGCGGGTCTAAAGAGAAGCCTGGACCAAAATAGAGTCCACTCAGCACCATTTTGTGCTCTCCAGAGTTGGCTTTATCATCTGTCATGCTCATGTACAGCTTTCTGCAAAAGTGTCCCAGAGTGTCACAGATGCAAAGCGTCCTTAATGTAAAAGATAGAAAAAATCATGTCACATAAAAAGACATCATTCAGCTGAATGTTGGTAACTCTGAGCCTTTTTTTACTCCAACAAGTGTGAAAAATAAATTATTAAGGAGCCCAGTGTCATGCTTCTGATGACTGAATGTGCCCTGAATACTTCAGTGTACTAGGATATAAATACTGTGGGAAATCCAAAATGTCTCAGTCAAAGTTCACACTTGAGGTAAAAATTGAGAAGAATATTACTAGTTTTGCAAATCTCCATCACATTGCTGCTTTCCTGTCAGGATCTCAGAAGAAAACAGACTGCACAGTGGGCCCTAATTCTGCTTTCAATCTAGTTTATTGATATTTTATTATGTTTAGTAGTTTCTTCTGATGCAACCATGTGAAAGAGAACAGTCAAGCCCTAAATCTGCATGAGGCTAAAATATGTCTTGTATTCTTTATGAGTTTCCACTTTAAAATGAAATGTAGCAATTAGCTTTTAATAAGGTCTCATTATTTTAATAGAAAAACCTACAGACATTAAGTTTTCAGACGTGTTTAAAATCACAAGCTTGTTCAGACTCCAGCTCTGTTTTTGTTAGCTGATAACAAGATTTTGAGACAGGTCTGACTGCTTATACATGCCACTTATTATGGACATCTTAATGTCTTCCACTGACGTGGTGAGAGATCTCTACCTCTGTTGTGGTTCCTCATTACTTCACACTGTAAAAAGAAATATATTATGTGAGTATAAGGTGGTTTTTGCTACAGGGGCTGGACCTCAAAAAAAGGCAGAAAAAGTGGTAAAGAGGTAGCTGTAGTGAGGTGGCTCTGCCTTGCTCACCCAGCAGATCAATGCCCCATTTCAGTGGAGGTGCTATTGGAAATGCAATAGGATTTGAGGATGAAATATTTTAATACCTGATAATACACCTACAGGTTATATTGGTAAGTAGTCAGCAGCTGAATGAGGTGTACTGTACACAATGAAGGCAACCCTACAGTCACATTGTTTTTGAACACTTTTTGCAATCACATAATTTTTTTTTGTGGGGCAGAAGGAACATTTCTGTTCCATCTATGGTGACAGGCCCATCTTCTGAGTGAGGAAGTGAACCTCTTTCATTTTCAGAAGCCCAGCCCAGACTGTGCATTTCCTCCTGCTGAGTGGCACTAAACCAAACCAGCAACACCACTCTTTCATGCTATGCTTTCTTTACTGCAAGCAGACTCCAGACTTCCTCAAGGTCCCCAAAGTGTTTGACAAGATTTCCCACCTTTGTACCCCAAAGACAAGTTAAACCTGCTGGCTCTCACAGAGGCTATGGAACAGAGAAAGGTTCTCCTGGAATGATCAGCATTCTCAGCCACAGCAATATCCTGGTCCAGTGATTTGGAAACATTTGAAATGTAAACCCAAATGACACTTGGTTTGTGGAGCTGCTTCCCATGGTGGCCCACGCCTTTCCCAGAAGCTTAATGTTCAGTGCGAGACGATTTCAGGACAGAATTGCATTCACTCTGGTGATGGAGTGACCACAGTTTGTCTGACAACTAATTTATTTAGCATCCTCTGGTACTATTTCAAACGCACTGTTGGGACAGAGGAGATTTCTGAATTACCATTTGTATGAACCTAAAGAGCAAAACCAAAACAAAAAAAAAAAAAAAGGAAAAAAAGGATACTTCCATTTTGCTCATATTTCTAGAAGAAGAAGCAGCACACATGAACTATTTCAATTTCCAGTCACTTTTATTCAAAAGAATTTCTGTGTAATCCTAGACAGTCTTCAGTTGCCAGCATCCAGGACAAGAAACCTGCAGGACAAGTCATGGGGCAAGGCTAGTGGGATCTAAACAAACATCTCTCAAACATAGAGGTGTAGGGCCAAAAATGACCTTACAGATCCTCTAGACCAACACCGTACTCTAAAGAGAGATCAAAGATGCCTACAGCATTTCCAGCACATGTATGCCTTACATACACATCTGTATGTTCTTAAAAACCCTCTACTTAAAAAAAATAATAAAAAAAAAAAAAATGCAAGAGCCTCAGTCAATATCCTGTTCCACTGTTTTACTGTCCAGGTGGCCCGAAAGCTGTTCCTATTATCCAGCCAAGGCCAGTTAACTTGTCAGAAGGGAATCGGGTCAATACAATTTGTTCTTGTCAAATCTGTCAGCAGCTTTTATCATCTTAGTATGCTCCAGGCACTTATAAATTGGTTACCTAACCACTTGTTCCAGAATCATTCCAGGAATTGGCTTTACACTGAATAATCTATAATTCCTGGGCTGTTTTTTAAAAGGTAGGTATTATATTTGCTCTTCTTGCATTATCTGGGAGCTGCCCATGTTTTGTGAGTTTTCAAAAAGATAATAGTGAGTACTTCAGAGATTTTTTCCTATTCCTTCAAACAAGCAAAAGTGAATGTCATCAGGACCTTGTGGTTTCAATTGTACTTAGCTTATTCAGACATTTTTTCACCTAATTTCTCCCTATTCTGGCTATGTTCCTATTCTCACATTAAATGTGGTTAAGTATCTGATCAGAAATTAATCTTTGTGTGTGTAGACAGTGAACACTTCAGTACTCTGTGCATTGCCTGTTAAGCAAAGAGCTTTTACTTTTCCTTTCGTTTCTCATGTATTTATTATATCTTGCAGATTTTTGCTGCCTTTATGTCCCAAAACAATGTCAACACCTTAACCATTGTGATCTCTCTATGTTCTGTTTAAATTCATATCTAATTATGTTCCTTATTTCTACTTGTTGTATGACTCCTTTTGATTTCAGGTTCTTATCAACGTCTCGGTGCTGTGTAATGCACTTTGCCCCCCTATATTTTAACTTGTCTCCTCTAAGTTTATTGTTGTGCATTTGATGTAGATATCAGCAATTCCTACCTTTCCTGATGTCCTCCATCCCTGAGATTACCTACTTCAGAGACTCAAGTCACACTTAATTTTACTGATTTCTAGGCTTCTCTCATTGTCCTTTCTTCTAAAATACAGTTGAAATCTTTTCTAGCTTTAACAGCTTCACTGATGTTGTGATTGCTAGATAGTGGGTGACTAAATTGGAGGGTTTTGTTACTTATATTCTTAAATTGGAAACAATGATAGAAAACTGCAGTGGTTTTGTGCTTCAGCTGCCAAAATTAAAATTGCTCACAGACACAGTATATTTATATATATTGTTCGTGTCAATCTGACAATCTCAGAGGATTTTTGAAACATTCATAGAACCTTGGTTTGAATATTAAGAGATAAATTTAGTCTTTGGCTTCAATCCAGAATGATGTGTTCTATGTTGCCAGACTTTACCTGGATATTTCCAAATTATTCACTTTTTCAGGGACTCCTCGGGGGCTCCTCTTTGGACCTCCTGGGTTCTCCTTGGATCTCTTGCTAGGTGCACATCTCAGCCTCAGGTTACCATGAGCAATGTTCATGAGATACAGAGAAAAGGAAATAAGGGAAAAAGGCAGCATAGGAGCCATGCAAGTAAGTCTGACTTATGTTCATGAATTCATGTAGAAATCAAGTCAAAACAAGAGCTTAAAAAAGTACTTCCAGATTCTGCTATTGTTCACAGAAAGAAGCAGGGCTGGTGGAAAGCAAAGCCTGAGCCCAGGTTTTGTCAGCAGATTGGTGTCAGTAATACACCAGTGCTACTCCATGGAGCAGTGAGTACTGACCGCTCTTTCTCAGCAGTGAAAGGCTTTGAATCTTTGTAGTGCAAATCAGCATTTTTGGCAGCTGGGAAAGCTGGCATCAAATCCTCACTGATCAGCAGGGCTCCTTTCTGGCTACTACAGCACAGATCTAGACTTCAAGGGCTGGCTTCATATGTCAGATTTTGGAGAGTCTTTCAGCATAGATGTTAGGGAAACACACATGCTGCTGCCAATAGCATCATGACCTTTTGAGAGGATTCAGAGAGTTAGACTATAGCATCATTTCCATAGGCTAATGTACATTCAATGACATTCATCTCCCTAGATTTCCTCTCTCTTCTTTAACTCTCCTGGAAACCTAAGCAGATGGCAGCAGGCTACAGTTAAGAGTCTGTTTTCACCTCTGTGAAAATATTATGGTCACAGCAAGTAAAGTCATCATTTATTTGAAAATACAGTCACTGTATATTGGTAACAAAGGTAACTATCTGTGAAATTGATAACTACCTGTGAAAGTATTTTTTCTGTAAAGTAGAAGGCAAACTTACTGTGGTGCCAGGAGACATTCAAGAAGGGTCCATGGTGTGGACAGATCTTAATATAATATGAGCTATTGTAATGCTTTCTGACCCAAGAAATCAAAACATTTTGCAGCTGTTGATGAATCAGGCTCCACAGGAATGCTCTGTGTCAGATATTAAAGCAGGCATTACCAAAATACCATTACAAAGTATTTCTGCTGTTGTTATCCAAGGAGTCATAAATTGTGGCTTACAGTTTCCTATGCATGCATGAAGCTCCTTTTTCAAATCTTACAGGCCTGATCAAACTCCTCTCACAAGCTCTGGGAAAGAGAAATGTTCTTTATCAGAAAGATAAGGCTTATCCTAGTCTGCTTTATATCACTGTATTGGAATACCTGAAATTTGTGGCATCCGTCAGTTCTGGTGGCAGCTGCAGTTGGCAAAGCTATCAGACAGAAGAGCTGTGTTTCTTCTGGCCTTTATGAGTACATGCTTTCCCACACTGGCTGTTTGGGGAACCGTAGAGAGCCATCCTTACCTGTCTATATTTAGCCACCAGGGATGTACACACGTTTCCTTGTTAATGTGTCAGCTATTCTCCCACCACAAGGGTGCAATATTAATTGATGAAGCTGACAGCAGCACACTTAACCTGTTGCAATGTCACAACTTCTAATAAATATGTCTTTAAAGAAGAAAATGTTACATTCTGTCTTTAGGGCACAATTAAGGTAGTTACTTGATTTTCTGTAGATGGAAAATAAAATCCTAAAAACTGCTACTTCATTAACAAGATTTTAGCATCTCTCCTGAAAGTTATTTATTTTTATAAGCAAGAGCTTGAAGATAGTTAGAGGTCTACTCAAAAGCACAGAAACTTAAGGAAATACCTAGGTCACTAGTCCTGTGCCACCTCATACAAATCACTCCAATTATCCACTGCCTCTTAGGGAGATAACGGATTAATATTACAGTCATTTTCCTACTGTGAACTAAGTTGCCTAAACCCATGACATGATGACAATTAAAGATAAAACCCAGAAAGTGTAAGGTTTGCTCATTTATGGGATTAAATGATCTGCATCTGCATTATTGAGACAACAAATAATGCTTCAGTTTGGTATACAGGAGGAAATTATTAAGGCAGTATTAAGATTTAAGATATTTTCAGAAGCCTGAGTTCCTCCCTAGGTACTGCTGTTACTTTCCAGTTTTCACATCTGACCCCTGCATGTTATTTTCTCACCTTTAACTCAAAGGGTAGCATTTCCTCTGGCAGAAAGGTCCCTCTATGGTGTTTCTATTTTTAATGATATAAATAATAATAATGATATAAATAATAATAATAATAATGACAGTGCGGGGACCAAGCGGAGCTCACTGCTTCTGAGCCACAAGGGAACGGGGCCATCCCTGAGCCCCAGACCTCACTCTGCCCCTTGAGCACCGTTTCAATAATAAGGAATACTCACACACCTCACCTTAATGAAATGCATCCTACATGGTACAGCAGAGGACATGCCTGCAGCAATAATGAGAAATAGTCCATAATTCTTTGTAATATCTGAATGTACCCTTTGCAATGCTTATAACTTACAGTGCCAGGCTGTACAAGAGCTGTGGGAAGTTTGTTATTCCCAGAGAGTGTAGTATTTTGCATAGGTCTAATTTGATATTGTTGTCTATACAAGAGAGAGAGAGCTCTATTTAAACT
The DNA here is from genome assembly GCF_040182565.1 of Anser cygnoides. Classification (NCBI taxonomy): domain Eukaryota; kingdom Metazoa; phylum Chordata; class Aves; order Anseriformes; family Anatidae; genus Anser; species Anser cygnoides. The sequence goes on from NC_089873.1 coordinate 34,270,149, forward strand.
TTCGAAGAATATGAAAATGGCACAGTAATAACAGGGTAGCTTTATAACCATGCATCACGATGATGAGAAATTTAAAACTTCCTTCTGTTACATTTCTTTATTATGAAACAATTACCAATCACCATGGATGTGCCAAGTAAACTGTGTGTTGATCCTTCTGGCTTGCTTTCCAACAATTTCTCTCTGCTGAGCATGGAAGGAGCAGGGTCTGGCCGCTTGTGTTCTTACCATCCCCAGGCACTTGCATGCCACGACAGGCACATGATTGAGCTAGGAATTCATCGCGAGGACTCTGCATAAAGCAAACGGCACTTTGCAATGGCAATTTTACAGATGGAGCACCGATGAGAATTCATTTTCTCTACTACAAAACAATAATGTCAGCAGCCACGATGCTAACCCTATAAAATTGTTGCAGAATAAATGATGAGAATATGGCTTCTAAAAACCTGCAACATTTCTTAAACAAGACACAGACTCCGCCTAGGATGAAATTTTATTGCAGGCCTTGCAGATGTGAGCTAAAATATTGGTATTCAGAAAGAAAAACTGTTTGCCTAGCTAGCTTAAGAGAAGAAGACTGTTTTCACAACTGATATGAAGTAGGTGTTGTTGAAAGCCAGACTGACTCTGCATTAGGTGCAAATTAATAGCTGGGACTGCTAAAAGAAAAAAACATTACAACAATAAAGGACAAAAAAGATGTTTTTAGTAAATACCATGATTTCTGACATTTTGGTATATATATATATCTGTAGTGGGATAGAAATCTTAAGAAAATTATATACCACAAATGTAGCAACAATAATAGCTGCATGTCTAAATATATTTTTTAAATGTGAAATGATGCACAGGACAACATACTCAACAAATCAGCTTATCTCTACAGCACATATGGATCACAGATACCATTCACAGCAACACGATCATTTTGCTTAAATTGTATGCAGTGATTATCTGTGCTTGAAAATAAACAAGCAAGGGGAGGCATATGCATTGAAAAGTAGATAAGCTATCTTCTTTAGGGAAGAAGAGAAAAAATCAAGGGAAAGTTCTCTCATCCCAGAATTACAAATCAGTACAACCAGGTTGGATTGCGGTAATAAATGTCATTCACTTGTCCTCATAAATGCTAGTTTAAAAAATAGGGTTTGAAAGGATTTCAGGCAATAGTTCAAATATACTTTCTGCTTTAAAAAACAATGTTGAGAAACATTTATACCCTCTTCTACTTTGATAAACATCTTCAGCAGGACTCAGCCTTGATTGACAAACCTGAGTGTGCTAGCGGCAATAGTAATATCAGACCAATACTATTCCCGCCACAGTTTAAATCAAAATCTCAGTTTTGGCACTAAAACAGGATAAATCTAGCTTTGTTTCATTTCCACCGAGGTTTCAGCAATAGCTGACTGCCTGGGGAAAGACTTTAGATTTTACTTGTCTTAAATAGTTAAATAAATATATATATAAATACAGTGGTTTTCACTGATTCTGGTGCCAGTTAAAAAGAGCAAAGGGGACAAAAGTCAGATGTAGTCTGGCCTAAAGCTCTATCTAGTGCTATAAAACCCTTCAACTCCAAGTGCAAAAGGCTAATTGAACTGCTCCAGGCAACAGCAGTGCTTATCTGAGTTAATTTATTTTGTGCTGTATTATTGCCGACAGCACCTCAGCTACCAGGGAAAGTGCTAGAAATCCTTTCATTTCTGTGAAAGGACATTGTGTCTTATGCAAAGGGCAGTGTTTACACTAGCCAAGGCTCTGTGCTCTGCAGAAGGAGCACACATCAGAGCTGCTAACCCCTTCTGGAGTTGTTGATTATGGCTTCTTCTTTGGTCCTGGTAAGTATTTTGGTTTTAGACTCCATTGGCTATTAACCCTGGAGGAGAGAAGCTGGCAGCTCTTGAAAAAACACATTCCTTCCCTCCCTGATGCTTTTCCCATCTACTGACCTTCCCATCAGGGATATATGCTGTAGCAGCCTGTAGTGCTCCACACATAGTTCAAAAGTGCAAACAGAGGCACTGAACTGGAAAGGCAATCTGTGGTAGGGCTAAATGAGGGTTTCAATTGAGTTTGTTGATTGAACTAATCTGATTGAAGAAAGCATCTTCCCGCATGTCTAGGAAAGGTCTGCATGATGCAATTTGGCTCTAGCTTGCCAGGGAAATACTTTCAGATGATCCTTGACTGTCCTCACAAATATTCATGCAGACTGTACAGTCTCTCTGTATACCAGAGTTGCAAAAAATAATAAATGTTAACATAAACTTTAACAGAGTTGTTTCACATTATTGTTGTTTTTAAATCAATGAAGTTGATGCAAAATGTTGCATGAATAGTCTTATTTACCTGAAAAATAAAAGGCTTAAACAGACTTAAATAACCCACAGTAAGTTAGTCAAATGAGACAGAAAATTTCAGTTAAATTAACACAAAGTTCAGGTTGATGCCTGGTTAATCTCACGTTTGAGCAAAGAAAACAACTCAATTGCCAACTGACTTTTCCTGATACCTGTGTGTCACTAAACTGATGGTGCCATTCTTGACTGTCCTCTCCTCACATACCAAATGTAGTTCACTTAATTAGAAGAAGCAAACGAGAAGATATTTATTCATGTTGATTAAGTTATTTTGCAAAGCAAGATATTATTTGTATAAGGAAAAAAAATCTACCTAATAGGAGAATAAAACAGTAATTCAAAAGAAAAATATGTTCTCCATTGTATCTATTCAGTTCTTTAATATTAAAATTAGAGCTTTCTATTCAGTAAGGCAGAGAGGCACAGTCCTTTTACTTATGACATGATCTCCTCAGCAAAGCTGGGATGTTTTTTCTTCAGAAACAAACATTTATATTCTTACACTTTGATTTTTTACAAATCACTTTTGTATGTGTATTACTGTCAGAACTCTGTTAGAAACACCAAGACCCTCCAGAATACCAAAAAAATCTGTATTTAGGCAAACTCATAAATCGTTTAATCTGATGATTTTATCATGTACCCACTGAAGGTAAGAATTCAGATATCAGCCCTTCTAAAAATACTAACTTAACTTTGACCAAAATTATTTCTTGCTCTTATCCCCCTAATTCTCAAATTCTCTCTTATCCACATCTGAGCCCTATTGGACTAATTGCAAGATATAAACATAGTGGAAACACAAAAAATGACTTGAACATGCACTTTTTTTCCCCCTATATATATAATGATTCAAGCATCATTTACCAAAAAGAGCAAAAAGAAAGTCAGTAAAATCTAAATTGTCCTATCTGTAAATGAAAAATGTATCTTGTATTTTTAAAAGCTTCTATTTATCAATGCCAGTTCCCATCATTTAGAAGGCATTTGGAAATATCTGTTTGGAAGTATCAGTTAAATTGATCCAGCAACTTTGCAGTAGGTCCAGAAGATATTGTCAGGAAATCAGTCCTGACATAGACTGAAATCAGTCTTGACATAGAGAACTATTAGGGACCAGGCTGGAAACAGTCCCTGCACCTGCCGCAGCCAAATGGTAAAGGATCAGCCTCTAAAGCCCCCTGACCTCACTAAAGAGAGAAATGTGCTGGGAGGAATGGATGGTGGCTGTCCACAGAGGACTGTCACTTCTACATCGCTTTAGAGAAGGCCACAATGTGTTCATCTTCAGTGAAGTGGTCGCCTTCAGATACTTTTTTGAGGTCAAGAGGAGAAGACTAGCAGTCTTTCACCTGCTACTCTAGGTGCTGAGTAGGTGGTATTGTTACAGTTATGCTTGCTATGCAGTTATTGGTACAGTTACGCAGTTGTTACTGCACTCAGGGCAGGCTGGAGAGGCTCCATGCTGGCCTCACATAACTGCTTTCCAGCACATGCACAAAAACTTATGACTTGCAGACTTGGGCAGTACTAGAAACACACGGCAGCAATGACATCGCCTCCGAGAGCCACCTGCAGCTGTTATCATTATTTTTGATCTGTGAGACAGCCGGAGCTGATGCAAGAGATCCTTGAGTAAAAGAAAAGCCACTTATCAAAATTAAAGTAATGGAGGACCTAGGTTCAAGGGAGCCCCAAGAAAAGATCCTGTATTCAGCTATAGATTAGAGCCCTTTTCTATGACCTTCTGTGGCAAGATCAGGCACTGGAAGTAGACAAGAGAGAAAAAAAACTCTCCAAGATAACTCCAAGGTTATCTGAGCTGCACATGGAAGACCTCCTGCTGGACATCTGGCACAGGCAGGGAGCAACCCCACTCCCAGCCATGCATTTTGCCAGTGGGTTGGTACCTCTGCCTTACTGCAAATGAAATTAAAGAGCATGGCTGGACTGGATCCAAAGCACTCGACACCTTGCAGAACTAAGCTCACTCTGCATTAAAAATAACATACAGCTCTTTGGGGCTTGCTGGAAACAGTAACTTGAAAACCAAGATGTGTACTGATGGGGACGACAGAGCAGTAGGACAGGCCTGCCAGACCACACCAGAGCTGCTGGGGTGGCACCGGCCCTGAGCCCTCCCGTCTCTGCAGCTCCCCTGGGTGCTGTGAAGCTGTGCAGTGGCCCAGCAGTGCCGGATCCCAGCTCAGGAGCCTCAGTGGGGCTGGTTTCCTGGTGGGAAAAGAGGAACAGCTGCTTTCCCCAGGAAAAGACTGGGATTGTATATCTGTGGCATTGTTGCGGTATGATGAATATTCATTAAAGACTTTAGAAATCTTTATTAAAGCTGCACCTACTGAACTCAAGAGACTGTGATATTTAAAGCAGCAGCAAACAAGCCAACAGCTCCTCCAAAATATTCAGTTTTAACACCTTGCTCATAAATCACTATTGCAACTCTGAGCGCTTTGAAGCAGTCACTGAAATACAGTCAATTAATAACGACAGCAAATATCCACGGCTTAGATCAACACTCAGCTGCTCCACTCATCTGGCAGCGTTACTCTGATCCCACAAAGCCTTATACTCTTCCAGCAGGATAACAGCCCCAAGGGGAAAGGGTGTAGGATCTCTCCATATTTTATTTTACTTTTTAAGATTACATAGAGTTTTAAAAAGAATAGTTCAATGCTCTGTGTCACTGCCCTCTGAGCAGGAGAGGGGGCACCTGCTCAGCCCCAGCTGTGCAGGAGATGAGTGCAGCTGGCACTCAGCCACCAGGCACCAGGCTGCTTGCTTTTCCACTCCAATTTGGAATTGACCGTCAGCACAATTGTAAACACGGAAATCCAGGTCAATTAATGTTATGTATGACAATAGACCATGACATCTGCCCAGCACTGTAACTGATACACACAGCTTTCCCCGGGAATATTTGCATCTCAGTTTCGTATTCTGTCTCCTCACAATTTCAACCCAGTCCCTGATTCCCTCCTTGAAGAAACTGGAAGACATGCAGCACGAGTGGGGCACATCAGAAGATCATGCAGCTTATTTAAGTCTTTTCAATTAAAAAAAAAAAAATCTTAAAAAGGAGTCAGTGTCTTAAAAGTCAGGCCTTTCCCTAGTTGCCTGATGACCCAACTGTAGCACTCATTTCAGTTTTTCCGTCAGACCTTACATGAAAACTTACTAATTTTTTTTGAATGTGTATTTACAGATAAAAAAGAGCTTTATAAAAAGGACACTGACTTACTTGATAGTGGAAGCTAGTTTTAAATTTATATAGATAAAGGCATAAGCAAAAGACCCAAACCTTTGGTGATCCTTCTCTCCTAAATATTTATTATTTTAAGCCTAGAAAAACAATTCCTATCTTCCACTTCCCTGAATATCTGAATGAAAATCTCCTGCAGTTTTTTAATTCCATGTACTTTGTGCACAACCCAGCAACACCGTTTCCTGATCTTATCTGTTTTCCAGCCAGCTTGCTTTCAAACAATTAGCTACATCAAGTCTTCCATGTAGCAAATCAATTGTTGATAGCTTTGGCTCAGCCAGATGTAAGCTTGAGCATGACAACAGGCCTCTCAAAAGAAATCATGAAAAATGGCAAACAACTATTACAGTAAGCCTCACAAAAATAAATTACAGTTGCCATGTCCTGTGGCACTTTGACTCCGATTTTATTTATCCTTCTCCATCTCAGTATATTCCCCAAAAGCCTAATGAAACAGACACACTCCAATTATTCTTTGGTAAGCTGCAATTCCTTGTAAAACTCCTTTGAAGCTGGTAGCATTCAATGCGAGAAAGACTGGCAAAGCCCAGCCCAGTCCCAACATAAGCAAACTTTAAATAAATAAATAAATAAATAAATAAATGGAAATAGCAATTATAAGAGTAAGTTCTCTACAATAACATGACACTTCATGCAAACAATGTTGAATGACCAGTCCAGGTCAATATTACTGAGTTCATAAAGTTTGGCAATGATACATTTGGGCAAGGAGGGAAGCAGTACACATAAGACTGGGCCAAACATGGAGGAAAAGATGCAATTTCTGAATTCACTGTGTGTGAAGTGTTCTGCACTTTCAGAAATTTGTCCAAGCACTATTTCCTCCTTCAATAAAAAAACAAAAGTTTAAAAAATTAAGAAGCACATTTTGTGAGATTACCTGAACCAAGTACTCTGAAAGGATAAAACGAGATATTACCTCCCTTTTGTGAGGTTACCCCTAAACAGAAACAGCCCACCCCTAAGATGAAGCAGGAGCCATGGTGACAGTGTTGGGCTTGTTCACCACATGTGACACCAAGCATATTGTGAGCACTGAAGGTTAAGACAAATGACAATGAGCAATCACGTTATTGCAGCTTAATTAGTTACTGCAGATTAGCTTGAGTCCTCATGACCGAGAACTCCCCTAAGGCAATTACAAAGGTAACATGTTAACTTTTACCAGTTTTCTTTATGTGTCAATATTTATAAACAAATACAACTACATTTCATAAGCAATCCCTCAATTGAGATTGGAATAAAATGAACACACACATTTAAAGTTTTCACACGGTTCTTGGAAAACACATTATCAGTTTATGGCCATAAACTTTTATCCAGTACTGCTAGGCATCCTGGTGGCAAATCTAATCTTTTTGTTAAGATCAGTCCAGGAAAACTCTTTTCCTCCATGATTTTAATGTGAAGATTTTACGGACCTGTGAAAGGAACTGCAGGAAGGTTGGGCACTTTCCTCTGTAGCCACCTCAGTTTGCCCGTATGCTCCTCGCAGAGGAGGGGAGCACTCAGAAGAACCAGGAGTCTCTTGTGGGAGTCAGCATCTGCCCTGAGAAATCAGCTACCTGCACTGAAAGCACCTTTAAATAAGCACGAGAGATGGCTGCATACATCCCAGAGAGTAAAAACCAAGGCTAGGCTTTCACTGAAGGCATTCGCATGAATGCCACGCTGTTTGCTTTTCTCAAGCAAGGTACGCCTGTTGCATGGCCCTGCACTCACAAAAGAGAGGAGACGCAGTTCAAGGACTGACAATAGATACTTTTTTTAAAACATTTTCTCTCTTTATTTCTTTTTCCTGATGGTTGCTACAAGCAAAGGAGGTATTCAGAAATGTGACTGCACAATACAAACACAGGCAGCAAACTAAGTTGATGGCATGAAAGGTGTATCTGAGAACACAGAGTTGACAGAATCAGAGTCGGATTTTGTTCGAGTGGTTTTTAAGATGCTCTCAGCTATGGCATTGTCATTAGGAAACAGTTTTACTTTCCCATTCTGATTGTGTTTTGGTTCATGTACAGGTTCCAGGAAAACTACTCGTTTGCCAGTGCTGGCCTTCTTCTCATCAGCAGGCAGCTCTTGAGGCGGTGTGGAGTTCAGTATGGATGAGTGGGCACTGCTTTGGTTCAGCTTCCTCTTCCTCCTCTTTGTCTTGCATTGACACGGGCAGGGGGTCAGATAGAGATAGAGGAGTACTAAAACAATACTGGCTACACAGGCAGCAAGGGTCGTAAAAGCTGTATTAAATGCTTCATGAGCATGGGACTTGTTAACTGTGAAATTGCTCACATTTATTCTAACCTCTATGGTTTCATTCAATAGTCTTTTCTTATTTATTGCAATGCAGGAGTACAGCCCAGAGTCCTCTAGCTGGGCATCTGTTATCTCCAGGCTCCCGTTATGAAACACCCTAAAGTTGCCTGTCTCCTTGTCTGGCTCCAGCAATTTATTGTCTGGACTAACCCAAACAAAGTGCGTGCCTGCATCACTGATTCTGCTGTCACAGTGAACGATCAGCCTGTCACCAACCTGGGCATCATGAATAAACCCAAAGGCTTGGAAAGAGCTGTTGATGGTGCTTTCAGAGCAATTCAGAAAGTTGTCGTGCAGTAAAGGCAGTTTATTGTAACCTCTTGGGTCCGATCGCAGCAAACAAGTGTACTCGCTTTTGAAGTCCACGACAGAGTTGAAGTGCCTTTGATACCAGAAGATCAGCATGGAGTACAGTGTACAGTCACAGTAAAACGGGTTGCCATGAAGATAAACTCCACTGAGATGCTTGGCTGGCACCGAACTCAGGCGCTGGATAGGCATCGACTGGATGTGGTTATAGGAAACATCCAGCAATACGAGTTCTGTCAGCTTGTGTTTTCCAATGTACAAGTCCAGAGGGAAATGTGAGAGTGAGTTATAGCTTAAGTACAATTTCTGTAATTTGTACAATCCTCCAAAGGCTGAAGACTCTATCTGCATTATCTGATTGTTGTACAGCAGGAGAACTTCCAGGGCCTTCAGCTCCTGGAACACAGGGCTGCCCAGCGTCTTCAGGCTGTTGGACGACAAGTCTAGGTACTTCAGGTTTGGGGTTGTGGAAAAGCTTCCAGTGATAATGCTGCTAATGCTGTTATGATTGATTATTAAAGTGTTCAGCTTCTCAAACAGCACCGGGACCCATTCAGGCTCTAAGAATCCAATTCTGTTATAACTCAGATCCAGCCTTTTCATACTTTTATAGAGATTTCCTGGCACCCGAGAGAGGTTCTTACTGGTGCAGCTTACGATATCGCTGGCACAGATGCAGGCTGTTGGACACATCCCCGGGGCACTGCCACAGAGACTCACTGTGAAGACCAAGAGGCATGCCAGCCCTCTGCAGTTCACCTTACAAACTCCAAGTCGAGTAGGAAGCGTCCGGCAATTTAAAGACATTGTCGCTGGCTCTTAGCTGGATCCCAGTGCTCCTTGCCACAGATTACATGTGCAGCTAGCTTTGCACTAATCGCTGTCAAAAGAGGAATACAGAGGTATAGCATGTTAACATTTAACATTCATACCCTGCCTGATTTCTTACGCATGCCTTCTGAACAAATACAGTGAATTAATCAATGTTTCATACAATTAGTTAGAAAATCTAGTTGTTCTTAGATGATTTTAGCTTAGTGCTGGCTTTATGTAAACATGACATTCTTCACTCATCTGTAAACATTCACATTAGAGACATGTTTTCCTCTTCAAAAAAAATGCAACCGTTCTTCAGTCTTGGACTAAGGAATGCAATTTCTGACAATTTACAAAAAAAAAAAAAAAAATCAGAAATGCTCATCTGTGGAACCTGAATGGGCAAAGGCATCTCCTAGCTGTTTCCAAACCAGCCTAGGCAAAAAACTTCTGGTAGAGAGAGGAAGAAAACAAAAACAAACAAAAAATCTTATCCAAAAATATTGCCTTGTCTAGCAGGGAGCAGTTACGATACGTGTTTCTTCCCAGAGAACGCCTCACATTTTTAAGCAAAGAATTTTATCAGCCTCTTTAACTTTAAAGGTCATATGATTTATTATTATTTTTATTTTTAATTCAGTAACTGATAGTTCAGGTATCAACAGTCCATTTTTAAAGTTATTCAAGGTGTTCAACTGGAATGCTTGGTATTCTGTTACTTCTACCTTTGCCAAAATAATTGTAGGAAATTATTGGAGGAAATTTCCCGTGCCTGTGCCTACCTCAAGCAGAAGTTTTGGGACCTTTCAGTTAGGATGAGTCAGCCGTTTCTCAAAACTCATTAAAGGGAAAAAAATGTTTTGCTAATTTTCCTTCTCAAGTAATAAGAACAAAACCTGCCATACTCTTCTGAGAATATTTTAGCGTCACTATAGTTTGAAGCAGGGACTTAAAATTTGTCAGGCTAGTGGTTCCATGCCAAGGTATATGTTTTTTGCCATCTCCTAGGAAAATGTACACATAATTAGCAGAGCAATGAACATTTCTGTTCACTCTTGCTCTCCCTGGATACCTGTTAAGAGTTTGCCAGTAAATTCCCAGGTGAATCCATATGCATTGATTATCCCCACCCCTTCACAGATCAAGCGTGGTATTCAGCTCCCACATATTAAACTTGAACTCATTCCTCCAGTCTCACCCACCCGTTGGTATAGTATCTGAGCAGGGCAACCCCACACTGAGAGCTCCTCCGGGCTGCTGACAGTGATATGTCCCAGAGCTGGGAGATGGGAGGCTGCCAGAGGGCAGCAGGGAGAATCAAATGGAAATTAAATAGAGAGAAGCAGAATAAAAGGTGTTGTATTCGTTGATGAGGGGAGATGGATGAAGAAAGGATAGGGATGTTAAAATCAAGACCTAGAAGGTGGAGGACTAATGCAGAGATGCAGGCAAAGAAGGGGTTAAGGGGAAAGAGAAGATAAGATATGCGTGGGAAAGGAAGGGCAAAACCAGGAAAGGAGGATGCTAATGGAGCATCATTGTAGCTAATGAAACAAACATGAGATAGTTTGGATGCCATCAGGGCACAGAACTCAGCTAAAGCATACGATAAGCCTGGGAAAGCAGACGGGGAGGAGATAAACGACATAAAAGGGTTAAGCATAAGAAAGACAAGTGTATCAAGAGGTGAACATTAAAACACACTTCTATGGAGAATTTGCATCTGCTACTTGTGAGTCTAAGATTACCTATGCAATCAATTAATTAATGTGAAATGCACTAATTTCCACTTGCCCCTCAGTTCCTTATTCCCCTCCTCTCTAACACGCTGCCAAGCTGACAGGCTGCTGTCTTCTGCCAAGTCTTCTATTCTTAAGTCAAATGGTAGAGGTTGCGGTATGAATGCAGAGAGCTGAACCTTCTAATGACCCATTAAAAGAAGAAATATGAAGGCAGCAGGAGGGGAGAATTCACCTTGCACAAGAATTTATATACACATTGGGTTTAAATGCTTGCGTTCCCCAAAACTATATTAAGAGAATGACAGGGCAGCCAAATCAAATATTCAAAAATTAGCATCACAAGTAAGGTTTTCTGTGCCATTTAAATTTTTATATACATCCCTTAGTTACACGATCACTTAGATTTCTCCCTTCCCAAAGCCTTTTCTCACACTGTGCACAGGATCTATTGAAGAACATGGAAAAGAAAGGGTGATTACATCAAGAGCTAAGTAAATGCCTGTACATGACAGCTGCAACATATCCTAGCGTATGCCACAGAATTCCTGTGACATCAGGCAAATTATGTGAACTGGTGACTATTAGAAAATCATGAGCTTATTACAGTCATCAGCTTGAGACTCAGAAAATAAGGAGCTTGTATATGTTAAATTTGGGAAGGACTGATCTGAAGAAGTGTCGAGATGAGAGTCAAAATGATACGACTCTAGCTGACAGCTTTGACTATAAAGTTTTCTCCTAGCTCCCCTGTGTATAAAAGAAATATAGAAACATAATGTTAAGTATAAGAATATTGTAAAAATAAATTAATTGATTATGAATCTTGATACTAAGGTTTTATTCTAAAGTCTTCTAGGTTTTTAGGTCATTTTGAAATATCTAACAACGTGATTGTCAGTGGGAAGTTAGGAACCAAGAGGAATTAGTTTTAACCAATCCTAAGCACCTAGCTGAGGTGTTTTTTCTAGATAGCTAGTTGTTTATGAAAAAAATTAACAGATATAAGTTCATCTAGAGGGTGAGACCTATGAAAGCGTTAGAGAATTGAACATCAGGAAATGATTCTGTACTCCACTGTGGATTTGTATGGCAAGCAGTACATAAGGCACAATGGAAACACTGAAAGATGTAAAAAGATTTTCATAACTGCTCATTTAGTTAGTACATTGCTCAAAACTAGGTATGTGAAAACTGTATATCATAAAACCTTGGTGCATAAAGACTAAATTATAACACATTCACTAAATGGGGGATAATTTAATGTTGCATAGGTTGCCTTTTCCACTAATATTTGACTGTCTGATTTTGCAGCCTCTGCAGACTAATTTTTCATGGAACAGCACTTGCGAAAAGATGAATGGCACTTTCAAAATCAGCTCCTGTGTTGAATATAACTGCGATCCTGGAGATACTCCAAAGGGAAAGTACTAGGTCAATGCCCAGTTTGGGAAGGCTTACCAAGCTGAATACACTAAATAGCCTTGCATGTTTGTTTCTGTCCACACCTACAGTTAACTCCCCAGAAACCGTGAGATCGCCTACAACCAAGTCCCAAAGGCAGATTTGGGGCTGGTGTAAATCAGCATAACTTTGAATTCCAAGAAGAAAACCAGTCTACAAGTGCTGAAAACTTGCTTGTCCATTTCCAAAGCTCATTAAAGTTGCCAGATGAGAACTGCTTCAACTTGGCTTGCTTGTCAAGGCAAAGCCAAATTATGGACATACACATACCAGGTTATTTTGAGAGCACCCTACCAAGCAGAAACCTTCCTTGCTGTGCCCAAATCACGGTGCAGTGCCTTTAACCTCAACAGGGCCTTTGCCTTTCTGGAAGTTTGGGCTGCTGAGGTGCAGCTTGCTCCATCCTTTGAGTACTTGTGTTCCCCCACACTTCTGCATAAATTTCACATGCTGGTAGCAAAGCTAAGCATACTGAACACAAATATTCATAATCTATGTGATCATTTGAACCCATTCAAAATAGCTGCATAAACAGTTAGCTGTTGGTTATGTGCAGCTGTTAAGTGGCAAGGAAGAAAAAGTCTTATAAAAGTATCACTTTGCAAACTTCAATATTACATATTTTCTCAAGAATTAATGCTATTAAATACTAGCAGCTAACATGCGCCAACAGGCTCTGGATAAGTACTTCACCATTTTCACTTCTCTTCTGAATGAGCTGGGTAAATGGCTTTTTGTGAGTGAAGGGCATGGTGGGGGGATTTGCACTTGAATTCTTTTCAAAGAACTCATTTCTTTGTGGTGTTAAGTGTGATATTTTAAGTTCACTGCCAAAAACACAGTACTTCCTGAGATGAATCATCTGTGCAGTAATGGTGCACATGTTTTTTAACCATTTAAGAAGAAATGCAGGATGTATTCTCATATCACAGAGAATATTCTCTGTTGTCAGCAACAGTTGACTACAACAGAACAACGCCTAGATGATTTGGCTCCTGGTTTTGATATTTTTTTTTCATGAGGTTTTTGGAATTAACAAGCACCCAGAGCTGCTTATGGAAAATGGGAATGCTGGATGCATGTGAATTTCCTCACTACCAGTTATCACTGCAAAAATCAACTAATGTCCTAAACAGTCATTACCATTTTCTCTGCGTTCTCTCTCCTATTAATATTATATTTGTAATCTCTACACCAGCTTTCTGTTTCTTCCAGGAAAACCTGTATACCAAACTATTTCTCTCAGTTCATTTGAGACTTTGCTTAAAAATATGTATGTGGCACTGTTTTTAATTTAAGTAGTGAAAGGGACTGGAGATTACAAGTTACCTGAATGCTTTTGCAAACACTACCACTAGTCTTTTCAGTGCTAAAGTGGATCGATCTGCTTTACAGAAGGAATAACATCTTCCTATACACTGGTGATGCAAACAGTCTCACTCCTGGCTGGCACTTTCTGCACAGTGAAAATGCAAATATTTGTATACACCCCCCCACTCCCCCACCCCAATGTTGAGTTTATAGAATCACAAGCTCAAACACTAAAAAATATTAAAGACCTCAGTCTATCTTCCAAAAGGTCTGCACTATTTCTACATCTCGTAGCTCTTCTTGTGCCACATCCTCCCACTTTATACAGTCCCCTAGCCCATCTCACCAGCCCACAAGTCATTCGCCCACCTCTGCACCTTCCCATTGACTTGCATGCCCACACAGTTGCTCTCCCCCTTTCAGTTGTCTAGATATCAGATGAATCAAGGCCTTATTAGTTAAATAGAATAACAGATGAAAAAAAATGGTGATGGCACAGGTGTTAAAACTGTTTCCTCACAGTCCTTTTTTTATGAAAAAAATCATAATTAAGAAAGCTTTCATCATGAACAATTGGGGGGGGGGAGAAGACCATCAAAATGGGGTTTTAGTCATTTATAGCAACAATATTATAGAAGTACAATTATTAATACTTTTAAGCCTAACTTTACAAATCCTGCTTAAGTACACGATAGAACCATTAATTGCAAACAGACTAGTGGCATCTCACATAATTAATCTTTCTAAATGTTAGACTTACTGAGAAGGTCTGCACAGACTTCCATTCTGTGTGTAGTGGGGAAACAGTCCAAGGAAACATCACTGTAGTGGCCACCTCACACATCTCCAGGTTTCACTCTGCTTTTAACACTCTAGGATGCAAAGGCATTCTGCATTGAACCTGCCTCTGACAGCTGTGCTCAGCATTTCTGATGGAGCAGATCTGGATTACCCAGGCATCATAATCCATGATATTCAGTGACATGACAGACTGGGGAGCAGAGCCTGTTGGTGAACTACATCTGGGTGATGCCTTGATATACTGGACTAAATCCCTGAACTAGGCTAAGCTGTGCTTGGTGCAGGACCTAACAGAGATGAAAAAATGGCTTTACATCACCTTTGCAGCAAGCTGATCCTGAGGTCAGCCTGGCAAATGGAGTGGTCTCTCTGGCCAGCACCTGGCCAGATCTCAGCAGTGCTGGATCGGGGAGGAATTTGTCCCAGTAAACCTGGCCAGCTAAAACTATTTTCTCCCACACATCCCTCACTAAGGACCGAATCTCTCTGAAGACAGACTTATTTATTTCTTTGCGCCCATGGTAATTCACTTGGCTTAAAGAAAACTGAGCAGCTGGGTGACGTGCCACAGGGACTGAGCTGGGCTGATCGCGGCAATGTGTCTACGGCACCACCATCTACGTGAAGTCAGCATCCCGCAGCTCCTGCCCCTCTTTAAGAGCAGAAGGGAAACACGCTCAGCGGACCAGCAAGGCACCCCTTTCACCATGCTACTCTGTAAATCAAGCTGCGTCCTAGCTCCAACCTCGCGGACGACTTCAGTTGCTAAGGAGATCGCCAAATAATTAAGAAAAACGCGGTGACAAGCAGCGGTGCCTCACGTCCAGCACCACCAACCAGTCTCCAAGCGATGCCAGATCCCACGAAAGTTTACTTGCCCAGCGGAGCATCCCCACCGCCTCCAGGAGCTTCTCCCACAGCCTAAACTTCAGAGCCCCCCCTCCTGCGCCGCGGGGGCTTGGGGCAGCACCCCGAGGACCATTGCTGGGACCCGGGGCAAAGTTTCGGCGACCCTTTCGGAGGCGAGCCAGGCGGGGAGCACCGCACCCCGCAGCCCCCCGGCCCCCTGCTCTCCTCTCCTCTCTTCTCCTCTCCCCCCGCCGCCTGCCGGGCTGAGATCGCCTCCGGTCCCCCCCCCGGCGGGCAGCGTTACCTGCAGCGCCCGGCGGCCGCCTCATGGCCGGGGAACGCGGTGCCGGTGCCGGCCCCGCCGCCAGCCCCGCATGCTCCGCTCCGCTCCTCTCCTCTCCTCCGGCGGCTGGGGGAAGTTTGGGGTCGCAGCCAGCGCCGGCAGCACGGCTGAGGATGTTGATGATGATGATGATGAAGATGAGGATGAGGATGAGGATGATGAGGACGAAGAAGGAAGGCAGGAGACTGCCAGCCACAGCAGCAAGGCGCGGGCCGGGGCTTTTATCCCCTCCTGCCCCCGCCCCCGGTCCCCGCCGCCGCTTCCCCTCGGCGGCAGCGGGACGGAGCCGCCGGTGCCCCGGGGAGGGCCGCGCCGCCCGCCCCGCTCCGCTCCGCCCCGCTCCGCACCGCCCCGCTCCGATCCGATCCGATCCGCCCCGATCCGATCCGCGGGGATTTCCGCGGCCCTGCGCCGGGGGGCGCGCCCGATCCGCTCCGCTCCGCTTCTCACCGAGCCGGCGGCGGCTCCCCCGGCAACTTTCGGGCTTGCCTTGAGCTGTGCGAGAGCCGCTGCCGGGTCAGGGAGAGGGAAAGCTGCAAGCTGAAAGCATCCAAGCAGCCTTCCCTCTGATCCTGGGCGGTTGTTAACCTTCCCCGGTGAAGTTACTGCCTAAATTTCCTCCATCGTTTCGAGCGCCCTGCGTGTAGAGGCTGAAGCTGAACAGGGACTGGCTTAGCGAATAGCAGGGGTTGGGGATTTATTGTCATCCGGGCATACAGTTTATAGAAAAATTCTCAGCAAAGGGGGCTTGTGTATTAAAGCTGCTGTAAATCACACTTCTTCTTGCAAGGGCACATAACGAGCCGGTGTTTAATATCAGGGTTCGTGCCTACATGTAATGCTCAAGGGATCCTTCTTGCCCTAAAATTCATGCTACAAGCAAACTGAAATTTTTTAGTATAGTACAAGGAATCTGTTAAAAATGGGATTCATTTCAGATTAAAGCCTGGTGAGCTGTGGGTGATACTGCTATTGATTTCAAATACTTTTGGATCCCTATCTTATGATAAAAATTCAGCTTTTTATTAGTCATTCATATTCTGTGTTTATTTTCTGCATTTCTGGGTATTTAGATGATGCACCGGTGAAATAATTTCAATCTCCAGGTTACTGATTTGACACCGATTGGTTTCAGACACTCCAGGTGAATGTTCATGTGTTTAAAGAAGCTAGTTGTCTTCATCTAGAGTAAACCATCAAACATTTCTAGTTGCCTCAATATATAAAATAGTGGGTAAAATTTGAGTTGTTCACACTGCCAATAGACTCTGAGGAAGGTGATATTAGTGTTTTGTTTCCTTCCCCTGCTATCAAAACTGAAAATGTTAAGCCTGAATTCTTCTTACAGTCTTACTTGTGGAATGGTGACATGATAGCATACAGAGTAGCCATCCATTTGTACTTTGCATATTTTCTTTAAATAATCTGGTTTTAAAAAGATAACAATTTTAACTGCAGTTTGTTCAGACCATGATAAGTGTGAAACACAGGTAGGTGCAGTGATGGCACTGCTTGTAGCCAACTTATTTAGATTCCAACCATGAAATCTTGACATAGTGATAATTACTTTGGGGAGGCAGGATCCAAATCATAGTGAAGTGCCTAATACTTAAGGCAATAAAGATATTGTTTTCCAGGATTATTTTTCTCATGAATGCTGACAGGGATTTGCTTTTGTGTCGGAGAAGTCAGGTCCCAGATGCTCAAGAAATCAACAGGAGTTGTGATGATCCTTACATGACCTGCTCAGCTTATGAACAGAGGCCATCTGCCAAGGAGCAGACTTTGCACAAAAATCACGATCAAGCAATACATCGAATGGTCTGAAGGGAGTTCAGAGCTACAGCATTCTTGTAAGTCTGGCAACAGCTGGTTGTGAGCCCAGCGATTCTTTGTTCCCGCTGAATGTTGACAAGTTTGCTCATGGCATGATGCAATCTAATGTATTGTGCTAATTCACAGCCTAAAGGTGCTTTTGACACTTGTTACATACTAAATTACAAAGAGTGTTGTTTTTAAAATTCTAACTTGGATGGGAACAATTGGTAATTAGCTTTCTTCTAGCAAACAGTAGTGGTGTGAAAACAGTACCTATCCAAAATCTTTCTTGATCGTATATGGGCACAAGCTGTGTGAAGCTGACAGTCCATTAATTAGGACACCAAGCCTTTCTTGTGATAATCTCTACAAATGTAGGGTTTCTGGCATCACCAGTAGAGATTTTTATTGCAGAGAATTGCTGATAGCTGTCTCCTTCTTCCAAAACCATCAGGATCCTGCCTGTGTTTCCCTGCCCCTGTACAAAATTATCTACTAGAGTCAAAGCTTTTCAGCAATGGAACTGTTCTTGTTTTCATGTCCTGTGTAGTACTAAGGAGACTGACGGGCTTGAGATGGGCTTTTAATAACAATATTTTCCTTGTGCTCTTGAAAGCCCCACAAATGCACAAATGCCTGTATTATCTTTAAAAAAAATCTCTTAGTAGTAAAACAGCAACTTTATTACAATTATATCATTAAACTGATCATTAAAGGACTTTTTTCAAAAGCAGCATCCTGATTCGACTTGGCTTCAGGGAATTTACAGTCCCTTGATGAGCAAGCAACAAAACTGTTCTGCTAGGGACTGACTAGGAGAAGCCAAGGGGCTGCTGAAAGAAAGAAATATCTTCCACCTCTCCTGTCACACTCTGCTTCTGGCTGGAGCGTGGTTTTCTACCATAGTGCTCACACAGAAAGAAAGAGTGCCAGTCTCCAGTCTAAGGTCTGCTATATACTGTTACAGCCACTGGGTAACACGCAGTAAAAAGGGTTAGACAGCCATCTTTCTTTCTGTGATTCCTCTGCCTCAGTCCTGAATTAATTCTGTTTCAGTGTAGGCCCACTCCGATGGTCAGTGTAATTCAGTGGGCTGGGGGCTGGGGGCTGCAGTCCCACATGCATGAACTCGGAGCTGCTGCCGCATGAGGACTTAAACACTGATTTGTGTGTACCTAAGAGGAATAGTATCTCCTCTTCCCCCAGCCATGTTTTAGGAGAAAGCAATATCTAGCAATATATTTTGTCTAAAACCAAAGAGCTCGGACAACACCTAGTGCATCAAGCCCCATGGGAGAGAGCATTGGGTCCATGGATCCTGTCTGGGCTTCAGTGTGAGATACATGCACAGGCACTGGGTCCTGTCAAGACCACAATGCTTTTGGCATGCCCTGAAGCAGAACATGACTGCTGTCATGTCCAGGGAGCTGGAGACTGGAGGGTCAAATACTGCCGTGCCTCAGGGGTTGACGAGAACAAAGAGGTCTGGCAGCAATGGCAGAGGCAGGCCTGGGTTTTAAGGCTGTCAGTGTATGTCAGATGATGAGCAGGACTGTCACCTGAGAGTTGTAACCACTCTTTCCAGCTCTGTTTTCTGTCCGGTTTGAAGCTGGGCCCAGTGCACAGCTCTTCCATTCCACCACTGCTCACCAGCCTTCTCAGTGTCTAAGGGCTCGGCCTCTTTTCTTCTTTCTCCTGCTGAAAAGGTCCTTATCACTCCCCCATGTGAATAACTGCTATTCATTAGACTAAGGAGAAAGAAAATAAAAGACTGATTCTTTAGCCCTGTGACTGGAACTCTTACCTAGCAGGATTGTACTCACTCCCTAGAGGGACAAACTATTCCTTGCTCCCCATCCTTACATCCTCAGAAGTGCCTTTTGTTCCTCTCTGTCACTCAAACCTATTCTATTGCTCCTTATTTTCAGGTTTATAGATCTGCAGGTCTGGAGGGGATGTTCAAAGAGCTATAGAGTATCATCTGTCTGGAGTATCATCTTTCCCCACTCTGCTCTCAGAATTGCCACCAGCTGGTAAATACTGTTGAACAGGGAGACAGTGACTGGCATTAAGTTGAGGTTCTCATTAGGGGGGAGTATGCTGCAGGATAAAAGATTTTCAGTACTTCTGTTTATTGATTTGGCCCTGACTTCTTGCCCTTTCTCCATTCAGATGTTCCTTTAGAACCCCAAATGTCAGTTTCTCAGTTGGGCAGATTTGCTGTTGTCACTTGCAGTTTTCTCTGATGTCCTTGCTACCTCTAGGATTTCATAGAGACTGAGGATGGGAAAAAGACCAGCAGACATATCTTAGATGTCTCTGTCAGTTAAATAAATTGATTTACTTTAAGGGTTGTCTTGTGTGCCAGTCCCATCTGTATAACTTACAGAACACGCAGTTTGTATCTTGATTGATTTCTAAAACAGTCAAAGAGCTTTACCTAGGTGTTCACAATACAAAGGTGTGCTTTCTGTGTGTTATGAAAAGAAATGAGAATTCTAAGATATGTTTATTTTGGACTAGATTAGCCATTGAAACCTGAGGGTTTAGGAATAACACAGGTGAGTAAGTGTCAGTGGCTGCTGTGTCCCTGTGGATTGTTAGGGTCCTTGAATCTGAGAGTTTGCAGATCTCAAATACACATAGAATATTTTCTCAGTAGTCTTCAAGTCTTTGGATTGCATTTACATGCAAGGTAGGCATCTTTAAGCACTGGAGGATAATTTATTTTCATTTTCTATTCCAAAGGCAGCACTTCAGAAAATGTTACAAATTAACAGAAAGTTATTGGTTCACTGAATTTAGCCTTTAATAGTAAGAACATTTGGGAAAGTAATTTGTCATGGCCTCGAGCACTCTCTTTTAAAGCAATACGATAGCATTTGTGTGATAACAGGTAGGTAACCTAACCTTTAAAATGCAGTTCTCCATGCAAATAAACTTTGCTGATGGACTTAAAAAGGTGATTTTTGAATGCAGTCAGATGTTACTTATTTCTTGAGACACCAAATGTCTCTCTCATACCCAAAAGCAGGAAAGCTTTTTAGAATACCATTCATTTTGCTGTATAATGGGCTGTAGTGAGTTACTACAGTAACTCTAAAACAACATCTAAAAAGAGAATATGCAAGTGGATTTTTTTATTAAAACATTAATACTACCCTTTGGCAATATATGCAGTGTTTGTGAATAACCTCTAGATTTGCAATATGAGACACGGGGAAAAGGAAGATGGGAGATCTCCCCCTCTTGACTTTAATGGTTCACGAATGCAGCAATGGGCTTCTTTGCACTCGAGTGGCTACACTTCTCAGTGGAAACCCATCTTGTGGATATGCAGCACTGGTAGGAAACTTGAGGAGGTTCTGTGAAGTGTCTCATATTGAGTGTGTGACTCATTTAATTAGCTCCTACCTCCTGCTCCCCCTCACACTTTTCATGGAGTTTCTGCACATTTTCCCTCCCACACCAAGACCCCACGTGCTGGTTATGGCAGTTCGGGAATGGTCAGTCTTAAGTTTGATCTCTCAGGTGACTCTGGCTCGCGCCTGGACTCACAGCGTAGGGGAGAGCACAGGAGGTGACACGTTGCAGATAAGGGTCCCATGCAAAAGAAAAAGAAAAAAAAAGGGGGATTTTAAAAGCTTGTCTACAAGATAAGTCCCCCCCTGCAGCCTTCCTCTGCATCTTTTCCTTATCATATGACTCAAGGCGCTAGACGTGGGCCACCTCTCTGTGACCAGCACAACTTGCCTGGGAGCATGGTGCTGCAGGCGTGTGGAGGTTGATGCGACAACTCTAGGTCTGGTACATCAGTGCTGTGAGCTTGCTCTGGGGGATGTAGTTATATGGCTGCAAAGGACAGATAATTTTCTGCCCACAAATCTCTACAAAAGGCAGTTATAGATCTGTAACTCCTCATAATCATGCACTATGGCTGTAAGGAACTGGAAATGCTCTTTGTGAGATGTGAACCAATGTCATATTTTTACTTTTTGCAAAGCAACAAACTGGAATTCCTAACAATTACTATGACATCTTCTGCCAGCTGGTGTACTTTTGTACTTTTTTTTTAAGCAAGCATTTTACTTCCAGCACTTAGCAAGCATTTGCCAAATAACATAGGAAGACTATGCAGGATATAAAGAAAAATATATAGTACATTGGTGAACAACACATACTTTGCAAAGGCTTTTATGATCCATACTAGTCCAAGCCAAAACTGATTTGACTTCACTTGAACTAATAACAGGGATGAGAGCAACCATCCATTATCATTAGTCACTTTTGAAAAAAAAATATAAATTTGATATATGAAATAAAGTCAGGAACTGACACCGTGATCCTGGATATGAAAGCAGCTTCCCTGCTTATTTGTTTTGGCAATATATGAGCTGAAATAAACCAACCCATTTTCCCATTATTTATAGCCAAACATCTTAAAATCAACAAGGGTTACTGTAAGGCTACAGTTTTGTGCTGAGTGTGCTGCTCATAAACAACATGGTCCAGCACAACAACATGTCTCCATAATGGCCGTGTTCATTTGCAATGTCCATGGGAGTACTGGTGTGCCCCATCACATCAAGCGTGCTTCTGACCCATTTCAGATTTTGCAGAGGACCTTTCTGTTCTTTGTCCTGATCCTTAGATTTCAGGGATGAAACGGTCACAGTGTTGTTCAGAACAGTTTATTCCACAGTTCGAGTTTGCAGCAACTGGGATCCCCTGCTTTCTTGGTCTGCCTTGTGTCTTGCACTGAGGTAAAAATCACTGTCAGCATCTATCTAGGCAAAGTTTCATAATGAGGATTGGCTTTACGTGCCCTCTAAATTTTTTATTGATATAAAGGGCAAGAACTATATATATATATATATATAGGTATTATTTGACTGTGTTTTGAGGCATATGATCTGGCAAAAGTAGCGACTAAATTGTGGACTTGACAGCATACCCTGTTCATACATGGCTGACGGCATTTGAGTACTTTAGTTTTGAGAAACTGAGAAATGAGAAAAAGATAATGTATTCAGAATAATTTCAAAATATTTAGAAACAGCTTGTCATTTCAACTCCAAGTATAGTTGGAAAAAAACTTGACAAGCTTAGGACTTCAGATCAAATTTTAAATGAGGGAAAATAATATTTTGAAAAATGATTAATATTAAGCACCATTTGTTCTTGTGCAAGAGAAATTGCTGCAAGTGGAAGCTTCCACAAGCCACTGCTGTAGCCACCCGTGGTAACATTAAGTAAAGCAGAAATGTTTGGGAGCATGGAAGAGCATATGGTAGAGACTAATTTTCTCTGCCTCCCATTTCTATTCTCATTTTGGTGTCCTGAAAAAGCAACTAGTTCTTTCAGCACCTGAAACAAGAAAGTTGTTTATTTATTTTTAATCTTTGTGTCTTACATTTGATTGCAAGCTCCAATTGAAGCTTTTCATGTGATCAGAGCATCTGCCATGTGTCCTGTCCATATGGAGTTGCTAGTAAAGTCACAAAGCTCACATTGACTTGCTCAGTACTTTTTCACACAATTAGAGCATTTGCTTGTTATTTCTACTTTATCTAGGTGATTATTTTTATGAGGCTTGTGGGTCTGCCATTATGACAGAGGCTTCCACTCCTTTGTAAGTTTGACTGAAACTTGAAGTCCCCAGGAAGACAGAAAGCTACAGAGACAGACAGCCTGTCTGCATAAACCTCATTTACTTGGGGTACCACCTTAGAAACAGAACAAATGAGCATAAGACTACAGTACCCAGAGCCTGAAGAAGAGAAAGTGGAAGACCCTGTGCATCATCTCTGCCATTTGTGCCTTTAACCGTGGTGGACTGCAATCAGCTGTGTTTATGGCTATATACATATGGCATAATTTATTTCAGTAGGTACTTTCACTTAGGAGCCAGTGTAGCCTCATTTACAGCTGATCTGATTGACAAAACAGAGTTACTGTGGAAGATATTTCTGATTTTAAAAAGTCATTGGATAATTCTGGTAAACAACTCTTTACAGTCCTCTGACCTGCTCAACTCAAAAAGCTTTAAAAGTACAGGGCAGAATGGACATCCATTATTCATTCAGGTAAACTCACCCCATCATTATCACTATTCCCTGAACTCAGCTTATGTTTTCCTTTCTTGGACTATAGTTTCATCTGTAAATGCTTTTGAGATCTACCACAAATTTAAAATGCAAAATTTGAGACTGTCTAAGATCATAATGGTATATAGGATGCCATTTTTTTGCCCAGGACACAGACATCTCTATCATTCGTGTCAGTAAGTAACCAGAGGGAAGAGATTTATAAAGCAGCAAATCTTGATGTTGGAAGAATGTTAGATCTGCCTTCAGCTGATTTTTATAAGTTTATTATTGCATGTTCTACTGTGCTCAAGAAAAAAGAAAAAAACAACAACAGTGCAATGTTTTATTTGTATTATTAAATAAAACACATTAAACAGGAATCCTGCATTTGAAGCAGTGGAAATAAAATGCCATTGTGACCTGTAGAAGGAGTTTTGCTCTTTTGGCCCTAGAACTAGATCAGCTTTTATCAGGCAAAGCCTTTATTACTTGATCAACTCCCTGTGCCCTCATGGATGACCATGTTTTTTCCAGCAGACAGCTGACTGCTAGAAGCTTGAAAAACAACACATGTTGAAGTAAAATAACTGCTGTGCTTTAACCAGCCAAGCCTGCTTTTCTATTGCTGCAAGCTTCTGTTCTTTTGGCTACAGAGAGCATCTGCTTTTAATGAACACAAATAAGGCAGTACAATACATATGTATGTTATTACGAACTTTCCTTGCCTTTCTACACAAATATGATTAGCAGTTTGAATTCCAAATATCTTCTTTGGAGTTTAAAAATAACTCACTGTTTTGATGGCATAGCTACAATAATTCTGATCATACACATTGGGAGAAGCTGCAAGGAGATGACAATCTGGGAATCCTTTCTGGTTACTCTTTGCCTTACATAGATCCATTAGTACCTCTCTCTCTGGATTTGCTAGTGCTGATTTCTGTAGTTGTGTTTGCATTCAGTAAGACATCATGAAAGCTGGTATGGGTAGAGACAATGGTAAGAATCTGAGCTTTATTTTGCTAGTAGTTCCTTTTTTTTTTTTTTTTTCCAACTGAAATGAGGGAAATTTTCCCAACTCATAGAGCTAAATTTTGAGAGTGAGATGGACTTTTATATTGGACCAACTTTGTCTTTTTCGTCTTTGGTCATTGTTACCTGTCTCTTCTTGAGTCATCAGCACCAGCAATTTTTCTTCTATCTTTTCGTTATGAGATTTATGATGTGACCTGTGGCTTGGACCCAGCTAAGCATGTCCTCAGCTGGTACATATGAATGGTTTTACTGAAGCTGTCAGGTCATCTATGCTGTTTATTCCACAGTTTGGGTAGTGCTGTTAGCAGCTGCAGGATGATTTTGTCTTTACATTTCTTCAGATCTTTTGGCTGGGAAACTGGGAGGATACAGTCAACACTATTTTCTGACCCTGCCTATTCACCTCTGGTGGTGAGTTTCCAGCAGTTATTTACTTCTCTCAGACTGTTCTGACCCTGTCATAATGGTGGAGGAATAGTTCAGTTGTTTTTGAGGGGAATTTAATTTGGTATGATAGAAAAAAAACTATTCCTGGAAGCTCCGTGTTTAGCAAAGCTACTGCAACTGCTAACATTACCTGAGCCAAGACTGCTTGTGAGATGTGGCCATTCCTGTTTAGAGCTTTCATTTAATGAAGGCATATCAAAATTTAATTTTAGTCAGACTTGATTTTCAGTTTGGTTTGGACTGACAACATGTAGCTGGTAGATACTTGAAGTTATAGGAAAAGTATGTTCTCGTGTGAAATTATGGTCTACATTATTAGTCTGTCCTATCAATTAGTAAGCAGAGGACAAGGGATTAATTTTGGAAGGACTGCTAACACTATTGTTTGTTATGGGCACTAAGCACTTACCACTGCAAGTCACTATTTTCAGTTCCTTATTACCTCGTGAAAATCTCACAACTGGAGACACAATATTCCACACTGGCCTAATATTTTTCTGGCCTAGTTTCCAGCCTCTCTGAGCAACCATTTCCTGTGTCCCGCTTCAACTTGTACAAGATGAGAAATCCTAGATCCCCAGTCCTGGCAGAGGTGACTGACAGGTTTTCTCCTGAGCAGAAAACCTCTGAATCAGTCAGTGCTGCTTTGGTTAAAAATGTTAATTTCAGTGTGGGTATTTGCAGGGGCTAGCAGCTTTCTACGAGCTTTCTGACAGCAATTTTCTAAGACAACCACTTGTATACAGTGAAGCATATGGGTATTCTACAGCATCTGTCTGGAGTCACAGAGCTCTTCTCTGTATTCCCACCATTTTTGCAGAAGACAGAAATGTACTTTTCTCTCTGCCTTCTCTCCCTTCCCCCAGTTTATGTGTTTCTAATCTAATGGGAAGGAGATCTTACTGGAAGCTAAGCTTTTGTTCAGTGAAGTCTGGCTCTGCATGCATTCAGCACTGGTTAAGAGAACCTCCTCTTGCTCCCAATAGCTGCCAGCCTGAGGATTTAACCTGGGAGAACTTAAGGTTCTTGGGGAAATCAGCTTTACAATTTATCCTTACATCCACCCAAGCATATCACAAAATGCTGCCAGGTAGTAATATTTTTTCAAAAGTACACTGGGAGGAAAAAAAAAAAAGAAAGCTAATTTTGTCTCTCTCCTAGTTGTACAAACTAATTAAGAATGTTTGAAAATCTACATTGATATTTTAATTAGCAGTATTTGATTGTTTCAATGTTGTATGACAAAGCCTCCTAAATAAAAGAGAATGTGTATATGTCTTGCATCCAAATATTGTAGAAATTTACAAGTGTGGGCAATACTTACGTCAGCACCTGGTTTGGTTATGGCAGTAGGGTCTAAATAGGCAAAAAAAAAAAAAAAAGAGGAAAAACCTTGTTAAGGTTCTCTTCGAAAGTGTAAGGTGATGCATGCAGATTTCCTGCATGGGTTTCATTAACACAGAATCATTAAGCAGGTTTCCTAAGGCAATAAGGATTACGCAGTCCCTAGGTCCCTGTGTGCATCTCTGTTCTGTGGTAACAAAATTTTACTCTACTCTCCAATGTTAATCACATTTCTTAGATGAACAGATGTTTTGTTATTAAGTTACTAAAATTTATTGCATATCAAACTGTGTAAAAGAAACCCTTCCTGAGGGAAAACCTGTAGGTTGCTTGCTTTGTCTGCTGGTCACCAGGTGAATGCTGAACAACAATTGAGCACAGAAGAGCTGGGAACCAGCCCCAGCACCAGGCTGGAGGACATGGATGTGAGGGGTTGTGGGGGAAGATGGGTGGCACCATGGGGAGGTGATGGGGGCTCATCTCAAGGAGAGAACCTGGCATTATTATGACAGGGCTGCAAGATCTGTAAGAAACAAAGCCTGGGGAATTCTGTCGTTGAAAGAACTCAATACTTTAAAAGCAAAATATCAAATTTAAACTATGGTGATGCTTTATAGTGAGATACCCCCTACAATGAAATGCAATTCTTGCAGCCTTCTTGCAGTTCTCAACTCTGATCTGAGACTCTGCTGGACTTTGTATGAGTGCACAGTTCTGCTTTTATGAAGCCTGTGTTTGGCTTGGGATCAGTACACTCATTCCAAACCATTTAGTACCTTGTGTGGTAGTAAATATTTATTCTGAAACACTTAATTTACAATGACATTTATATGCTTTGTAAGCACTTATAACTTTAAAAAACATCTTCCTCTTCTGTCACAAAAAGATCACAGATATGACTGGTATATCATTTCTGGTTGTGTTGTGATATTAGATTGCCTTGTTTCCACTTCCTTTTCTGATAGCTCTGGGAGCTCTCCACATAGTCTTCACAAAAATTTGAGAAGCCAGGAAAGTCCCTTTGGAGCCATGCAAAGTTCAGGCAAGGCAGGAGGATCTTACTTCTCCTGAGCCCACAGTCCACTTTTATTATCTTTTCCTCTCCAATTTTTCCCCAGATTTTATGTAATACCTGCTTCTACTTTGAGGTAACAAATGTAACTTCTAAAGTACTTTTTAAACCATGTATGATATGTTACAATGTGAATTCTTTCTTTGCAGGTTAATTAAGTGATCTGTCACTTTTTTTTTTGTATTTAGAGGTAAAGATTCCAGAAAGTGAAGCTTGAATATAGCACAAAAAAAATAGTAGCATCCCTTTCCTGAGCAGGTTTTGCTTTGGTGTCTGTGTTCTGCAGTGAAATCAGTATTTAAGTAAATGTCTTAAATGAGCTCTGCACAGCAATGAAAACAGCAGGCTTCCTCTTTAATGCATATGTGTATATATATATTAGAAAAACTTGATTTCCTTTTAAATATCTGGCAATCAAAAGTTAATTTCCCAAATGTAAATCTAATATTTACCATCATCAAAATTATCATCAATCAGCAATAAATTTCCAAGAATACAGACATGCACATGACACCTGATCAAATAGTGAGGTAAATGAAAACTGTTGGAGTTTCAAGGGGCAAAGCCAGGGGCAGGGTCATTTCTGTGACACTCAGCACGAAGCTACTTCTTCACTGCACACACTTCAGGGAAAGAAGGGGTTGTGATACCTTCTTGTGTTGTCTATGCAAGCAGCCTAAGATTCATAACGGTCCCCTTGTAATAACACAGATACTTGAACAATATGTTTTTCAGAAATGTATTCAGGCACAATTTATCAACATTAATAAATAGGGTGTCCACCACTTCCCATTATAGTTTTTTTTCAGTATTTACTCATCCTCACCCATAGTAACCCCTGCTTTATTTTAACCTTGATTTGGTATGGTTTATTTTTAAGTCATTGGCTCCGTTTGCATCTTCAACATATGCATTTCACTGATAGGTGTGGAAGACAAAGGCCTTCCAAGATGCCAATAATTCAGCATGACCCTGACAAAAACCCATGCCCAAATCCATTATCATGCCTTTCTGCTACATCATGCCAACACAAGACTCAGTAAGCCTTCTCTGATTGGGAAATTAGCTTCAAGCTTGCGTATGTTTGAGTAGGAAAAAAACATACTTTTGCATGTAATAAATAAGAAAGCTGTTTTTGTTTTATGATTAATTAAAAATTGACCTAGCTTTTCTTAGGAGTAATAAACATTACTGATACAGAGTCTGTCTGAAAAAGACTGGAACATGCAATTGCGAGAAATCCTTTTGATTCTGAAATTGTGTGTTTATCCTGGATATGTCTAACATGCATATAATTTGATCCAAGCTTCGTGCAAGCCAGAATTAGAACAGCAGATTGCTTACTTTTAGGAAGAAGTGTAATCCAGGGCTTTACTGCTTACATTATTTGTGTAATTAGAAAAAGACCATGGTTGATGTCACTGGTTTAATCTCCAACAAACTGGAGCATTTGATAACCTACTGACATTGAAGTCCAGAAGATTCTCTGGAACAATTTATCTAATTCATGACTGAAAGAAAATATAATTTGTCTTTCACATATCATCATAACTTTGCAAGTGGAAATGAAACACAATTTTTGAATTATTTAATCTATTTGTTTACTTGCTTTAGAAGTTAATATTTTTACTCAAAGGTAAGCAGAGGATTGTGTCTAATATTTTTAAAACAGCAGTTCAGTGTTTGGACTGTCAAAGAAAAGTCTGCTTGTTTCACTTTCAGATCTTGTCTAAGGTTAAATTCTCAGTTATTGTAATACATGCTTCAGCCTTTGTCTGGTTTATGACCATTAATCAAATTGAATCTAAGCATTTTAATTCACTGATTTTTAATCATGATTTAAATCAATGATCAGGAAAACTTAAATTAAGTATTTGTTTTTAACCTTTTTTTTTTTTTTGCATATTTACATGGTAATTAAGATTCTGCATAATAGTATGCTAACTATAACTCATTTGAATCCTGACTTTCAGTTAAATTTGACCTTTACACTTAAGTTGAAGATTCATCTTGATGTACAAAAGACAAAATGAATCTAGTTGAAAAACTTCTACACTATTGCATGTATTTATAAATGGTTTTAAAGGGTTTTCAAAGTAGAAAAATGCAAACAATATATTTTGTCTTTACTAAGTAACTAATGTACAGTTTGCAAGTTGTGGCAAGCTGTATTTGATTGGAAATTAGGATCCACTTACACGCAAACCAGATTTCCTTTCTATTGAATTAGAAACTCTTCTTCAGTTCTTTAATAAAAGCAATAAAAATATCAGGTACTTAAATTGCTCTGTCATGTGGAAGAAATACTGGTTGTGCTTATTGGCTTAACTGAATCAGGAGATGACTGAGTCTTTCAAAGATTTAGAATTAATAGATCCTCTGCATCTCTTTTTTATTTCTGATCTGGAAGAATACAGGGTTTATCACTTTCTTGACTTTTGGTTTCTCAACCAAATAATCTGATTCATGGGCAAAAAGACAATGTCCTGAAAAAAACGATAACTTTTTAGTCACTTTCTGTTCTAGGCAATTAGCCAATATATTCCATCATTTTCAACTTTCTTTAAACTTCCTAAAATCTTGTACTACTTCAGTGACTAACATTTTAATGCTTGGTGTGACTGATGGGTAATGACTAGGGACATGGAACTCTTTTTCCCTTTTGTGTTTAGACATTTAATTTAGTACCTTATATTTGGAGTAGTAGCAAGTGCTTTTTTGATCTACCTTTCTGCAGACTGCTATTTAATGTCAAACTTTGGCAGTTCCTTCATGCAATTTTTTGGAGGTCTTTCCACATCTCAGCAACATTCTCAGCAAAATTAATCCAGCCATCACCTAAAGCTTTGTTTGGTCGTAAGTAAAATATTGGATAGTAAAGCACTATTTTAGAAATTCAGAAGGAGCTTTGATATAGAATAGCTAGTATCTTTAAAGTAACACATATAATTAATAATATTTCCAGTATATGTATTAATAACACAAAGATAGATTTAGGACAATTATTAAGTTTCAATTAATATTACGTTTTATGATAGTAGCTGAGAGGAAAGCTATGAATATGCTTTATAATAAAGAATAAGTAAGGAATTCTTTCAATTCATTCACTCATGCTAACACTGTTTCCTAATCATTGCTTTCAAAAGAATAATTATCCTAATGTCATTTAATTTTTATTGCTTGTTTTAAGAACATTTGCATTTGCTATGCAATGAAATGCACACTTCTTTTTCTTTAAAACAATTCAAGAGAGCAAAACAAAACAAAACAAAACAAAACAAAAAAAAACACAAAACCAACCAACCAACCAACCAACCAACCAACCAATCAACGAAAACAAAACAAAACTTATTGAATCTCCTAGAGAATTCTCCATACAGGATCTTTATGGATATTTGTCTGTGTTATAGGAACCCCCTCTGAAGAATGACAAGAGACTCCAATGAACAAAAAACAGAAATGAAAATAAATGTGAGTTTTTAAACTGGAAAAAAAAAAAAAAAAGATAATGGTTGGTAAAAGGAGAAATACCAGTGTTATGTCCATTACTGTGATTTAAATCCTCAATCAGTTTCATGGAACTGTATCATTTTTGTGAAGCTAGAGTTGACATAAGAGATTAAAGGTACATTTGCCACTGATTCTTTACAAAATTCAAAAAACACCCTCCATCCAGACAATCAGGGATGACTCTTTGATACTTTGTACAAGGATATGTATTAGTTAACAAATTTTAGTTTATCTTTCATCTTGTTTAAACTGATCATAATTTGAAATCCATTTTAAACGTATTTATTTAATAGAAAATATACTAACATTAAAAATATTTAAATAAATATATAAGGAATTTTAACCTTTTAGGAATCAAAAAAAAATAATGGCCCAGCAACTTGGGCCAGAGAGCGTCAATGAAAAACTTGCATTCTGTAAGACGCATGGGGGCTTTTGGAAGCTCACCTCATGGTATGTGGTCAGTGAGGGGGCATTATTAATTTCAAATATTGAAATTGAATTTTGGCTGTTGGATTGAATTCAGTTGTTGGTGAAATACTTTCTATATTCTTGACTAGATATGTACATTCCAGATTAAACTCTAGAATGCAGAAGATATATGCATTTTTTTACCTTTTTTTTTTTTTTCTAAAGGTTAGTAGATGATCTTTTTATCTTAGATATACACAAAATACTATAATACATGCAGCTGACAAGGTAAACAATCTCTTCCAGAAAAAGCTTTGTCCCTAAGACACTCTCACATGATGACAAAATATTCTGGGGGAGCAGCTCTCATTATACCCTCTACTTTGCTTCTAAAAGAGGTTAAAGCTGCAAAAAGGGAATGAGAAGCCTCCCAAGGTATGATTTCGTGTTTCTTGTTAGCTGTTACCTGCTTTTACAGGGACGGTCGTGTTCCTGCCTCCTCACCTATCTGGCTGTATATTCCTGCTGCTTCCCTCCAGCTGGGTCTAGTGCTTGTCCAGCCTCTAGAAAGCCAGTTCTGCTTCCCAAACCTTCAGCAAACTAACCCAGGGATAAAAAGTCTGCAGCTTCTAAAAACTGCTGTTTCAGTGAGCTGCACTGGGGAGTCAAACAGGAACTAGTGCACCAGAAAATGAGATGGAGAGGGAGAGAGTAAAAGTAGACTGGGATCTAGATGGGAGACAAGAACCAATCTGCAGGGTGTTTTGTTCAGCCATCTCTTTGGATAAATGTGTATTTAGGAAGGTGGATTTGGCATTGGCTAAATGAGGAAAAGCAATTCATTGCAGCCTTCATTTTGAGTAAGCGCTTCTTTTTGAGTCATCTGTATGGAAAAAATATAGGCAGGGCAAGGATATAATTGTTGAGGAACTCAGAAAGAGGAGATTGTACAAAGTACTTCAAAGGCAAATCCACCTATATAAGTACACAGCTTGACTTCTTGCGACTTCTCCATCTACAGCATTTCTGTAAATAATTTCCTGAGTAGAGACCTTGACATTCTTTTGTGTTATTTACTATACAGTTCATGAACCACTGAGGAGAATGAGTTTATTGCTGCATCAGAGAGACCTGACTGAACACAAGGTAGAATGAACACAAGGTAGAATGGTTCAGCATGTATGTTATGGGTAGGTACCAGCATTACATTCACAATTCTACTGAACTTGTCATTAAAGTGTCGTTCACAACTGGACAAAGATAGATTGCACACCAAAACAGTAAGCAATTCTTAGTTGGCTAAAGCTATATGTTGAGTGCAGTATACACTGCAGGAGCTGTATATGAAGAAAATGAAAATATTAAAAATGTTCTGTTACCCCTTTTCAAATTTGCATTTTCAAATAAAACATTTTGATCAACAAAAAAAGTATTTCAAATTGTCCATTAAACTGAAACCAAAATGCTGGAAAGTTTGTAACAATCTTGCTATATGAGCTTTCTCTGCTGGAACAGAACCCTATAGTATATAGGATTTTGAAATGTTTATGTCTTTTTCTCTGAGTTTCTCAAGGCTTCTCCAGCTGGAAACACTATACATGTGGGAAAAGTGTGGAGATCCAGAGAAGGCAGTTTCTGTAGAGCTATCTACAGAGGTTTGTTTAACCAGAAGCTGAAAGTAGCCCCTCTTTGTTGTAGCCCCAGCTATACTTAGGCTTTTCTGTATGTATGACAAGCTGAGTAAGACTCTGCAGTACACAGTGAATGCTGCAGGATTTCTCCTGCCCCTCTCTCTCTGCCCTTTGTACACACTGTAGAAGGATAACTCTGACATGGAGAGAAATGGTTTGGGCTGGAGTCCAAACTGTGAGCTTGGGAATGAGGAATGGGAGAGGGAACGAGGAAGAAGAGAAGTCACATGAAGTGAGATGTATTGTGGGAAAGCTGGAAACTGTTGCCATATAGTTATTAAAGGTAGGTTTGTAGAGCCCTTTCCGAGGCTAAATATGAGCAGAAAATGAAAGCCGTTCCATCTAGAGCTCTACTAGGGAAAAAACAGGAGCTAAAAACTGAGCTCTTATCCATCTGCAACCTGAGAGCTCTTATCCCTTTGTCTTCGTAGTACTAAAATGTAGTGGGAGAACCTGCTGAACATATTGCCAGCAAAATACTCTAAAATACGTATCATTATTAAGCTGTCCTTCTTGTACTGTGTCTTTGTAACAGGAGAAAGAAAATTTTCCTTTTTAGGGGAAAAGGAAGACAATAGGCCTCTGAAAAGAGTTCAGTGACCTAAGCTTTAGGAAAACAGGAGGACATCTGCCAGAATTCTGTAAAATTTGCAACAGAAAATGCTGTTAAGTGTGGAAAGACAGATAAATTAAAAGTTTCAGAAGAGCTGTTCAAATAGAATGAGATACTTTGTTAAAATACAATTCCTTTCCCTTAAGAAAAAAAAAAAATCTTAGTTTTATAATCGTTCCTGGGAAAATTAGTCAGGACTTGTCACCTGATACCTGTAGAATTTTTCCTACATTTACTAACAGAGCCACAGTTAAAAGCAGGAATGATGAAGTTTAATCTTCAGAGCCAAAATCTTTTCTTAATTGTACACAAATGCACCATCTGTATTGATGTAGACTGTGAATACTTGCTGGTGTAGAGACTCTCATTTATTTGTTTGAGAGTTTGGAATATTTTTATGCATTATATGCCATGTGTTACATACATTACTATGTATATAATAAATATTTAAGTTTTATTGTCTACTGGTAGTGACAATATATTAGAAATATTTTGCTTAAATATATTAGTAACAATGGAACACTTCAATGAGCTGGAGGTAAAAATAGCACAACGTTCAATACTGTTCATCTTGCAGTGCTTTAGACAACCTGCATTACATGCACAATGCCTCAGCTTCACAGCAGCTAATACAGGTGCTGTGAATGTTTTCTTTGATCAAAATGATTTTTTTTAAATCTTGAAATTTTGGGCTGTTTATCATCCTATGTCCTGAGGGTCTCTAAAATGCCTTACATTTCTGTTAGCCTAGGAAAAATCCACAGCCAGTCAATCAGGTGGAAAAATAGGTTATATTTTCATCTCACAGAAGATTTTCCAGAAATGTTTTCCTCATTAGAAAGCTTTAAAGTGTCAGAGAGGGAGATGTTCCTTAACAGGAGAGCAGAGGCCATCAAATTCTGCATGGTAAGAAGAGCTTTTGTATTCTTGATCTCCAGCATTGTGGCAAAGATGTAGACCTGTCCTGAAGGCCTGCAGTCTGAAAGCCACTGTATGCTGTACTTCAGTGGTGTGGATCAGTTCTAGACCAGACCATCACTTTTAATCACAGTTTCTGGAAATGACCCAAAATATTCTTATAATATCTACTTACTGTCTGTGATGAGCCTAGAGGTTGGAAATACTTAAATTCAACAGGGAAGAACCTACATAGCATGCTAGGGTTATTGCTTTGTTTTGGGATATTTGTGCTGATAAAGACTGAATGTAGTTTTAGGTATTTTACAAATTTTTGAAGTGTCTGACATGGAAAAATTAGTATTTGCAACAGATGTTTTACTTTGCAAATGGATAAACTCAGAACATGCACATACTCATTTGTGGATCGGTGACCAGCTGATCAACAGGAACATGTTAAGTGTCTTAGTGTGACCATGTATGTATACCCTGAATCACCCTTAAAATAGTTTACCTCCATCTGAGAGTGCTGCAGAACTGTAATTGTAAGGCAGCATATGGGCCCTTGGCCACTGCTGCAAAACACAATCTTCCACATAGATAATATTCTAGAAGACTATTCCCAGCAATGGACCCGTCTGCGAATGTAGCAGACTAAAGTAAATTATGCTTCTCCAGATCAAGAGTCAATCAAAACCCCTTCTTCTAATGAGAGACAAGAAACCAGAACAGTAGAAAACATATTGTGAACAGTCATCAATTAATTAAGGAAAAATGTCTGATTTGGGGATTGAGCCAGACGTGCTGTGAATGGGGTTGTCATGCACAAGTGGTGCTGAATAATGCTAGTGGGAGAGAAAGGGGAAACTGTAATCATCTTAGTCTCTGGTATATCTTCTAGTGGTGTGATCATAACTAGCTGGCTAAAGATATGTCTAGCCTTGGAAGAAGCTACCTGCTGAAAGGCTCCTCAGCCATTCAGAAAACAAGGAAAAGGCAGGTTATGCAATGTTTTGACCACATTCATTTGAGAGGGACTGTGATATTATAAAAAATAAATGAAAATCAATGTAACAGAAATCAGTTGACATCGAATGTTTAGGAGCAATTTTCCTTATTATAGTATGAACCTTGACACTGAAGTATTAGAAGACTTAGATCAAAATAGCATGTCCCAGACCAGGTTGTCTGCTAAGGAAACTATACTTAAGGTAATTAAAGCCACTGGTAGATAAGTTTGACAGTACTGCTAATTACCCAACCTTATTCACTGAAAGAGAGCTTGTAAAATATAATAAGTGTAGTATAATGGAAATGACAAAGACTCTAAGTTCAAGAGAAAAATAATAAGTTCGGAATTGGAAGTGCAAGCATCTTTGTTTAGTTTCTCCTTGTATTTATGTAGACTTGAAATTCATTCAGCAGACAATTGCGGGGAGCAAAGAGCTAATGTGACTCATGAACATTGGCTCTTTTGTTGGCTTGATTTTGTTTTTTATTCTGAGTACTGCCTTTTTCCCCAGTGAACCCAGTGAAGCAGTATTGTGTGCTTAGATGTGCCACTCCTCATCATGACCATGAGTCAGGCTGCTAGAATTGGGTTGGCCTTGCTTAATAAAACATCATTTTTATAAATCTTTCTGCCTGATTTGTCTTTTATCAATAATGAAGTATGCACATCAAATTACTTTTTTTTTTTTTTTTTCAATTACCATAAGCCAAGAGCAGGAAGAACAAATAATGGGATAAAGGATTCACATGTCAGGCTTGAATTTCTTCAGGCATTCAGTAAGCAACTGATTGTGCCCACACACCCATCTGCATTTTTAAACGTTCGTATGTCATGTTCAGTAGAAACAGTATTGTTTATTTCCTAAAGGATGAGCAATTAGGAATGAATATAATTAATACACGTGATACAATTTTGGGTCTTATCACAGTTTCAACAAGCCATCCACATCTATGCTTCAGTAGGTTTTTTGAAACATTTGCAAATGACAGGCAGATGGCCTCTTTGGGTTGTTGTATTAAACAACAAAGATTAATATTACCACTTTTCATGCGGTATGTTCAGTCACATCTTGTCTGCCAGAAGCTGGTTGTTTTCAGTGCCTCTAACTATAAATACTTATGGTCTGCTCTATAAATGAAAAAATAAACAAACAAACAAGCTTGAATATCCTTAAGAAATCTCAACCTATAGATACACAACCTTTGTCATAAGATAAGACGAACCTATCCTCTTTTTTTCTTTTTCTTTTTCTTTTTCTTTTTCTTTTTCTTTTTCTTTTTCTTTTTCTTTTTCTTTTTCTTTTTCTTTTTCTTTTTCTTTTTCTTTTTCTTTTTCTTTTTCTTTTTCTTTTTCTTTTTCTTTTTCTTTTTCTTTTTCTTTTTCTTTTTCTTTTTCTTTTTCTTTTTTCTCTTTTTCTTTTTCTTTTTCTTTTTTTTCTTTTTCTTTTTCTTTTTCTTTTTCTTTTTCTTTTTCTTTTTCTTTTTCTTTTTCTTTTTCTTTTTCTTTTTCTTTTTCTTTTTCTTTTTCTTTTTTTTTTTCTTTTTTTTTCTTTTTTTTTCTTTTTCTTTTTCTTTTTCTTTTTCTTTTCTTTTTCTTTTCCTTTTCCTTTTCCTTTTTCTTTTTCTTTTTTCTCTTTTTCTTTTTCTTTTTCTTTTTTTTTTTTTTTCTTTTTCTTTTTCTTTTTCTTTTTCTTTTTCTTTTTCTTTTTCTTTTTCTTTTTCTTTTTCTTTTTCTTTTTCTTTTTCTTTTTCTTTTTCTTTTTCTTTTTCTTTTTCTTTTTCTTTTTCTTTTTCTTTTTTTCTTTTTCTTTTTCTTTTTCTTTTTCTTTTTCTTTTTCTTTTCTTTTCTTTTTTTTTTCTTTTTCTTTTTCTTTTTCTTTTTCTTTTTTTTTTCTTTTTCTTTTTCTTTTTCTTTTTCTTTTTTTTTTTTTTCTTTTTCTTTTTCTTTTTCTTTTTCTTTTTCTTTTTCTTTTTCTTTTTCTTTTTTTTTTTTTTCTTTTTCTTTTTCTTTTTCTTTTTCTTTTTCTTTTTCTTTTTCTTTTTCTTTTTCTTTTTCTTTTTTTTTCTTTTTCTTTTTCTTTTTTTCTTTTTCTTTTTCGTTTTCTTTTTCCCTTTTTCTTTTTCCCTTTTTCTTTTTTCTTTCTTTTTCTTTTTTTCCCCTTTTTTCTTTTTCTTTCTTTTTCGTTTCCTTTTTCTTTCTTTTTTTTCTTTTTCCTTTTTCTTTTTTTTATTTTCTCTATTTTTTCTTTTTTTTTCCTCTTTCCTTATTCTTTTAATCCTTCCTTCCTTCCTTCCTTCCTTCCTTCCTTCCTTCCTTCCTTCCTTCCTTCCTTCCTTCCTTCCTTCCTCTCTCTCTCTCTCTCGGTGCCCTATTTTTCACTGCTGATGCAGGCCACTGCAAGTGGCAGTTTGGGAATCCAGCTGGGATCAACCCTATCCTTGGAGAGATCAGGTGTTATCTTATGGTTCTGCTATCTATCTATCTTTTTAAGAGACCATAGTGTCTTTTTGTGATTTTACTGACTGTTTCCCATTGAAGGAGGATAATGTTTATTGTGATACCTTTTCAGCTTAGGGAAATTAACGTGATCATATGCTAAAGGTATCAACTTGATAGTGTAAGAACTACTTCAGATCAGCTGGAAGTACTTTTAGAGAAGGTAGCTCCCTCACCTAAAAGCTTGAATTCCCAGCACTTGAAGAAAGCAAATCTACATTGTTAGGCAGGAAATAGGATAGAAGTGGATATTTCTAGGTTTGCAACACTTTGGAATATACCTGGCTAACTATGTCAGTGGTAGGGTGTAGGTTAATACCTTACTTTTACTTTACCTTGACTTCCCAAAGTGGAAGAGCTCCAGAAGATTCTCATTTAGAAACAGGAATTTCTACAGAATAAGGCCATTAGTGGAAAATGTTGAGTAGATATACTGAAAAGTCTACATATAGTGGCATATACTAATCTCTGTTAATCACTGATTAGAAAACTAGTTGGAAATGTCATCTTTTCTCCCACGTCTGTATAACCCTATGCACACTCTTAGCACTTAATATAGAGTAAATGACTGTAATTTCATCTCCTCTGAACCCCTGAGGAAAAACTTGCTGGCTTAATTATTTTTATACAGTCATTGTCCCAGTTTTTATCCATTTCAGTTTCCTGTTTTAAATGACTACAAAGAAATAATTCTTATGGCTTACTACTTTGAAGGCATTGCATCTCTGTCATTTAGTAAACACCTGCCATACTAAACAGTCCCGTTAGAGATCATAAAAGTATCTGAGAAGCTGTTGCATGCTTTATTATGTAGCTTATTGCTTTTTCCTTTCATATATGTTCTGGCTTGTGCTGATCAGCTGGTTCATTGTCTGTGATACTATAAATACTCACATCTTTCAGCTCCTATACAGCTAGCTGGAAGACTTCGTGGAGCAATATTTGATTCCTCAAATCTTCATGAATAAGAAGCTGAATTGGCCGTATCTGTGAAAACTGCGTGTTGGAAAGTGCAAGCCATTTACATTGAGACATTTTATTTACTTTGGCATTTTATCATAGGTTATTTTTGCTGAGGAGTTCATTAAATGAGCTTGACTGGATAATATGAAGATTCTTGGCACCACATTTTCTTATTAGTTCTCAAGATATGACAACTGGGATTAAACTCAAAGTAAATTTAAAAAAGACAATTGCAGTATTATCAGTGTTATTAAATATAGGAGACTGTTTATGATACTGTGCCAAATATTTTTACTTTGTTCAGTTCTATTTTCTGAACTGTAATAGCAGGACCTGAAAGAAATGGGGAGCTTGTGTTTTAAGAATATGGAAGAATCTAGGCTGTGTCTTGTACATCCCCCAAATGCTGCTCCTAGCATTAAGTCCACTGATATTATTGAGCCTATGTAATGGCAAAACACCCATGCTGGCACTCCTCCTTTCAGTCATTTGCATGTTATTGAACTTCTGAAGTGAGATGGTGCTTAAGGTGAGAGAGGGAACCACAGTCCCTCTGGATGAATAAGTGGATGAGTAAGAAGAAAATGGCCAAATATCTGAGAAATGGAAAATTAGATTTGAAGGATGTAAACTACTTCACTTTTTATTTAGGGGATTTGCGTGTTGCAGAGCCTTTGTTATTGACGTTGTGGCTCAGAATTTAATCATTAATCTTAACATGTAATCTTAACAGCCAGAAATAAATAAATAAATAAATAATGTAAAAACATCAAACGCGTAGTTATTTTGTTTTATTGATAATTTCTTTGACTATTAAGAATACCTTTATATTAAAACTGAATGCATCTTACATCAGCTTTCAGATCTTGTTGGGTCTAATATGCTCATTGATTCAGCAGACAAATATCTGTCACAAATATATGTACTTGATATATTAAAAGCTTATTCAGTTTAGACATTGCAATCCCTACTTTAGGGACATCACTCTCAGAGCATTTTGGTGTATATGATGTATATAGGTCCTGTAGTTGTAAGTTTCTGTCTTTTTTAATCAGAAGTCTTGGGAAAGTCTTTTATGTCTAAACTCTTTACACTTGTACTAATGTCTAAAAAATTAATCTTTTTTTCTATTAAAATAAACATGACATAAACACAGTTAAGTACACATCTGGGAAAACAACTTTGAATGAAAGAAGGTAAATCATTCCGTGGTTAAAAGCAAATATTTCAGTGTTGTTGATTTTAAACAGTTGTCTTGTTCTCTCTCTCTTTTTTAAATTAGAAATTAGTTCTTCCCAAAGGTAGACATTCAGGCATTACATTTGCCTGAATAGCCTGACTAATTTAATTTCATGCCATATTTAGCAACTTATGTCGCTAAAAATAATTATGATAAAGTTATAACAATTATGCTATGTTTTGGCAGTCTTAAAGTCACACATATATATAGAATTGAATTGAGTTGAATTGAATTGAATATGTCAGTTCTAAGGGACCTATGAAGACCATTGAACCTGACTGCCTGACCACTTCAAGGCTAACCAAAAGTTAAAACATATTACTGAGGGCATTGTCCAAATGCCTCTTGAACACTGGTAGGCTTGGGGCATCAACCACCCCTCTAGGAAACCTGTTCCAGTGTTTGATCACCCTCACAGTAAAGAAATTTTTCCTCATGCCCAGTATGAACCTCCCTGGGTTCAGCTTTGTGCTGTTCCCGTGCATCTTGCCACCGGTTCCTTGGGAGAAGACTGGCACCTCCCTCTGTGCTTCCCCTCCTCAGGAAGCTGTAGGGAGCACTGAGGTTGCCTCTGAGCCTCCTTTTCTCCAGACCAAGTGACCCAAGTGTCCTCAGCCTCTCCTCATAGGACATGCCTTCCAGCCCTTTTACCAGTTTTGTTGCCCTCCTCTGGACACTTTCAAGTACCTTAATGTCCTTTATTATTGTGGAGCCAAGACCTTTACACAATATTCGAGGTGAGGCCAGAGCAAAGCAAGA
This sequence comes from Anser cygnoides, assembly GCF_040182565.1. NCBI lineage: Eukaryota > Metazoa > Chordata > Aves > Anseriformes > Anatidae > Anser > Anser cygnoides. The sequence continues at coordinate 34,311,161 of NC_089873.1, forward strand.
GAATCACCTCTTTTGACTGTCTGGATACGCTGTGTTTAATGCACCCCAAAATGTCTTTTGCCCTCTTGGCTGCCAGGGCACACCGCTGGCTCATGCTGAGCCCGCTGCTAACCAGCACCCCCAGATCCTTTTCTTTAGAGCTGCTCTCCAGCCACTCATCTCCCAGTCTGTACCTGTGTCTGGCTTCACTCCAACCCAGGTGCAGCAGCAGGCATTTTCTTTTGCTGAATTTCATGCCGTTGCTGATTGTCCAGTGCTCCAATCTATCTTGACACCTCTTCAGGCCTCTTGACCCTCCAGGGAGTCAACAACACCTCCCAGTTTAGTGTCATCAGCGAACTTGCATTCGACTCCTACATCCAGATCGTTGTTAAAAATGTTGAATAGAACTGGCCCTAGAACTGATCCCTGAAGAACACTGCTAGTGACTGGCCACCAGCCATACGTATGTATATATAATGCTGTGTATAGTATTTTTAATTCTTTAATGGAATTCAGTGTCCTTATTGTGCACCAGATCATTCACTGTGTATCTGATTCAATGTCCACTGTGATCTGTGCATTTCCTTTAGTGAGATTTGGTTTGTGAACTGTTGTGAAATGTCTTAAATTTTCACAACTTGATCCTGCACTGGGGCTTTATATACACGGCTAAAAATGCTTGCAATCGTAAACACTGATGGAGGACTAATACTTCAAGCAATAAAATAAAATTTAAGCAAAACACAGTGGTTATATTGTACCAAATAAGAGTAAAAGAAATTGAGTCTTTCTGTTGTTTTGATAGGACAAGAAAAAGATGTAAGAAAGAAAAAATTTTCACAGACATCTCCTTCCCAAATAGGCAACTAATACATTTGCTTTTATACATTTGTTGTATTACCTTTTTGCCTTTAAAAATTTTGCCTTTAAAAACACATGAGCTATGTGTACATGGGTTACTTATAGTGAATGTTACCTCATCTTCCCAGTCATTCTTCTGCCTATTATTTCTGGGCATTATCTGAGAGGGCAGTTAAATTAAAGTCTTATATTGAAGGAACAGTATATTAAGGGGGGCATGCTTACTAAATGTTGTATATGTGAAAGCAAAGCAGAGTCTCATAAAGCATCAGATTTCTCTGTGTTGCTCATCTTTAGATCTGCAGATGCTTGGTTACTTGATTATGGATCATTGCAGTAGTTAAAATAACTCTTGGACAAATAGGTTTTCCTTTTTTTATTGCCCTTAAAAAGAAAAAAGAAAGAGCTGAAAGGAAGAACTTTTTTTTTTTTCTCTCCAGAATTTAGGGGTAGTTTCTTTAGCAAAATTGTTCTCAGAATAAGTGTTAAAAAACAAACAAACATACAAACAAAAACATACAGTGTGAAGCCTATTCAGAGAAAGGTGTGTATTTCTTTATCAAGGATGTTGAAAGTCCTGTCTATATTTTCTGCTTTACTCCCCCTTTTCTCTTCTGTGTAACATGCCATGTAATTTCCAGCCTATTTGTATCTATAATCAGAAAGTGCATAACATAGTCTACCCTTGATTGATTGTGTGGAAAAATGTATCAATGTTAAATAGCAATGTGAATAATTTTATTTTGAATTCTTATAAACAAGTAAATTAGATTATGAAGTACAGTCTAAAAATAGTTTATAAATATGATAGGAACTTAAGAAATGGAAGACAATTTGAAGATTTCTATCTTGTAATATTCAGGTCAATGTTAATGCTAAAAAGGGCTATCATACTTTCTGAGTTTAGAGTGTCCCATTGTGAGAAACTTTGGTACGCTTCTTCTTTAGATGGCCTGGTTATTACCTCTCAGATGCAATAAAATTAAATTAAGGAAATGTCTACATGAGTTTTGTACAGAATGTAAAATACGTGGTAGTAAAATGTGCTTTAAAATGCACACTTAACTCACTTGCAAGCAAACCAGGCTTATTGCAATGACACTCTCCTTCAGCAGCTCCTTGACTGTGCTCTGTGGGCCACCAGTCTTCTGCAGAATGTTCTGTGGGATGCTCTCTGGAGAGCTCATGGGATTGTGTAGTGTTCCTTCACTTTGTTTCCATTCCTTTAATTGCATGAAAAGAAGTTAAAAACCTGTCAGTACTTTCCCAGTGCAGTCTAGTTTTACTATAACAAACCCAAGGGAGTCCTGGAGAATTGTTCATCCTAACAGGGTTGTTTTGCAATTTGCTGCACTGAAATTGTGAAGAAACATCCGATTTCTAATACCCAGTAATCAGTTGTGCTTTTATGGCAATTACTTCATGCTGTTTAATATTTAAAGGATGCTTTAAGAAGAAAATAATGAGGAAATTAAAAAGGAAAAAAAAAATCACATTCAAAGGCTAAATCCTGCATGCTGTGATAAAGACAAAGAAAATAGAGCTTATATGTAGATCAGCCTTCTGTAAGCACACACTCCAGTAGGCCTGATGATCAAGGAGAACGTATCTTTTTGCTGTTGAAATTACTGAAATTAGGGGGAGGCCGTGACTTACTTTTAATGAAGTCAGTCAATTCTTACTTTCTTTGTAAACATAGTCTGTAGCTATGAAAGGGATGGAACTTGTTTTTTGTTAAAAGAACTGATGACTGCAGTTGCCATGATCTGTAGAGAAGAGGGCCCACAGTCAATGTTTTCTGATGTCACCTGTGTTGTAAAGCTTATGACTCTCTGTTCTACTCTCATTGCAACATCATATAGTATGTACTAGCAGGGAAAATTCATGGCCCCCATTTAAAGTCAGCCAGACAACATTTATGCCAGAGTTCTGTTTAGTTGCTCTTAATCTCAATAGGCTGCTGTAATTGCTGTAATTCAGGCAAAACCAACAAGCATCACTCTTTTTTTTTTTTTTCTTTTTTTTCATACTGTCTAGTGATTGTTGTTCCACTTTAATGTAATTTTAGTTAAATTTAATTTCAAACCATCTCAGTTGAATTACTAAATAATAACATTAAAACCAAAACAAGCCTGAAAAAAACAGATACACACTCAGATCTTGTTGTGATTGCAATTCAGGAAAGCTAAAACCAAACATAAAGAGCTTGAATTTATTTGAAAAAAAAGGTATATTTTTTGAATAAAGGAGATGTAGGTATTAAATCTTCAGTATTAATATTGGACATATGCAGACAGGCATCTGCTTTCATTTGATCCAATCACTTAAAAAACATCTTTAAGCTTTAGCAACTTTATATAAATTCATTATTTTTAACGTCTTTTTTAATATCAACATTTATTATCAAACTATCTGTTAGTTTAAAAGGAATGGCATTGTCCTAGTATCTGGCATATTCCAGTTGAATTACTCCTTCATGTATAACTGTAGATATTTACAGTTTCCATTTGCTAGTTTCACATTTTATGGTTTGTTCAGTACTCTAGCCATGATCCACTGAATTCTCTGGTAGGGAGCCTAATAACATCTCGATAGACAAAAGGCAGTTACTTACTCTGAGCTTTTATTTCGCTATGGTGTCACTGGCCATCCCTCTTTCTTTGGGCACAAAAGAGCTGGAGAACTGGCTTAACACTGAGATATAATGTGAAGATGCATATGCCCCTGCTGTTGGGGACTGATGCTTCCGGAAAGCACAAGGTGAGGAAGCAGCAGATCTCCTCCTGCTGTCCAGCACGCAAGGTGTTCCTGTGGGGGTGAATCAGTGGGAGCAGCCTCGTGGGGTCATGGCAAACTGAAACAAGTCAAAGCTGGTCAACAGTAGCTCTAACTTTTGCTAGGACCAGAGTAGTATTTGCTCAGGAGAAATAACCAGTTAAATAAAAGTTATCTGGGTAGAAATGGCAAAAGTACTGTCCCTTTTGGGTCCATTCTCATTGTGTGCTGAGCTCTGGCTAGAAGCTGTTGGTCCAACTGTAACCTGCTCCCTTTAGACATTGTTTAAATCCTAAATTTTAGATATATATCTATAGTGCCGCTCTTAGTCCATTGAAGTCCATGATCAGCATAATAGGGCAAACCCTAAGCAAATTTCTGTTTTGTTTATATTTAAATATTAGCACATAGCAGACAATTAGCAGCAATGTCCCTGTTCTGGCAAAGGGTAAGGAGAATTAATGGCAATGTTAATGAGGTCTGACTGAAAACATTTAAGGCCCTCTCTGGTTCCACAGCTGCTGCCCTTTTGGTTTGGACCATTTTTGCTAATGTAACAACTAGTTTAGCAATGGTTTGGTGTTTACAGTAAAAAACATAGCTGCCAGGTATTTGTAGCAAATTAGTGACTGGCTCTATCCAGATACCTGCATGTCTTTCTTTAAAACCAGACAAAAGGAACAGTATTGGACAAAAAGAGGGCTTTATGACTTACCATGATGGGTCACGAGTGCAATATGTGCACAGTTTGAGTATCACTTCTGACCACTCTTTAGTACTAGAGTTCCTGTTCTGCTTGCTTCTTCATGAAAATAATAAATTTGCGCTACCCTTATTGCTTGCAGATAGGAATACATATCAAGAAAGATTTCAGCAATGCAGAAGTTTTAGATCTCATGAAGTGCCATGTGATAAATCTAAAGGTGATCATCTGTGGCAGTAAAGAATATATACCCCACAGAAATAAATTGATCTAGTTAGCTGCCACTGGCATAGATATACAACATTCATGACTTTTAGTATTCACATTTATTTTGGTATTTGTTATACTGTGCTGATATTTGTGATGTTTTCTTGTTCCAGATCACGCAGGAGAACTTTAAACAGTGCAGGTATGATCATGTAACTTTCTAAAATTCATCGGTGGTTGACAGAATTGTTCCAGTGTTGCCTCAGGTGCTGCTCAGTGAGAGGTTACCTGCATGCTGGAGCACTTCTGTAACAGTAATGGGACAGTGGTTATTTGTTTGCAAATACAAAATTCAGCATAATGACTTGAAATGTGCCTTGGTTATTTAATCATTGATAATACTAATAGCATCCAAAGAAAGCAATATTTTACATCTGTTACATATTTAAAGTTTAGTTGTTCTCTGACAGCTGAAATTACGTAATAAACATTTTATTTTTTCCTGAAGATTTTTTTTTCCTTGTACATCAGTTTGTATCCTAACACATTATTTCTTTATGGCTTTGCAAACAAGTACTGATTTATAGAGACAGAAACTTGTCAAATATATAATACATATGCTACTTTAGCTAAAACATCTGTTATGTAACTTGTCCTAGGTCATTCTGCTTAATCACATGTTATTTTATACATTGTTGTACTCTGCAGTTGTCATAGAAGTTCTAATTCTGCAAACTTTTCTGAGGTAATAAGATAACACCCAGCTATTGTTTTCCAGTATTTTTTTTCTCCATGTACGTAGGGGGAAAAAAAAAAAATATATATATATATATATAATTCCCATTTAAAATGTTTAAATGTAACAATGTTTACCATTGATACAGTGAAATCTAGAATAGTCTTGCAACTTAGATTTTAGTTACCTAATGTCCCTTTAGACATGCTGTTTTCTAAGAAGAAATTAAATAAGATTTTATAGTATAATTACTTTTTCTATATCTTGAAAATCATCGATCCTGCTTCTCTTTAAATCTCTAAAAATGCCAATGATTTAAAGAGCAGACTCATGTCTCAGGTTTACATATATCACTGATCACATTTACCCAACTAGGGTTCAAGATGAGATCCCTCTGATCAAATGTAGACACCTGTTTATGGGCAGGAGGAATAATTTGTCAGGTTCTCCTGGCTGAACTCTTCATGAACACAATGGATGAGAACTAGCTCTTATGAAGACATAAATTATAGACAGCTAAAATAAAGTAAGATTAGTCTTACCTGCCATCCTTCACCCTCACCTCAGCTCCAGCAGGCTGAGAATTAAAATCTCTTTGTGTAATGATCATCATTCAACATTCAGCCATCCACCAAGGACTGCACATTTTGCTACAGTCATTGCAGTATAAACAGCTCATGTTTCAGAGGACAAAGATACTGCCTTGAATATGCAGTTCACAATGTTTGTTTATTTATTATTTTTTTTCCACAGTTCATCATGCTGGATTTCAAAACATCCAGCTGTATTTGTCTGGGAAGGGTCTGTTACTGACTGTAAGGAGACACTTTGAAGATGCTTGTTTAAATTAAATATTTATGTGAGTTTCTAACAGTTGTGAAGATATTTAAACAATATAATTCTCAATATGACTTAGACATACAATGCACTTGGAAGGAAGAAATAACTGATTTTGCTCTAAAGTTAGAACTATGCTGTCAGCTGGTTAGTTTCTGGGAATGTCGGAAACTAAAGCAGCCCAAAACAAAAGAATAAAGTTGTTAGCAATCTTGTCTCATGAACTCTCTCTCTGTATCTTTCTCTGTCTCTCTGTCTCTCCAAACATAAACCTAGGGTAAGGATTGCAGGAGCTGTGTCTTCTGCTGAGAGATCAGTCTCTCTACATTAGTATCGTGTCAATATTGCCATGTAAAGGCCTTTTGTTGTTGTTGTTGATGGGGGTCATACATTGTAAACAGTTAGGTCTTTCACTGTGACTATGGAATATTTCTTTTAAGCTAAAAAAAAAAAAGTGTTCTGTAATGATTAGGCTGAGTACTTCAAATCTCACTGTGTGGTAGCTTCTGCTGTGTCTTTCTAAGAAGATTACTGATTTACAAGAATTTCAGCAGAATTTGTTGCTAACTTCAACACAGTCAGAGGTGTCTGTGTCACCTTGGCTGAGAGGGGAGCTGTGCATCAGCTAAGTCCTGGTAATTGACTGCATGCACTCCAAAAGCATTGTAAACATGCTATGATAATACTGTGATTGCATTATCACATCACAGTGGAAGTGGCTTCAATGACAGTTTCACTTCTTGAGAAGTACACACTAGAGAAAAGTGAAGGGATCAATGAGGCAGCTTGTTCAGCAGCTAGTTTCTAGGGTTGTCCTGTAAATTTAGCCTGTAAATTTAGTAAATTTAATGTAAAATAGCAGAGCCAGCTGAAGTTCTCTGGTTTTTAAAGCCAGTCAGTTATCTACCAGCTTATCAAACAGGTTCCCAAATCACTCCATGCTGTTTGAAAATATAAGAAGACTATATTGAGTAGGAATAACTGGAAATGTGACAGCATCAATGTGGTTCAGTTGATATAGTACCTGGTGGCAGTGAAGTGAAAAGATATGGAGCAAAGCAAGCAAATGAAAACTGAAATGCTATTCCAGACTTTGCAAGAGGTTAGGGTTCACAAGGAATGATGAATTGAAATCCAACTGGAAAATTGTATATTATATACTGACAAAAATTATGTAATTTTGAAAGCTGCTTTGCTATTGTGTGACTGCAGTATGACTTGCATATGAATGTTCTTGCTTGGTAGCAGCACAACAAAGTCATAGGCCATAAGGAGCAGAGACTGGGCAGAAGTGTGCTATTATGCAAACTGAAAGTATAAAAGGTAGAAATAAAATATTTATGTTATTTATGTTAAAATATTTATGCTTAGCCTAGGCTTTCTAAATTGGCACAATTAGATCTCAACAACTTGCAGATCAATACGGCAATGGCCAACACGTCATTGACTAGCGATGAGAATGGAAAAGGTGATGGTACCTAATATTGTGATTAACTTGCTGATCATCGTATTTTGCTGTCTCTTTTCTTCTCCTTAGGCAATTTCTTTGAAGAGTCATGTACTAGAAGAAGAGGGGTTAATATGGAAATCAGAGAGAGCTGAGGCTGTATCAATAAGCCAGTACAGGTTGAGGGGATTTTTGCACAGGGGAAACATCCGTAGACAAGATGCAACAACCACTGTATAAGCAAAGACCTGAAAGGTATCACTCTTTCTAATTATCATAAGCATGACAGTCACCAAGATCATACATCATAAGAATGACTACTGCCCTTGAGAGTTACAGAGTAAGACTTAATGCTCATCAGTATATGGCCTCATTGAATAAAAAGCCATCTAACTTTATGAGAGCAACACTGAGCTCAGGTTGATGTAAGGTTTGATGAAAGTCAGGACGTGGTTTTGTGGACTTGGTGCCATATGGACATGGTCAGAGCACTGGAAGGGGAAGCTTAACACCATGATTTTGGAATTCGAGGAACACAATTACAAGGCTGAAAATCCATGTGTCTGTTTGGAGAAGTATGATGGAAAAGAGAAATAACGAAAAATTTCACAGTTTTGTGAGATCTTAAATAGATTTCTTCCTTCTCCCTAAACACTTTCAGGTGTTCCCCCCCCCCCCAAAAAAAAAAATAAATATTTCTTTATTTTAAGGCAGCACCTTTTATGAATTTACAGGAAAAAGGATTTTAGGGAAGGTTTGAATTCTTTTTTGTTTGTTTGTTTGCATATTTATTTTACTGGTTATGCTTTTGACTTTATACTAGATGGTCTGTAAAAATGCTATTATATAATATTAATAATTATTATATTTAATTAATAATTATAATAATATAATATTATATAATGGTATTTTGTTTGTATTGCCTAAAAAGCCAATAGAAGATAAAACTATAAAACGTAGAAATAAAATATTTATGGTAATATTTATGTTGTCTTATAATAACATAGTCTTTAGCCTAGCTTTCTAAATTGGCACAATTAGATCTCAACAACTTGCAGATCAATATGGCAATGGTTAACACATCATTGACAGCAATGAGAATGGAAAAGGTGATGGTACCTAATATTGTGATTAACTTGCTGATCTTATAGCATCTATTATAGCATCTGAAACTTATAGTATCTATTCCTCTTTTCCAGTCCTAGTTAATCTCTTCCTTTTAACTACAATATTGCAGTCTATCAAACAGAATGCAAGTAAAGAGAGATTCTCTAAACATAACAGAGTTAAATCAAAACAAATCGTTTTAGGTTTAGTAGCAAAGCAATTCCCAACCACTGCAAAGGTGAATTTAAGAAGCATAAGTCAGTTAAAATCAGCACTTTCTGAAAAGAATTTATTCTTCTCATGTACTTTCAGAGTTTTGTAAGGAATAGCAGTCCACAAAATCAACAGAGCCAGTCCTGCAATCCTTGTGAAGAAGCAGCATTAATCTCCAGTGATGTAAGGTATGTCTGCAAGCCTGATAAGGTGTTTCTACAAGCTAGTTCCTGCTGAAAGGCCCTGTGATTCTGTTAAATTGCTGTTCAGTCCAAAGCAACCCATCTGAAGAGGCAACATGTGCTAGCGTGGGTTTGCCACCCTATGGCTATGACCACACAGCTGCTTTTTATCTGCTTGGAATATGGTCAAACCTGCTTGCTCTATATTATATGGGTGCATCTATGGTGAAACATACCTTTTGCAAAGTGCATATAAAAGCACTTCAGTGTAAAATAGGCCAAACACAGTCTTTCAGTAGGTTTGAAGTCCATTAAGGTTATTCCATTGAACAACTAAGTTAAATTTAGTTTTCTGTCTTTTTAGCAACTCAGCAAAACTCCCTGCAAGCAAATGATGGCACATTATCCAAGACTCTTAGCTTGGATACAAAGGAAAGGGAAAAAAGGATAATAGCCTTTCTTCTGCGTAGCTGTTCATATCATTGCAAATGCTCAAATTGTATTTTTGTGCACAATAATTGGACTGAAACATCAAAAAAAAAAACCTGTTAGGGCTGTGTGTGCTTGCATTGGGGTTGTAGTTGTTATTTCAGTGGGTCTGGAGAGGACGGTGAAACGGTGAAGCAGGCTTTATAAACCCTGTAGGAGCAACACTAGTGCTGCCACTGAGCTTTCTATTTTAGCACTGCTGCAACTGGTTTCTAAGTAGAAGAAATGTAAGAGGCACAACAAATACTGGAGTGGTAGGAAAGCAAAAGCAAGCAAGGACTAAAACTTGTGCAGCTGTAGGCCTGCCTATACTCTAGGGGGGGCAAAGGGCTAGTTCAAACATATGGCTGTGCTTTATGCAGGAAAAGAAGACTTGCTTTCTCAAAATGGTGAAAGCTTATAGTGTAAACACAGCCCATAGTGTGTGTATATCCGTATGAAGCTTTCTTTACAGTGCAGTGCCAGAACTTACTTCCTTGCTAAGCTACAGAATGTGGTACAGACACAGGCCAGTAGCTGAGGTGGCAAATTAGAGTTAATTTGGATATCTCTGCACTGGGTTGTTTTGGGGACATTCGTGTTAGTAAATAAAAGAGGACAAGGTGTGCTCTCTGGTCATGTGGACAAATGTCCATGGCATAACTGATGTCCGTATGATAAGCTTGTTTTTGCCTTGCCCTTTCTGCCTGTCAGGCGTAGTCCCCGTCTCATGCAAAACCCTCAAGCTGTGTGGCCAGTGCTACGTGCAGGAGCACTGCTAAGCCCTGGCTGGTTTCTTGGTATAGCTCTAGTGACTGACTTCCCTCTTTACACTATAAACTGAGTTAAAAGGAACCAAGGTAAAGCTGAAATGTAAATACAGCTATCTGTCTAGATACCTGTCTGTTCCGCTGCTGGTGTAGTGGTGGCTCTGTATAGCTGAATACTGGAGAACTGCCTACTGAAGACATTAGCTCATTTGGCTTCATGAACCTCTTCATGACCTTCAAGCCAAACATGTGGTTAAGTGTTTTGCTGGAAGGAGGCTTCTTTTATACTGATAAGAAATACTGTTTTCAGGGCAATGGGACACTCATTTTCTCATCTCTCCTTTAACCTTTCTTTTCTGCTGTTGCCTATAATAGATGCACAGTCCCACTTCATTTTCCTACCTTATTACTGCAGTTGACATCTCCATCTTACCTCTCTCAACGTACTCTCATCTTTCTTTATCAATTTTTAAAATTTCAGCCTTTCCTACACATTCAAATCCACCCTACATCAAATTTTTTCTTCAGACTGGCCTGTGAAAGACTCACCATATCCATCCTAGATTCCTCTAATTATTTTGCATATTTGTGTGAATTATTTTGTGATAATGGCTGTTCATTACATAGACTGTTTCTTCATACTAAATACAGAAAGTTAAAGAGGTTGTTATAGAAGAAATAGAAAGAATAGAAATAGACGAAATCCTATCTCCAATCAGTCCTTTTTGAGGTACCTAAAAGGCTGAATATTTGGAAATTTTTAGTTTTATTTATTTATTTATTGTTAGTTAACTGTCACATACCAGAACTTAGAGACTGTAGAATGAGGAAACTTCATTTATACTACGGTACATGGTTGAGCTGATCCAAAGAGCCACACTTTGTCACAGGGTTTTTTTTTTTTTTTGATAATTTATAATTTGGGCTATTCTATTATTTTCCACACACCTGGATGGTGTCTGAGTAGACATACACTTAAAGAAATTCATTTCTGATACTACTGTCTCTAAACAGAGCACCTGTAGAATTTCTTCAAATTTGTATATAATGAAAAATAGATGCAAGTGGACAAGGTCTCTACCTCCACATAGATAGGTTGCACAAGCTTGAGAATGTATCTCCCAAATTATTCTAAAGATGGGTAGAAAAAAAACTGGTGGTATTCAACAAAACACAAGACTTCACGATGTACAATTTAATACTGTACTAAACATTGAACTGAAAGAAACGTAATGATTAGAATTAGAAAATGTCTAGTCTTTTAATCCTATCTGTTAAACACAAATGTTATTAAATGACACTGTAGTTACCTAAATGATTTAATATCTGTCTTAGATGGCAATCAGACAATTTAAGCTAATTAAAAAACAAAAATGTACTGCTTTTCCTGTTTGGAAAAACTACTATAGAATGTAATGGGAGAAAGACAAGACCTTATTTAGGTTATAAAATGCAATGAATGATATCTGACATGTAGAAGATGTTGTGCTTTCCAGTAAAAGAATAATAAGAAGTATGGCTAATCTTTCACTATTTAATGAATTGATTTATTTCTTTAAATTGTTAGAAAGTGCATGGGCATCATTTTATTACTCTGCTGTTTAAATGAAACATCTAGATCCTTAGGGCAGGCTCTCTCTTCCAGTGATATATATATATAAAGGTTGGTCCTCTGGACTTGGACTGCTATTTCTAGGCAGTGCTATGCTGCAAATTATAAACATCTACGAGAAAATGCTTCTTACAGAAGCTGTTTGGCTCTGAATCAAGAATGAATAAGTCACTTCTAAAGATTCTGGCAAATAAATTGGAACTCCAGTCGCCTCTTGTACACATGCTCAGCTTCCAGTAATCTGCTAATTACTCTTAAAATTAGCACAGTCTGCAGCCTGCAGGAAAATATGCAGTAAATCTTCAGTCACATGAACTTTTGAACCCAGACTTTTAATAAATATAATGAGATGGTCACTTAATAAAGACTTTAATCAGAATTTTAGTGTGCTTCATTCTGCACTAAAATGCAGAGAGAATTTACAAATAAGGAAACCAAATTGTATATAATGAATTGGGAATAAAATATGGCTGATTATTCCGGCTTCAAACGGCTGGAATAGAGCTGTGAGAACATCCCTTACCAAAAATCCTTAAATCCCCTTATATTCTTCCTTGAAAAAGTTGAACTTCTATTTCTGAAGAAACCCTTTGAAGTCTATTAGGCGACTCCATCTTATTCCAAAAATTAACTCCAAGAAAACTGCTGACAAGACATCCAATCACCCTCTTCTTAGAAAGAATCAAATGCACATTTTCAAGAGGGAAAAATACAGAGGAGCTTTTTCTTTCATAAGCTGGGGGAAATGGGAAGACCACAAAGAGGCTTTTATGATGGTATGGAGTACAGCATTGGGGTGAAGTGGCTGAAAAGGATATAAGAAATTAGTGCTGTATGGACTGCCATACCACAATCTCTGATTTTTTTCTTGTGGTACCCTACTGGGATGATCCAGTTTTGAAAAGCTTTGACATGGCACTTCTGTTTGTACTCACATTCTTGTTGGGGTATACCTGCATTATGCCCTGTACCACCATTCCCTTCCCTTTTCCCTCATTCTCACTTCAGTGTTCCTGCTTAGTCTGGATCTACAGGACTACGCTGTGGGGAAAGAGGCATCTGCTGCTGAAGTTCTGCTAATATGGATTAAACCCAGCCCAGATCTTTTGTACATGGTAGTAGAAAATCAGGCTGATTCCCTGGGCATTCACACTCTCAACATTTTAGCCTGGTAAACATTTATCTAGTGTTCAGTATTTTAAAGGAAAAAAACACCAGGAAGCATTTTAAATATTGGGAATTCAAAATCTGGTGCATGGTATCTACCATGTTTGGATCTTGAGCCTGTTTCAACTGGTAGGCACGACTCCAATCAAAACAATTTGTGAGTAGAATCAACCTTTGGCAAGGTTTCAACTATTTGAAGATTTAGCTAGCTGGAACTCTATTTTTACAGCTGTTTCCATATGAATTTACGGATTTGAAGTAAACCCCTTTTTGGTGTATAAGCACTGTTCGAAATGCCATCTGTTGGTCCCCAGTTCAGAGTTTCAGCTAGTCTTGAGCAATGCATCTTTTTCAACTCTGTGCAATTAGTATTTATAATTTTACAGAAGCAGCAGTCTAAAATGTAAACCCTGTCTGTGTTATCATGGCAGTAATCATTTGATCAACACTGGTCTTTTGAAAGCTTTCTAGACTTTTTCTCAAGCTATGAATACCTAAAGGATTCCTGCTTTTCCTTTACAGTTTAAAAATTATTATGTTGGATTTTTTTCCTCTATTCAGCCACATATTAAAAGTATTTTTCATCAGTTCTGCTAGTGTTCACTTTAGAATTAAACCTGACATTACAAACACTGAATGTACTTGTGTTAGTAGAAGTCGACCTTTTAAGCTTTCATTTTTCAAAGTGTCTGCTTGTCAAAAGCAGAAAGAAGGCAGGGCGGTGGGGAGGGGGGACCACGTATTGTATGGTAACAAACAAAAAAGCAACACAAAAGATTTTTCTTTTGAAACCTGGCATGTACTCCAGAATAGTTCTTGCCATGGGAACATTTAATTAATCTCAGCAGCTTCCACTTTTCCCAGTTGGGTACTGTCCTGTCACTTCTCCTGGTAATTGCAAATACAAAGCTGTTTTACATACAATAATGGGTGAGTGAGTTGGTGTTCCTGCTCATTTTGCTAAGCTGCAGAAGCATATTCTCAAGTATATTGCACATTCCTGGAGAGTGCATTTACCCAAGGGAAAATATGCTCCAAAATAATTTACAATCAGCCCAGTTCTAGCAAAATGCAAGGAACATGTTGTCCTCTATGGAGCAGTGACGCAGTTTCACTGGTACAAAATTAGATGAGGCTGAGACTGGGTGCTCTGAACGGCTGCATGATGGACATGTGGCTTTGAGTCCTGCACTGGGTTTGTGTTTTCTTTGGGTGCATTTAGCACAGCTGTGGCGTGAGGACCCAAGCCCATCATACAAACATGGGTTAGTAATGCCAGCTTCTGCAGATTTCTTATCAAAAGCAGTGGGAGATTCATGACTTGAACGCACACAGAATGAGCCCCATAGATCATTTGATTGAACTGGGTAATGGTCTGATTTTTGGGGTGAGGGGGAGAGAAGAGAGGTAGAGAAAAGAAAGAAAGAAAGGGAGAGAAATGAAAACAATCTTCCTCTGATACCTTCAGCCTTCAGCAGGAAAGATGGGGCTACCTGTCACCTGTCTTTCAACTCTTTAAAACTGACCTCTCTGAATTCTTATATACAGTGAGGACTTCGACAAGAAATTAAACTATAAAGATATAATTACTGGGGAACAGTGTGTGTGTATACATATATATATATAATTATATATACTTGTATATAGACTACCTATATAATACTTTTATATACAACTATAAAATAAAAGGCAGACTTCACTAATAAAAGAGAAGTGTCAAATATTTCCAGGGTTCTTCCACTACTGAAGCTGCTGCGAATCAGTATACTGCTACAGAAAAGCAGGATAATTAAAGTATTAATTATTGGGTTAATCTACCCTGAACTGCCTACTGGAGTGCAGTGTTGAGGCTTGACCATGGATGACCATTTGGAAAACACAACTGGAGTGTGAGAGCTGACCTAGCTGCCTCAATCTTAGGTCTTCAGTTGTAATGATTTTTTTTATTCAATTTAGAACATACAAGAAACCCTCAAGTATGCTTAATTACACTTTCTTATAACACAAGAACCAGCTCTTTTCAGGTCTTTTAATTAAGAGATACTTAAGGAAGCAGAAGCCAATAATTTTATGTGTGTGCTGGGCCTGGTCTCGGAAACCGGAGCTATCAGCTGCCCACTGTGAAGAACTCCCTACTTTCTACTGCTTTCCAAACTTTCATTGTGTGGGTTGAAAGAAAGGCAGGAGCTTGCCTTAGGCTTCAATTATTTTTTTTACTGTAGCGTCCCCAATAGCGTTTGTACACAACATAATGTGATCTTTAGCAGTGCAGTTACTTGTTCTTCTCTTCAACGCACATCTTTGGATGGGACTTTTGGGGCAGAGGAGTGGGAGGAGAAAGGTGACAGCACACCACTGTCCTTCACCTGTCTTGGTGCTGGTGTTGGTGTTCCCAGCCTTGCCCTGTTGTTTTCTCCATGGAACTAGGAAGAAGTGATTGCTCTGCACGGGGTGGCCAGGGGTGCCACCCACAACCCAGCTCAGGAAAGCAGATTCTTCACAATGGTCATAAAGTCTTTGGGTCAAACCCTCTTGTTTCTGAGCTAACCAACATCAGCTTCAGGGGGCTACCCAAAAGATGAGGAGCCACTGCCAGAGGGGAGCAAGGGGAGACAGTATCTGGTGTAAAGGAATATATAATTATGGCTTGCTTGTACTTGCTTCCAAAAAAAAGTATATTAACACATGATCAATGCTGACCAGCAGAATACATTATCAGCCTCAAAAGCCGTGCATTGAAAGCTGTGCATTGACTGTTAATGATGTTGTAAAATTCTGTGTAATATACAGTGCATAAAAAATCACCATTTGTAATAAAATACAGTAGAAAATAAAATACAGAAGCAGAATTAAACATGCTTCTTTTCAAAATCTGAAAAATGTTTTTATCTTTCTTAATGCATTTTTTCCCTCCTCTCTGCTTTCCACCTACTGATTTTCCACCAGCAAAATGACAGTTTGGGGCAAAATGTTGGGTTGACAGAAACCAGCTTTGCATTTATAAACCTCAACCCACAAAAACACCTCTGAGACTTTGCATTTATGCCCTGTAGGAAAACAGGATTTATTTTGTTTTGCCTTTTAGAGTAACAATGATAAATGTTAAAATGAAGCTGCTTTTAAGAAGATGTGCCTTCAATACAACTGTTTTGGGCTATTACAGGAGTGAAATACTGCAGCCTGGCTGAAGGAGGGCTGGTCTTCATGATGCAAGAGCCCTTCCTGATTTTATCAGAAAATAATGATCTAATTGTGGTGAAACCATTGCCAGTCTGAAGTTCATTTGGATGGATTAATTGATCTGGATTCTGACCCTAAATATGGAAAAGTCACCTGAAACTTTGTCATTGTTTTTGAATGAAAAGTATGCTGATCCAGTCCATGAGAAAACAGAAGAGAAAATGACTGAAGAAAAGTAAGACCAGCTACACTGTTCTGTTTGTAGAGATGTGAATAGTTGTGGGGAGGGACAGGACTAACACAGCTTCACCTCCTACCTCCCTGTGCTGCAGGGTCTCTCCTCCCAGCATCTCAGCACATGGCCACTCCAGCTCTGAAAAGTGAATGTAAATAAGGTAAGTGCTAAACAACTGAGGAAGGGGGCTTTAAAAACAAAACTTAAAGCTGTGGGTCTAAAAGTCTATGAGTAGCTTTTCATTTAAAAAAAAAAAACAACTTTTTTTTCTTTTTTTTTTTCTTTTTTTAGTGTGGCATCTTATTTGCCACTGCTGATGCAGGCCACTGCAAGTGGCATTTTGGGGATCCAGCTGGGATCAACCCCATCCCTGGAGAGATCAGGTGTTATTTTATTGTTCTGCCAAGAAAAACGTTTTCAATAACAGCCTGGCCTCTGTGGGAACCTTACTGGCAGGGGCTGTCATGAAGATATTTAGACGTTGTGCATTTCATCCCCATCATGTTCATGATCTCCTTGCTGATTTGCCTTGGGCTGGTTTCTCTCTTGCAAAAGGCACCTGTTTTCCTTCATTTCAGTGCTTTCCAATTTGTTTCTGCTTGAAAGTACTAGTCTATAGTTTAGAGCAAAGTGAATAGCTAATATACATTTAGTTTTGCTGGAAGAACAAGTATTTTTTTGTTTTATTTGTACTTGACCCAAAATAAACTATTTTATTTTACTTTGGAAATATATATATTCCAAAGTGTAAGGCCTTAAAAAAAAAAAAAGTAAATTCTGAAGTTTTAAAAAAGTGAGAATGATTTTTTTTATGATAGTCTTTCTCTCTCTCATTCTCTTTCTCTCTTTTCAGAACTATTCAATAATTCAACATGAACTTTCACATACTATAATTAATTAAAGTCTCCGTTTCTGATGAACAGAGGATCTGTCTAAAGAACGTGACATCCTTCCATATGAAGTTTTCATCTTAGAGAGCCTGACTTGATTGATTGTTCTTTTTGATTGTCATGGTGTCTGATAACTTTGGCTAGGATTCTTTCTGCTTGCCTGAAGGGAAATAAAATGTATTGGGCTTTTGGGCCTAGAGTTACTTTACATGCCAGACCTTCTGGTGTGACAGCATGCCATACTCCAGAACACATGCCTATTCTTTACTGATTTTCTTAGCGGGAATGTTGGCTAATGGTAAAAAACTTTTGACCCGGGGGGTTTGCAACTTTAGACACTATTCCTAATTGCTTTATTTTATTTGTGCTTATATAATTCTGTAGATTTTCTGGATATTCAGATTTTCTACAGGACTTTGAAGAGATATATCTTCCAAAAAGATCAAGTAAGTACAGGATTTACTTGTTTCCCTGTTTGTTTTTGTTGTTTGTTTGTTTCGTTTTTGTTTTTCCCAAACCACAGCTGCACATTAACTTGGGGACTGTTCTATTTTTTTAGCAGCCAGTAGCACAGCTGTGCCCTGGGGAGTATTTAGCAAATACAGATTACCGGACAGCTCTAAATTAGTTCCCTGTGTATCACGATCTCTGTCTCGGGTTGAAATGCCCCATTATTAAGTGGGACTATATTCTATTCAGATTTAATGTTTACCTTTAGAAGTAATGAATAACAAAGATAGTGTGGATTCAACAAATTATTGTTACAATCCTATTATGTAAAGTGGCTATCCTTCACATTTTTCTGAGGTCAGACCATGCAGATATTTACAGTGACACTCAAAGCCAGTCTAGCCTTCTGTACTCAGAAGTATGGCTGTCATGACCAAAACGTTGGTCATTACTTGATGGACATCTATCCAGCTTTGTGTTAGAAAATAGGGAGAGCCCAGACATACATTTCAGACCTGTCATGTAAGAGGGGTGCTTGTATTATTGTTATTTGGTGGATACTCCATTCCATGTGACAGAAAAGAGTGCTGGAAAAAAAGCATAGTAGAAAGGGATCTGTAGGCTGAATCTCAGTTCATTCTCCTAGAATGAATTTGGACACTTGTGATGTGAAATCATTTCAATTCATCAGGCTATTTCCTATCTATTATATTATCTATATCAGATTTGATGAGAACTTCTGTGTCAGATTCAATATCTGAGCATCCTAAGTGTACTGCCTAGAAAACAGTTTATATTTGAGATAATACATTTCAGCTGATGAAATCCAAGTGTATTTGCAATACTGTTTTTTCTGTTTCTAGGAATTTGACCTAACCTATTTGATATGTAACACAGAGTTTAATTCTACAAAGATTGAAAACACAATCAAATCATCTTGCAAGCTCAATATCAGTTATTAGAATTTTTTAGTTAACCATAAGCATGTACCATAACCATAAGCATGTACCAAAAAAAATCTTTGCTACTGTACCTGAACCATAATAGTCTAATGGTTAACCAATTTTTAATTTAATTAATTAAGTTTATTTAATTTTAAACTTTGAGTTTTAGGCGTTGTGCTTGGAAACGGTGTAAAAAGATGTCCCTTAAACATACTGGCTCATCTGATGGAGTTGCCATAAGAATCCTTTAAACACTTCCAAAGTCCACTAGTATTTGCACCTTGGTGCAAATGGAGCAACACCACAGAGAAGCTCCAGTTATGGGTGCATGGGGAGAAGAAGGACAGGGCTGCTCCTTGGAGAGGCTTTTGTGGAGGTTTTACCCAGCTGGGCAGCTGAGCTCCACCACAACCACTCTCTCCCTCCCCCTCCTCAAAAGGGGGAGAAAATACGACAGAAAGGGCTCAAGGGTTGAGATACGGACAGGGAGATCACTCAACAAGTATCATCATGGGCAAAACAGGCTCAGCGTAGGGAAATTAATGTAATTTATTACCTATTACTAACAAGGTAGAGAAGTGAGAAACAAAGAAAACAAACTGAAAACACCTTCCCCCATCCACCCTATTCTATATCCTCCTCCCTGAGTAGCACAGAGGAACAGGGAATGGGGGCTGTGGTCAGTCCCTAACGCTTTCTCTCCACTGCTCCTTCACGGTCCCTCTCTGCCCCTGCTCCCCGTGGGGTCCCTCCCACGGGATGCCGTCCTTCCCCAACTGGGCCTGCGGGGGCTGCCCACAGGCAGCAGCTCTTCAAGAACTGCTCCCACATGGCTCCGTACCACGGGGTCCATCCCCCAGGAGCAAACTGCTCCAGCACGGGTCCCCCACGGGCGGCAGCTCCCCCCAGACACCCTGCTCCTGCGTGGGCTCCTCTCCACGGGCTGCAGCTCCGGCCCGGGGCCTGCTCCTGCGGGGGCTCTCCATGGGCCGCAGCCTCCTCCAGGCCACATCCACCTGCTCCACCGGGGGCTCCTCCACGGGCTGCAGCGTGGAGATCTGCTCCGTGTGGGACCCATGGGCTGCAGGGGGACAGCCTGCTCCACCAGGGGCCTCTCCACAGGCCACAGGGGAACTGCTGCTGCGTGCCTGGAGCACCTCCTGCCCTCCTGCTGCACTGGCCTTGGGGTCTGCAGGGCTGGTTCTCACCCCTCACTCTCCCAGCTGCTGTTGCACAGCTGTTTTCCCTTTCTGGAATCTGCTCTCCCAGAGGCACAAACAACATCGCTTTTTGGCATGGTTCTGGGCAGCAGCAGGTCCCTTCGAAGCCATCTGGAGCTGGCCCTTATCTAACATGGGGCAGTTTATGGATTCTTCTCACAGAGGACACCCCTGCAGCCCCCTGTTACCACAACTTTACCACACAAACCCAATACAACTTGGGGCATGGCTCGAGGGAGAGAGAACAACAGCTGAGGATGACCATCATGCAACAATTTGTAGCAGCTGGTTTGGGGGTTCACATTGCCTTTAATAGCCACCTGTACTGAATCAACTCAGATTAATACTAGTACAGGTTCTTTCAGTAGTCCTGTAGACAAGTCCTCTGTAGGACAGAACCTCTTTGTGTTCATGACACATCACCTAAATTCACAGTTTGCTCTCATATAGTTTACAGCAATTTCAAGCTAGACTGAATCTGGAACTGTATTTTTCTTAATCTGATATTTGTTGGGCTCTGTTTATCAGTATTTTAAACATGGGATCCTTGAATAAATGTATTGAAGCTGTTTGCATAATAGAAACTTAATTGGAGCTAATTAAAACTGACTAACATGAAAGATTAAGAATATAAAAAGTATATTCTCTCAGCAGTGCCTCATTCTTCAACATTCATTGTATTTATTTGTATTTATTTATAATATATAAATGGTGCAGGACTGCCTATACAGATAAAAGTGAGGTTTTGTTAAGGGTTTCTAGATATCATGTATGGTCAAAAAAAGCTCAGATGGAAATGCATCCATGGATTTCCTATTTCTATGTCAAAGTGAGCATTCAAATATGTTCAAATATATATATATATATTTGAAATCAATGCATTCATAAATACATCACTGGATTATTCATTTCTGAATGCTACATCTGTTTTGTACAGTAAACATTCAGCTAATATGTTTTCACTTGCTAAAAACCCTCTAAAATTGTATACCCATTAGCAATTGTTTAGATAGATATGACAGTATCTGTAGCTGAAAATATTCAATAAAATTCCCTTATTTTAATCCAATACAGATATAATATGGTATGAAAATATTTGGTTGAAAAATGTGTATGATGTGGAGGCAAGCTAGACCTGTGTCATGCTTCCTTCAATGTCTGGACCACTCTGAGCTCTCTCAGTTGGATGTGTGCAGGGAAAACACAGCATGACACAAGGAGAAAAAGTCATGAAGGCATGAGAAGCTTTGGGGGCATAAATAACGTAAGCATTCTGCAGAAAGGATTAATGAAATCATAGAATAATTTTGGCTGGAAGAGACCTGTGGAGCCACTCTACCCAAAGCAGTACAAACTTCAAAGCTACACCAAGTTGCTCAGGGCTTTTTTCAACAATTTTATATCTTCAAGGGTAGAGATTGCACAGCATTTCTGGACATTGGTTCCAATGCATGGCCACCTTTATTGTGAAAGCTTTCATCTACTATGTAACTGGATTTTCTCTTTCTGTGAATCCTTGCCTAAATTTATCCATCTTGATGGCAATTGTCTAGTTTACTTTTGCAGTGAATAGAAAGAAAGAACCACCTCCTGAGGCCTTTGGGGATGGCATTTAACACCCTCAGGAGATGTCTCCTCTTCCTCCTTGACACAGAAGGAGACCATATAACACAGAGAAATGGTCATAAAGCACTTCCAGGACGTCAAAGCAGGTGAGGAGCATTGCTTCTGGTCTGTTGTAGACACCTCTGCATCTGCTGTAAGTAGACTCTCATGAAGAGTAGTATTGTAGCACCTTCTCACTGGGTCTAAAGGACTCTATCTAGTACTCCAGCTAAATGCAGCAATTTCTGCTGTTTGGATTGTTTCAGTATATTGCCTTGTTTTTTTTCCATCTTAGCTCCCACTGCTTGACTCATGAGCGGTCACGTAAGATGGTGGCTTTTTTTTTTTCTTGGCTCTCTGACTCTGAAACCTTAGTTTTTACAGAAAAAGCAGTTGATGTATTCCTCCACAAAATAAGTCTGTAATTTGGAAGTCTCTACCTTTTCTAAGTAGACAATTTTTAATGGGATAATTATTTCATTATACAGTCCGTTTATTACTCACTGATGCTATAAATGGCTCAGTCTGTGGGTAGGTACCATATATATTAGTATTCTATTGGAATACTCTCAATGCTATTTTTTGCTATTTCTTAGTGCTTAATTACATATTGTAGTCCATACTGCATGCATATTGAAAATGGGATCTTTTTTTGTTTGTTTGTTTACCATTTGTTGATTCCTTATACTTTATTGCACATTCATTTCTGTTTCATCTCAGTGTGAAATTCTCCAGTGCTGACATATGAGTGGTACGATTCATGTCACAGGTCTGAAAGGATGAGGCTGAGTTTGGTATTCCTTCTTCTACTAGCAAAATACTTTTAGTTTTAGTCCAAATAGTCTTAAAATCTTTTTTACTTGCTTCATTTTCACACAAAGTATTTCATCTACAGAGGTCTTTAATTAGAGGAAAAAAGGTTTATCAAGTAGTAAACTACTGGAGGAAAACCAGAAAAAAGTAATCAGAAAGGTAGAGAAGAAAGAGACACTGGAACAGCTGTTGAGGAAGAACTGGAACAGGAGAACAGTGTCGTCCAAGAGCTGAAAACTCTTTCAGGAGCATGGCTGCCTCGAAGGAAAGCAGTGGTGCCTGTGTTTTCAGGGGAGCATCCCTTCTGTGGCAGATCCAGGGAGAAAGGACCATCCCTGTGAGGAACATGCTTTAGCCACAGGATAGGGGCATCTTTGGTTTTCTTTTATTAGTAGGAAAAGTAGTCTCATACTGCTAAACATGGTTTGACATTTAAGGAGTTTAGGAGCCATCATCAGCATGATAATAATAATAGAGTCCTTACTCAAATGTCTCAAAAAATCAAGAAAGCTAAAATCTGTGTTGGGCTGAATTATGAAGTTCGGGCTGGATTGGGTTCAAGGGCAGCAATCCAAGTTCTACTCTTTCTTCTCATTTACATATTTTATAGATTTGAGAAGGCAGTTTGTTAACCTGTTTAAGAAACAAACAAGCATCATACAAGACCATATAGAAAATGTTGATTTTTTTTTTCTTGTATGTGTGTGTGTGATCTGAATCTACTTATGCAATGACAGATAGTTTAGATGAAAACTTCAACACTGCAAATTTTAAGGAGATGTTTGTCTTTGACTTTAATTTCTGGGTAAATGTGCTGACATTTAATTCTTTGCTTGAGAAGCCATTTAGGTTTGTTTTGTTTCATAGTTATGGTTGTTGTTTTTGTTGTTGTTGTTGTTGTTGCTTTTTTTACTATCCTCTTAGGTACAAGGAAGCTTAATTAAACAGAAACAAAGAAAATGGAAATAAAGCAAATCTGGAGTTGATAGTCCAGATGCATTTGTGTTGGAAAGGGGAGAATAAATTACATCACTTTTCCAGCACAGGGCTCTGAGGAAGGATCCATGGTGCTTCCAACAAACAGCTCTCATTACTGCTTCCACTTTTGGAGGCAGCAGCTGGTTCTGGATTGCACTCTGTGTTCAGCCTGCCAAATTAATATAACGAACACATCCATTGCTCACAGCTGACATGGTCCTGGCACAAGTAGTGCAGGTGAGTGGAGGGACTGTGGCTGAAGTCAATGCATGCTTCATCTCCTGCAGGCATGTATCCTTGTTGCAAAGGGGACAGGGGGGAGAGGACACGTCCTTCTTCCTCTGTCCTTCCTGCTCAGCCTCTTCAGTGCCCGGCTTCCCCTCAGCCTGGATATATCTGTCCTCAACAATATACCCAGGATCCTTCTGTTCACTCCAACTCCTTTCCCCAGTCCTTCAATGTTACTATTGTCACAGCCATTTCAGTCTTCCCTGAGCCTTCCCAGATGAACCCCCTCATCCTTTTTATCACAGTCCCACAACTCCATTTTTTGTTGCTCCATGCAACAAAAATGCTTTTTGCCTTACTTATGGCAGTATTCAAACCAATATTTAGAAATTACAGGGAGGGCAAAACAACCGGAAGAAGTAAAGGCTGTTGGTAATCCTAAATTGTCTTTGTAGAAAGGCAGGATATTAACTGCTTGTTCAGACTGGTATGTTGAAACATAAAACCAGTAGGAACTCCTGTAGGAGAAACTTCTCTTTTGTGTAAGTAAGACGTGATGATCTGCCGTGGGAAGGTCTAATGTACTGCAGTTATAGATCTACCCTAGGCTTTCATGTCATTATATTTTCCAAAGAAAACAGTCAAGTTTCATTGGCATTACAACACAAATCTTTTGAAGGAAAAATCAGACACTAGAGGTTGTTTTGTGGCCATCCAATATGTACCAGTCTGGAAATAGCCAGGCTCATGGACCCAGGGTCCAGAAACAAACAAAAAAAGCCAAATAAAATCAATCCTGCATCAGGAGGTACACATAAGCCAATCTATTAGGTCTGTGCTCTGTTTGGAGCAGAAGATAAAATGTATTCTGATAAAATTTATTATTAGTATTGATTTTTTTTTATCATAAGGTTTATAGCGAATATCATCAATAATATCATCTGATAATACTGACTTTTCCCTTCTGTAACATTCAGCTTTGCATGAAGTCTCACCTCATTCCCCAAACAGTTCACATGTTACAGGAAGGTAATGGAAAAAAGATAATAGGATAGATAATGTGTTTCTCTCAGGAAAAGACATTCATAGCCATGCTTGAAAATCATAAGGTATTGCACATACATGCACATGAGGCATTTAATATTCAAGCCCTTAAGTTAATTATATATGTTTAAGATAAGGCTAATTTAAATAATATCTTGACTTGAATATTGAAGCAATATCCAAAACTTTTATTAAATTAAAAAATAAAAGACCTTAAAAGACCCAGAGAAATTTCAAAATCCCTTATTTTTCTCAGAGAACAGCTTTGAAGAGCCTAAAGCCTACATATCTCCTTCATATTCAAAGCGATCTAAGTGTCTACATTTGAAAGACTTTGGAAAATCTTACTTTAAAGCCACATAATCAGGAACTAATGAGCTATTTCTATCCTACTATGCTGGTAGAGACAATGTTTAAATACAGCATCCCCATACCAGAATGCCAAGGGGAGGGCAGTTTAAAACTTTTTGTCTTAATTCCTTGTCCTCAAAACCTTGGAGTAGAACAGGCTTTTTTTGTTTATTTGCTTGTTTGCTTGGTTTTTATTACATGACCTGTAGTTCCAGGGATCGGTTGAGATTATCATAATGATTAGGTTGGACCATAATGTGTGTTAATCCCATCTGAAGTCCTCTGGTGCTTGATATTTTCTTATCAGGCACTGTGCGTATGGTGTATGCTGTCAGCAGAGACAGAGCTGTAGTGGTACTCTTTAAATAGAAATGCTTGCTTTGGCACATAGCTGGTGGCTCATGTCTTCTTTCATCAGTCTTTTTTCCACTCTAAACCTTAAGGCAGTTATATATATAAAACAACATTATGTGCTTGATACTTTAATTACTTTGCTGACCATTAAGTTATTTTTGAGAAGAAACAAAACAAATAACAACTCCTAGAAGGTGATCAAAGCAGGATTGGAATAATTCAACATTCCTTAGGAATCTGGGAAAAATCCCTCTAAGTCCAACATTAACAACATTCTGAGACAAGGTTTGTAGACTGCTGTAGCTATGGCTCTACAGCAGCCTACCAACAGATTTATCAGTACGAAGAGATGAGAAAAAAAGAGATGTAGCTGTAGTTAATAAAATTCTTCATGCAAATAATCATTGTAATGCTAACTTCAGTGAGGATTCTGACTTTCAGTACAAAAGTGTGTGCAATGTCTGTTGTCAAATTCTTACATGGTATGGCTGATGAAGATGGTCTAGGGTTTGTGATGACCAAGTCTTAATAATTTATCTATCAAACTCAAAATACTTTTATTATTGGGCCCACAAGATAATCCTGACTATAGAAAAATATTTTGGGCCATATGTATGTGGTACCTAAGTGAGTGTGAACTGTGAATAAACAATGAGTTTTTATGTATAAATTCAAGGTAGCTACCAATAATATTTTTTTCTATAAAATATTTACATTATATAAAGTTATGCATTTATCTTTTTATTCCATTTCCAATTCCATGATCTTTTTTGTGCTGTATTCTATAAAATATTTTGAATATTGCTTGTTCAATTGCAAAAGCAATGTACAACAAAGTACAAAATAATAATGGGTCTCTACTTGGCCTAACTTTTTAGAGCTTTTGCCTTTTGCCATGTGTAATTCTTTATTTTATATCTGTCTTCAAATCACTCATTTCAGAGATGAATGTCTCAGAAAATGAGTAATCATTTAAAGAGGAAATTTACTGGAAATATTTAATAGCTATTTGGGCTCTGTGCAAAAGCATCCCACTGACAGTACTGTCTGTGCATTTCTCTGTGATAATATTCATCCTCCTTCCACTCTTCCTACTTGTTTGTTACACCTAAAAAATTTTCCAGAAAAAAATAGAAAAAATCCGTGTGTTCCAAATCCCATGCTATTGGAGGATTTCTTTCCATTAGATTTTTTCTTCATCATTTGTTGTGAACACCTCTAACAAGCCAGCTTCCTGCAGGAAAGCATCAAAAATCTGTAACTTTCATGACATCACCCTCTATTACTGTGGCAAATGACCAACATGGCATTATTACTTCAGAAAATAAATGAATTACAGAATTAATGTTATAGAGAAATAAAATTAATAATAATAAAGCAATCCTTCCTTTAAGCAGACAACTCTCTTTTAGTATGACATACATTTTCCCCAAAGTCTACTCAATAGCAGACAATTCCCCAAATTTACCAACATTTTCCTCAGGGCATAAACAAGGACTGAAGCCAAAAACCAGTGAAATGCAAATGGATTCTGTTGATCTGTCTGAAGTCCTTATCCTGGAAGTGCAATTTGCCCTTGTTCAGCCATAAATAACGTTTATAAGCAGAATAGAAGAGAAAACACAGAAAAGCAGCAGCCATGGTGGCTCTGCTGTTCTTGGTGCAGATACAGGGGCAGAAGGGGAGAGATGTCTGGCCTCAAATCATGGTTCCACGCAGAAGCATCTGAGGAGAGCTGCACCTTCCATGCCAGATGCCATGTCCTCCCAGAGGCCACCTGCCCATGGCTGCCTGCCTTTCCTGCTCCACAGCTCCATTCTGTGGTGTCATCTGCACAGGATCCTTCAGCTCCCGGCCTCTCCTGCTGTGAGTCCCTGCTCATCTCCTGCCAGTGTGCCATTCCAGAAAAAGGGGCTCCTTCCTATCCCAAAACTTCTCTCCCAATGCCATTCTGCCTCTTTTAACCGCTTCTCCAGCCTTTCCTCTCCTGCCTCTTTTGCTGTTCTCAAATGATATAACTACAGGTGGAGTATTAGAGGAAGGAAGGGAGGAAGAGAGAGAGGAAGGGTTGTTCCCTTTGCTTATTTATGTGGTGGTAAGCACATCCTCTGGGTCATGCTGTCAGCTCCAGGGCAGGCTGAGGAAGGCCATCTACATCTACTTTTCTTTTGATGTTATTCCTAGGAAGGAGAAGTTTCAGAAAGGATACATGGATAAATTTCAAGTCCCAGAAAACAACACAAATGCAAGAAAATTGCTCATTCCATGGGTTGTTTCTAAAGTCCTGAAGAAAATCCCAAGGGGTCAATTCATGGCTATTTTGATCAGAATGGATTTTCTGGTCACACTGATACTGACAGACTGTGCAGAGCTCATTTTGATGGGAAAGCTTTTCTTTTGGTTGCTGTGTACAGTTTCTCTTCCCCTTATGTTTTTCAAGATTGTGTGTTCTTCTGCTTCCTCTGTAATGTCTTTATTTCCAAAGCAAACTCAATTTGATTGTTGGTCTCATTTGATATCTGTTCATGGTTTGATAGTGATGCAATGTTTCTTTAAACTTATTTTGGCATCTTAATTATTAGAAATGTAAGCACTTTTATCTGTAATGCAACTTCAGTGTATGGGTTCAAGTATTTCAGGGAGAACTTGCTTCACACCATGGACATCAACATGCCATTCCATGGAAAAACTGAAGAAACTAATGGTTGTTGAACCATCCCCAGAAGTACTGCAAATACTAGACGAACATTTTAAGATGAGCAATTGCCTGCTGGCAGTTGAAATTTTCAGATAAGGTGGACTATTTAGGACTCGATAGCTCTCAGCTCGGGAGTTTCCAGTTTGTTTTATTCTGAAATAAGTGATGGGAAACCACCAGTTCCTGTTCCTTTTTAACAGAAGAGCATAGCATAAGGGACCCTAGGGCTTGATTTAAGCAAATGTTTGATTTAAGCAGGGGCTTTTTTAGCTTGAGCAGCACACATCCCTGTTTCTTTGGTATAATGGTATCCACACCTGTTCTCTTATTGACACTATGCTTGAACTAATTAAGTTGTTGCTCAGTCTGAACCATCACTGAGAAAATTAATAAAAAATGCTCTTAAACATAGGCCATAAGACTCAGTTTGAGCACAGTGGTTATAAATGCTACATATTGTTTAAAGTCACCTTATCTTTTTAAGAATAATTTCCTTACAGTATTCTTTACAATTATATTGTAAATTTATATCATTTTTCTGATTTTAATTTAAATTTTTTTTTTTGCTTTTATGTTTCATGGGAAATATCATTACATTTTCTTATGTCTATTTGTCTATTGGAGAATTAAAAGCTGAGAGTTACAGTGAGATACAGTCTAAATGACTGAATTTTTCTCAAATTGATGGGCAGTTATAATTAGCCTGTCCTAAGCACACTTCCATTTGCTTCTTTATTTCTCCAAGTTAAATAAGATAATAGAAGTTTCAAAGTATTTACGATTGAAGAGATGAAGTTAGCCAGAAATGAAGCTCTTACTTACCTCCTATAAATTTGATGAAGATGCAAGAAGCCTGTTTAACTAATTATCAATATTTCTTCTTTGTAATTGAGCAATCTATAAATTCTAGTGACCTTTTAGACAATTTTAACTTTTTGCTTCATAAACCTCTCCAAGGAGTAGGTAGTGATTACTTTATACAGCTGAGGATCAATAAGGGAAATAATTCTGAAACTTAACCACTAATTGATCAATGAAATAAAATATTACAGATTCATTAAACTGTTGAGATTAGGATTATATGCTGGCACTATTAAAGGGTATTGCACTCAATGATTCACAAGATCTTTTGATATCCTCTGTTTTAAATTATGTACCCAGAAGTTAGCGACTGAGAAATCTTTCCTTTAGTTGCTATTAAAAGCTCAGAAGCATGGACATCTAAGCAAATCTTTCAGCTACTTATAATAATACTTATGAGTATGAAAGGATGTCTAAAACATATCCTTATATGTCGAAAATATCCTCTCTGTGACTTTGTCATTCTTGGCTCTGTGGAAGAAAACACTCTCGTACTCCACAGTGTGATTTAATTTTTTTCAGTATCAGGAATGTTTCTGAAGCATAGTAAGTGGAACAGCTTTGAAAAATGAAACTGCTTGTAGGCAGGGCTAGCAATATCTCTGTGGTGAGACTGTATAGTACTTCCCTCATCATGTTGTTTTGAGCACCATCAAGCAATACTAACAGGAGGCTGCAGCCCTTCTCCTTCTGTCCGTGTGTAAAACCACTCCAATGAGTGTCCACTTGGACTGCTTGTAAATGAACTATTTGCCCCTGAAAGTAAGTCAGTTGTTTCCTCAAACCTGCAAACACTTCTCTCTTGGTGTATTTCTCTCTGGTCAGTTCTACGTCCAATTTCTCTGCTGCATGCAACTCCAAATTCAATCAAAAAATCATTGATCTCAGGAAGTATGAATTAAGTAGACTGTACTGAAGAACATGGGAAAATAAGAGCATAGATCTGGTCCAGAAAAGACAGTTTAGTTGTCATCCGTTAGACCTCCATCTGTGCTATGCAATACAAGAGGTGTTTGCACTGTGGGGAGGCTTAGCATCTTGATATTGCTGTTCCCCAGACCCTTCTTCAGTGCATCCTTGAAAATTAAGTAATGACATTATTAAACTTAACGATGTTAAGTAATGAAGAGCTACTTGGTTTCCATCTTTTGAGCAAACTTGATAAATGATCTGATCACACTTGCAAGGAGACACAGCTTTGACACTCTGGTTTGAGAGGGTTCAAAGCCATCTTCCCATGAAGGTGCTGCAGTCAGAGGATGGCAGGTGGGCTGGTTAGTAAAATCTAGATTCTTTGAATGAAATGTTTGGTCAGGAAAGCCTAGGGAATGTAGCATTAAGTGGCTAGCAAGGCAGATGTCTAAGAACTTTCCCCCAAGGACCTAGGTTATTGGCCTTATGTTAGTGGTTAGTAGATGTGCATTTATAGGCTTATGAAGGCTATGAAGTCTTTGTATAATTCAGACAAGGAGAAAAGATCTCTAGGGGCAAAGTAGAGATGTATGTTTTCCACTCCTAGAATAACTTAGTATACTTGGAAATTCTCCTGCAAGAGCCAGGCTTGAACTTTCCTCAGGAACAAAATGAAATTTGGGGCCCTCAGATTCTGGTTGAGTACTAAGCCCCTTTTTCCTGTTGCACACACCACAAATATGGTCAGGTGCTGTGAAAGTTGATCTTTGATCTTGGGACATTCTGAGTTGTTTTGGAGAGGTGCTGAGGGAGATCACTGACACAGAAGGGATCTGGGTGAAAATGTTTACCTTTGGCTTGAGTAATCTCATGACGAAGATTTGATTCTGTTTTGAAAGTCAACCTCTGCTCATGAATATTAGCTGGAGAGTGTACATTAAAACATCCCAGGGGAACATTCAAACTATTTGCAGTGTTATCCCTGGCAATTTTTAACTTCAAAGTGCTTTGCAAACATTAAAGCCTAGTTTTTGTCTGAAGCATTTAGAAAGAGAGCTGGTACAAGGGTTGGATTGCAGCCGGTACTCTTGCTGTCAATGCACAGGTGGGCAAACTGAATGCTTTCACCCCAGACATCAGTGAATGGAGGTTGGTGTAACAAGAGCTTCTACTCCCAGAAACTGGTTATGGCCTGCCAAGGAGGTAATATGTTATCCCAGTGCCTTAGATTTTGGATTAGGCTTAGCCAAAACATGTCTTCTGAGGAATATTCCCATCCTTTCCCCACTGGGAACAGTGGTTTCCAACCATGGGCGGTTCTGAGTTATTCAACCCACATAGCCGGTACAGCATCTCATTTTTTGTAGCTGAACCTTATCTAATCTTCCGTGCGTTTTTAGGAACGTCAGTATTTGTTCAGAACTGGAATGAAATAATATCAAAACTTCCTTAAAACCAATAATTCTAAGTGTTTACTGCTGTTACAGTCCAGGAATGCTTGCTTCATCTATTATGGTTGTATCACATAAACCTTGTTTTGAAGGGGTTTTAAGTCCTGAAATCTCAGAACAGGGTTTATAGGATAGATGTGTGCTCCTCTGTGTACCTAGTTACACATTACATCCTTATGCTTTACTCTTCTTAAGATTTACTGATTTGTACTGTACAGAAACATTTGAATCCAGGCAACAGGCCTGATGACACGTTGCGTGAATATGCTGCTCTTGAGAAAATACATTCACTAGCTCACCGTGTTTATAAGAATTTTCATAAAGTAGTAATGTTTTCTCCAGACTGGTAAATCCTTTTGAGTCACATTATTTTTCCTGCTGAGAGCCTCATGCTGTTAATTAGTGCTTTGTTGACCCAGCTCTCTCACAGTGTTATGGGTAAGGCTTATATTCTCTGTATATTTATTTTAATACATTCTAAAAAAAAAAAAAAAAAGTTTAGTTTTTCATTATATTGCTTAAACAAATTCATAAAATAGCCCATGAGAACTTTGTCTTGTTTTGTTGTGCTTTTCCTGTGCTTCTGGCATGATGAAATCATTCAGATTTTTTAGTGCACTTGTACAAAAGCATGAAATGATGACACCAAAAAATATTCTCTATGTCAAAACGTAATCTGGAAGAGATCAAAAAGAATGACCTTCACCCAGTGTGCAAAACACCATAAATGTCATGAGTCGAAAAGTTCCTCAGAATTTTCCAAAACCTCATCTGAGCAAAACGTTAATAATAGAGATGTTTGACAAAATGCCATGTTCTGAAAATTAATTTGAGAAAAATGCAAAATTAACAAATATTCCCCTTTGAGATTTTACAAATTCCAAGTTTTTTGGTGTCACAAAGAACTTTTCAATATAAAATATAAGGAAGCCAATCTTAAAATAAATAAATAAATAAATAAATAAATGAAAGCAAATTGCTGGACCTAAAGCACTTTTTTTTGGGGTGAAGGCTTCAACCATAAACTTTCAGTGTATTTCATCTTTTTATTCCAGTTTGGGATAGGAGAATGATGTGAAATCTCTTAAAATCTTTTGGGATAGACAAGCCTTTTCCTCTGCATCTCAGCTGATCCACCATGGTATATCAGCTTCATTGGCATCTATATTCTGTCCTTCAATCGTACAGAAAATGGAAGAATTAAATCTTAAGAATTTTTGAGAGCACTTTTAAAGTATATTTGTAAAAATTAAGATGATGAAAATAGATA
The DNA here is from genome assembly GCF_040182565.1 of Anser cygnoides. Lineage (NCBI taxonomy): Eukaryota > Metazoa > Chordata > Aves > Anseriformes > Anatidae > Anser > Anser cygnoides. The sequence goes on from NC_089873.1 coordinate 34,343,712, forward strand.
TATGATACATGTTTTGATAAAATCTAACATTTAAAATGTATTTGAATGTATTGAAATAACCGCTGTGTTCTCAGGGAAAATGAATTTATGTAAAATACTATTTTAATGAATTGACATTTGAGTTTCAAGCCAACGAAGAATATCGTCCATTTACTCTGTGTGATACTGACTTTTTTGATCTTTTTGACTGTGCTGTTTTTTATTTCTTTGTTAATGGATCTTAAGTTATTCTGAAAATTTGTATGTACTTAAACATGAAAGTATCTTAAAGCTTTGTGTTTTTGTTTGTTTGTTTGTTATTTCCTCTTGATTTCCACAATACTATTTTCTTTTACTCTTTAAACTCCTGAAAATCTGAGATTGGATTTTCTTGGGAATGTCAGGTCTTAATTTTTATTTAGTTATTATCCTCAGCTGTCTGAGGTTTTAGTAAGAGAACAAGCTGCAAAACTGCAGATCTTTTTACTAAAGTCTTTCTTTTTCATTGTTGTGCTGTCAGACTCTGCTTTCTTCCAGTGACATATATCACAAATTTATGGATAGACAAACATCTCAACTTCAGGTACAAAACAAGATGTTTATAAACCCTTTGAGGATAAATTAAGTGAGGGACAAATATGAAAGGGTTTCTGCTGCTGCTTTAGGCTTACTTCAGGACTCGTTCTTATCTAGCCAAACAGAAAAGTTTTCAGCCATGGTGACTAAATGACAAAGATTGGATAATGCTGTGTGAATAGTGCTCAGGCAGAAATGGATGGCATAGCATAAAATAAAAACTGAGTAAACATGTATGCTTTTCTTGTTTTGTCAGCCAAACTATACAAAGGCAGGGGGAGGGAAAGAAGAGTGACTTGGCTCAAACCACATGTTTGAATTCCTCAGGATTTCTGTCCAGAGGGAGGGACTGGAAAAGAAAAAAAAAAAAAAAGGAAGAAAAAAGAAAGGTTTAGTGTTTACCAACGAGCTCTATCTACAGAGGGTTGGAGGAAAGCACCAGCAGCTCCTGCCTCTCCTGGTCTCCCACAGCCAGCATGCTCAGACTGGGGAAGGTGGGCTTGAGGAAAGGGACTGCACCCTTCTCAGATGTAGCTCCAGGCTTAGTGGCTCTCACTGCCTGAAGGGCACTTACCCCTTTACTGCCCTTCATCCAAAGTCAGGTTGAAGGCTTTCAGTTCATTTGTTTTTTTTATTTATTTTATTATTTTTTTTTGCATTGCTCAGCTAGGTGTTATGATGCAAAAGCTCCTTGTATTCAGGGTTAAGGTGCTGTGGCCTACCCACACACGCCACTGGGCCAGAAAGGGAACATGGCTGTGTTGGTGAAGATGGCACTACCTAATAGAGAATAGGACATGGACTAGAAGACGCCGAGAGCACCCAGAATTATCTTCATATAATAAAGATGTAGTTTCCAGGTCCTCAGCCACAGAGAGACTCAGTCTCTAGACACTTATTGAGAGGCCTAACTCCTTAGCTTTTGGCAAGTCTTTGGATCTGTCTGGAAAAGTTTTTGAGCTAAAGGGACATGAGGAATACAGCCCACTTTTGTGAGTGTCTTCAGCATCATCAGAACAGTTTTTTACTGTATATGCTAAAAATAAAGAAATCACTCAGCTTTAGTCTTGTGCCTTTGTTGCTTGCTGCCATCAGTTGTGGGATTGCTTCAGGGCAACCAGCAGCATTTCACCTAGTCACTAGACAAAGTGTCCTATCGTAGGAAATTTTATAAAGACTAAAATTATTTCCTATGTTAGCGAAAGGTACACTGAGCAGAGAACTGCACGCTATGTAAAAGGTCCAGAGGACGAGTAAATCTTGTTTTTTCTTCTGATGCTGGTGACGGTCTTTGCAAAACCTACCTCATCACTTCCGTCTCAGATCATGGATGAAGATTCAACTAAGTTCTGAACAGGGATGAAAGCTAGTCTTCTTTCTCTGAGTCCCCAAGCTCTCCACAGGAGATGAGTAATGTTTTTGTTCTAGTAAGCTACTGTGCATATCATCTCTCATATATTCTGTTCTTTTGTTTCTGCATCATACAGACAGAGCAAGGAGCAGTGAGAGTGGGAGGACAACTAAAATGAATGGTTTGGAGACAGTAGTCATCAAGTCTGAAATAATGGTAAAAATTATCATATTTGCTACACCAAACTTAAATATTAGGGTCAAAATCCTTGGAAGTGGAAAGGATGGCAATCTTCCCTCTTTCTTTTAGCTTCTGTCCTATAGGTAGATCTGAGGTGTGTGTGATGAGACAGAAAAACATCACAATATAGCAAAATCATCAGCTATACTAGTGATTTCAGAACATGCATTAACCCTTCTTAGCCTGGACACTCTCCCAGGCCTATTAAAACATTTCTATTAGAGGCAGTAGTGCCTCAAATGCCTCAGTAAAATTCTGCATAATTGGGGTCCTTCTTCCCTGTGAGGAAGTTACTACCTCAGCCAATATTACTCAATATCCATATACAGCAGCGTAAGCAAGGAACATTTATTTTCCTTAGGGTGTGACTTTTCCAAGTCTCTTATATCTTTTTTAAATACTGAAATGTTTGTCTATGTAAGTCATCAGTTTATTGCTAAATGAAAACTGCCTATTAATATAAAAGAGAACTTGCTCCTGTATGCTTAATAATTTTTATTTTTTTTTTGTCATAAGCAGTGCAAGTCAGTGGAAAAACAAACAACCCCCCTCCCCCTCCCCAAAGGGTACATAGAAAAGAAAAAGAAAAAAATGGCTAACTCCACGATAAGCCATTCTAGCTGTATGTGTATTAGGTTATTTTTTTGTGTTTGCCTCAGAATATAAATATTATAATAGGCCATGATTTGTTCTCCCAACCCTTGTCTGCAGCTAAGAAGATAGAAGCTCTGTATCTACTATGGCAACAGAAAGCTGTGTTTGCGCTGGATAATCTCCATGAAAACTCCTGCTGTTGCCTCCACAGTTTCAAGCCCAGAGTGTGGAAAGGCTGCTGCCTAATTGTAGTTCTGTCTTATCCTGTTCTGCTCAGAGCAAAGCCTGTCTCTGTGATGGGCTGGTTTAAACCCTGGCAGCTGCTATTACCTTGTGTTTGTGCGATCCGGCAGCCATGACTGCAGGAAAATTTAGGGTTTGGTAAGGAAAGTTTTATTTTTATGATGTTTTCCAAAACAATGATCAGAAACGGTCTTGCCCTGCTGAGGGCTAGATTTTAGTATTGTTTAGGAATCCAGTGATATAAATAATCCCCATAATCCTAAGAAGTTTATTAACTGAAAGATAGCAATATAAGCAATCAGGACATGAGTCTTATCTGCTCCTGTCTTTCCATCTCCCTTCTCTGCTGTTCCAGTCCCACAAATCTGAACTTCCTGGAAGCTTCCTCCATATATTGTATAATCTATTCTTTCATTTGATGCTTCCAGAAACTTGATCCAAGAATAAAAGCATGAAGTGAAGATTTTCCTGTTATTTAAACACCATACCTCTCCTTCTCCCATTGTGGTTCCATTTCATTCCCTTTATTTTCCTTCATGACCTGTGGACAAATAGTTTCATTGCTTCTGTGTATCATTACTTTCATTCATGGAAATATTGCAATATTTGCAGGATATATAAAAAAATCTGTCATGGAAAAGACAAATGTTCCTTGTGACTCCCTTGAATCTGGAAAGTGATAGCCTCAGGCAATAGAATGTCTTTGTTCAAGGCTTTCCTTAAGGGGGAAAAAATATCTCATAATAAACAAAAATAATAAAATATCATAAATTATGCCTTTCCTTTAGCATTAGGCATTAAAATTAGCCCTTCTCAATTAGGTTTTCCATCCTGGATCTTTCTCTTTCGGGGAGATATTATAACTGGAAGAAGTGGATTTCATGTAATTTTTATTTTGAAGAAATTCTAGAGAATGCATTTTCTACCTCTTAAGTTTCCTGTATTCTGGTTGTAGTTCTCACTCAGGAAACTGAAGGCATCGAATCAGATCTTAGTCTATACCTACAGGAGAATTAAGTTATGATTAGACTTAGGCTGGTTTGACTGGGAGACAGTCTTCCTCCTCTCTCCTTCACCACTCACTTAATGCTGAATTTGTGCTCCTGTGCGGAAACAACTTGTGATTCCTGAAGAGCAAAAGAGAGACGGTAGTGGTTAAAACAACTAGCTGGAAGAGGTAAATGTTGGGGTTTAGTCTTGGTTTCTGGTATTGTTTTTTTTAGTTTATTCACTGCAAATAAGTAGATTAGCATAAGAAAATAAAAAAAAAAGATTATATTTCTGTTTGAATATCATCTTAGTTTCTTGTAGTATCATTCAGGGACTTGAAGAGAAATTTTGTTTGGTTTAATCTGAGCAGGAGGAACAAGATGGTTCTCTTTGTTTAGTTCTCCCCGACATCATGAAACGTATATTCTTGGCTCTGCCAGTCCACAGTTTCAACATAAAGGCTGAAAGGCAAATACTAGACCTGAGAGATGGGGACAGTTTCTAAAGATATTGTTTTAACCTAGGCCAAAAAATGTGTTAACTACATGCCAACCACAGATTAAGCAGCCTTTAGGATAGTCAATTGTTCAGAGGAGGGTTATGGGCCTAGAGGAGGGCACAAAGATGATCAGAGGGCTGTAACACCTCTCCTGTGAGGCTGAGAGAGCTGGGGATGTTCATCCTGGAGAAGAGAAGGCTCCAGGGTGACCTTACTGCAGCTTTTCAACACTTAAAGGGGGCTTATAAAAAATATGGAGACTAACTTTTTGCTCAGACAGACAATGACAGGACAAGGGGGGATGGTTTTAAACTAAAAGAGGGGAGATTTAGATTTGATGTTAGGAGGAAATTCTTCACTCAGAGAGTGGTGAGGCACTGTAACAGGTTGCCCAGAGAAGCTGTGGATGCCCCATCCCTGGAGGTGTTCGAGGCCAGGTTGGAAGAGGCCCTGGGCAACCTGGTCTGGTGGGAGGTGTCCCTGCCCGTGGTAGGGGGGTTGGAACTGGGTGGTCTTTGAGGTCCCTTCCAACCCAGGCCGTTCTATGATTCTGTGATTGTTAGGCACCATCACATCCTGCTTATTGAGGAACTCAGGAGCCATGTAAGAGGACAGAGTGAGCTGAAAGGCAATTCTTAATGGCAACAAGAAGAGGGGAAAATTGTTCAAGCAAGCAAAGCTGAGCCTCTAGGGATCAACACATTTTTGGTGATGTAATTCAGCTTTTTGTTTGTTTTCTTTAGGAACTGTGGGGAGAGGGGTAAGGTGTATGGGGCAGAAATATTGACTTTAGAACAGTTCTTGTCCATGAGGGGTGATGCCTTGAGAATTATGGCAGGATAATTTTCTAAGGGTACACGTAGTAGCAGGTATACTTTGATTCAGAAATTGCAAATTGTAGCTATCAATCTGTGTCAGTGTAAGATTAGATACAATAGCTTTTGAAAAGATCGGTATAGTTTGAGTTGGCCTTCTCAGAAACTCAGGGGCAATTGTTACCTGCACCATTTGAAACTAGCAACCACAAATAAAAATAGGAGGAGGCAGCAACATGTGCTGGCACATGGAAAAAGGACTGGGTACAGCAAGTTCTGTAAAGTCACAAGCCTTGGTAAGTAAAGATTTGGTAAAGTCTGTATCACTGTGACTTTACTATTGCTAAGAAGTTGGTTAGATTTTGCTGTGCAGTTAACATGAGCCAAGTATAAGATTAATTTGGTGAGACCCTGAAATATCATACAGTCCATTGTTCTTTTTCTTGCAACAGGCTCAATGACCCCAGCACCTTTCTTGACAGGTGTTTGTCAGGTCCTGAAGACAACTTTAGGAAGTGCAATGACCACCTTAGTCAATCTACTGCAGCTCCCAACTCTCCCTGTTTTCCCTCTGAGGTTTAAGTTTCCTCTTGTACAATTTCAGACCATTACCTCTTCTTCTATGCAAGACGAACACAGAGAACAAATTACTATAATCTTCTTTGGAACAGTCTTTTATGTATTTTAATTTTTTTTTTTTTTAAGTATTCATACATTTGAAGCCAGTCAGATTTTTATTGCTGTGAAAAATAACCCCCAATCTCTCATTCTTTCCCACTCTTCTAGAATTTGATTTCTGTTGTTGCACTTCTCTAGATTTTCTCCATTTATTCACATTTTTATTAAAAGTGTGGTGCCCCGAACTTGCCACTTATCTAGTCTTGTCTTGCTAACATTGGGCAAAGCATAATGGTCATTTAATATCTCTTTCACAATAAATAAATAAATAAATAAATAAATAAAGCTCATAAGTCTGAAAGAGTGATATTTAAAAATGTATTCAATAGAACTTAACAAATCAATATGCTGTAGATATTTACTTCCTAAGAATGGGAACCTGCTTAAATGTACCATTTTTCCTGTTATGCTAAAAAAGGCATTTATCTCCAAATATTACTAAATTCTGGAACTTATTTTGTTTTAAATTAGATATGAGAGAAAGGGATAAGCTTTCTGTTGAAAACAACTCTAAACAATTTATCTTGTTCAGCATATTCTACTAAATATTCAAAGCAATTTGTAAATTGTAATCGTAATTATTGCTCTTAGAAAAGATTAACAATGGACTAATACAATGAGAAAATCACAATCTGATTCTAAACAGGCCATATTTATCTGTTTTCTTTGAAAGGATACCAGCCATTACAGCTCTAATTTATGGTGCTATGGCTGAAAACTTGAAACTTGCTGAAGTCTTCTACTTGTATCATCAAGATGACTACCTAAATTTAATTACATGAATTTTCCTTTTTTTTTTTTTTGAGTTAAATATTCTAGAAAATTGCCATTGTAATCTTTTACTATCACACAGTAGGCAAAAAGGAAACAAATTATCACTCGAGCTAAAAAAACCTGTTGCTTTCATGTGAAGTGGACCAACTACGGTTGAATTACCATGCTTGCTCGATTTTAAAAGTAGACAAGTACCAAAACGATATAGTAAAAGCCTAAAAATTAATCCAAGTATAAGTCACTGTGAATTAGAAACTATTAATGAGATGGCAAGCTCCTTTAATTCTATCCATAATAGAGCAGAATGCTAAATAAGAAGTGAGACATTAGGAGGTTTACTGTATATTACAGAAAACTGTGAGTATGCTTGCACGTAACACCGAGCTTCCCATTTTATAGAATAGATGAGACAGCAGTGATGCAGTGTTTAATTTATCTGTAACAGTATTGCTTTAATTCCTCCCTGACATCTGTAGCACTAAGTAGATACCCTGTTAAAACAAAAAATATATATATAATAATAAACAAGATAATTAATGGTTCTGTAGTGGGGTAATATATACGAAAACCTACACATGCATTTGAAACTGTACTCTGTATATATATATATAACTTTAAAGGTCTATACTTATCTACAGATAGTTCAATAAGCATATATAAAATGGTGAAATAATCCCTGAACCAGAATGATGGTGTACTTACATGACTTCATCCAGGTTTATACAGCAAACAGCTCTTATTAGATGATCTTTTAAGGTCCCTTCTAACCCAAACCATTCTATGATTCTATGATTTAAATGCAAAATCATTACGTTTGTGGGGTATGATAGCTTCATATTCTCAGAGTGGAAAATCCTTTTTTGTTTTAAGGGAATTGCTTCACAGATCTGTTCTATGGCATAGTCTTACAAATAGGGTTAGCTCAGGAAAGAGCTGATAAACTCCAGGAGATATAGCTAGCTTTTTAATTAGCTTTATTGCTGAAGAAAATTTGATGGGGAGCTGCGTCCTGCCACGAGCATTCCTCAGGAAGGAGGACAGAGGAAACTGTGCTAACTGAAAAAGCTTTGGAGGGGATGTTGTTTATTGTTTTCTCAGACAATATTGTTTAACATTTCTCAGAAGTGCAATTCTCAGGAAATTATAGCATCTAGGAATACATTTCAAGCAAGAGAGGAAAGAAGGGCAAACAGCTGACCATATAATCAAACTGGGATTTGCTGCAAGCATAAGATGGGTAAAGCATATCAAACGATTAAGCTATGACTTGTACAGTGACATTGGCTTTTCTGGCTAAAGAAAATGATTTCAGTTTATAATACATTGTCCTAGAAACACTGATATAAATAATCACTAGTAATCACTTATAGTTCAGAATTCATTGTGGTATCTGTGGTATAGAGATTGTATGCAGGAATAAGTGTAGGTAAGTTTGGAAGTATATGAAATCTCTAGCAAGTTCTGCTGAGAAATTAGTTTTTAGATGGGGATTCAACTAAAGCCTCTTAGTTTAAACCAGGCATAAAAGAGCTGTAAACATCAAACACTCACAGCCCAGATAAGAGTTCTGATTGTTCGGGAGTGAATTTTTCTTCACTTATACTCTTCCACTGTGAAGTTTTCCTTTGCTTCAGATGGAGAAATCTCATGCATTACCAGAAAAAAATAAAAAAATAAAAAAATCATGTTTGCTGCAACAGCATTTTCTGACTTAATGTTTTATTGAGAAGTTCTTAATCAAGCCTATACAGCCTTTCACTTCTCTAACCCAGCTCAGCTTCCAACTCTGCTAGCCTGTCATATACTTGTGCCTGTTTGCATCAGAGCAGCCCAGGTGAAGTCAGTGGGAATACTCTTTGACTTAAAATTACTAATTATTTACAATGTTTGAAGTGCTTGTAATAAACAAAAAGAAGATAAGATAATATCTTAATCTAAACATTATATGTGTGCATTTTATAGGTGGGTTTTCTTTTGCTAAATATAAATAAATTATAAGTAACTGTTTAAAGGCCATAGATAACTTTATTTTTTCATTCTGCTTTTCTTCCACTCATTCAAGTGGCATACTCCCTGGTTTCAAATAGCAGATACAATTAAAAAAGTCTTGGTAGCCATTTGATAGGGGAACTAGGAAATGACACTTCATCTGAAACAGTAAGGCTGTCTTCATGGGTGATATAATATGGTTAAAAGATTTCTGTTTCAAAACAACCTTTGGAATCTGCTCTGCCAATTCTTAAAATAGCAGTAGTAATTTTTAGCTAATTGAATTATTTCCGTATTATCTATTTAATTATTTACTTTTACACATAAAATATGTTAGGAGTATAGAAATGAAATTTCATGAAGGCAATAAAGAAAAATATGCAGAAAATCTGAAGTGGAAATAAATCCTATAACTTAAAATTATATGGTTTCCTCTCTTACTCAGTAACCATCTTCTCCCAAGGGAAACCTCAGCAACTTTTCAGAACCTTTGAAAGTTCATTGTCCTCTTTCTAATACTCCTACTAGCTTAGCTAAGATCCTCAGTGCTTGTCTTACCATTAGAGGTATAATTTCAACCCAAACAACACCCCCTAGTTTCTGAATGCTGACTTCAGATTGTCTCCAGCTGTTATCTTACTTTCCTTGAAAATGGGGTGCAGAGACAGAGTTTTGTTTCTTCTGATATTCATGACATATCCTGGAGTACTCAGTTCTTCCTCAGAGTCACCTTCTTGGTAGGATGTCTTTTGCATTTCCACTTCAGCCAGTTCCTCTCTGCCTTCAATGACATCATACAAATAGTAAAATCTTCCTTTCACATTTTTCACACACCACACTACTCATCACAAAAAAAAAGTGAGTGTTAGCCAACAGTTCTGCTAAGCAAATGGTATGTTGTTGGCTTTTGATCAAGACCACATATGACACATTAGCCAGACACAATGCAGGCTGAATAAGCAGGCACTCAGAGTAAGCTACATTCCCTGAAGCTATCAAGTTACTGGATTGTTGTTGTTTTCCAATGTTTTCATGCTGACAGCAGAGCACATGGTCACAGTTTGACATTCACAATCCAGAGGTTATCAGACTCACCTTGACCCTGTTGTGTGAGTTTATTGCTGTCACTTACTGATAGAACTGAATAATTATGTCACCCATGTGTTTAAGTCAGAAATATGACTAGGCACCTTGCTGAACAAAGACCTGGATAGATCTGCTCTTTGAAGACAGGGTTCTTCTATAAGGTAATACTTCCTCAATACTAATAGACCATCTGTGAATTATCGAGATAAAAGCATTATTTGCACAGTGGAGGAGAAAACTTCCTTTGCTCCTAGTGCTGGCAGAGCACCAGGCTCTGGACACTATTTATATCACAATGAGCCAGAAACAGAAGTAGCTTCTCTCCCAGCTTCTTCCTTTCTGATTCATCCCTCACATATTTGCAGCCAGCACAGAAGCTTTGAGGAGAAATAGAAGGAGAGTGCTTAATACCCAGTGTTCTAAAAACTAAGAACAAAAGGAGTTACACGTGATCCCCGGTGAGATTATTAACAGCTGTCTGATGGAAGATCTCACTATCATATGAAATCATGTCCTCTCAGGATGGACTTTTTTCTCTTCCACAGAGATTTTGATCTTTGTTATTTAGCTTCTATAAAGAAAAAATACATTTTACTTTTATTAAAATACATTTAATACAAAAGTACTTCTCAATATATTTAAAAAAAAAAACCAAATTTTTGCTTGGAGTTTGAAAATATTTTCTATAGAGTACCGTTTTTAAGTTTGTAGAACAGTTCAGGAATTTGCCTTTTTTTTTTTTTTTTTTTTTTTTTCTGAGCAGAACTGCTATTCATTGAAATAAAGCTTATTATGTTGACAATTCTTCTGAAGACCTGCAGTCCCTATTATTACAAGAAATTGCCATCAGGAAACTGAAATTCAGTAAAAATTTCTGGAGATCATAAGCTTGCAACATTAATCTAGCGCTGTCTATGTATGCTTCTATGAAGTGTGTGACAGTGTCTTTCATAAATAAAGTTAATCTTGCTAATTCATTTAGCCCTTTTAATATATTTCATTTATCTAGGAGTAAATCCCAAGCCCTACATTTCTGAAGAACTGAAATGTGTGAACATATCTGGTCTTGCACAGTTTAATGATTCTATCTTTATATTCATTGAATACATATGGAATAAAATAAACCAATATGAAAAAGGATAAGGAATCTGGTCAAGGACTATCTGACTTTTATTATACACAAGGTGAATGGCAAGCTTTCTGTTCCCTAGTTAGAGGACTGCAATTTTAAGCTTAGGATTCTGTTACCAATATACAGTATTAGTTTTTCTTTTCTGTGTTTATTCAGCAATGTTGATTTTACATCAGCTCTTTTGATGATGATCTTAGTATTTAGCTCTTTCATTCAGAAGTGCATTTCTGTGTGTGCTGTGTGTGAGAGGGCAGGGGGGTGAAAACTTTGGAACAGATTTGTTGAGGATATCTAAGAAGATTCTTATTCTATAAACATTTTTTTTTCTTTGTTGTTGTTTTGTTTTGTCTTTCTATTCTATGACAGATATGAGTGTTTTCTGTAGACAATGTATTCTATTATTATTATTGTTATTATTGTTGTTGTTGTTATTATTATTCCTGGTTTTAATCCAAATTTAATGGAAATAAACAATGTTGATTAAAAAAAAAAACAAACAAACAGCTAACTACATTCAAAATATCAATTCATGACGCACTCATCTACTCAAAGTAAAGTCTGCATGTTTAGCTTCTCTGACGAACAGACTTTCCAAATACCAAAGTTGTTCTGAAGAGTGATTTATGAAGAATTCTATTTTATGTATATTTATAAAGAAAATCTCTGCCCACTGTTGCATCTTCATGATACACAGAATATGACTTCATTGCTTCTCTTTGTGTAATTTCTTCTGGAATTGTTAGTATTACTGACAATAAGTTTATCTAAGGATTTTGTCTGACATGCCAGAGGACTCATATGTTTAGGTGTATTAATCCTTCAGTAAAAACAGAGTCACAGAACAGATATTAGATGTGTCCTTTCTTTTGATTTGCCTGGCCTTGGAATTGAAATAGTAATTGTAGTGATGAATAGAAACACCCTCAAGTTTCTTGAACAAGGATGCCTCAGTAATATTTCCCATCTTCTTGACCAGGGTAAATATCTCAATTAAATCTGGACTCCCTTTTCTTCCCCTCTGCTCTGCTTCTCTTCCTTCAGAAGTTTTAATTTCCTTAGGAAGAAAATAGAGTTATTTTGCATTAAATGGAGCCAGGCTGTGCTATAGTTAAGCTGAGCCTCCAGGGCAAACTGTAGAGTTTACTGGTTTGATGTCCTAATGTTTCAATGTAGACATAACCTTCCAGGGTAATGAAGACCCTGAGCCTATAATACCAGAAAAAAAATATCAAGAAACACAAACCAACGGAAGTTAAATTCTATTTTTTTTGCTGTTCATAAACCTGCCAAATTCTCTTAGCAAAGACTACAAAAGCCATAAAAATCATCCTCTCCTTTAATTCTCCCTTTACCCTTAAGTCTGGCAGGGAGTTTGCGGTTGTACAGTATTCTCAGATACAATTTCAGGTTGCTCACAGAAACTGTGTTAAGGTTGTCACAGCAACCCAAGGCAAAATTTACCTTGCCTTTGAGGATTCTAGATTCAAACCAAGCATTATTTTCAAATGAGGGGAGGCTAAACTTTGTGGAACTTCATAAAAGCCACATACCTATTAATTCACTCTGTTGCTATTGACCTTCTTCACTCTAAGTGCTCAAAATCAGCAATTTCACTATAGCTAATGTAATGACTTAGTTGGTTGGCTGCAAATAATATTTACTCAGCTGGATGAAATGCACAGCTCAAAGACCAAATTAGTTTGTGAAATGTTATCTAAAGATACTTTCTTGCTCCCTAGATGTTTGATACAGAAGCAGAGACTAATGAATCCCAAAGGCCAGACTCCCAGTCTGTTATTCTTCTTTCCTACCTCAATTAATGACTTTTTCTTCCAGTTTATTTTTAGAGCTTATAAAACCTAGCGATGCACACTTTTTTTTTTTTTTCATGTTCCATAGAGAACAGGAGAATAAAAAAAGCATTATAGCTCCTTGTATTTCTTTTCAAATAAAACAAAACAAAAACACAGTTACTTTTAAGTTATGGTGTTAATGTCATTGAGCTTAGTTATCTTTCGTTGTCTGTTCTTTAGGTACATGCTCTTAGGACTGATTCTCACCCAGTTTCAGCTAGAGTGGTTCACAGCCAGGATTAAATATGAATGGGAAAGGTTCTTTGAGCTGTGTAATGGAGCTCTGTTGTAAATGAGAACATGATCCTCTGTTATGGTACAGATGACTTTGTCTCAGAAAGAAAATTCATATAAAGAAATCCAGAATAGTACAGATGGCAGGTTTTTCAAATGAAATCTATTTTCCTCTCAGAAAGTCCTCATGGCTTTACTAGTTTAAAAACAGAAAGTGTCACCACCACATTTCTTTACCCTGAAAAGCACTTTAATTTCCTTTTCTGGGGGGAGGGTGTGGTGGGGATATTGACTTTCTGCTAGACAGTGATTAAATCACTAACACATGCAAGAGGGAAATGTATCTATACTTATGCATATACATATATACTTTCCTTACCTCAAAGCTGGCACTTTAACATTTATTTCAGTTTTAGTAGGTTTGCTTATTGTCTGTTTTGACCTCTTCCATGTCATTTATTGCAAGTATAGCATTGTCCCCTCAATCAATCCATTGTTCAGAACAGTCAGTTGCTGATTTGAAAGAGCCTAAAGTAATTTATCTTGTGTAATCTAGCTGAGAAGAGTTATTCAATGACAGATGGTGAGTCTTTATATAAAAAAGTTATTTATTTATTTATTTGTTTGTTTGTTCATTCTAGAATTTCCCTTTGCAGTTAGGTTGTAGCAGGGAACAAGAAATTTTATTTTCCTCTGAAAGTATGAAAACTGTTATTTGTCTTTCTCTTCTATTATGACAAGATATGAATATTTCGTGTAGATGATGCATTTTTTTCCCATTATCTCAGAATCTTCTCTCTAGTTATGAAATGTGCTTCCTGTGAAATTCATACACTTCAATTTTTCATGAGCTCCAGGGACCTCCTATCTAGAAGTACTGTTGCTTGGCATCTCCTCCTAGTTAATCCTCTCTATGTCAGTGAGCGTAGTTTTCTTTCAAACATTTCTTTGTAAAATAAATAAATTACTCAAATGTGCAGATTACTCATAAGGTCTGTCTTTTGTACACCTATGTTCTGCATCTGCTTTCCCATGTTAAGAGAAATTTAAGAGTTTTCTGTTTCATGATCAATTGTACTTATACTGGAATAAGGCCACAATGGTATCTGGAGAGATACTGAGCTGTGATCTTAATGAGATATCAGAATTTGTTCTAAATAAGAAGGAATTATTCTGTTTTCTTCCCTTCAGAATAGCAAAGTATTTTTTTTAAATGAAGTGTTTATGCACAGACTGGAAAGGAATGAATACAAATCTGCATTCTTCTGTCCTTTGAATTTGAATGAGAAATGAAGTTGTAATTATTGGAAATCTTCACTTGTACCTTGTAATTTGCAACGTTTTAAAGAGTAAACAGATTACTGAATGCATCCAAAAGCTTGATCGTAAGGATTAATGCTTGGGAAGATGAAAGGAACTGTCTAGCTATAAGACTTCGGGTTAATCTTACCTTTCATATAAAAGGGAGAGAGCTAGTTTCTTATTTAAAGAAAAACAAAGTAAGTAATGCAATCTATAAATGCTTTCAGTCATAACAGCACCTGAAACTTTTTTGATTACTGTTACTGCAAATAATCTCAATGTTAAATCCTATTTGTAATCTAATAAAGCCCTATATTAAAAATAGTTAGGTTTTAGACCTGCAGTTCTGACTGAAATTCTGTTTTAACGTCTCACCCTTTGGTTAATTAGAAAATTTTCCTCATTTCCAGGCTGAATATATTCATGGATACTTTTTTTTTTCTTTTTTTCTGAGGTAATTTATTAAGTTAAATATCTCCTAATGTCAAGTTCTCCTCTCGATGCTTGCTTTGTATTTTTTGACATCTTATTTCCCCCCTTTTTATTTTTATTTTTATTTTTATTTTTATTTTTATTTTTATTTTTATTTTTATTTTTATTTTTATTTTTATTTTTATTTATTTTTATTTTTATTGAGTTTTGTAATAAGCAAACAAACTAGGCTGCTTTATGTTGTCACTATAAATGATACCCTTGTGCAAAACCTGATATCTATCTTCTTGTTGTTGTTGTGACCAAGGTGAAGAGCAGAGATATGTGAGCAGCTTTTAATTAAATATCTTGAATGTGGGTAGCAATCTTTACAGTAATTTAGCCCACACTGAACTGTTTATTGTTGGAGTTGGGCTGTTGACAGTATGCAGGCTTGCTAGGTTAAAGCTAGTATTTCTATGTAGCACTGTGACTGTAGTTCAGAGATATCTTTGGACTCTCATAAGATCACTCATAAGAGTGTTGTTCCTCTGAGCAACCTACAAGCTCTTCCTTAAAACTGGTATAATTTGGGTAAATCCTCTTGAAAATAAGTGTCCAGAGTGTCAAAAAATATTCCCCAAAAGTACAGATAAAATGAAAATAATGTGCTCATTGAAGATACTTTTGCTGTGCTTCTCCATTTTCATGGCCACTTCCTTTTGTCTATCTATTACTTTGTGTCCTGGTTTCAGTTAGTATAGAGTTAATTTTCTCCTAGTAGCTGGTAGGGTGCTATGTTTTGGATTAGGATGAGAAGAGCGCTGATAACATGCTGATGTTTTAATTGTTGCAGAGCAGAGCTTACACCAGGCCAAGGACTTTTCAGCTTCTCGCTCTGTCCTGCCAGCGGGCAGGCTGGGGGTGCAGCAGGAGCTGGGAGGGGACAGACCCAGGACAGCTGACCCAAACTGGCCAAAGGGGTATTCCATACCATCTGACGTCATGCTAAACAATATATAGGGGTGGCTGGCCGGGGTGGGGGGCCGGCTGCTCGGGAATAGGCTGGGCATCGGTCAGCGGGTGGTGAGCAATTGCATTGTGCATCACTTGTTCCGTACACATTATTAGTAGTAGTACTATTACCGTTATTATTATTATTATTATTGTTATTATTTTCCTGTCTTAATAAACTGTCTTTATCTCAACTCACAGGCCTCATTTTCCCGTTTCTCTCCCGCATCCCAGAGAGGACCACAACAGTCCTTTTTGGTGCCCAACGTGGGGCACAAAGGGTTGAGATAATGACAGATCTGACCAGAGTGTGTTAAACTAAAATTGGTATAAATGTTAGACCTGCTTAATAGTTGCTAGTCACAATGTTGATTTCTTTAATCTCCAGGACACTTTGTCATTCACCAACATTCAGCTACAGTTTAAAGCAAAAATCCTTAGCAATATATTCATGGGTTTTCATTATTGCATTAATAAATTTGATGGTACTTCTGTTGCTCACGTCCTTGAGGTTATCCAGGTCTCTCTTGCTCATTCTTACTCTACATTGGCAGGCAGCTTTCTTTTACTGGCAGATTTCATTAGCAACTTCCCAAACTTCATGTTGCAGTCAGTAATGAAAAATTAAGCTGTTGTAAGAACATAAGAAATACTGCACTGAGTCAGACCAGTCGTCCATCTAGCCCAGAGTTGTGCCTCCAGCAGTGGCAGCGGGAGATAACATTTAGGGAGCCCATGTGCCTGAACACTGCCTGTGGACCACAGAATCCTAGAATCCTAGAATGGCCTGGGATGGAAGGAACCTCAAGGATCATCTAGTTCCAACCCCCTGCCATAGGCAGGGACACCACCCACTAGATCAGGTTGCTCAGGGCCTCATCTAACCTGGTCTTGAACACCTCCAGGGATGGGACATCCACAACCTCTCTCGGCAACCTTCTGGTACTAAAACTAGTTCCTCAAGTGAATCTCCTTCCAGGAAGATCCTATTCCTATCCAATGCTGTTCAAGTCCTCTAATCTTTCAGTTCTTCTATACAGTTCATATTTATTTATTTTTTTTCCAACTAATATTTCCCATGTAACACTGTCAGCCATCAGCACAGTTTGAGTAAATGCTTCCCTATTCCAGTTTGTTTGCATGTGCTAACATACATGCCTCTAATCCCACACAGAATGTTTTAGTGTCCAAATTCCATGAGGAACTTTATAAATGAGTGCCTTGCTTTTACTCACACCCCAAGGCAAATATTGTGTATCCCCCTTCCCCTTTAACTCATTTGACAAAAGAAGAAGACCCCCTTTCTCTAAGAGAACTGGAATAGTAAAGTTACAAGGAGATCTGAGAGCTGCACCCTAGGGAACCACAATATATGTCCTGTGGGCCTAGCCCATTTTTAGAGGTTTAAACCAGAAATAGAGCTTGCTCTCTGGTATCTCTGTCTTTCCTGAGTAATCTTTCTTGTTACAGGATCTTTTAATCAATTTCAGTATATAGGAAATGAACAGAGGATCTCCTGTGTGGTTAAAAATCACAGCTAGTCCTTAGAGAGACGACAAAGCAGTCCAGCCCCTCTGGAGAAGATTGCCCCTTGTCACTGAGGAAATCTATGACTGTGTGAGAGTCACAGAGATCACTGACAGTAATTAATTTTTGTGTGTGTGTGTGTGTGTTTGCTTCATGCTTTGCTCTAGTTTATTTGGGATTATGGCATTCTTTTCTACTTTATTCACAATATTTTATGGTTAAAATTAAATAGAAGTTTCCTATAGCGGTATAGTTTTTAAGATTCTGCAAGACCAGGCCAAATGCCTGTGTCATAAACACAGCTGGTCAGCACACAGGTCATCAGGAGGCATTCCTGTTGATCTAGCTCCAGTCCATTAATACAGTAAATTTATTCTCTTTTTATTTTTTTTCCATAAACTTTAACATTAAGCACATTCCTCTTACTTCAAAATATATTAACAGCTTAGTAAACTCAATCCATTTATTGTATGTTTAATCTAGAATGTTATGTAAACTTTAGTTCCAGAAGACTTCTAATTTATCAAGAACTGTTTTGCAAACTTTTATCAAAGTAAAATCTGCTTTGGCTTTCTTAACTTGGTTGCAATTTGCAGGCACTCAATTCATACTGTTTTGTAGCAAATAGTTGCCTAATTCCCCAGCTGAAGTAACATTATGCAGCATCAGATACCAGGGTTGTTGTTTTTTTGTTTGGTTGTTGTGGTTTTTTGTCTGTCTGTTTGTTTGTTTGAAGTCTCTGTCCAACAGGTTTGACATAGAAGCAGTTAATCAAATCAAAGTGACCATATCTAGATGACCTTTAATCTCATTCTTACTTCAGAGTAGCCCTGTGCAATCCTCCTTTTTCTTTTATTATTTGCTTATTATGCAAATAGCTGGACACATTAGACAACATCACTCATAAAATCAATGTGATGTGATTGTTTCCAGTGCTTCACCTGGAAAGTTGCATTTGTTGAACTCTCTTCTCAGATGGTTAGAAGCAATTTTAAAGTCAAATGCTGAGGCTTTAAAACTTAAATCTTTTTAGTTTTTTTTTTTTGTAATTGCTGATGCCTTTTAAATCATAAAGCATTTTCTCCTCCAATTTTGAATCATCTTAGTGCATTTATAAACAAACATTATATTTTTTCCCAGTCTATGTTCTGGTTAACAGAGGAAATCTCTTTTGATGTCCTCTTATGATTCTTTTTTGATTCCTCAGTCAACCTTGTAACCCTTCTCTGTTTTTGTTTAAATTAGTTATTTTGACAATGGGCAGTCAGAAACATACACAGTTTCCCAGATCAGACATTTTATTTTATTTTGGTAAAATGCCAATGGCAGTTGCACATCTGCAACAAACTGGATGTATTTTAGAATTGAACTTGCTTCATGATATGTGTAGTCCAATGTTATCCCACAATCAGCTCCTAGGGTTTCAATCTTCTGTTATTTCCAGCAGAATGGAAGAAACTTCAGTTCAGTTAAGGTTTAGTAAAATAACACTATATAATTAGTACAATGAAGTCATATAGTTCTTCCTGCAAAATATTCTGTGCCCCTGAAATCATGGTGATGATGTCTTCAGTTTTGACTCTGTGACACAAAGTGATGCCCAGAGAGTCCTGGTCTGCATAGCTGGTTTTGTTTTAAATTTCATCGAAACATTTCGCTCAGTCTAGTAGTTGCCATTCATCACTATTTTTGTCTTCTTTTGAACCATTTCCTTACTGACCTCACAATTTTCCTAATATTCCGTAGTATAAGTGATAATTCCCTATGTTAAATTTTATGTTATGCCTGGCCAAATGCCAAACATAAGTGCAGTTTTCCATCTCTCACTACTCTAGATACTCACTTATCTCTTCAAAGGCAGCAGATTGATCTGGCGTGACTGATCTCTGGTAAACCCACATAACATTTAGAGATCCCACATTTGATGCTCAGATTTCTGATTTATGGGGAGGAAGAGGTTGCCATACATCAAATGATAATGAGTAATCACAGCACACTTGCAGCTGATGTGGGTGATATTGTGGTGGTAGTGTTGTCCCTACACTTGCAGAGACTTAGTTCTGGGAAGATTACTTGATGAACAGGGAACAATTTCTCTCTCACATTTGTCTTTGAGTATGAGATGAGATTACAGAGATTACATGGTAAATACTGGGATAACAGATTGACATGAGCTTAAAAATGTATTTAAAAGGGGTTTATAGATGACGATTTTGCCCTGAATATCAGCCTGAAATACAATGACTCAGCATTACTTGAGAGAAGTTACACAGCCTCCAGCGCCCCTTCGTTAGTTGACATGTTTTTCTGTAGGGACAGGTTTTACCAGCTGAATATATCTGAATCTTGGTCTATACCACAACTGGTATGCAACAGTTGCATATTATTCCTAAAAATGTCTTCATCAATATACTCATAGAAAACACGTCTCTTTTCATTATCCTGTAGTCTTTCCAAATTTCAGAATTTACACCCTATAATAGCAGCACATATCTTAAAAATATATTTAAAATGTAAAATTTTCTTTAAAACTCAATTAATGTGTGTGTTTTTTTCTCTATTCTTGCACCATATTTCACTCACATCAGAATATCCAGCAGCTTCATACCATTATTGTTACTATTAATCTCATTTAAAATAAGAGTTGAAAGTAACTTTTGGTTCACATATCCAACCTTCTTCTAAAGAGATAACATTTATCAGTTCATATTACGGCTAGTCACTGTATATGGCCTTCTTCAATAGAATGGCATTGTGGCAGTTACTATAGTTATCTTTACACAAAAGCTTTTTTTTTTTCCTTTTTTTTTCTTTTTCCCCTTGTGGAGTCTTGTTTTCCTTAATTAGTCTTCATTAATTTTAAAAAGGAGATTAATGCTGTGTATGTGAGGGCTCAGCTGTGGCTGTATGAGGCAGTTAGAAAAGGGTATGGTAATTGCCTGTTCTTTCTGTCTCACTGCTGCTGAAGGGGAAAAGAAATGAAACAATAACTTCTAATATCTGATTACAGGAAGTTCTTGATGCCTACATTCGATTTTGCTGCATTGAATCTTCATTAACCCAGTATCTGTTCTCATACTGTGAGTCTGGCATAGAAAAAATTGAATATATTTCTTTATCAAGCAACTTGAGTTGTGCTTAAAATCCTTCCAGGGACAGACTGAATCTCTACTGTCTCTGCTATCATCTATTTGGATTCAGATTCCTAGAAGAACCTAGGCACAGCATTTTTCAGTTTCTGTATACATTTGAAAGAGCTGAAGTGCAGGTGGGGGGTATATACGTGTAGATTTAGGGTAAATTGAAAATGATCCCAAGAAGCACGTCTTGTGAACTAATGGTTTTACGACAAAGGCTACAGTTCTAACTAGAATATGCGATGCTTATCATCTTGATTCTCCACTCTCTTGCACCTATATATATATCTATATTATTAAATGATGAAGTATCAGGTTAGCCTTTTGGCTTTTCACTGAATGCCTCTGCTTTATCTGTATGATTACATCTGTGTTAGATTTGCCATATGCATGTTTGTTACTGTGTGGTTTCTCCTTATGTCATGGTAGGTTTTCTATCTCTGTTGCACCCAAATTCTGAAATGCATTACAAAGAACACCCAATTTCTGTTTTAAATGGATTACCTTTCAGCTGAACCACTCTGCAGTAAAAATGATTAAATTGTAAATTGTGATACAGTCTCTCTCTGTTATTTAGGCCATATTTTTTCTTAGGGACTTCTAATTCTCTTTACTTTTATTTTGGAAGGGGGAGGGAAGTAGGAGGTTGCACTGCAGATTCTGTTTTGCCATGGGGTTCATCACACAAAAATCAAGTGGGTGATTTCAGTACAAAGCTATTTGATTATGCAACATGAAATCACGTAACAGCACAATTGCTTCAAATTCATGGAATCATTTTAATTATCTCAGAGTAATGCTCGCCTTTAATGTTTCTTTTTTTTAAAAAAAAGCAAATTAAAAAAAAAAACAACAACACATTTTTAATGTTCTCATGTATTTTCTGATTATTTTCCCTAGGCACTCTGGAGTCCATTGTCACTTGAAATGGCTGTGACTACAACATTAACATCAATGAGAACTGAGGTTCAGGGTTTTCATAAGGCTCAGCCAAAGAATACAAAAGAGATGGTATTCTGATTAAACTACAAAAAAGTCACAAAATGTGACAGGAAAAACGCTGTACAGGAGCCAGTACCAGCTTCTGCAGTATTTTCTCAGATGATTTGCTAACTGAATGAGGCTAGAAGTTTAGCTAATCTATGCAAAGCTCGAATTTCAAGGAGAAACCATAAGACCTGTTTTGTTGTTGTTGTTTTGTTTATTTTTGTTTTTCCCTGGGAAAATAATAAAAAAGAAAAGGAAATTCCAGGAGATTAGCTAAACGAACTGATACACATCCTGTGGGAAGAGAGAGAGAATTTAGCATACAGACAGCTGTATTTCTTTGATTTCTATGGGAAATTCCACTCTGATCTGAAGAAATATTTGGTGGAGGGAACATTTAACCAAAAAGGATTGTTCTTGTGGAAAGTTTTTACTATAAGGGTCATTTTTTCCTCAACTCTCTCCCTCCCCAAAACCCACTCCTTCAAAAAACTATGTTCAGCATCTTCACACTTTCAGAGTGTGATGGACATTTTTTTAGAGCTCCTTGGAGCATCTTCATTAAAACATGTAAATGTATACTTCTATGTCAGTGGTGCTATATTCTACAGCTGAACATCCTAACATGTTATAGAAGAGACTCCTATGCACAACAATGTATGGAGCTAAAACTACTAGTCATTTGTAATTGATGTTAATAACATAAAGCCACAATATTTCACAGAAAATAAGCCAACTGAAACTATCTGATACCCACAAGCACCACCATTTATTAAGCCGACACTTCTCATTGACTACCCCATGTATAAAAATGCATATTTGAATGTCAAAAAAACATTCCATCTGTTATCAGGGATTTTCTTCCAAGTATTTGAAAGCCTGTGACATTACAAAAATGTATCATATTTTATCAACACTATTACTGTTTCTTGCAGATGACTGTGAAAAGGCCACTGTATAGCTAGCGGCTACCAAATATTGCTTTCTGTATCATAAGTCACAGTAATTCGAAATAATGATGACATTTGGCTTTGGAATAAGTTTTTCCTTTGGTGACCTGAATTTTTATTGGAATTTTTATTGTGTACTTGGCAGATGCTAATTTAAGAAAAGCAAAAGCAATGATCACCATCGGATTTATTTTTGCTACAGGTGAACCCTGCAATTTAGCTCGTCACATGCAAATTAAAATTGTCTTACGCTATTTAGCTTGGTTAGATGACATTAATGTGATTGCTTATGCACCTTCTGTCTCATGGACTTGAAGTGCTCATTTGAGGCTCATCAGCAATGAGCTATCTTTGGTGACAGCTACTGTAAATGTACTTTGGGAAAACTGATTTAAGAAACTGGAGCTCTTCAAGGTAAATGTTTTGTGGTGTTTCATTCCAAGCCTCCATAAATTCATCAGAATCCTATTTAAAGATCACTTTCTACAAAGTTTGTGGGCTGCCACCTTGAAAGTGAATTCTCATCTTGCTGCAAGCAAATATGGCCTTAGGAAGAGTGAAAAAAAATATATGCCAGGAATTCATTCTCTAGTGGAAAATTGCAACAAGGCAGCATTAAAGGAGCTTGTTTAAAGCACAGGAGAAAGTCAGCACTTTGCACTATGAAACCCACAACATTGTCTTATTAAAAAAAAAAAAGTTTGATTTTGGACATTGTTAGGATTCTCTTACTGAAAGGCAATGATCTTTATTCAAACTGTAGACATTGACCCTTCTATTTAAGTAATAATAATAATTATTATTATTATTATGTTTAGCCACCTTCTCCTTCTTCTATTTCCTTTTATTTGTAGTTTTATGATGGAGACTGTGGAAGAGCCAGAATATCTGTTAGCAAGTATCTGGGTGGGATGGTGTTCCTCTCCCTATTCTATGTGCTGCTGATGGAATGAATAGTGCTGAGCTCTCATCTCTCATTCTTTTGGTCCAAAGTCAGTAAGTAATCAGATTATATTCTTTAGGAAATTCTAAAATTCTGAATAATTCCTTTTTTTGTATGTGTGTGCTTGTTATTATTGTTGTTGTTGTTGTTATTATTATTATTACCTTAATGACAATATTATATTAAAACACTGCAAAGGTGAAATTGAATCTGAGTCTGCTGTGTGGAGTTTAAATGCCAATTCTGGCACCCTATTGGTGTTGGGGAGCTGGGAGTCCTGGAGCCATGGGGAGCAATGAGTGTGCCAGTAGCTTTGCAACCAACCTGCTTAGCCCTGCGGGTGTTCAGTCTTCTGCCACTTCCTCCAGATGGAAGGGCAGTCTGGCTTGGTCTGGGGTTGGTGGCTACCCCAGACACCTTGTTACACTACCTTTCTTATCTCAGTGCTCCCACACCCTGTGGCGGATGGGCTATGTGCATGAAAACTGTGGAAGTTTGTGGTTTAGAGTGCTAGAGCGTGACACATGGTAAGACTGCCCTGGATCCAGGCAATGCTGAAACAGCCAGCATCTGTGAGACGCACCAGCAGAAGCTGTGACAGATTTCCAGACAAACTCTGCCTGTAGTTTAATGAGAATTTGTTGGGAAACTTAGTTTTCAACAAATTCACCTCTTCCATGCCTCTGAGAAGCATTCAGGAAATCCTCTACCAGCTCCGCCCGATCAGAGGCTCCCACAGGCTTGCTTTTGTCATCGGTTTTGCTCAAGACTCACATGATGCCTCAGGGTGTGTGTGGAGGGGAAAGCACTTAGCAATAGAATAGCATCAATCTGTGAGAGAGATTTTTATGGAAAAAAAAAATCAACTTCACCTAAACGACCGAGACTGAAAAAGGTATGAGTGATTGAGCATTTGAACGGGTAGGACTCTGTCATTTTGAAAATGCTGCCTTCTGCTTCATTCTCATCAGACCCAGATGGTGTGGCTAATGTTTTACAGTTTCTAGCCAAGTCAAGGGCTTAGACAGTAGAAAACTGACTGATAAATCATGCAGAGGGAGCAGCACACTGAACACTTGGCAGGTGTTCCTCCGACTCTTTTGTTGGGGAATTTACCAACATAGTTTTCCCAAGAAAATCATAGTTCAGGGTGAAGTCAGGCTTTTCTTTTCTTCAAGCTACAGAAGCTCAGGAGCCAAGAGTGTCTCTTAGCTGAGATGCATACCCAAGTACGTGCTTGACCTCTTCTCTGGATGCAGTCAAAACCAGAGTGATGCTTATTTTGGATGTTCTACTGTGTTATGGCAGCAGACAGGCATGTTTGCAGTGTATCTGAAAACTGTGGCTTTTTTATTTATCTACATTACTTAAAGGTTTATAGATTATATTTATTTCCTCCTTCATACATAGGGAAGTTCAGACAGTAAGATACTTCATATCTTAATTTCTCCTGATGGTAGAGTTTATCACTATCCCTATACATCACAAGGTCAAAAGTTGTGCACAAGATAGACTTCATCATCAAATTAATTAATCAGTAGATCTGGGACACATAGTACCCACACATATTTATAAATGCAGGGGTAGGATCCAGATTTATGACAATAAGTAATCAAAACTGCCTGTCCATCCTGCACAATGTGCTCTAGGTGATCCTGCTTGTCAGGGGGGTTGGACTAAATGATCTTCAGAGGTCCCTTCCAACCTCAGCCTTTCTGGGACTTCTGCAAGGCTGGGGACATTTCCCATACACTGTGGAGTTTGTTAGCTTGGCTCCAACACTTAATGCCAACTTCATGCCTTTGTGAAAGCTATGGGACAGAAGGCAATACTTAGTCTGAAATATTTTTTATAAGGTTTATAACTAAGTACGCAGTTCTTTGCCTCTGTCTAATGCAGAGCATATTTGTCTTTCTAAGTGAGTTGGTAGTAAACAAATCCCGTATCAATAACCATAGAAAATTGATTTTAGTTTATGTAGTAAGAAAACCAGGCTAATTTAACTTAGCCCATCCAGTGATAAGCAAAGTTTTGGACACTTCACGTTTCTCTGGTGAAGAATCCTGATAAAAAACCTTACACCTTTTATTCTATTAAACAATCATTTTCTACGTGGTTAACTTCACATTAGCTGCTTCAGTACATCTGCACAAAGAGGTTTCCAAACAAATCATGACTCTTTAAATGGTGTGTGCAATGAAACATCATGTAAATGGTAACCAGAGCAATTTAGAATGTTTTCTTTACTTTTTTTTTTTTAAATAGGATACTGCTAAAATCATACTGCCATGCAATTAATAAACAACTTTCTTAAAATTTAACTATAGCAAATGGCAGCTAACATGAAACAAATAACAATGAAAACTTAAATACATTCATAGAGTAATTTAAGGCCAGAAATACAAGCCATGGAAGTGACTATTTGAACACGTTTTAAAAAGTCATAAATAACACCTCAGATTTAGTTTGTTTTAAGTTTGTGCTCAAATGTTATTAAAATCTCTTTAAAATAATAGTAATAATAAAACTGAAATGCTCTTTGCCTCTGGTTGCATACATTTATAGCAGAAACAAAAAAAATCATTTTTCTTAAAAATCAAGTTGAGTGCAAATCAAGGGCTCAAGCCTTGGAAATACTGTGTTTGGATGGAGTTTAAAAAATGTTAAGGTTGCAGTGAGTGTTAAAAGACTGACCTTTATTGGCACTGACTCTTCCCAGTCAATCAAATTGAGGAACATGGAATTTGTTCATTCCCCAGAGGCTTGCACACTGCTGAGAGTCCAGCAGAGTTGTATTGTTAGGGGAAGACCCTGGTGTCTGACCACAGGATGGGGGCAACAAGGTTACTGCACACCACATATGCCATTCCTTTTTGTGTTAGCCCAATGGGAAAATGGACAATAGCCATAAAGATGTATATGTTTACAAAATGTATTTCAAAGAAGGTTGAGCAGAGGGTTAGCAGCAACCCTGCCTAAGATTTGTGGAGTCTGAAGCATGTGCAATTCTGAAGCAAAGGGCCACCCTGCAAAATCTGCAACTCCTAAAGAATACAGAAGATTTGTCTGACAGCTGGTTTGTCATCTTCAGTCAAGAGGAACTGAAAAGGTGTAAAGGCTCAACAGCCAGAGCCTCTTGTCCTCTTTATTGCACACAACTCATCCTGACAGACCACCGGGGCACACACACTTTGGGGCTTGTAAGTACGTGGGTGTGAGAGCATGAGGGAAAGGAGGCTACGAATTTGCCTAGAGATTTCATAAAATAAGACCATCCCCCACTTTCCTGACATTGTCCTAACATTAGTTTTGTTACACTGCTTTCATCCAGATCAGTTTTACAGCTGAGTTCTGTGATGTTGATGAAGAGTGAAGCCAGTATAGGTGAGCGAGAGCAGGGAGAGCTCCCACATTTTCTGCAGCAGTTTCTCTGCTCTAAGGAGACAAGGATGTTTTTCAGAAGTACCCACTGAAACTCTCCTTTGGCTGCAGTGTGCTGTCGAGCAGAGGTGAGTACAATCAGAAAGATTGATGGTGCTTTCTGAAGGGCTTCTTTAAAGCATCCTCCAACACACATCTTCATGGTTATATCACAGTGAATTTAGCTTGTGATTCCATATATGTAGCTAAGAATAACAGAGTCTGATTTACTGCTGTATTGCTCTAACTCTGGACTCAATTGAGTTACACAGGCATAAAATTCAATAGTGAATAAATCCATAATATGTGCCTACCCATATAAGTCATTTCCCAAGAAAATGTAAGCATCCTCAATATCATCTCCTCCATAAACAACAAAACCAGAAAAATAAGTGCTGCTTATAATCTTTGTTATACATCCAGAGACACATTTTAAACTGTTTCTTCCCTGCTACGTAGATTCTACTATACACCATCCATCAAGTAACTCCTGCACATGGATATTGTCTCAAAAAGAGTGATTGTAGAACTATTTCCAATACTTATCTGTTTAAAGATTTCCACCCAGCATAAAACAAACGTACCACAGCTGCTTCTCCTGTCTGTACTCATCATATTGGCTCTAAACAGATTATGGTAATTATGATGGAAATTGCAGGAACTTGTCTTCTAATTAAAATGGAAATGGAATTTACAAAACAAATATGTAACAAACTGTGCTTTCTCCTATAGGAAAATAAACTAAAATACAATCAGCATGGTGCTTCCAGATGTGATTCAGTGCTGACATTATGGGCAGGAAGGGAACGTTCAATCCCAGTTTGTCAGCAATGGACAAGACAAACAGCAACACAGAGCTGTCTACCTGGAAAGGAGCTTAGCCAGGGAGTAATG
Source organism: Anser cygnoides (assembly GCF_040182565.1). Classification (NCBI taxonomy): domain Eukaryota; kingdom Metazoa; phylum Chordata; class Aves; order Anseriformes; family Anatidae; genus Anser; species Anser cygnoides. Next base: position 34,371,330 of record NC_089873.1, read on the forward strand.
GCTTTTGCCTTTCTTTGAAATGAAGGTTGTGCAGCATTTCTGCTGTAAATGTATAAGCCCTGTCTGTTTGACAGGAATTAAATGGAGACAAAGCAACTGTCTTTTACCATGTATCTGAAAGGGTATTTCAGGCAATGAAATCAGTATGGGAGAAGTCAAGAGAGGGAGGAAGAGACTCTGGAGCAGGAGGAAATGACGTAGGAAAGAATTTGAGGAAAGAGCTGGAGCAGAGTTGTGAGCTAGGAAATATAGTGTCTGTCCTGATAAATTGTGTATGATATCAGAGAGCTTACCTTCTGCGGTGAATAGTGAATGCTATTACAAAACTGTGCAAAAGTGTTTTGTCAAATGAGTGGCACAATAAGGGTTTCACCAATTAAGAGCTGTATTGAAAAAAGTTAAACGAACAAACCTGCTAGTAGAAGATTCCTGTAGATTGTATCCAGCAGTGCAGGGAAATAGGAGCTTCCTCCTAAGTGACAATCTCTGAGGCTCACAACAGGACTGCCATGAAATGTAGCTGTGGAGCTCACTCTTCTAGCATCTTTCCTGCCTCTGAAAATTACTGTAGCCTGTTCTTGCTTTCCTACATCATTTGAAAATGCCTATATTACTGGACTGAGAACAAAGAGTGCCTTTGCTTTGTACTAGAGGAGCAGATATCTGGCTCTGACCCATCTGGGTGACGATCAGAGCTTCTTGCCAAGTGTACAGGACACATACCGATAAAAGGGGGAATAAATGTACACTCTCTTTAGGAAAGCAGGAAAAGAAAGGAAACTTAAAAGACAGCGCCTATGAACGATAAGAAGTGAGCACACTCCTGTCTCTTGTCCAGGTGTAATATCAGGCTTTACACTGATTTGACTTCCATCTCTCTCCTCCATATGCCTCTCCTTTGATAACAGACAGGGCTCGTTGACCCAAACAAAGCAGCAGGCAAACGCAGCTGCAGGATTTCCTGCCAAAGGGGCAGCACACTGAACCTTTCAATGTCTTGAGGGTCTGTGGGCTTAGGTCTTTTATAAACAGGCAACCCAACCCTTTTCTATTAGTTCCACTAAAGAGAATGTGTAAAAAGACTCAAGGCACACTGCAGTAAAACTTTCTTGCAGTTAGGACTTAAACCCAGATCCATACCTGGCTTGCATTCAGCGACCTTAGATCATGTTGCCTGAGAGTTTGATTCATCACCTCACAGACCTATTTACCATCTTCTGCCTCAGGCATGCCTTCTGCAACAGCATAAACCCCTTTCTAAAATATTACACAGAACATGTAGAAAGTGGACGTTGACTTTATTTGACCCGTCTGTAGTATGAGCTCACTAGGATTTTTTTTTTATCTCAGAAAATATATTTGCTTTGTGAACTATAGATGTCTGTGAAGCCATCCTGACTTAGCCCACCTTCTAGACTTGCTTTCTGCACTGAGGCCCAACTTCAGCATGAACAAGGACATCTCCAGGTGGGATAGATTACTCTCCTCCCAGCTGGAGAGCTGATAGAGAGATTTGAACTCACATAGTAGAGAAAATAGCTTTTTCAGAAGTACCCTAACCTCTAGCTAATATGGAAAAATAAGGCACACTCTAATGTCAAGAAAATACCTCAGTTTTTATAAAGGCAGATTTTGTGCCCCAGATACAACCAAAGAAGAGATTTCTCAGGAAACCGTGTGAATATTTTGAATCACGCCTTCATAAAGGGCTCATTAAAGGTAAGGTCTATCCTAGTTCCTTACAACCAGCATTGCCATTTCTTCTATCATTGAAGCCCAAAATTAGTGTTAGCAATGAAAATTTACCTTCTGCCTTTAGAGCACAGTGAATTACTGAGAGAATTCATTCTTGATCTCAATCTGTAACAAATTAAAAAAATTCAATGTCCTAAATTGTGGTCTTTTTGATTGCAACCAGTACAACAGTTTGCTTAAGCTCACTGTGATGTAAATCAAATTATGATTTAGAACTTATTTTTTCTGAACATTTGTTACTTGGCAAAGTAAAATCAGATCCGTATTGATTCTACCAGCTTCTCACTAGACACAAGTGTTTGAATCTCTAAAGCTTGTATTTTTTAGGACAAAGTGGCCTGAATGTATTAAATGTATGAAACCAGGCTTTTTAGATCCAATTATTTTATTGATTATAGCTCTCAAGCTCTCTTGAAATGCTCCTAAAAATCAGGCTTGATTCAGAAAATTTGTACTCAGAATCAAAGGCCAATAGACCAATTTAGCATTGCCTGTTCTGTGGTTCCCACATTAGCTGAAAAATTACTTTTCATAGTGTGGAAAGGTGAAAAGACTATGTTACTTTTAATTATGCTGATTATAGTAATTAGGGGATGATTAACAGTGGACCAGTCAAAGTACTGTCATGCCACATATTTCTTGTTAAATCTTTTACCTTCTGCTATCGTTTTCTCTCTTTTTACCTCCCCCCCCCCCCCCCCCCCCCCCCCCCCCTTTTCTTATTTTCCTGAGATTTTTCTACTTCTCACATTTATGGTTTTTACATTACAGTACTAAGGTAATACCTCTATGCAGCGGACAACAGCTTTAACTTGCCTCCATTTACTTAGCACCTCCTTCAAGAAGCTTTACTCAAGTTACTCCTTCAAGAAGCTTTACTTTAGTCTGGTATTTTGAAATATTAATAATACTGTACTACATGACTCCGTGTTGATAGTACTTCTATCTGGTTTAGCTTCAATGTATTTTAATTCTAGATTGGAATGCAACATTTCATATTACATGTACTATTCAAATGTTCTGTATCAAAGAAGAAAATAAACATGGGCTAGCAGTTGTTTTTAAATGACTAATAATAGGTATTGACTTCTTATAACTTCATTTTATTGTCCACTAAGTATTGATATGGAATGCCTGGAAATGGTAAATTAATTCTGCAAGTATCTTTCACTATGTTCTGCTCAAATGTGATGCCTCAAACTGAATGCTTTTTAATGGGGTGGTTGGATAAAAGCTTTTGTAGAGCAGCTATTAGTTTTTTCTTCTTTTTACATACCACAAAATTATGTCAGTCTTTTTGTAGCTACTGCCATTGTATGGCTAACTTCATCAGCCCAAGATCACTTTATATGTATATTTATTTTTTAGTATTGAATTTCTTCATTTCAGATAGCACTTCAGATTTTTTCCAAAGACCTAATCAAAGTTCACATTATTATAAGCATTAAAATAAAAAATCTTGTTTTTTTCTCAAAATTTTGAATAATCTATTATTAAACAGACCATTTTTTTTTTTCCCTGTAGTAAGGCCTAGGAAATTCAGCTCTATTATGCATGATACAGAAGAAAAAAAGAAAAAAGAAAAAGAAAGGGACTTATATTTGCACTCAGCCAAAGGATAATGAGCAATGTCTTTAAATATGAATTACTGGCTATTAGAAGAATTACAGCCTCAAGAGAATGAAGTTTGATGCTTTTCTGGAATACCTAGAACAAATGGACAATTCCCAAGTCATGGGTCTTCCTGTGAGCTCTAAAAGCTTTCCAGATTTATTTATTTATTTATTTATTTTCCTGTGAGGATTTGATAAGGCTCTTGCTCAACACAGTATTTCAATGTCTAAGTGCTGCCAGACTACTTGTAGCTATTCCTGTGCAGGTACCTAGCAAGAACAACTCTTCTACTGCTCAGTACTGGGAATTTCTGAGCATGTTCTCAGCAATTGCTGGGAAACTCAAGGTGTCATTGTGGAGCACCCACTCTTTCCACAACAGCTGGGCTGCTTCTAGAGAACCAGGTCCTTCATCACACCAGATTTGATTGTCCTCATCACCCCTGTTATATAATATCATAAATCTCAAACCACAATGGCTGCTTTATTTATTTAAAAAATGCAAGTATTTTTCATTAAATAATGTAATAAATTAATAAAATAATGTAATAAAATCTTTAACTCTACTCCACCTCTACAAGATTCTGATTTCAACACGCATCTACATGGCAATCCAGACCTAGCTGCAAGTGATGGAGATGTAACAGGGACAACTGGGGTATGATAGCAGTGAAGCTCTGCACCTCTAAATCCCCAGGGGAGAGCTTCAGATCCACTGGTCTTAGTATATGTCCAGGCAGCCTGGATGCTCTGAATGAGGCTGAAAATGAGGACTGTTATGATGTCCTGTAGTACACAGAGGGAGATCAAGAGGGAGATCTGTTGCAGCTGCCATACGCATGGCATCCTAAGTACAAAGGACTGTACCTGCAAGAAATATAATTTTTGTGGATGTCAAGATGTGTCTGTTGAAATGCCAATCTCTCTCTTTTTTTTTTTTTTTTTTTAACCTCATTGCCTCCACCCCATTCCTGAGAGCACAAAAACACTGGCTTGTCCCGGATTCCCTAGCACCAGTAAAGCAAAGCTATTTTTTTTAGGGTTTGCTTCTAAAATTAGAAGCTGGAAGGCTCTGTGAGCTCTTGTAAGTAATGTGTTTTGCTTTTTTTTTTTTTTTCCTTTACCTTTGGATCTTCTTTACCATAAGACAGGAATAGCAGCAAACGATGTGGAAAACTTGAAGATGAAATGTTACTGGCAGGTGCTGCAGCCAAAGCAACAGCAAAAAGACAAGCAGGTCTGGAAATGCCCCTCATAAAATATCTTCTCAAAAGAGCGTTCTAGTAAGAAATTGTAAGAGAAAAAACTCACTTTGGCAAATAAGCTTCTGAAATGGATGTGGTCTTGCCAGCTTAAACCATTGAATAGGTGTTTCTATATAAAGTAGACGTGAAAAATTGTTCTTTTTCACTCTGTACCAGAGTTCTTTCACAGGGAAACCTTAAGGATGTTTTTTGTTTTGTTTTGTGTTTTGTTTTGGTGGAGAAGAAAGGAAAATTTTTCAATGACAGATTTGCAGCCATCCAATCTTGTGGATTCTTATTCTTCCCACTGAAAGTAATAATAGAGTCTGTAAGTACCGTTAACTCATCATTTAATTTTAATCATTCACTTAAGGATAATTTCTGCTTTCATTAGAGTCAAAGCCTATGATTTTAATAACTAAAGTGATTACAGCATTGGGCCCCTTTTAAAACCTTTTAAAAATGCAATCTTGTTTTGGCCATTGAAAAAGGAGCTCAAACTATCATTCAAAACTAAGTCTCTTATGACTTTCCTGAAAATTCTTTACACGGTTGAATTGTGTCTTAGATGAGTTAGTTATGAGTATGTGAAAATACAGCATGACATGTTTGCATGCAATGGAGAGAGTTCTGTTGTCTTTGCCTTGCCTTTATTTCTAGCTTGTGCCACAATATTTAAAGGCAAAATTTTGCTGACAAATATAAACTTTTCTCTAAGCTATCTTAGAGCTGGGTGTTCACTGAGATTTCCACAGAGGCTCTCACCTTTCTTCTCACCCCTTCTTGTCTCATTGAAGGTCCTGAACTTTGCTATGGCCCTTTCCAGTTGACTGAGACCTGTCTCCACTCCTTGTCAGGGTAGTTCCTCCCTCGCTGCTGTGTTCTGGGAGCAGAGTCAGTCAAAGCCATCCATTGTATTTTGGACAGATGAAGAAAAATTGAGTCAATTACAACATTTTCAGAGAAATGTATTTTTGCTGGAATACACTGGATACACTGAAGAGTATCAGGGTTTTGTTCTGATGTAGAAAGTAACCAGGAATGAAATGGCATTCTGCCTGGTCCTGCCTTCTTGCAAGGAATACAGCTGGTAATGGAAACAGCTAGATGCCCGTCAGGGCATTTCTTGTGTTACTATTAATCTCAGGATTGTTTTAATTCAGCTCCTCACCTTCGCGCCCCTGCTTGCCCATCTGTCTGCAGCCCCTAGGCATAGTGTTCTTTTCCCCATTGGAGTATGCTAAAATTGGTCATTTAATGAAGCTCGTCAATCTCTACTTTGCCTACCAGATGGAGTGCCTAAAGGCTTTGTGTTTGGCCATTACTTATATCTCTCTTTATCCGATTTATCACTCATTACTGGGAGCACGTGCTCACAACAATGCACTGGACATGTATCAGCCAAGAAAGCATCAGGCCCCGCTGGCCCCTGCCCAGTGTCCCCACAGCCCCAGACTCACCTGTGCTGCCAGATGTCTTTGGAGTGTCTCTCCCCTTCCATCTCAGGCTCCATTTTATGGTCTTTTCAGTCTTGCCAATCTTTTTCTAACAGGAGGGCCAAATTTCAACCTTTAGCTTATGTTTCTTTTACTTTGTTGCAGTATGTTTTCAGGCCCAAATTTTACAAGTACGCTTTGTCTACTAAAAAAATAAGCTGAGATTTGTATTTACATGGATTTAAAAGAAGGGATCTACTTTCACAGTTTTATGACATCTTCCTTTCACAATTACAATGCACTTTTCACAGGGCCTCCCCAAATGACCTGCTGTACAGGAGATGGCAGATACCATGAAAATGCTTCACATAGCCCACAGAGCTGTAAAATGCTGTGAAAAAGATGAACGAAAGCTGTGCCGAGTGATTTTGTGGAAGCTTTTGCCTTCTGCTCAAAAACATCATAGAAGAGTCTAAAAAGTCTATTTTTATTGGTGTTGTCTCCTAAGATTTGGGATTTTTAATGAAAAACTTCCTAGGTTTTATATAATGGGAGATGATTCAATGAACACTAAGGTAAGTAAATGAGTAACAAGGCATCATCCTGGTTGCAGACAGACATTGTACCCATTAAATAAATATTGACACAAAAAGAAACTCAGAGGTTTGTGTACAACTGAGTTGTATTTCTAGCCTGGTTGAGTAAGAAAGACAGACTAAAAGTACAGCTTATTTGTGTGTCTAGTCTTCCACCCCTATGTCAGTCCTTCCTCTAGTAGTACTGCTTTATGGATGTCCTGAAACAGAATATAAGGCTCTTGGACTGTTGGTCTAAAACACTTGTCCATGTTTATTTAATTTTTTTCCACCCCCAGGAATGAAGCCTAAATCATCAACTCTGAGATTCTCCTCTAAGATTCTCCTTGCCAACTTGTTTCCCTCAAGCAGGTACTTCCTCAAAGAAATGTAATGTGATAAATTTAATGTGTGACTTGTAGTCTTGAAGGCATAGAATTTACCAGAAAATTGACTTAGTGTCCCTAGCTTTCTAAACTTAATGATTACATTTAAAATCATTACATTGCTGGTCCTTCAGGGCTCCACAGTGTTCCCATGACTCTGCAGTGCTGCCATCACTTTGAAACAGTTGTCCTCAGGAAACACAACTGCTGTCTTTACATCGGTGGGATGCCACATAAACAAATACTTGCAACACTTTGAGGTCTGATAACTTGTTAATTGTAACTTGTTAATTGTTCACTTCTGCTTGAATGTTCTGGCAACATATTTATTTGACAATTTGTGGCTCCTGAAGTTTCCATTTGGCTTCTCTGGGGCTGCCAAAATATTCACCCTACCATATACGCTGTCTAACAGCATGCATGCTTCAGTTACCTACTTTCAATAAAGAGTGTAGTGCAAACTCCCTGAAAATGTCCAAGTAAAGCAGGAATTATGTTACACAATTAATTTACTTGTTTTTTTACCTTTTTATTTTATTATTTTTTTTACTGATTTGATTCACAGAGTCTTGGGTCCTTCTTATGGTTCTTCAGTAATGCCTTCTTAAACATATGACGACCCAGAACTTGACTGCAATAGATATTTAACAATTTCATATATATATAAGCAGGGGATATATAAATTTGTATAAAGGAAAGATTCTTGGTCAAGGAATAGAAAAAGTATCAGAGGTGGATCCTAAATCTTTATTTTTCAAATCCTCTTGCTCCTAGCTACATTTTGCTTTCATCCTAAATTGGCACTTGTAATGTCATAAAGGTAATTACTGCAGCAATCTGGGAGCAGTGGTATGTAGCAAGCTGATATATAAAAATGTCGATTTTGTAGCACCATACTGCTTTTGTTTTTTCAGGAAAATTGAAAATGGATCTGAAAAAGGGTATTAAAAATAATGAAATATAGTCTTCATCTTTATAATCATGTTGAAATAACACTCCTGAGTATTGCTACTACCCTTTTTTGGAGGGAGAAGTTTATAATCTTTTCTGAGTTTACTGGCTGAGGTTTATCTCTTCTGCATCCAATAGCAGAGTGAGACTGAGCTTCCCGGTTTTTAAAAAAACAGATAGCATTTAGATATAAAAACATCACACTTCTCTATGAAACATTTGATCCTACAAGAAGAAACCTGAAGAAAGCACCTAAGCAGTAACAGTAAAAATGATTGATTATACACTCATATTGCCCAAGAAATTGAGAAGAAGAAAATTTCGTTGTTCTAAAATGTAATGACATATTTAAAAAGTATCAATAAGACAGTAACACTGATCTGCAAGTCAGTGTGTGATCATGTGCCCATATTGAGTGAAGAATATTTATGGGTGAGGAAGCCAAGGATGTTTGTTACTGTTAAGAGGTGCAATCCAGCCAGCCTCTCCATCTATTCAGGAAGCTCACACATTGTTGTAAATAAAGAGAGCTCATGGTTACTGGCAAGTACTTTTAAAAATCAGGCCGTTAATCTCAACTACAAATCATTACCAGAGATGAAAGTACTCCTACTAATTTATTTTAAAGTGTATGAAGTTTAGCAAAAGGATTATCTTTATCTTCAGAGTATGAATACAGTCAACTCTGACAGCCAGACTGCCTAGCTGGGGGATAAAGCTGTCTGTACAGGTTCTGAATGCAGTGCAGAGACACTCAGGATGGTTGTCTGAAGAACCCTGGATACACCATGGTCCCTAATTTTTGCTGTATCACTGTGTCACTGGCCCTGTGTGCTACATTTTCCGATATGATTAGCTTGGGCTTTTGTGCTACCCCCAAAGCAGCTAAATTGCTCTTAGTCCCAGTCCAGCTCAGGAAGGTCAGCAGCAATTTGTGTGCCCTCCGGAGTGCGATGCAGAAAGGTAAGGGCACTCAGAGCTGCAGGGCAGAATTTCTGTATGCTTACAATAAACTCTTCAGAAGTTATTGGCAGCTTTCTACAAGCATCAGAGCCGAGGGGCTCTGATAAGTGACTATTTCAGAGTGGTGTTGAGCTTGCTGCTCTGGGAAACTACAAAGAAGAAAGAGAAAAACAATGGAAACCCTGTTACAAAGAAATAGGCCTTGGCTTATTTAAGCTGATGCTGTTCCACTGCCTCCTACACAGCCCATCATGGTCTGCATTCTCTTGGGAAGGAGCATAACATTTCAGGAGATACCTCATATCAGAGGATTCTTAAGGGACAACTGAAGCTTACTTGACTTTCCTATGAAACTGCAATGTCTTCAGGCTGTTTCTGGGAGTGGCAGACAGCTCAGTGACATCTGAGGTCCCCACGTTGGAGGGGCCATGCTGAAGGCAAGAGGGCACCTCTTAGTGAGCTTGGAAATCAAAGATGCTGATTGAAAGCAAAGTATTAGCTTTGTTTTATAGCTGGGGACTAAAGTCAAAGAATTTCATAACACATTGGAGAGACTGTGGTGACTCACACTAAGACTGTGTATTTGTGCCTAAATTACATAAACATGGTAGGATGTCCATATGGCTGACTGGAAGGAGCTATTTAGCAATTGAATGCACAAATGAGGTACCCCTGATGGTAATCTTTGCTGAATATTGTACTAATGTGTTGCCTAATGGTTTAGCCAGATATACCCTACTGTGGCAAGAACAAAAGTGAAAAGTTACTTTCAGTCTTTTCTTACTTCTACCTCCAAGCTGCGGACCTAAAAATGTTAACATTTTATATAGGAACAACACTGTTTTCCATAGGTTTGACTTTTCTTCAACATGCTCCCTGGCCAATGGATGTGCTTTTCATTACTTATGGGATCATAAGGTGTTTGGAGGGCAAACTGGTGGAGAAATCAGTGCTGGGCACCTGTGAAATTTGCGGATCTCAGGAAAAGGTTTTCCAAGGTGCATTGTGCTCTTTTCCTTGCACATCTCAGGTTTCTAGTCCGATTTGTGATGCCTGTAAAGCATTACATACTAATGGCTCATCAACATAATGAATGCATGACTAGTGTTAGGACCATGACACTGATGCCTGGGGGCATTACCTCCTCACCTTCCTATCTCAGGCACTGATGAACATTAGTGTTTACATAGCACTAGGGTATCAATTTTATGTTGCATGTGGGTAGTCATTTATTCTAATGATGTTTAATCTTTTAAAAGTCTGTTCTAAATAGATTACCCTTTATTTTTGCCAGTAAAATATAATATTGAATTCAGTGTAAAAGTACCATGAGAATTTTAAGTTCCAAATAGTTCACCTTCCTCTTCCAAATGAGTAATGGCCACTTGCAAACACAAGAATATATCCACATGTTGAGGGTCTGCATTTTGCATTTTTGGTTTTGTTCAACTTTGTTGTTGTTGTTGTTTTTATATAGAAGTATAGTTTCATCTCTGACTTTAATCTTCACTTCTTTGCAAAACAAGGTTTGTATTAGCTTATTTTTTTTCCCATTGAAGTTGGATTCTTTCAGTGTGTCGATAGCTGGGGCATGTGGAGAAAGATGGTTACAGGGTTGTTTTGGTGTTGCCTCTGTAATGAATGAATGCCCAGGAGTCAATTACCATAGCACAGAATCATTTAGGTTGGAAAGATCATCAGGTTCGACCTTCAACTTAGCACTGACAAGTTCACCATTAAACCATGTCACTATATCTACATGTTTTTTAAAGATCTCCAGAGACGGTGACTCAACCACTTCCCTGGGCAACCTGTTCCAATGCTTCACAATTCTTTCAGTGAAGAATTTTCTCCTAATATCAAACCTAAACCTCTCCTGGTGCAACTTAAGGCCATTTCCCCTTATCGTATCACTTGGTGCTTGGGAGAAGAGCCTGATTCCCACTTCGTGATAGGCTCCTTTAAGGTAATTGTAGGGTACAATAAGGTCTCCCCTTAGCCTTCTTTTCTCCATGCTAAACAACCCCTGCTCCCTCAGCTGCTCCTCATAAGACTTGTGTTCCAGACCCTTCACCAGCTTCATTGCCCTTCTTTGGACACGCTCCAGCACCTCGATGTCCTTCTTGTAGTGAAGGACCCAAAACTGAACACAGTACTCAAGGTGCGGCCTCACTAGATAGGAGGAGTACAGAGGGACAATCACTTGCCTGGTCATGCTGGTCACACTATGTCTGATACAAGCCAGGGTGCTGTTGGCCTTCTTGGCCACCCGAGCACACTGCTGGCTCATATTCAGCTGACTATTGACAAATACCCCCAGGCCCCTTTCCGTCAGGCAGCTTTTCAGCCACTCTTCCCCCAACCTGTAGTGTTGCATGGGGTTATTGTGCCCCAAGTGCAGGACCTGGCACTTAGCCATGTTGAATCTCATACAGATGGCCTTGGCCCATCAGTCCAGCCTATCCAGATCCCTCTGTAGAGACTTTCTACCCTTGAACAGATCAACACTTGTGCCTAACTTGGTGTTTTCTGCAAACTTACTAAGGATGTACTCAATCACCTCATCCAGATCATTGATAAAGATATTGAAGAGAATTGGCCCCATTACTGAGACCTGGGGACACCACTAGTGACTGGCCTGCAGCTGGATTTATCTCCATTCACCAACTGTCTTTGGGCCCAGCCACCCACACATTTTTTTACGCAACAAAGCATACGTCCATCCAAGCCATGAACAGACAGCCTCACCAGGAGAATGTTGTGGGAAACAGTGTGAAAAGCCTTAATGAAGCCTAGGTAGACCACATCCACAGCATTTCCCTCATACAGTGAGCGTGTCACCTTGTCACAGAAAGAAATCAGGTTCTTTAAGCAGGACCTGCTTTTCATAAACCTATGCTGACTGGACCCAATCACATGGTTGTCCTGTAGGTGCCACGTGATGGCACTCAGTCTGCTCCATGAGCTCCCTGAAGTCAGAATAGCAGGCCGCCATTCAACTGGGCCCTCTCTGATAGCCAGGACTGCTGATAAATGATGGAAAACAGCTTAATGAGGACTTCCGCCAAATCCCTCAGTACACTCATGAGGATCCCATCTGGCCCCATAGACGTGCTTACATCTAAGTGGTTTAGCAGATCACTAACCATTTCCTCACTGATTATGAGGGCTTCATTCTGCTCCCCTGATCTACCAGCTTTGGGGGCTAGTTGTACCTGGAGAACAACTGGTCTTGCTGCTAAAGACTGAGGCAAAGAAGGCACTAAGTACCTCAGCCTTTTCATCATCTCTTGTCACTGTGTTTCCCCTCACATCCAATAAAGGATGGAGATTCTCCCTAGATCTCATCGTCTTGTTTATGTATTTATAAAAACATTTTTTATTATCTTTAACCGCAGTAGCCAGTTAGAGCTCCAGCTGGGCTTTAGCCCTTCTAATTTTCTCCCTGCACAGCCTCACACGACAACTCTGTAGTCTTCCTGAGTGACTTGCCCCTTCTTCCAAACGTCATAAACCTTCTTTTTCTTCCTGAGCTCTAGACAAAGCTCTCTTCAACCATGTCAGTTTTCTTCGTCATGGGCGTGGTACATGGGGACAGCCTGCTTTTGTGCCTTTAGGATTTCTTTCTTGAAGAGTGTCCAGAGACTTCCTGGACTCCTTTGCCCTTCAGGACTGACTCCCAAAGGACTCCACCAATCAGTCTCGTAAACAGGCCAAAGTCTGTCCTCCAGAAGTCCAGGGTGGCAGTTCTGCTAACCCCTCTCCTTGCTTTTCCAAGAATCAAATACTCTATTAATTCATGATGTATCCACATTAATTCATAATAGTACCCACATACCATATCATTAATTCATGATAGTACCCACATACCACCTGTTAGGAGATAACACAGCCCTTTCAGCTTTTCAGAAGAGTCACAGTCAGACATTCTTTATTGTTAAAAATATGGTCCTCTATTTGAGGGGATGAATTTATGCTCTGAGTGATAAGATTGTTTGTAAAGTACACTCAAAAAGACTGAAAAGTAAAGAATGTACTCCTACTTCCTGACTTTCCAAGTATGAAAGTGTTTTTAAAATGGGATTTTTCCAGATTTCACATAGTTTGAACTGCAGCAACAGTCTCCACATCACTTCACCACTCCTTTAAAGTCACTGCAGCAAATGCTTGTGTGGAAAAGTGTCCTTGAAGGCAATTTAACAGCTGGAATCATAGAGGAAGAACCAGTCCCTTGTGAGCAATAAGCTCTCAGCAAAGCAAATTTAAAGCAATTTGCCAGTTCCTCAATGGTTCAGCTATGAGCATGTTCTGGGGGAGTAATGGGATAGTTATATTTGTGTTATCTAAATGACACTCATAATGCCAGAGAAAATAGCTGCTGCAGTTGCAGGGAGCCTTGCTGGTCACTTCATGCTGCCACTCATCTCTCTCCCTGCAGGGAATATCTCCTGTTTTGGGGTGGGCTTTCCACTTGATGACTGGACTGTTGTGCACTACCTCTCCTTGTGGAAACCTACCAGCTACACCATGTATTTACTGCATAAAGGATTCTGAAATCATTTTGCCTGTTAATAATCTGGGTTCCTTTTTATTTTTCTTGGAAAGGGCTGTTGAGTATTGCTGTTTTTTTTTTTTTTTTTTTTTTTTGTAGGTGTATTTGTAACCTGGTCATTGATCTAGCAATTTCCAGCTAATAAAATGTTTTTTTTGTTGTTGTTTTCGACTAGAAGTACTTGCATTTTCTGTTAATGAAATATTTTCATTTTCATAAATAATACGCTTCTATTTAAAAAGATTGAACATAAAACCAGGGAGGTCTAAGTCTACGTTTCAATTCCCTTACACAATTAAAGTGTTCCGTTTGTCTGTACAACACAGACAGGGAAGTTGTTTAGTTGCCAAATTTAGGAGCAAGGCAGGATTATAATATGAGAAGTCTTGCTGAGCATGGAATTTTTCTGTTAAATGTGAGGAGTCACTGATAAATTATCTTGACTAATCTGGCAATTAGTGAAAATAACTCCAGTCTTTCAGAGTGGTTGGTGTTTTTGATGTGGGAAGCTCTGCACACCATGTCCTGAGTCAATGTCTGTGGTAAAACTCGTTCATACTGTTTAAAAGGGTTGCACTTCAGGTACTGGGACTCAGACACAAGGAATTATTACAAGTACACTCCACAGAACAACTCCAATTATATCATCTGGAAATATGAGGTAATGAAACTGTGTAACAATGGTTTGTGTATAGTTTGAAGTTTAGAAAGTCTGAAAAAAAGAGCAGGTCTAAAAGAAAGACTTCATGATCTGGGGTGGAATTTAGGATATTTTCTATGTTAAATGAGTTTCAGGCAGGACAATGACGACAAGGCCTGTGCCAAATTAATGGACCTGTTTCAGAGAATGGTGCAATTGAAGCACCATCTGAGCCTCACCAAGTGGATTTACTGTCTGACTTGGTGCTCTGATTAAGTGAACCTGCAATGCTAGGATGTCCCTGGTTCATGTTGACAATAAAACCATATGGTGACTTCTAGATTACCTTTCCTACCACGACACAGGTGAAGGAGGTCACACTGATGTTCTCTGTTTGGGTTACTGGGAACATTTGGTTAAGAAGCAAGAAAGTTGGATCCCAGTTCAGTTCTGGAGGAGGGAGGAAGAGAAAACCGATGAACTTGTAGATCGTACCAAGAGCTCAAGCTGGGAGGCTTTGCAGCGTTCTGGCAGGACGCACCTTCTGTCTCTCTCTGCAAAACTTGCTCAGTATAAACAGGAAGAGGAGTCCTGGGGAAAGGGGTATGAGGGGCTTCTAGTACCTGTTCTGTTTGTTTGTTTGTTTTTATATCATTATATTATATTTATATTTCCATTGGTAAAACCACAGAAGGTACCACGGAGGACAGGAACCATTCTTCTCCGAGAGCTCATTTGCCAAGGTATGAAATCATGCTTCTGCAGATATCTCCTCTCTGATTTTGGATTTCTCTGCATCCCTGTCTGTAGAATTGTGCAGCTGCAACAAAGAACAGTAGAAAGGTCTCCCTCTGTCTAGTGTATCACTGGCTGATTAGGACAGTATCCCGCAAACTGACAGGTCAGAGGAACTAAATCACACTTTACGTCTGAAACCATTAAACATCATCCCTCATCTACTGTTTGTTTTAAATGATAGTGAGCAGGACTGCTGACTCCTCTGCTGTCAGAATTGGCACCCAGAATGCAGCAAATTCCTGATGTTCAAGGGATGTAACTGTAAGAATCACCTAGTTTTCAAATTACAAAACTGTAAGCAGGACATAGGTTTCATCAGCCTAAGCAACAGATTCTTTTGGTGTGTGCAAAAGCCCAGCTTTGCAGACACAGAACAGGTTTCACTGAAAAAATGCAGGTACATGAGTTGATTCAAGATGTGGAAGAGCAAAGTAAGTGCTTTCTAATTTGATTCTCTGAGTTTAGATATCTAGGTGGAAATTAGGCCCATATGTAGTATTTTGGATCTTGTAATGTGGTTTTAGATTCTTTTTATTAAAAAATTATTTGACATCATTAAAAAAATTATCCACCTGCAATGAATTACATTTGCTGACTACAGTTCTTGAACTGTCCTCAAGATGAACAAGCAGCAGACAGCTTTATGTTGTTCATTAATAGGCTCTGCATGTTCCTGTTCAGAGTACATTATTGTTTGGTGTACATGCAAATAGTAAGGAAATAAGGAAATCAGTTATTGCAAAACTAAGAAACATGGTGGTACAGATAATCTGAGATGGTCTTCTGGCATCAGCAATTGCACAATTTAAAATTATTTCCAGAACAAGCAACAGCTTACAGAATAATTCACGGTATTGAGTGTACTTTGTGTAGTACTCTCATTTCTTACTTGCTTTTGAGATTTTAGTCATTAGAACTAGGTAAGAAATGATACTACCATTCATTAAAGTACTTTTATTAAGGGACAGACATGAGAAAGATAGCATTTTAAAATTATAGTTTAAAAATATTCAAGGGCATTTTAGAATAATGTTTATTTTATGATTATAAGTAGTAACTATAATGAGGTGACAGAAATATCTTGCTTTTGATTAGATAAACATATCATGTCATGTTTAATTAAACATATCAAGTCATGTTTAATTTGGTATGTACTTTACAGACCCAAAGACTTTTTCTGGGAACAATTTATTATTATTATTATTTTTATATATACTTTCATACTAATTTTAGGGTTTTAAGGGTGACAAAGTGCTTTAAAAATAAGCATTCATTGTTACTAAATGGCAGTTGAGAAGAAAATAATTGGTGATATAGTTTTGTGCTTTGCTTTTTTAGTCTGTGTTGATGTGATGTGACTTGAAATAAAAGTCAGATGGGTTTGGAAGGAAAAAATATGAAAGACAGAAAAATATTTCAGGGACCGTGGACCTACAAAATTTAGCTTATAAGAAAAAACTCTGCATGCAAGAGTTAATTTAATAAGTGCATAATTTTCTTTAATCCACAACTTGTTTAGTGGTCATATGGAAATAATTACAATTAGACTTGTCTTTGTTGTTAAAATTTCTGTTGATATTTAGGGTTGAATAATTTCAACAACAAGTCTAGTGGCATATTTTACAAGTTATGAAAAATGTTCGCTAATAATTAAGCAAAACTTGTTTAAGAACTGTAGAGAATGAATTCAGCAATTCTTATATTTCTTAGGATTTATGATGTAGTAGCTTATAAAACTGTAAAAGAGAAAAAATGTAAAAAGTGTTAAAAAAAAAACACATATTAACCATAAATAACTATGTATGTTCCTGAAAACCAGTGAGATGAAGGTAAGCCCTGAATTTTAGACAGCCAGGCTATCTTCCTTTCATGGTTACTTTAGGGTTTTAGATTTTTTTCCATGACAGTTAAGCAACTAAATATTAGGGTCATATAAAATCAAGACACTTTTTATATTATCATTATTTTTGGAAATACTCATGAATTTCACATCAAAGGAAAGAGCTGCCCTCATTTGTCTTATAAATCTAGAATACAAGAAAAAGTGACCAAAACAAAGTTAAAGAATAGCTTTGCATGGGAAAAGTCCTACCAAAGGAAAATGTTTGTATTCTCTTTAAGCATTGGGATATATATTACATATATAGATTAAAAATAAACCGAAATTAATGTATAGTATGAGAGCTGCTCTTAAAATATACAGTTAAAACAAACTAGAATAAAGTAAAATTCCTGTAGACCATTTAGTTTTCTCTCTTGGTTTCTCAGTTTCCTGGTGCTGTAGCTGAATGTGGAAAAAAAGCTAGAAATCCGTATTTCAGCTTTCCATCCAGAACCTGACAGAGTGCATGTTTGCTATTTAAATATCTCCAATACATGCTGCCCGTGGGAAGAAATTAATCTTTTAGATAGCATTGTGTAGCAAAACTAGGCACTGAAGGGGGAGGCAAGGACTTCACTTGGAAGACGCTTGTTATTAATATAGCACTGCAGGTGCATATGGTGTTATGCACTAAATCAGCAACACCAGCTAGATGTGCTTCTTGCTTCAAAGGGCTGCTAAGACGATGTGCATCTCCAGCCACTACCTAGTTCATGTAAGGGAAGTTCATCACTGTCTGCAGGGAGGCAGGAAATCTCCTATTGGGGTGGCAGAAGCAGCAGAACGGAGGGTACAGGACGTGCTGATCAGAGAAATGCCCAAACACAGCTCCTGCTGCGGCTTTTAAGGAACAGGATTATACATCTGTGATGAAATCTGGAGGAAGCTTGAAAGGGAGAGGATTTCCACTCACATCTAATTACCCCCTGGGGCTATTGCTGGTTTGCTATTAATTAACTTAAACCATGACAGCAGCCTGGCTTGAACTGTGGTTAAAAATATGCATCTACACATGTCCTGGTAAGGGCATGGCTAAGAGCTAAATAATGAATTAGTCATGTTGTTGTCAATAGAGTAGGGCAATGGTAAGGTCATCTGACTGTGCTCAAGGGAGTGTTCCAGCTACCCAGCAGCTTCCCAGCTACCCAGCAGCTTCCCAGCTTCCAGCAGATTCCCAGCCTCTGTGAGTGATGAAGCTTCACATGAAGCTCCTTGAAGCTTAATCCTTTGCACAAGTTCCCCTCATTCAGCAGATTTTGATGTGGCATAGATGTGGCTTCTTGTAGTGAATTTGGAGACTATTTCTTCCACTTGCAAATTTTCCCTAGATCAAATGCTACTAAGTGATGATGGATGTAAGTATGTAGACGTAAGTAGATATGATGAATATTTAGTTGCAAATGTCCCCACAGTAGGATGAAATGTGCAGGTGTATACTGTTTAGCTGTCTTGTATTCCATCTGTAATCATTCAAATTAATTTTTCAAGTTAGTAATTTAGAATAGTCAAAAGCCTGTGAACTAGAAGCCAGAAATGTCTGAATGCTAAACATGACTTAGTGGCTGATTTTATGCAAGGTATCTGGAAAATCACCAGAGGTTGGATTTTTAGAAGTGCTTAACTGCCTATAATCCTCAGAAGTCTGATTGCATAGTATTGAATTTGCGAAAGTGGTTGCTTTCTTCCAAATCTGTACACAGTAACTGAAGTAGGTCAGTGTACAGCTATACTAACATTCCTCAGATCGTTATTAACAAATGGATAGGTTCCCTAACAGGAGCTACATGTTCTTTACATTTCATCCATCATTTTAAGTCATCACTATAGGTGTATATGCCCAATTTTAGAAGGGCTAATGACCAGCAACTCCACCTATAGTCAAAAACTACATAATCCTGTACCTTTTGAAACAGGCTTGAGCTATTCTATATTGCACAAGAAAACTCAGCCACTCTGAAAATACATTTTTACAGCTTGTTTCTTCTCCATAAATAAATATACCTGAATTATCTCATAGATGTACTGCAGGACTTTGTTTTCCACTGCACAGAAATCTCTCTGAAAAACTCAGTGTTAGTATTGGAAGTGTAGTTATACAGTGACTGCTTTGATAGTTTAGAAGGCTGTAAATATCAGTAACCTGACATAATTTAACAGGATGATGATAACATTCTCTGTTATTTATCATTCTGAGCACCATTTGCCTGTCTGGGTATGCATGGTAGCTGTAGTAGCTTCTACATTGCTCACAGCATCTTGCTGTGAGCTCAGTGCTGAATTTTTCATGATACCACCAGACGTAGTTATCGGGTTCTTGTGAAGTTACTTAAATTTTCTGCAGTTACTGCTACTGTTACTGCTCAGTTTTCAAGCTTCAGAAAGTAATTTATCTGAGACTAATTCAAAGAGACTTAAATTATCAGTCCCTGTATGAAGCTCAATTTTTATTTCCTTCAAATGACAAAAATATAAAAATAAAAAATGTATGCAGAATTAGTATCATTATTTTCCTTCAAATATACCTTTGAAAAGTCAAGAAGCAGCTTGAGATCTCTGTAGTATTATACCATGGTGTGGGCAAACGAGCAAGCATCTAGTTTCAATAAAGAAAGCATTTTTGTAACAATCAAATTTTACAGAGGAAATGTAATTAGAGACTTGCCATCCATTGTGTAGTGCCAAAAGCCTTCATTACTTTAATATTTATAATTTTGTAAATGAGTTGCAAAAATCTACTGGAGAATAGAGTGTAGTAAATGTATTATCCTGTTCATTATGAGCATTAAAGAAAAGAATTACTTTGACTCCATAGAGAGTCCTTAATAATATGGGATTTTGTTTGCAAACAGAATTAAATAGAGGGCAGATAGAAACTGTGCAGGTAGGGTCCTTGGCCTTGCGTCCTGTGCAGGTGTTTCATCTTTCCAATATGGTCTGTATTCTGCATGATGAAGTCCTTGACAGTTCCTTCTGTGAATCATTTATTTAACTCTTTATGTCCAAAGCAGAAACATGGCTGCATTCTGCTACATCACCACGATAGATTTCCAGCTCTTGAGACTTCAGTGGAATGATTTCCATACCATATTTTATGCAAATGTGTCTGTGGGCAGCATCAAGATCTGTCAGCAACTTGTATTTTAATAATACTTTTAAATTTTCCAGCTATTAGAAAACATCATAAAAGCCTGAAGTTCAGAGGGAGGTGAAGGAGTTTGAAACCCAAGTCATATCTGCTGCTTAAAACAGAATTAAAATACAATGATGACCACTACCATTGGGCTATACAAAACATCACTTCTAGCTCCTGTTACATGGCTGAGGGGAAGATGTTGCCCAAGTATAGAATGTATAACCAGCAAGCTGCTTCACTGAGCTGTTATAGGAAATATCATTTTGCTGTTGTGGAGGGTAATAACATACTATCAGTTACTGCAGAAGTGGTTATTTGGGTGTCCAGTTTCATACGTTCCCCCTTCACCAGAGAGAGAATACATAAAGTGCAACAACTAATGAACATGTGCCAATGAGGTAAGCATACCCTTTAAGAGGTCTGTTTGCTTCAACTTGGCGGGAGGTTTTAGCCTTTCCAGAAGTAATAAGGTAAAAAGGTAGAATACTTGCAGTATCAACAAGTACATTTGCCACATTTTGAATTTTGGAAAAGAAACTATGGCATTTTTAAGACAGCATTACCAGGAGAGGAGTTGTTACGCAGGAGTCTGCAACTATATGTGGAAGAGGCCGTTACAGATTGCAGCCTTAATGGAGACCCAAAGTTTAGGGAACAGTGCATGAAGTGCAGCAAATCAACATCTGCTCCATGATTAGTTCACTGCTGCTAGAGAGCCTGGTGCTATCTGTCTTCCCACTGCCAAGAGCACATTTACTCATTTGGGATGGAATTTCCAAGCTGCACAAATATGTTCATCAAAGACTGGGGCAAAATTGTTTGCCATCCCCATCAATCTGAAATCAGTTAGATGTGTTTTTGTAAAGTGAAGCTGCTCATTATCATTTCCACTGGTGGAGACTGACAATGTGTGACAGTTTGTTGTGATTAACAGATACAATTTGGAGAGAAACCAAGGCTGTAAAATATTTCAAGTTAGCACTAGAAATGTGAAAAAGCCTTTAAGCAATTGTCAAGAGCTAACATTGGAGTGTCTCCAGCTTTCTTCTGGAGTTCAGCATCTGGAGAGCATATTGCTGTTTATGTTTCTAGGGGAGACTACAAACTTAGGCTCTTTGTACTGTGCTGAAGTACAATACAATACAAATAAGTACAGTACAATGCTGAAGAGTTCAAGATATTTAGCATTTCTTTAGAGCTTACAATTTAATAGTAGTACATGTTGTGTTGCTTATTTGTCTTCATTTTTGTGCTGGTTTCAGCTAGGATAGAGTTAATTTTCCTCCTAGTAGCTGGTAGGATGCTATGTTTTGGATTAGGATGAAAAGAGCGTTGATAACATGCTGATGTTTTAATTGTTGCAGAGCAGAGCTTACACCAGGCCAAGGACTTTTCGGCTTCTCGTTCTGTCCTGCCAGCGGGCAGGCTGGGGGTGCAGCAGGAGGTGGAAGGAGACAGACCCAGGACAGCTGACCCAAACTGGCCAAAGGGGTATTCCATACCATCTGACGTCATGCTAAACAATATATAGGGGTGGCTAGCCGGGGTGGGGGGGCCGGCTGCTCAGGGATAGGCTGGGCATCGGTCAGCGGGTGGTGAGCAATTGCATTGTGCATCGCTTGTTCCGTACACATTATTAGTAGTAGTACTATTACCATTATTATTATTATTATTATTGTTATTATTTTCCTGTCTTAATAAACTGTCTTTATCTCAACTCACAGGCTTCATTTTCCCGTTTCTCTCCCCCATCCCAGAGAGGACCACAACAGTCCTTTTTGGTGCCCAACGTTCTGTACACATTATTATTGGTAGTACTATTATCATTATTTTTTTTTCCTGTCTTAATAAACTGTCTCTGTCTCAACCCACAGGCTTCATTTTTCCGTTTCTCTCCCCCATCCCAGAGGTGGGGGGGGGGAGGGTGAGAGAACGGCTGTGTGGTGCTTAGCTGCCAGCCGGGTTAAACCACAACAATTTTCCTTAAGATTGTCATTTGAGGACAAATACTGATGAGATCTAATGCTTTGTGCTGTAAAGGAGAGCTTCCAAGATTCCCTGATTCTGCCAAATTTGCTGTAGAAAGGATGGAGGAAATTTTCTGTGTGAACTTGAGTGCAGAGCCATGTGTTGTCTTGACACTGTGTTTCAGGATCATACTGAATTACAAAACTCAATTATATGATACTCTATTAATATATTAGAAAATATTGCCACTCTGTGATCAAACAGGTATTCCTCATGCTTGCTGTACAATTTCTACTTTCTCGTTAGAAGGCACATGAATAAATTTCTTTATTTACATGTGAATTTCTTTATTTTATATCAGATTGATTTTATTCATCTACCTGTTTTTGTTGGTGTTTTTGTTTGTTTGTTTGTTTGTTTGTTTTCAGCTGAATTGTTGCAAGCAGTCCCTTTTGCTGTTTTCTGAAGGTAAAGGACAAGATCTTCACAGCTCTCAATTGCCCCAATTTTGTGCTAACTGACCTTCCATTTCACTGTGTCTTTGACTTCATGAATTTGTAATTCAGCCCTGGAAGAGGTCAGAACAGCATTATATTTCAGAGCCCTCAGTCATCTGGGTTGACCTGAGAAGAGAGTGCTGGGTGCACTTCTGAGACTCAATTTTAAGCAAATCAGAATTCTTTCTGTAATTTTAAATTTTACCTCTTTCCCCACTGCTTTTCTGACAAGTTATGTTGGGGCCCTTCAGGCAGATTCCCGGGCAGTCTGGTCTGCTTGATGTTGGCCATGTATCATCACATTAGAGAAAGTGGGCTGCCTGGGGGCAACTAGTGTTGGCATGGAAAACCTAATTTCAGCCATGTTGGTATGTTGAAATGAATGCTAAAGCTAGCAAAATTCAAGAAGTGTTTCTCCTTGACATTCAGCTATTTGCCATAAATTGGGCTCTGGGTTGACTCCTGCAGATAATGTGTGATTGAATTTAGGCACAAAGTTGATCTCAGACCTGCTAAGGATTTTATTGTAATCACTTATTTGTGGTGGTGCCTATAGTGCTTCTGTCTCTTGATTCAGAACCTGTAAAATGAATTGGTAGATTTGAACCCAGTTCCTTCAGATGTATTTTCACTCTCTCCAAAATGGTTTGTCTAGCCCTCAGTATTAAAACCTGTATTAAACTGAGGGATGGTATAAAGAAAAGCAAATGGAAACACTTTAAATAGAAGAAAATTAAAAAAAGAAAAAAAAATGAAAGGACATGTCATTAGGTTTTAGAATAAGCTACCTATTTAGGATTCTGCAACTGAAGAATCTCTGGAGACTTTCAAAGTCAGCTGAGGTCTTCAGTACTCAATTTATCTCATCTAATTAATCCCACTCCATTTAATCCAGGTGGGAATTTAGTCATCCTAGGTTTTCTACAAAAGACATCCTAGGTTTTTTTTTTGCAAAGTCAATGTAGAGAGACAGATTTTCTGAGGGTGATTTAGCCTACCTAAACAGAACCATGTAAACTCAGGGGACAAAACCTTTTTGAAATAGAAATTTTTGGCCCAAATGTATAATTATTATGCCATTAAGAATAACTCAAACTACTGATGATTTGGTACAAGAACAGAGGGTCACATTAATTTTCTGATAACACATTTGGTTCTGCATTTTCAAATCAATCAATGGGCTCTCTACTTAAGTTTGAATTAAAGATATCATTCCACGTTAATTTAAAACTAGATGTTCGAAGGTGTTTAAATGACTCATTCTTGATGAAATCAATAACTTTTGAAGTTCTGGACCTTTGTGATTAACAAGTTCTATAAAAATCAACCTTTGCTTGATGGCCTATTACACATTATGCTCATATAAGATATTGTATAAAAAAATAATAAAAAGTCTTAGTCATTTCATTTGTATCCTTTTTCTGTGACCGTAAATCAAATATAATCAGCAGAAACCTATTTCTAGCCCTTCCACATTCTGTTAGAGAAAAGGTTAGTGCTCTGAATGATGCCAGCTGGACTATCAAGTAATCATCATACAATTTATTTTACCTTGCGAAGGCTCTTATGAAAGCCTCAGCATTTTGGATGCAGGCAGACTATTACACTTGGTTTCAACTGTATGACCTGCTGGTCATATTTCTTTTGATGCAGCCCGTTATATAGATGGCTTTCTGGGCTGCAAGTGCACCATGCCAGCTTATATTGAGCTTCTCTTCAACAAACACCCCCAGGTCCTTCTCCTCAATCCATTCTCTGCCCAGACTATATTTGTGCTTGGGATTGCTCTGGCCCAGATGCGGGACCTTGCACTTGTCCTTGTTAAACTTCATGAGGATTGCACAGGCCCACCTCTCAAGTCTATCCAGGTCCCTCTGGATGGTATCCCTTCTGTCCAGCATGTTGACCGTACCACACAGCTTGGTGTCATCATCAAACTTGCTGAGGGTGCACTCAATCCCACTGCCTATGTCATCAACAAAGAAATTAAGTAACGCCAGTCCCAGTACTGACCCCTGAGGAACACTACTCGTTACTAATCACTCATTACTAATGTTACTTGGACATTGAGCTGTTGACTGCAATTCTTTGAGTGCGACCATCCAGCCAATTCCTTACCCATTGAATGGTCCATCCATCAAATCCATGTCTCTCCAATTTGAAGATAAGGATATCACAGGGGACACTGTCTAAATGACACAAAATTACATTCTTTATAGTGCCTCCTCAATTTTTGGTGTTGCTTTATATAGCATCAATATAACCTCTTTATTTTTTTATTAATCTCCCGACTTTTCTATTGGAAGAGATCACCTTCAAATCTTTGGCCTGTCAGCTGACTTACACGTGAACGTCCTAAGAAAGAAGTGACATTAGGAACTGTCCAGTGTGAAGGGCTCTTATTTTAAAGAAGTTTAATGGGAAGTGAGAAACAATATTTCTAATCTGTAGACAAAACTGTTTGCCATATATTTCCACACAAGACAAAACCCTTTCTCCTCATGTCTATATATAAACAAAAGTACAAGGAAAAAATAAAATTAAAAATATAATTAAGAAAAGTCATCCTAATGAGTCAAATAGCCGTTTCTTTCTTTTGTCTTTCCTGTAGAAGGTTAATAATACTCTTCAAGAAACAAAACACTCTAGAGAACTGGTGTTTTACTGGTACAATGCATAGTTTTATTTTCAAGCTTCATAGCTCTCTTGCTTGTATAATTCCTTTATATTGCCTTACATATATCTTCATTGCTTTACCCCAAATCCACTACAAACAAACAAACAAACAAAAATCACCCACCTCTCCTGACACCTGATGTTGGGAGATAAGTAAGGAAAAGTGTGTGTGGAAAAAAAATAAAAAATATATATATTTTTTTTAAAAAAAAAGGAAATTCTATCAGATTTTACCAGTCCCAGAATTTACCAAAAAAATCTTGGGAATAGACAACATTCTTTCAGCCTTATTCAAAAGTTAAGGTATGCTTTTAAAAGTGCACCTTCTTATCCTACAAAATCAGGAGGGGTGACACAGAGTCAGCTACATAAGTTCTCTGTTTTTGTCTGCACATCCTGGCTGTTTCATTCAAGCTTCTTTTCCTTTTTCTCAACTGTAAATCTCCTGTAAAACTCTTAGACAAAAAGGCATCCTGCTAATTCTGGATTTAAACTTAAGATTATTCAAATATCTACCAAAATTCCATTCTCTCTTTTGATAATTTATTTAATTCTAATTCAGTGTTTCTTATATATTCATTAGGTTCATTGTGGTCATTTTTTATGTTTGCATCAGATTGTAAGAACTGGTTTTCTGTTCTTATTCTTATGCCAGTTAAATAGCCACAAAAGTAATGCTTAAATACTGTATCTTCTTTGTACTCTTCCCCATTAACTAGTGATGGCTATTTGAGAAAGTACTTTAAGGGGAAATATATATATTAATTTTTGTCTTTCCACAAGATTGATTTCCTACTAGGTTCTGGGTGGACTATGTGCTATTCAGATTCCAAGAATTATTAGTAAATCTACGCTCCGTAGTGACTGTATATCTCATTTTGCCTCAGCTGAGTTTTTAACCTACAGTCATATATTCTGCATCTTCACCAACCTAATCAAAGCAGCTTGACTACTCAGAAGGAAATGTTTTAAATGTGTCTCTTCTGGAAATCACTTTTTCTGAGAACACAAAATATCTGAGCTGTAATATCAAAATTTAGTAAAGATGAACAATTTAGTTTGCATGTGATTTGATTGCAAAAGCTGTCGTCACTTTTCAGAAGCCTTCTGTAAAAAAGCTTCATTTTTGGTAAAAATGTAACCTAAGCATGCTCTCAGAATGTGAAAAACTTATGTCACATAGACACTCATTTTATAGTACACTATAGACTTTCTGTAGCTGTACCATAATAAAAACTGGACTTGTATAAACAGAGTGAATGTAATGAGCAATTCATATCACCTGTGCATTATCCAAGTGATATAAAATAGCCTCAGACTATTTAAGATTTGAGCTCAGTATTTCTCTTGAAAACCGAAACATTTTTTTTGTTACTTTTTCAGCTTTGATATATGATTCTATTTCAGCAGTTGATGCTGTTTGCAGTGATTATTACTCTAAATGAGAAGAGCTAATTCATGTATCAAAACAGTCCTTCGTGGAGATATAATTGCATAGATGAGACTGTAGGGTGTAGGTTTCCTCATTTATTATTATTGTTATTATTATTGTTATTTTGTTTATTTTTTGGTTTAATGCCTTTCTAAGACGTGGACAATTGGACACGTAGTGAGTCCTCAGTTGAGTGGAAAACTGACAGAATTGTAATATCTTTTGTTTCAAAACAGAAAATAGAAAATAATTTTCAAAACTTATGATCAGAATTCTGACACACTTCCAAAATCTGTTTTTCATAGTTGAAATAGTTTCTACTCTTAGATTATTACCAAATATAACTTTTTTCAGTTTTATTAGAATTTCTTTAATAAAACTTTTTTATTTTTATTTCTGATTACTTTTATAAGAACTTATTCTGCTGTTATCTGAATACAATGTTTAAATAATATTTGCTATATTTCAAAAGAAAAAACAAACAAGACCAAAGACTGGAATGAGTTAAAATAGAAGTAAAATATTTGCAAGGAAATTGAAATAAATAACTCATACATAGCATGTGATTTTCATTTTGTTGTTGTTGTTTTTCTTGTTCTTTTGGAGACCTACCATGTAAAATGAAGATTAACAAACTGCTTGTTACTTGATAAAAGAAAATGACTTCTAACAAAACACACTAATAAGGCTAAGATGACAGCAAACTGTCAGCTTCAGAAACAAACTTGATTCAATTACATCTCATTTTATCCACAGAAGTGCCTGTAAAATGCATATACAGAACTATGAGTGAAAAAATACACTTTAGGCTAACAGAGACTGAAGATACAGCCATCTGCCTTAGATTGTGGCCCTTGCAGTTCTCTCTCCCTCTTCCTCATCAGGCAGAGTCTTGCTAAACTGAGGTTTGACGAAATATATTCAACTCTAATTTTATGTTGTTAGTTATATCCACATTGGATTCACCAAGAAGAGGCTTAACCCCAAAAAATATGAAGAGACTCAGGTATGGAAAAAAAAAAAAAAAAACAAAAAAAACATAAATACAGCAATAATTTCTTATACAATGTATTCTATAAACAGAGATTTTTGCATTCTGGATGATTGCCTCTCATAACAGAAATACTTCACAAAATAAAAACTGTAGATATTCCCAGTCTTATTCTTTGTGAAGTCTTCATCCTGTGCCAAGACATTTCCTCTCATTTGTGTTGAGTGCTGAGTAGAAGACACCAAGATTTGCAGTACTCTATAGTACTAATGGGATCTATCATAGAATCATAGAATGGTTTGAGTTGGAAAGGATCTTAAAGATCATCTAATTCCAAACCCCCTGCCATGAGCAAGGACACTTTCCACTGGATCAGATTGCTCAAAGGCCCATCCAACATGGCTTTGAACACCTCCAGGGATGGGGCATCCACAGCTTCTCTGAGCAACTTGCTCTGGTGCCTCAGCACCCTCAGAGTAAAGATTTTCTTCCTTATTTCTAAGCTAAACCTACCTTCTTTTAGTTTAAAGCTGTTCTCCCTTGACCTATCACTACAGTCCCTGGCAAAGAGTCCATCTCCAGCTTTCTTGTAGGCCCCCTTTAGGTATTGGAAGGTCACCATAAAGTCTCCCTAGAACCTTCTCTTTTCCGGGCAGGACAACCCAACTCTCTCAGCCTCTCTTCATAGGAGAGGTGTTCCAGCCCTTTGACCATGTTTGTGGCCCTCCTCTGGACTCCTCCTAATACATCCATGTTCTACTTGTGCTCGGGGCCCCAGAGCTGAATGCAGTACTCCAGGTGGGGTTTCAAGAGATCAAAGTAGATGGGGAGAACCACCTCCCTTGACCTGCTGGTCATACTTCTTTTGATGCAGCCCATTATATAGTTGGCTTTCTGGGCTGCAAGTGTGTACTGCTGGGTTTTGTTGAGCTTTGCATCCACCACAACCCCCAAGTCCTTCTCCACAGGGCTGCTGTCAATAAGGACCCTTAGATATGAAGGTGTTTCCATTTACACTTTGCCAAGAAATGTATTTCAGAGGACCCACATCTCATACCTAACTAGAGATTCTCAACAATAGGAATTCCAGGTAGAATTTTCTTCTATTTATTTTCTCAAAAATGTAACCAAAAGAGGAAAATCTGTTTTGAGATGGACTCATTTATTTATTTATTTAGTAACTCAATTACTCAATCTTATGCAAGGATTAAGTGATTCTCCCCCTCTACTCAGCCCTTATGAGGCCACACCTGGAGTATTGTGTCCAGGTCTGGGCTCCCCAGTACAAGAGGGACATGGAGCTACTGGAGTGGAGGGCTACGAAGATGATTAGAGGACTGGAGCACTTATTGTATAAGGACAGGCTGGAAGAGCTGGGCCTGTTTAGCCTGGAAAAGAAAAGATTGAGGGGAGACTTCATGAATATATATAAATATCTGAGGGGAGGGTGTCGAGAGGATGCAGTGAGTCTCTTTTCAGTTGTGCCCAGTGAAAGGATGAGAGGCAATGGGCACAAACTGAAGCACGGGAGGTTCCATCTGAATATGAGGGGGCACTTCTTTACTGTGAGGGTGACAGAGCACTGGAACAAGTTGCCCAGAGATGTTGTGGAGTCTCCTTCTCTGGAGATATTCAAACCCCGCCTGGATGCCATCCTGCACAATGTGCTCTAGGTGATCTTGCTCGGCAGGAGGGTTGGACTAGATGAACTTCAGAGGTCCCTTCCAGCCCCACCCATTCTGTGATTCTGTGATTCTGTGATTCTGTGATTCTGTGATTCTGTGATTCTGTGATTCTGTGATAAAATACGAAACACCCAGCAAGGTAAAGCTGTGTCTACAAGAAAGAGCCATACAGTGCTGGAGGACACAAAGTACTCTGGTGCCCACTTTGCAGAGTCATAGGGCTTCTCTTTTGGCTGGTCCTGCTCTGGTCTCATGTATTGTTCTCCCATCAGCCACTGGAGCACACAGGGTGGTGACTCCTGGTGTACCTTCCCCCATCTGCTCCAGGAGGATTCCTGCTTCTGTACTCTCAGAGTGCTGTGTGCCACGGACTCAAGCTCTATAAATGGGGACAAATGAAGAGACTCCTGCGAAGCAGTTTCAAACGATGCTATAGATACTCCCAAAGTCTACCACAGCAATAAATAGGGCTTATCAAACTAGGAGATGCAAAGAGTACATGGAAAACACAGTATTTCTCCTATTAGCCTTTTTGTACTAAAGAGTAATCCCAACATTTCATTTAAAAAGCAATCTGTATTTTTATTCTGGCTATAGCACAGCTTAGGCATTTTTAACTCGAGTTGACAAGCACACTTTAAATTGCTGCATATGCTTGAACCCTTTGAATATATTATATACATTTCATGATGTTTTAACACTTGGGAAGAGGTTTCTAATGATACTTGACTGTCAGTAGGGCAAATATTTCCTCTCACTGAGTTTAACAGAAAAATAAACTCTAGTTTTGTAGAGATGCAGGAGTCAAATTAAATAATTTCCAAATTCCAGAGCCTCTCAAGAACTTTTTTCACTTCCTCTCTTAGAGCTGTTTCTTCCTCTAAAATATAAGCTGTCAAAATCTGGCCAATGCTAGGGCTGGATAAATAGGATTATATTTTATTTTATTTTATTTTATTTTATTTTATTTTATTTTATTTTATTTTATTTTATTTTATTTTATTTTATTTTATTTTATTTTAATCTGTTTGTTTGATCATTTGTTTTTGATAAATGAAGAAACTATAAAATGTGTTTTATCTACTCTTTTGGTTACTGGAATATTTTCTGGTATATGCCAGCATATCTAATCTGTGTACCAGAGAAATCAAGTCCTAATGATTTTACTGGGCAGATTTTCAGTGTTTGTTTTGAATATTTAGGAAAAAAATAAAATCTTCCTTCTTGGTATAAAGCCTTAGGGATTCTCTCCCTTCTTCTCTCTCTCTTTCTCTTTTCTGCCTTCCTGTCTGAGCTAAGCATATTTCCTGTAGTCCACATCTTTTCTTCAAAAAGACAATGCATCAGATCTAATGAGGAGGTGGATCTTTTTATAAAATTCAGTATTTGTAGGATTCTACTTATAAATTTTGCTGACATCCTACTAAATTTTACATTTAAATTCTATTCTTATTCACTTGAGTAACATTCTGATTTTTAACCACAATATATTTTTTACTGATCACAAGATGCCTGAAAAACAGATAGAAAAGTTGGTGAAGATTAAGAAAAGATTAATGATAGCCAGACACAGAGAATAATGCTGAAACTTGTTACAGAAAATATTTCTGAAATGAAAAAGATAGCCTTTCATTTTTACAGAATGTTTATTTTTCAACAAAACTGTTTTCAGTCCTTCACAAACTCTTATCAGAATCCCCCCCAAAAAAATAATTTCTGTTGAAATATCAATTATATGATTGTTTAAGATTTTTCCCATCCCAAAAATTTTCTGCAAGCTCTAATAAGTTGCTTCCTATGTATGATCTATAAAAATTCAATTCTACAGATGAATTCTGTATGAAAAAGCCATAAGTCTTTTCTAAGTCATTTCCTAAACAGCCATAACTCTTTTAATTTTTTATTTTTTTAATCATCCTAATTTAGAAAGATTTTCCTTGACTTGAATGTCCATCATCCTTCCAGATCTTTATGTCTAATCACATCTTATTTTAAATCTTCTTTCCTACTTTGAGAAGCTTTATGCATTTAAGACTTTGGTATTGCCTCTTAGCCTTTAATGCATTTCTTTTTTCCATTCTACTCTGAGCTTCACATGTAGTCATGTTTCCTGTTTTATAAGCTCTCTTTCAGTCTAAAGCATAGCTGGATGAATTCACCCCTAGGTCAATCTGTGCATATAGGTTAAAATGACAGACAACAAACCTAAACCAGCAAAGAATGATACTTCTTTCTTTTGGGTAAAGCAAGATTCTTAAGTAATAAGAAATCTTAAGTAATGTTTTATTACTTTGGTATTTACTAGGAACACCCAAACTAGATGTAAATGACCTAATTTGAGCATAAATAATAGAACATCAGTGATTCTCAATACTTTTTGATTTGGGGAATCTTTTCAGTTCTTGGGCTGAGGTTCTGATCCCTTTATTTAGCTATTCAACTACCGACAACTGTCTTTCTTTGTCCAGATTTTTTTTTTGCTGAACATTCACAGCTTCCTCCATTGCTCATTTTACTGGTTTAGAAACTTATTTTGATAAATTGCAATTGATGACAGAGCTGATAAGACTTCAATATTCCAAAACATTTCTATAGAGGGAAACAGCCACTTATCTTCCTCAATGTCATTATGCTGAAGAGTAATGGACTTCAGTAAGAGATATTTTGGTTAGATATTAGAAAAAACTTTGTAACAGGGCAGACTGTGTATCACTGGAAGTAGATTGATTGTGAAAAGAGAACACTGTCACTGGAATCCTGAAAAGCAATCCAGGCATCTGTCTTTTAGAAATGGTAAGTGAACAGTTCATCCTGCCTTGCAACAAGAGGATATACTTAATCACAGAATGGACAAGGTTGGAAGGGACCTCTGAAGATCATCTAGTCCAACCCGACTTGATGATCTATTCCTTTCTTTAGTGATTTCAGAAAAAAAAAAAAAAAATGTTATAACTTTCTCTCTAAATTGAAGAGTTTTATAATGATAGCAATTCTTTCCACAAGCAGAAGTGTCCTCACTAAGGGGCTGTAACAGTAAAGATCCATTCTTTTCTGAGTGATGTTTAGCTCTTTGCACCTAAGAGAGCTTGCTGGCATAGGTGCATCCTAGCAGAGATGCCATTTATAGAGTCACAGAATAATTCAAATGTTGCTTGAAAAAGTACCACTGGACAGCAACACAACAATTCCTTAAATACAGTTTAGAGTATTTCTCCTAATTAAATTATATGCTGGAGTAATTATGTAAGGCAAAATAATGCTTTGCTAGTATCTTATGTCTACTAGACTTTCTGTTTGCAAACGTCTTTTGGGGGGTTGGGTTGTGTTTTTTGTTTGTTTGTGTTTTTGTTTGTTTGTGTTTTTTTTCTTTTTCTTTTTTTTTCTTATAGCTAACTGGTGTAGACATGCCAGCAAGAAACATAAATACAAGCCCAGCCAGTCATACCAATACAAAATGCTGTGTGTAGATAAATTTTCCATCTGGCAAAGACTATGCATATGTCTAAAGTTAGTGGTGTAAGTAAAAGGACAATCTGTGCACTGTTTATGAAACTATCTGAAAAGTCAAATTTTTCAAAGAACGTTTGTTGCATCTGAACAATGTGCAATGTAGGAATCCCTGGTCCTAGCCCTAAGAAAATCACTGCAGCCTTTCTCATCATTCCTTGTGAGAGCCTTCCTTGGATGGTAAAAGCTAATGAATTTGATGTGCCACCTGCAGAGCTCAGCTTCTCCCTGAACCCACACTACTGTCTCTGCAGGGTGCTTTTTTGGAGCTGTACCTTGAAAGCTGACTTGAATGTATCCCACCATGTACACTGTAGACATGCACTAAAGTAATCCATTCACCATCCTTTACAGGAACTTTTCAAGCCAGAAATCATGACAGAATAGCAATCACAAAGAAGTCCTATGGATTAATCTTTGCAAAGTCTCACACATTTCAAAGACTTCAGCTGATAGTTATTTTCTACCATGTGTGTAAAGCAAGAGCAGCAAACCTACCAAAAATTTATTAAATTTGATAAATATAAGGAACTTTTAGTACCTTCCTTTGTGGTAAACACAAATATATTGCAAATTATTTACAGAATTAATCTTCAGATCTTTTTGGCTATTTTATTTTCTTCTGTTTTGTAAAAGAAAGCTAACTATTCATAGTGGTAATATATGTATACATATGCATATACATTAAATGCATATGCATATATTCACATATATACATATGCATATATGTACATGTATTTGGAGAATTCTAAATGTATAAATTGGTTAATTGGTTCATTTAGGAAATGAGCATCTGAATTGCTAGTGTCCAAAGGGCATACTGATGATGTTCACAAAGCTAACCTACTAGGTGGCCTGGAAACAGGTAGAACTGAACAACAAGCAAATAAAATAAGTAATGTAGATTGGAAGGAATATCTGTGAGCCACTGTTGTTCTTGATTCTGTGCTAAATGTAAGCAATCAGGTAAAAGGACTTGAAATCATTCTGAAACACTTTGCTTTACTGAAAAAAAGCTAAACCCTTCAATTTTCTAATGCTCGCTTGTAACAGATAGAGATGACCTTTTTTTATTCATCTTTCTGAGAAGTTCTAGCATCTCCACTGTTTGCAGCAAGGCTTTGAAATATTGTAGAAAGGAAAAAAAAAAAAAAAGAAACATCTCTTCTTTGTCCCAAGAAATTCTATTTCAATTTATTGGAGGTATCACATGTTAAACCAAATCACTGGCTCTGGAGAACAGCCTGTACTAAAAACCTCACAGAAATGTGAGATCAGCTGTAGCAAAGGCAGAGTTAGCCGTGTTATCGAATGTGTACCCTTGGCACTTGTAAAGTACCACAGCTTCCCAGCCCTCCTTATTCCTTCCCCCGTTGTGTCTACACATTGTGGTACAGTCTTCTACTGCAGGATTTCCAAGGGATTTTTTTTCACAGTGTCTTAAATCCATTCATAAACAAGGTGGGCACAAGCTGGAATGAAATTAATGTTGTTTATACAGTTGTATATAACATTGGCTTACCCTAACATCTAAGTGCCTGACTTTACAATATGTATAACCTATAACTCTGTTTGATTGTGGACCTCTGTAACTAAGAGAATAAAATAAAATACCAAAATAAAATAAAATAAAAATCTTCTGGTATCTTTATAGACTTTGCTGAAGTGACTGTGCAAGGCATCAAGGGTGTTCAGTTCTCGTTATTCTGTTTCACAGCAACAAAAAAGCTGCAGGAGCAGAAGTTCTGAAAGGCTGCTTGTTAAAGTTCTTTCTGCTCTCAAGTCTGTGAACTAACAGCATGTTATTTTATATTTATACACTATAAATTCTTTTGACGTGAGCAGTTGGCAAAGCTGGTCTCAAGACTAGAGGGACAATTGCACTTTCTGGGTTACTTTTATCTCTGTTAAAAAGTCTTTTATCATTCAAGTGGTTTTAATAAAACACACCAACACAGTCGATTATATACAGTTTAATAGGATCATTTTCAATAATATAACTAAAGCCTTTATGATGGTAAATCACATAAATTTGCTGTAAAGGTTTAATCAGTTTAGACTTCCCTGCTGTTGGCTGGTTTAGATATCCTTGTCTATCTGCACAGTTCACTGTAGTTCAGGAGGCTAGAAATTGGCATACACATACTGCAATTATCCATGGGCTTATACTCATTATTTTTCTCCTAGATATTTGAGTGCTAGTGTAATCCTTCTTGTGGGAAAAAAAAAAAATTATACACCAGAGAATGATAAAAGCCCATAAAGTAAACTCTAGTAACCTATGAAAAGGTAAAGACATCTGGGGTGGAAACTAGTAAGCTCTCCTTCACTATCTATACATCCTACAAACTTGTCTTTAGCTGTTGGTCCAGGCATAATAATGCCTGTTAGTTGCAGAATAATCATACATACCATTCTCCTATGGCTATTACCTAGATTTATGAGGGGAGTTTGGCATGTTAAGCAAGGTGTACGTACTGGTGGCACCTAAATCCCAAACTGGAAGCCAAACACACTCCAACTTTTCTCCCAAATGCACTCTTATGAAGGAAACAGATAGACACCTTATGTGCTGAGCACCCCACTTCTCACTTGCAGCCTAAATGCCTTGGGGATACCTCTGAAAAAGTCGTTTGATATACTCAGCCTGGAGGAGTGAAACAGATCCTGCCTCATCAATAGTTCTCAGAGGTTTTATACCATCAGAAGTGAAAGGAAAACCTGAAATTTTGGACTCAAGATTTCAAATATGGCCTTAATATTCTTGGCTTCCTTTCATTATTATTATTATTATTATTATTATTTTTTGCATGCATGCATGTTTCAGTATATGCTTGATCTCATTGGCTTTAACAGGATTAAACTCGTTGCTGACATGTTTAATTAATCACCTTGTAGAATTTGGACGGCAGTCTGGAGCACTTGTATTGATTTCAACTGGTTTCTGTCTATCCAATACTAGAGCAGTTCATGGCATTCCTTCACAAAATGTTGTTGCTTGACTACTTTCTGCTGAATCAAATGTCCCCAATCTATATAAACACTGGCATCTCTTATTGTGTGTGTTTTTAGTGTTGTTTTGTTTTGTTTGTTTGTTTGTTTGCCTAAACCTAATAGGAGAGAAGACAGAAATGCTTGTTTCAAGACAACTGTGGTCGGTTGGTGTGCCAGTCTTCAGATCTCTGGGAAACATGTTACTGTGGATCTCCTGCAAGAGGATTAGACTTTAGAAATATTTCCCTTACAACCACAAAAACATTCACTTTCGGTTTCTTCAGAAAAGAAAGTTGTTATCTGAGGTGAACATTTAACACCGTAACAAAATGCAGGATACATAAAATCCTACACTCCTGGGGAATGATGGAGTTTGAAGAATGTGTGCAGCCCAGCATGCGCATCTATGAACCTGCATCTATGAGACCTGCCTAGCACTTTCTACTCTGCTTGTGGTAGGTTCGCAAAAATTGGTCAGAAACAAAAACTTTTAGGCTGATTTTACAGAAATTATGAGCATCTGGAAGTCTACATGATGTCAGAGGAAAGTAGTTCATTCTCTACATATTGAAAAACAGTACTGCAATGAACAAATATCTCCTGCTAATTTACCTTGTAATTTACTTCATGATACCACACCAATGTGTCTGTGTGATGTTTTGTGAATATGAATGAATTTCTGGACCTGCTTTGTCATTTACATCAGTCTTGCAAAAAGTGCTAATCCCTTGATTTTCTCTGGGTTAACAGTGACTTCATTCAGTTTGAGAGAAAAATAAAATTCAAAGTATGGCTGTAATCTGCATAAGGCTTTTAAAAATGATGGTTATCTCCCCTGCTCATGGATGATATGCAGGAGGCAAATGAAAAATGACCATTTTTGTAATACCAGTTGTTCCATAGTGTTCTATGATTCGTCCAATTTATGGCTTTTATGACAGAATTAGCATAACTCTCTCCAACACAGCCTTTCTTACAGGTGAAGACTGTAAGTAGGATGAGGAACGTGGTCACTCCCTCACAACAACTTTTTATTTCTCTGAGCTTTCAGATACTTGCACTTGCTTCTCAAGGAGTAGAATTCCAAATGTTTAGTTTCATAGCTGCATAGCTTCCAGAATATTTCAATAAAATAAAAACATTCCATTGCGATGTTGACACTGGCAAATCTTAAATGGACATACTTTTAAAACAGCAGAATGAAAAGTTATTTCTAGCTGGAAAGTTGAATCTAGCTGAAATAATTGAATTTTGCCTTGCTTTTCATAAGAAAGAATATTGTCATGATTTCCGGATGTCATCCGATTTTCAATGAGCTGCATTTTAATGAAGGCTTTGCATTTCTTTTTCTCTCACTTGCTCTTCTCTTTTTGATCCTCATTGGCAACCAATAATAATCTGTTTATATTTGTAATATTAAATTGGTTTAAGTGCATTCTTGAAATTATATTTCACTATGTATTTTCCACTATAAGTCTGAAATAAATATTTTTTCTCCTTAGACTTGATCTGAATTATATTGATGCTATATTGACCAGAAAAACAGTATGGAATCTTATATTATTTCTCTCTTTCATCTCTTACTCATCGAAGTACACCTATACCCTGGATAATAACTTTATTCATTTCATAGAGCTTGACAAAAGTTAACATTGATATTGCAATTTGATTACTTACTGCATGATACCACATAATGAATCTTATGGTATTACAATAAAGGAGAAAAAGAAAGATTTCTCAAAAGCTCTCAAATATTGAGCTATTTGCAACTTAAATTCTTCCAGACAGAATGAAGGAGAGAGGGAGATCTGGGGAAGCCAAAAGATCAAGCGGTCTTGGGGGAACCTCCTGAATAAATGCAGAATAGAATAATAGGCCTAGTAACAGTGACTGCTGAGCCAGAATGAACTTACTCATAGTGCCCTCACACAGCAATGTACTGATACTTCCCCTGATTGACCTTAAAAGGGTTGCTGGGA
Source organism: Anser cygnoides (assembly GCF_040182565.1). Taxonomy (NCBI): domain Eukaryota; kingdom Metazoa; phylum Chordata; class Aves; order Anseriformes; family Anatidae; genus Anser; species Anser cygnoides. Next base: position 34,408,987 of record NC_089873.1, read on the forward strand.
CATAAAACATTTTGTTATCTTTAAGCTCCAGTTCCTTGCAATGAAACTCAGGGGAGGATGATGTCACAATCATCTGTCACAAAGATTTATATTCTAAATTAGAGTTAACTACAGTATATGTATGATTTAACAGATTGTCTTTACTATATTATAATGTCAATGCTGGACATTGCATGCTTCATTTGTCTCTAGCTGGAAGATTTAAGGGGTAATAATCAGTGGCTGTAGAGGACTATAAATCATCCACTTTGTTAATCGGCATTTTTTTTCAAACATGAGAAAAAATGGAGCTTGAAAATGTACTGTAGATGACCTGGTCTGACTACATTTCCATGCAAAAGAACACTCTTCTCCCCTTCCTAAGGTCTAAGGTAAAACAAAAATTTAGTTATATATTATGAATTGAATATATTTAGGTATTTGCAGAACAGAAATCTTTGATGAGATATTCTCACTTATAGTATAATTTATAAAGAGAAAGCATCAACAGCTGTTATTGACAGTTATCAAGAAACTACATCAATAACACAACCATTGGATTTTGGTAAACATAATTTTGCTTGGAAGAGGTTCAAAAACCGTATAAAGTCTGCCACAAAATAGACTTCTCTGTTAAGAAACTTAAAATTAGCTCCCACTTCTATGTGACACACAGATCACATCAATCTTATTCTTCACTTTGCTGGTTTTCATTGCTGCCAGCTGAGCCACCGTATGAAAAACAGATTTCCTAAGTCAGCACTTTTCTATCTAGAAAGCAGAATAACTCTCCAGAGGTTGACAAAGAGGTGTTACTAAAATGTTTTATGTTGTGAAGAAGTATATGTCATCTATAAAGAATATGGAAACTGCAGCATGTCTGTACACCAGGAAAAACATCACTGAAAAACTGATTCAAACTGGATTTGGTAAAAACATTGACAAATAGACAGAGAAGTTCAATGTAAATTACAGGTAAAGATGGGTATTTTTAAGTGTGGAGGGTCGTGAAATGGAAACTGGGTTATGCCTACATTCATCTGAACTCTTTTGTAAGTGATCTGGCAGAGTTAATAGCTCCATAAATTATACCAACCTTACAGGAGCTGTCATGTCCATAAAACTGTGTAGTGGCACATACACTACTCACTGCTATGAGACCAGCAAATTTCCAAGATTTCATGAAGAATGGAGGCAGGGAAGTGTCCAAAAGTTTAGTGACAGTGACCAGATATTTAAGAAGGGAATTTCCTCCACTGGAAGTGTTACCTATCATTGCTCACACTGTTTGTTTGTTTGTTTGTTTGTTTTTATACTCACCCTGGAGGCTTCAATCTGTGCGTTAGAGATAGGAAAATATCCAAGACAAACCACTGGCCTTCTCACATACTAAGACTAATTTGGACTTTAGATAGGGAATAAAAACAGAAAATCTATTTTGCTTGGGGAAAAGTTTTCAAAAAGTAATTATTCTACAATAGAAAACCATTCAGAAAATCGCTAGGGTTTTGATATTATAAACAATCATAATTCTGTTTCTAACAAGAAGGTCATGTCATGCAGAATAGACATGTTACACTGCAATGCCCTTCAGATATTCAAATTCTCATTTATCCACAGGTTTTCAAGGTCCCTAGTGACATTTAGAAAGACAAGTTATGAAGTAACACAAAAACATGAACACCCATGGAAGAAAGAATTTCTGCAATACTTAAGGGAGTAGAATAGAACAAATTTAACAGTGAATGAAATTAAGATGAGGGGCTTGGTTTGACTGTAAAATTCTGTGTCAAATCTATTTAGCTAGTGGATGTAAAAATCCTTCCTTAAAATTAAAAGTTCCCATTTCTACTAAGGAAAAATATGTTTTACAGCTTACTTCCTAAGCTTTCATAGTAAAGAACACAGCACATGAAACTCAGTAAATTCAACTCAATTACAGTAACAGAACAGTATTTTTTTAGTGCTATTTCATTCCTGAAATAATAGATGTTAAGATCTTTCACAGAATCATAGAATGGCTGAGGTTGGAAGAGACCTCTGAAGATCATCTGGTCCAACCCTCCTGCCGAGCAGGATCACCTAGAGCACATTGCGCAGGATGGCATCCAGGCGGGGTTTGAATATCTCCAGAGAAGGAGATTCCACATCTCTGGGCAACTTGTTCCAGTACTCTGTCACCCTCACAGTAAAGAAGTGCCCCCTCATATTCAGATGGAACCTCCCGTGCTTCAATTTGTGCCCATTGCCTCTCATCCTGTCACTGGGCACAAACAAAAAGAGACCAGCTCCATCATCTTGACATCCTCCCCTCAGATATTTATATATATTCATGAGGTCTTCCCTCAGTTTCCTCTTTTCCAGGCTAAACAGGCCTGGATCTCTCATCCTGTCCTCATATGACAGCTGCTCCAGTCCTCTAATCATCTTCATAACCCTCCTCTGGACTCACTCCAGTAGCTCCATGTCCCCCTTGTACTGGGGAGCCCAGACCTGGACACAATACTCCAGGTGTGGCCTCACCAGGGCTGAGCAGAGAGGGAGGATCACCTCCCTTCACCTGCTGGCAACGCTCTTCCGAATGCAGCCCAGGATCCTGTTGGCCTTCTTGGCCACAAGGGCACATTGCTGGCTCATGGTCAACCTGATGTCCACCAAGGCTCCCAGGTCCCTCTCTGCAGAGCTGCATCTAACCTGCAGCACACAGATAAAGAGCAGTTTAGATTAATGAAAACCCTCACAAGACCATAATAGACTATGACTATCAAGGTGCAGGTGTTCATAAATGAAATTTGCTCCCAATTAATTCCCATACCAGTGACTAGGGTAAGATAATGACATGTGTCATATTAGCTCAGCTGTTCCTTTGCCAAGGCTTGACACTGAAAATGGATCTCTGTATTCATTTGCATAGGGTGAAGTTTGTAATCATAATTTATAATGATAATAAAATTGCCATTGACACTGTTTCCAGAGAAGTGTTTTTATTTTTTGCAATGATATTCAGGCAGGTATAATGCCGGTCTACTGTTATAAAGAAATAAGATATGCAGAAGTCTAAGACAATATGCTGCTCTCTGCAGTCTTATCTGTATTGCTTCGGCAAAGAGCAATGGCGGCATTCAGATGACAAATAAATCATCTTTTGGTCTAATGGATGTGATAGATAGATTCGACTTTGCCACTTAATTAATAGCTAGGAACTGCAATACTTGATTAATGAACTGAGCTCTCTAGAACAAAGAACTCCTAATTATTTTTTGTTTAGTCAAGATATTGAGCTATGCTGCTTCCAATAGTCACTTGGTATGTCCATTTGTCTTTTACAGATGAAGTCTAAAGAGCAACAGTAACTCTAATTGCTGATGTGAAAGTCCCAAATAGAAGGCTTTTGCTCAAGTGAAACAAAATTCCACTGATTTTGGTAGGAATTAGGTGATGACTTTACATGTGTATCCTAAAACATCTGTGATTTCTTTGTGTAATCCATTATTTTTCTCTCAAAACCTCTGATTTCAGTTCAAAAGTACCTTTAAAATAGAGATTACACTACAATGCGCCAACAGCTGCTGCCACAAAACTGCAGCTGAGAGCAGGAGGTGGGGAGAACTTATGTGATGGTGAGAAGCAGGCAGGTAGGTGCCTACCTTGAGATCTGCTGGCTGCATCCCTATGAAATTTAATAAAGTTTGTAAAACAAACAAACAAACAAACAAAATAAATTAATATATATATATTGCTGGGCTCACGAAAGACTGGGCCTTTTCTCTGTTGCTACAGACTCTGTCCCTCCTTTCAGAATGCATTGGAATGAATTTCTCTCAAAAAGCCTGAGAGACTCTCTTGTGGTCGATGAAGTCTGGGTGACAGCTGGAGAATGATGTTGTGGCATGGGTTCAGGTGTTAAAATAAAACTAGATGAGCATATGTGGTAAATGAAGCTGAGAAATTATTCTATTCTTGTCAAAGGGATTCAGCCTAAATCTAGCAATCAGGTAGCAGCACCCTAATTTCCAGGCTGTCAATTCATGTGTTCTTTGTCCACCATTAGTGTCAGGTCTCTGTGCCGGATTCTGTGCCTCATCTAGCAGTTTAAGAGATGTGCTTCTGCCCTGTTAGTGAGGAGTTATGGGCAGAACCACCACAGAACTGAAGGAGACATTGTAGTAGGACTTCCCATTGTGGTTCACCAGGAGGATGGATTGGAAATCAGGGGAAGGACAGTCTGTTACAGCCATCAGTAGAAGGCCCTGGTGTGTAAGTGACAAACTTCATGCTGGAAACCAATACAATGTCCACAGGACACAACTGCAGGGGAAATTGCATTACAATATAGCATCATCTGAAAGCCAGGTTTACCTGGGTGTTTGTAACAAGGTGTGAAATCAACACAGTGGTTTCACTCACACACAGGTTGTGGTTTTAGTGTACAATGAAGTTATTCAACTTTCTTTCAGATCAGTTTCCATAATGGAGCAAAGATTTAACACATAGGTAAGAATGTAAGTCTGGATAAGAGCTGTTTAGACAAGAATTCATGGAGACAGAAGCAAGTGAGGATCTGTCATTTGGGTAAAACTATTTATGGGGTACTTTTGTACTGTTATCGCATGATCTTCTGTTGGGAAACATTTTGGGTCTTTGGACACATTGGAAACCTCAGACAATAATTATGGCCAAGAATTCATCTTTTCAATCTGTACTGCATAAACACAGTGCAAATATTTTTTATATTTTATTTTATTTTATTTTATTTTATTTTATTTTATTTTATTTTATTTTATTATTTTATTTTATTTTATTTTGTTTTATTTTATTTTATTTATTTTCTAAAGTAGTCTTTTCTATCTCTGGAAAGTAATTCTATGTGCTCTGCTTGAAGCTATAACTTAAAAATATTCAGAATATTGAGTGCAAATTGTAACAGATTTTTTAGTTTATTTCCAGAGGCAATTGAAGATTTCCATTTCAACCTATAATTTTTAGAGCTAGCTGGTAATGTTTGGGGTCTAGCTGCATTTTGTTTTTTTTGATGCCAAGCAAACTCTCCACATTGCCAGAGCCTAAGTTAATAGTCACCCAATTTAACATAGGAAATATTTAGAACAGAATAAAATAGCTCAGTTGGAAGGGACTTTCAAAGATCATCCAGCTGCTAGATCTCTTCAGAGCTAACCAAATGTTAAAACATATTAATGAGGACATTGTCCAAATGTTGCTTGAACACTGGCAGGCATGGGACATCAATCAACTTCCTAGGAAGCCTGCTCCAGTGTTTGAACACCCTCGCAGTAAAAAAAAATAAAATTACTTAATATCATCTGAACCTCTCCTGGTACAGCTTTGTGCTGCTCCCTCACATCCTGTCATCAGTTACTAGGGAACAAAGACCAGCACCTACCTCTCCCCTCTTCAGGAAGCTGTAGGGAGCAATGAGGTTGTCTCTGAGCCTCCTTTTTCCTGGACTAGACAACCCAAGTGTCCTCAGCCTCTCTTCATAGGACTTGCCTTCCAGACCCTATTTTTATTTTCCAGCTTTGTTGCCCTCCTCTGGATGCTTTCAAGCACCTTAACATCCTTTTATATTGTGGAGACAAGAACTTTACACAGTATTCAAGGTGATGCAGCACCAACACTAAACACAGCGGGAGAATCACCTCTTTTGACCGGCTGGCTGTGCTGTGTTTAATGCACCCCAAAATGCAGTTTGCCTTCGTAACTGCCAGGGCACACTGCCAGTTCATGCTGAGCCTGGTATCCTGCTGTCCTGCCTGCCTTTAAACGCACTCTTGAAAATAGGAGTAAAGTTTCTCATTAATTTTAGTGTGTTTTTTTTTTAGAAATCTTACCTTAATTCTGTGTTTATGCATATCACTTATCAGCTTTGAAAGTTCTGAACAGATTGTTGGATGCCCTGGAAAATCAGACTTAGCTTTAGCTTAGACAAGCTGGGTTTCTGAGGCTTCTCTTCCTCATGAATAAAGACAAATACCTGCAGAGAGTGATTCAGAGCAGCAGACTAACTGTAAGTGCTCTGATTCATCTGCCGGAGGAGTGCATCTCTCTCTGGTGACTCCAGATGGAATTTACCAACCTGCCTCCCTAGGCTAAAGTTAGCCTGCATGGATCTTACCTGCTTATTTTTCTTGTTAGTTCATTTCTTCTGGCTTCATAAAATATTTAATGCTGATGAGATAATTTCAGCACTGTTTCCCAGCACCAGGTTTTTCCAAATCATACTGAGTTTTGCACTTGAGATTTTTGGGGTGCAGGGTTTAGGGTTTATAATCACTTCAGATTGAAGGTTCCCCAGGGAAACAAACACATGATGCCATCTTTTCATAATAACTTTGGAAATAACTTCAACACACTGTGCCCTTGGTGTGATGTGCTTGATTTGGTGGCTCTCAGGTTGCGGATGATTATTATGTGGCTAGCTGGGATGGTGGGAGCCTCGTGGAACGAGAGTCTTACTGCTACCCTCAGGAGCTTCTGGGCCTGATGAGGAAGGAGAAAGTTCCCCTCCTAAAGACTGAAAGGATGGGCAGAAGAAAAGCCTCATGGGGAAAAGGAGAAAACTTCTATGACACTCCTGAGACATGTAGGGAAGAGCAATCTGGGTCTAAGAGGAGGGAGAATGGAAACATGCCCTTAACATAATGCAAAAACTTGAAAAGAGATCTTGCTTGGAACTTCAACCGCCTTGTGGTCTGAGCACATAGGTGAACGCAGATCTCATTCAATTATTTAGATGTGAACCCATACATGTCAGGATATTCTGGTTAAGATCCCCACAAAATTAAATTCCAGAAAAAACATGAGAAAATGGAAGTCACATATTTCTGCTAAATTCAGTTATGTGATGCTCTCGTTCTATTGTCTGAGTCATGTCTCAGACCTGGGTATGCAAAAGAAAAAGTGGAGATCGTGTATGAAGGCAATGAGACTGTCATAGCCAGCTCTAGAAGAAACTAAAATATTATCCAGACCTGACAAGAAAAAATACCTGTCTTCCAATACATTAAAATTTTGAAGGAAGATGATAAAATAGTATTAGAGAAAGAAAGTAAAAGCAATCATACACATTATCAAAATAGGATTTAGCTGTCCAGATTCCCTAATTAGCATGCCCTGCCTGTTTTGTTTTGAGTTCTTTTGTTTCTTGCTCCATGATATATTTCTCTACCAGTAGAAAGGAAATTAATTGCTCCTGAAGCTTTTACTGCAGAAGTTAGAAGCAATGTATTCAAATTTAATGAAGTTGTCACTCAGGTGCTTCTTTTTCCACCTAAAGATATAAAGGAATATTTGCTCTCACCACAGTTCTATCTGTGCTTTTTGGTACGCAGTCTTCCCTGATATAGTGAACTGTTCAAAAATCCAATTTTAGTCTAAAATTCTCTGCTTCCTAATTGGTATCTCTTAATGTGCCTTGTCTAAGGTCTGTATTGTTCTCAGTGAACCTCTCTGAACTGCTTTGAAGTGTACTCCATGAGGAACAACCTTCATTTAGGAAAAATGACTGTTAGAGTTATGTGAGAAATGATTGTGGCTTATCTAAAAGGATATCTCTAATTGCATGTTCTCCAGATAAATTGAAGTTCTAGGAAATTATGGTACAAAGAAAAATAAAGGTCAGAGCAACAAGTGAAACTGTCACATTCCATTGCTTGCAGTACTAAAATATTAACGATGCCTACCAGGGGTATTTCTTGCATGTTAATAAATCATTATGGTGGACTCCGGTGAAGAATCACTGTAGAATAAAATAGATCATATCTTCAGAGAATGTTGTCATTCTCTTTCAGATTGGTGTATTATCATTTTCCCTGTTTTGTCTTAAACATTTTATACAGGAGAATTTTCTGTTGTCATCTATTGGATGGAAATTAATTACTCTGATAGTTTGGTGACTGAAGCCATTGATACTTTGTCTTACTGAATTCAATTGGCTTTCCATGGGGTAAGTTCTGTTTTATGCATTGTTCCTCTAAACACCACATGTCCCAAAGATCAAATTGCCATCTAAAATTCCCAGTTTACTAATTTGATTTTCTTTTTTCTTGCTGCTAAGATAATTGATCTCTTTATTGTTAGATCATTTCCTTCCTGAGCTGAAATTGATGATAATTAGATGCAGGAACTATGGATAAAAGACCTGCTTTAGAAGAAAGTCAATTGCAAGTGTATGGGTGGAAGATATATTTAGTTACATTATCACTATAATATGAAACTATTCAAAAGCTTTTTCTCTATGCAAAAATAGTATGAGAAAAGGACATTCTGGAGAAAAAACAGCTGCTATGATTTTGTAGGGGATCTGATAGAAGAGAACAAACTGAGCAGAGAGCAACTTTATTCAGAAACTCCTTCATTTCAAAGGTAAGTGGAAAGCTCTTTGTTTAGCATCCATAAATTTTTCTCTACATGACTGTTAAAATTTTGACACCTACCCCTGGTTCTGTGCAGCTGTTAAGGTTATACCCCATCTGCGTGCCTACAGAGCACTTCTGTCAGCACATTCCCAGAGCTGTCAAGTCTTGCATGTTGAGCCTAAGACTCAATATAATTTAATCCCTTTCACATTTCCATATAGGAGTGTGGCCAAGCATGTTTCCTATGTGGCTCTCTAGTTTCTGTCTGTCTGCAGGACCTCACAGACCAGCTGTGTGTATCCAGCACATGCCTGTCTGCCAGACCTTTGTGCTGAGAATCCCATGCAAGGGTGATTGAACCAGGCTGTGCTATAACCAGGAAAAGGTACTGGTAGAAAACACCTACCAAACATAGGACAAGTGCTGTAGAACCCTGTCACATGCTGTGAGACAGCTGGGGATCATGTCTATCCCGTGGTTTGGTGGGTAGTTCAAGAAGGATATTAAGTTTGAGTGTGTGCAGAGAAGAGCAATGAAGCTTGTGATGGGACTAGAAAATAAGACTTATGAGGAGTAGTTGACAGAACTGGGGTTTTTTTAGTCTGGAGAAAAGGAGGCTGAGGGGAAACCTCATCTCTCTCTACAGCTACCTGAAAGCAGGTTGCAGTGAGAAGAGTGTCAGTCTCTTTTCTCAAGTGACAAGTGATATAACTTGAGGAGATGGTCTCAGATTGCACCAGGGGAGGTTTAGATTGGACATTAGGAAGAATTTCTTTGTGGAGAGGGTGGTCAAGCATTGGAACACACTGCCTCAGGAAGTGGTGGAGTCCCCACCCCTGGAGGTATTTAAGAGATGTGTGGACATGGCACTAAGGGACATGGTTTAGTGATGGGACTTAGTAGCTCAGGTTGAAGGTTGGCCTTGGTGATCTTGAAGGTCTTTTCCAACCTAAATTATTCAATGATTCTACATTCAAGTGTCATCCAACAGTTGATGAGATACCCTTCCAATCACAGGGAAAGTGAGTCTTATACATCAGGATCTTATTCAGCTGAGAGCTCTGAATTCACGGTGTTTCACTTGAAAGCTCTTTTATATGTAAGAGATGGATAGAAAGAGCCAGTGCTAAGCTGAGGTTAAAAGAAGAAAATCAATACTACTTCATATTTCAATTTGTGGAGCTGGGGGAAGAGTGCCTATAGATCATTATCATGTGATATTGCGAAGAGATAGAAATAGTTGTAATCATCTTTCAGAAGGATAGATTAATTTTAGGACACTGAGCAAAAGTCCAAATTAGCTTCAGATTAAGGGCCTGCTTTCTAAGACCAGTAAGAGTACAGGGGAATGAAGCCCTCTTTTCTTTCTTGGGATCTTTTATTATGTATTACTGTACCGACCTGATGACAGGGAAAAAAAATGTAGCAGCAACAACAATAACAACAACAAAAAAACAAAATAGTCCCTTTATGTGACATAGTATAGAAGTTCTTGTGCACCCAGGTGGCTAAGGAAATGAGATATCTATAGTTAGTAAATATTCTCTCCTCTCTTCCCCGTGTTCCATGGCTGAACTTTTAGAAATGCCATTCTGCCCTAAAATCTTGAAACAAACATTAGCCCAAAGGAAGGTACAACAGAGACTCAGACAGCTATTTTTATACATGCAAGAAAACATTTTTTTTTCCTAGGATCCTGGAATGAGAATAACTCCAGGAGTTACAGAAGTGTCACCTTCCACCCTTTCACAGGTAATGTCAGTTTCAGCCAATGGTCTTCTGTTCCACAGCTCTTAGCCATTAATTTTAATGATAGATCCCCAAAAGAACAGCTTCTTAGTTGCCTTCAGAATCATTCAAATTAAAATGAGAAGGTATATCAAATTAGCAGTCTTGTATATTAAGAAGGGGATTCCAAAATTCTCAGCTTTAGTGGCCTCCATTATTACTGATAATCAACACAAAACCTTAGCAAACTTTGTTCTTGTTGCATTATTTTTTTCCCCTTCTGATACACAACTAGGATTCTCTTTCTCTTCGTCAACAACAACAACAACAACAAAAATATGCTAATATGGGACAAATTGGGAGGCATCTCCTTTGCCTTCATTTATCACTAGTGCTCAGCATTGTCAAAACAACACTGCACATCAGGGCTGATAAAGTACATTTCCTCTTCTGGCTGGCATATTGTGTTCTAAAAATGGAACCAGATGATGTCATAAATTGATAGTGTCTTTTTTTTTCATTTGGTTTGTTTTTTAAATTAATTTTTTATCATAATGCATGTATACACAACTAAGGGCATGTGATTTAGGCTAGCTCTGAGTATTTTGCTGTGATCTCTGTCTAAGAAAGATACCATAATACGATATTTTGACATAAAATACTACCATATCCTCCTCACAGAAAGAGAACATTGTATTAAATTGTTGCCAGGTCTTTTTTACAGTAGCACCATCACGATCCTTTGTAATTTCAGCTTTGATTTTTTTTCTCATTAACAAAGCATCCTTATTTTGAAAAAGAGGTTCTAAAGTATTATGAAAATTGTAACAGATTAAAACTAGGCATGAAGATTTCAATCCTTACTTGCACCCTACTTTCTGTGGATGAGAGAGCTTTGGGGATTAAAAATTGTTTGGTTTTAAAATAATACAGTACAAAGGAAAAAAAAATACGGATGTGTTGGTTTTATGGAGATTTTAGAGAGCTTTCTGTAGAAATTTGGAATCTTGCATAATAGTTTTTGGGACTTTACCAATGCATTTAGAGGCTTGTTTTTTATGTTTTAGAAAGATTCACAGTGAACTGCTGTCAGCAAGCTCTTCACTGGAAAGATAAACCAAAGCTGTATGTCTTCCAGGTAGTTCTCAAACCCTACCTTGAAATTATTCTGTCACCATAGTAACCTTCTAATGGCTAAACACTGTGTATAAGTGTCCCATATTACCTGAAAATAACCAAAAACTTAGTCTCAGTTGTGGACTTTCATGGTTGACAGAGAATTTGATTGCTCTCTGAAACAAATGTTTATGGGTAGACACTAGAAAAGTGAAATAAACAATTAAGCTAAAGTACAAGGTTTTGCAGAACAGAATGGAATAAACTGTACAGGCAGGCACTAAGATTAGAAAGTCTATTATAATTTTTTGTTGTTGTTGTTGTTATTGGTGTTGTTTTTTTTAATTACAATTTCTAATGAGCATTGTGGAGCCAAAGGTTTTTATGATGAAGTATATGATGTAGTTACCTGCCAAAACTGTCCTTGTTCCTTGTCCAAAGTCACCAAGGAGAGTCTATATACTGCAAACTGGACTGCTAACAGAAAGAAAAAAAAAAAAAAAGAAAAAAAACTCAATTCAATTCATTCTGCACTTTATTTCTGAGAGTTCTCCTGGGGTAATCAGACTACGAACCCTACAAACCTTGCAGATAAATTTGTGGTGTCAGTTTTTTCCAAATGATTTCACAGTTGCTCCTGTGTGGCTGGACACGGCTGGACAGAACATCAGCAAAATACAGGTTTTTTAATTCTGTATTTTCGATGTGTCCACACAGGTCCTGCACACACGTACAGATGCACACATGCATACACACACACCAGATCATACAAGGAGACATTACTGCCAAAGCTCTAGCATGTACACACATTCAGGATTAGATGTTTTTCACCAACATGTATGACCCCATCAGGGGAGCGCACTTTCAGTTCACAGGGTGGTGCTCAGGTCATATTGTTCAATTCATTCACATTCAGTCAAGACATAGGAAAAGGTGGCAGGCAATGTACCTTGAATTTTCCTCCTAGATAGCTTATATCTTTGCTGCCCTTTATAGTGTTATAATATTCCTCACTTAGTGCAAACTCCAGCAAATAAACACTCAAAAAAAATATTATTTTTTTTTAAAAAAAGGTGTTTAAAGATTTAGCATCTTTTCTTATTTCTCTTCAGTCAGTCTAAGAAAATGTTTCAACTACATTTTTGAGAGCCTCATCAAGCCTATGAACAAAATCAAGCCTAGAATTGGTGCTTCTGGTACTTCTGAATTTAAAATGCAGAAAGAAGGTTCTTTGAAATTTTGCTGAACACAAAAGCATAAAAAGGGCACAAAACCTCTTAAAAAATTTATTTACAGTTCACATTTGATTCAGGTTATTAGGAGAAGTTATAGATTAGTATATCCTGCTGTTATAAAATACATATTTATGAAGTCTGGATGAATAATTCACAGAATCAATGTAGAGCTTTGCTACTGAAAGGTTATTTGCAAACAGATCATGTTTTGGGGGATTTTTTTGTTATATGAAATTACAAAATCAATGTGTTTGTGATTAGAATTTTTTTAATCTGTTGCTCGCCTGTGACTGTTTCTCAGAATATTTGATATTCTTGTTGTATTGCCTGGTGGTGGTAGGTCAGATAAGTCATGTGATGTTATTTCCTTTGCTCTGATTTTAATGACATACAAACCTTTCTAAAATAAATTGTCACGTGGGAGGACTGAATATTCAGTTCCTGTGAATTCTTGTGCATGTGATTGTGAAATCTGTTTTCTATGAAAATTGGTGCCAGCGTGGTTTGATCATACAAATATTTGAACAAAAGACATATAAGCTGAGAGCAATCATGCCAAAGCAAAATATGAGCAAATATTTGGAGAAACATTCTTTTTTCTGTATTGTCTCAGCTTGAAATAATTAGAGAGAAACTAGGGAATTTTTGGAAACCTTTTCTATGCAATGAGGCTTGCAATATGCCAGCTTCTATTCTGCTCTGCCAGAACTATCTGCTCAGTGTTTTTCAATGAAAGAAAATGTTTGTATCTGAACGTGCTTCACTTCAGAAAAATGAATACATTTTATTATTATTATTATACTTAGGATGGGTCCAAGAGCATGACTTTCCACATGCATTTCACAAGGGAGGAAAAGAACCATTAATAGCATCCCTTCCAAATGAATAATTAAGCTAGGACTGCAAATAATTCTTTCCTCTCACTGCTGAAACCAAGGGAACAAACCCTTATTGGTGGTAATTGGCAAGCTTAAGAACATTACTTCAGTTCTATTGCCCAGAGGATGATATGACATGGGAGAGTGAATTGAAGAATTATTTTCTGGTTTTGGGCAGTGTCATTGTGCAGGCTTTGTTTTGTGTTTTTCATTTTTGGACTTTCTTTCCCTTGGTTGTGAGTTGTAGTGGCTGGTTACAGACCTTTGGAAGCTGGGATATTTGATTTTCAAAAGAGCAGAACAACATTGTAAGGTGGATAATGGGTGGCCTGCAGGTGAGATACTCAGCTAGAGATCAACTATTCTGGTTTCTATACAAAACCATACATTGATTTTCAGTGTTACTTTGGGCGTATCATTTATAATTTTCTTTATTTCTGTTTCCTATCTGTAACACAACGATAATAATACTTCCCTATTTTTGTGAGGACAGCATAATATTAATGAGATAGTTAGGTAAGTGACATAGAAGGGACTGAAGAATAGATCCAAATGATAAAAACAAAACAAACCTTCTGCACAGATGTCACTGCCTGACTCAGAGACAGCCGAGCGTTATATTGTCTGAGTGCCATACTGTCAATCTCTGAATGTCAAACTGTCAATATTACACAAAAACAGAATCTCACAGATTCATGCATTTGCTAGCAGCTTCAAGATATTGTTATGAAATCTCCCTTTTTATTATTTGAAGTTCTAATAAAAGCCAGTTAAACATTAATGTTTGTGCTCTAGTTCTGCAACAAAGGCAGATTGTACAAAGAGCCATTTCTCTCCTTTGTGCCTCTTTGTTACAATTTATTCTTCAGTCTTTGAATGAAAAACATCCATTAGGAGCTTTCAGGAGGAAGAGTGGCCTCCCTCAGGTGACCCAGTCTTGGAGCACTGCAGAGAACTCTCTCTCTACAGGTGGCAGAGAACACTCAAAACCTTTGCAAAGAGCAACAGATTGGCTACCCTTCCCAAGCCTCAGCATATTGCTGTGGCAAATATTAGAAAGAGGCTCCTTTGGACACCCCCTGTGGACAATGCCCTTCTCTGCCATGGTCACCTAGCTAAGAAATGAGATGGAACATGATCAGCTGGTGCAGTCACATTAAGCAGCATAAAATACCAGGCTATTTTCATGAGAACTGGCTTCAGCTGTATACCTGAAAGAAATGTTTGACAGAATGGGAACATTTCAAGTGTTTGAAAAAAAAAGACCATGATGGTAAAAGCTTCATATTTTATATTGTACTGTGGGGGTGGAAATATTATTAACTGATAGCAGGTTACATTTTTTTTTTTTGAGAGTCATCAGACTGTTTGCTACTGGAAAAGTGATAGTATATTCAAAATCAAGTGTGTGAATGTCTTTTCCCCTTATAACTTTAATCACTTTGAAGAAATGTACATGGATATGCGTATATGATATGCATATGTTTTTATGCATACGAAGGTGCATACTTGGTAATTAAAATAGAAATGGAGAAACCCTTAAGTGGGCTGGTTTTCATCCATTTCCCCTTTGGAAAAGAGTCAGTATATATCTTGGATGTCAATATATTATATTGGTCCATTTTAACATATAACGTATGTATGTGCATGTGTATGGAGAATATTTAAATATAAACATCCTCAGATTCATTCATGCATGTGTGTATGAACATCCCCTAGATGTTTCCTCCTAAGTTTGTCTGTGCTTAACCATGCCTGTAGCAGAAAGGATGACGGAATGTGTATGAGCTTTTTCCTTGATTATGTTTGTCACAATGTCAAAGTATTGGCAGCCATCCTAGTGAAGATATGAGTAAATCTGGCAGACCATAGTCTAAAATTAGTTCCATCTATATGTGATTGTCCTACTTTTGTTTGCAACAGTCCCAGCCACACTGAGCTTGTACATACATCATATAACCGTTATACTCTTGCAGGTTGTTGAACGCATTTTCTTTGGTGGGGTGGACAATTAGCAGTGCATTTTTCACTTTCATAGATGCTAGAAGGCAGACTTCTATTTTTAAATAAACTGAAGGATGCTTACTACATTAGTGCAAAAAAAAATGATGCTCTTAATGAACTCTGAAATTTTGGTTGTGTATTTACTGACTTTAATCAGAATGAAGGCTGTGAAGGAGGGTGGCTGTCAGTCCATCAGTGGTACAACAGAATGATTAATGTCAGGACCTTGAAGGGAATTGCATCATTCTTGGACATCTGTACCTCTGTACCCGTCTGCCATTCTTTCATTTGAAAAAGATATCTTCAAATTGAAAATGTTGCTTCTTCCAGTTACTGCAGATCTTGTGTTTGTTGTTGTGGTCTTGTTTTGTTCTTGTTTTAATTTCAGTGTGTTTGGAACATGAAAAAACATCAATTTGTAGGTCTGAGTTTTCTCTGCTAATATGTAGAGATTAGCTCTCCACAAAAATCATGCATCAGACTTAAAAATGATGATATTTATGATGGGGGGAGAGGGGGCAGGGGGGAAGCAGAGAGATGGTAAAAAAAAAAAAAAAAAGATAATACTTGCTTCAATTTGCCATTTTATTTTATTTTATTTTATTTTATTTTATTTTATTTTATTTTATTTTATTTTATTTTATTTTATTTTTATTTTAATTTAATTTTATTATTATTTATTTCTAAGGGAAAACTTCCTGTTTACAAGAGCTTCAAGCCCATCATTAGATACAGGTACATACTTCCACACCTAGAAATCCATGCAAGCCTACCTCTTTACTAGTTGGTAGAGATTCCAGCTAGAATAGGCTGCCTACAGTCTTGAACAATTAAGGTCTTAATCTGTATAATTATATTTAGTCTCGTAAGTAAAACTTGAACAAAATTGGTGAATAAAGACAGTACCTTTCCTAATGCCTGTACAAGAAGGTAGCACTTTGTATTTTGTAGTTAAGTTTGTAGTCTCAATGCCCTCTAAAAGAACTCTTTAGATTCTGTTCCTGCAAAATACTGCTTACCAGCGACATGACCGTGGCTCCTTATCTTTGTTTTGCAATATCCAGGTAGCCTCATGACAGTCCATATATCTAGTGTGTCACAGATTACTGAACTATTTCACTTCAAGAGCAGTTTGTCTTATCTTTGTCTACTCAAATGATACAGAAATATTTAGCATAGAACTTCTACTAATATATTTCAATGTTTCCTTTCAGAGTCAGTGAAGTATGCTGAAGTCCTGTAAAGTCATTGGAACATCTAGGGAAAAACAAGTCAGGAAAATCTGCCCAAGGCAGATTTGCAGGAAAAAGCATTACAGTCTAATGAATATCATTTACATACCATCACAATAATGAAAGAATAATAGAGACAGGCAGTGTGCTTTCATTAATGATAGCTTTTAGGGTCATTTGGAAGGATCATCTGGATCTATGGCCAGCTTATTTTAACAAAATACTTGAAAGCAAACTACCAAGAAAGTGTATAACTAAGAAAATTTGTGGGTTGTATTTGCACACGTGTAAGATTATTTCCACATGTTATCTAACCAAAAATTTTTGCAGAGAACCTGTGAGTTCTCTGCCTTTTGCTGATTTATTCTTTTGTTCAATATAAGCCTGACTATTATAAGGATTTGCATCAATATATATTTATTCTTCAAATATTTTAAGTGTATTCCAGATTAGTAAGATTCAGCATGTACTTAATTACTTTGCTGTATATAAAGGGTTGTACCTTGTGAAAATGTTTAAAGCTATGTAATTTTTTCATTGCATTAAATAATAGGATGCCAAAAGGTCATCTGTGTTTATGGTTCTTTCTTTTCTTAACACCAGATTTCTGTTGCTACTCATTTAATCATTATAAATAATAAATCATTGCAGTGGGTAGGTAAATAGCCTCATTTTTCTTCAATTAGAAAATAATAACAGTGTAGGCTGGCTTAATTTACAGGCAAGTGAATTAATATTAGAATGATATGGAGATTTTTGTCTTTATGCTTTCTTTATCCAGAAACAAGGACTTTTGTTAGTGTCTCTGTTCTGCTCATTTCTGTTCCTGAGCATTTCTCATTCTAGTATTTGCCAAAAGCTTTTTGCAAAACTTAAAAGTCATAATTAGTGTTAGGATTTATGGTCCAAAAGACTGCAAAATCTATCAGTGAATAAGAAGATTTTTATATGCCTATTTGACATAAATTGAACTAATTCTTTATAAGAAAAAGTAGCCCCTGTCTAGCCAGGTAAATGCTTTTAACCTTTAATCTCTGTTCTGTTGTATCTGAGCACTAACTAGAAAGTCACACCATTCATGACTCAGAAGATCAGTTCTGCAGAACAATTCCATTTGTTTATCTGTATGATAATATAATAATACATGTTGAGCTTTTCTCACATGAACACAGAAGTGGCAAGATTCTTCTTTCCCTAGTCTTAGTCGTACTAAAAGATTATATAATAGTTTTAACTTTCAAACATTTAAAGGCCTGATTAAAGACTAGAGTGACAAATGATGGAGCAATGGAGGAAATAAAAAGTAGATTGGTTGAATTAAATCATCTTTCTCTTGATAGCAGTGTCAAGGTCTTATACCATTTGAGGTCCAACTTCTGTTAGTGGTCATGAATATGCATAGTGACACTCTTTTTATTAAAAAAACTTTTCTATCTTTGAATAGGTATGATACAGCTGAACTGGTAATATTTTATCTGTGTCTGGTGTCTCTGTCCAGGCCCCTTTTGTGTTCAGAGGCACAGAACAGTTATAGATTTTATTTTTTCTTCCCTGTGAATGCAGTTGTTATGGAACTTTTATTAGTAGTAGTATTATTGTTGGCATTTCTTCTGTGGACTATGGCACTGTGCAGTACCTACTTAGCTTGGCAGTCAGTCCAACGGCTGATGGATGCATGAGTTGTTCAGCTAAAACAAAAATAGGAACGAGGATTGATTACAAGCTAAGCAAAACTAACTTGCTTGTCTCACACTGTGCAGTTCATTCTGGATCCTCACCCTCTGGTGTAAATTGCTTGGCACTGACAAGGAGTGCATGATGGGGATGGTTGATTGGGGGGGGGGGGGGTCACTGGGACTGGTTGTGTTTTGGCAGCCTGTAGAGAGACACCCCTGGTGTAGGCCCAGGACGTTCAGCACCATGGAAAGCTGCCTTCTGTACCGCTCAGCACCACTCAGCACCACCATCTGGGCTGCAGCTGGCCAGCTGTGACACGCAGGGTCTTATCCCGAGGAGGTGTTTTGCTCCTGCAGCTGTGATCAACATTATTGGCTTTAATTCACAACTTCTAACAATACAGACCTTTTGGAGGACTGAGGGGTAGCTCCCTTACCTCCAACTCTAGGCTTCCCATCTTTTATCTAGGTTTCATATTCATTTTAGAAATTGAAAGTCTGGAAATTTGGGGGTAAAGATCATTTGATCTGCTGTACATGAAGTTTGCTTGAATATTCTGTTTGTCAAGGAAAGAGCAGATTTCTCCAGTCCTGATGGCACTGGCACAAGGACTGTTCCTCCTTGTAATGGTAGGCATACGCTGAGGCATTACAATAGGCTATACACTTGCACCTTAAAATAATACAAAGTACATGGAGCAATTCTGTCTTACAATGTCTCTCCTGCTATATTGTCTTGAAAATAACCCACTGCAGACTGTCTGGCTCAAAGTAATTAGCCTGTGGCCTCACAACATTTTAAAAATGAGATCTAAGCAATTTTATGTAGACTGCTTATACACAGGCTATGTAGATACGTTTACAGGCCATCTAGATTTTTTTTTTTTCCCCTGTGTGTGTGTATCCTCCTATCCCATATCTAACAGCAATAGATGGATACCAAACTGGATGCAGTAAAATTTGAAGAACATAAACATATTTCTTATGTAAGGACAGCTGTTCTTCAGTAGCTCTAAAATCCAGGTTTCACTTTTGCAACCTCCACTTCCACCTCTGCAGGCTTCGATGTTGCCAATAGCAGCACCATTCCTGTCCATTTCTAACAGGAGAAGGAGGAAGAGAAGGAGGAGCAGGAAAGCTTCCAGCTCACTCATTTTTCTCATGGCAGCAAAAGCTTCTCACTGATTTGGCTGGTAAATAATTCAGAAGGCATCAACCATCTGTTTAAGGCAATGTCCTGTTTCATATCTCCCCAGGGAAAAAGCAGCAGTCCAGAAAGAAACATCAAGTGTAACTTGATGACTTTCTTACATAAAGACTACCTAACAACTGAGATATTTTTCTCCTACAATTTATTTTCCTTGAATTGGAACAAGCATATTCAGACTTTAGTACACTAGAGACTAATTATAAATGGAGGACAATGTCCTTCCCCTGAAATAACTTCAAGAAAAGAGAAAAACTGCAAAGATCAAAAAGGTGCAATTGCATAAACATTCCTAAGAGTCTGAAGAAAAAAGTAGATGAGGGAGATTCAGCTTCAGGGACATTCAGGTACCTTCAGGTACCTGATGCATATGTGCACTTTGGATGCAATAATTTTTCCCTGTGCCTACTGGCTTGGTTCTGAATTTGAGTCAAATTTAAACCACTTTGACATCTGATTCATTCTATGACAATCAAAATGTAGCTTTTTTAAGCTAACATGTAATTAATGCTCCAAAGTTTCACAGAATAATAGCAATCTAAGACCACACAGTACTGGTACTTCTGTGTTCTTTAAAACTCATGAGTATGTGAAAGAATGATTGAATGTGTCCTTTAAGGCTGATAACATAGACATTTGTAAAATGTGTTATGCAAACATGAAAAATCTGTTTGGGCCTCAGATACTCAAGTTATTTGGTTTTGGCAGGACCATTACATAATTGTGCGATTTTTCTTCTCATTATGCCATTCCAAATCTGAGTAGATAATGCAGGTAATTTTGCCCATTCTTGTGTAGGGACTTTCTCTGTGTGAAATCAAGTATGAAAGACTGGAAGAGGGCAGAAACTTTGCCAGTGTTCAAACACATATTTTCATTAATAATAAAAGAGATACAAGGAGAATAATGTGTGAAAAGTATAATCAGAGCACAATTAAGACAATATTACTAAAATTGCAATAACACTGTAGTTTAGAATTTAGGTAATGCTAAAGGCTAGATCACTGCTGTTCACTAAACTTGGCCATGGGATGTTTTTGGTCACACATAGGGACCCTCTACACTTTCAAATTTTTCAAGTCACAGCAATTCCAAATACTACCTTTCAGTTTAGGACTTGACTCACCTAAGTTAATTTGTTTCATAGGTAGAGAGAACCTACCTAGTTGCTTGGTTTTCTGTAGTCAACAGGGAGAGACAGACACTTTCAGAAGGTTAGTCATCACTTTCTAACCCCGGGGGGCAACATACTGCTACTGAGTTTCATTAAAGAGTCTCTCTGTGCTGTCTGTCTATAGTGATGACTCTCCAGAACCTATATGGTTGTTTTGGTTTGAGCCCTTTACTTTAGAAGACTAGAATTAGGTAGAATAATCCTACTTGTTTACAGATCAATGATTGGCATGTTAATCTTCTGACTTGCACCATCTCCTGAAAAGAGGGCCATCAGAAGCACTGAGGCACTAAACTTCAAACTGGCCCCCTCATTCTTCCAAGTCGCTTAAATCCAGCTTTTCTTAGAACTTCAGTGTTACAGAGTATGTGTGGTTAAATAGATACAAGACAATTTACATGTCAGCACTTACATGTGAATTTTTCTTTACTGTTGTGGACTGCTCCCTGTGGTATGTGCAAGTGTCTGTTCAGGTTTCAAAACCATTTCTCTTGGGTTTCTTACCTCGGATCAATCCCTCTGAAAGTTGAAGTCTTATCTCTTTTTCTTTCATCTAGCTTGCTTTGACCTTTGCTTGTCCCCTCATCGAAAAGTACCTCTCTATTTCAAGAACTTTGTATACTTCTTTCTCACTTTTCTCCACTTCTTCACAGCTCTTTTTTTGTTGTTGATGTCATCTTGATCCAGACTTTTCTATTTTGAATTTTTGTCAGTTTATATTGACTTGTCTTTTTCAGATAAAGGTGGTGAAATTGTATTCCTTTATTTATTTATTTATTCCACATCAGACTTTTTTTTTTTTTTCCAATATATCCAAAAGTCCTGGCACAACTCTGCTGTCAATGATAATGATTTCTTTTTTCTTTCTTTCTTTCTTTTTCTTTCTTTCTGCCTTTTTTTTTTTTTCAGCCTGGGGCTGACTCACACAATATTGAGTTAAACAATGATATTGCGACTTCATGAAACAAACATTCATGCATTAAAGATCACTAGTTTTCCCAAATTAGCCCACTGTATTAGAATAGATAACAGGTGATCTTAAAATTTTGAAAGAATAATTACAAGCATGGCAAAAATGTTGGAAAGTATTGATTTAGTTACTCAGTAAATGTGAGATTTTTTTCATGAGAAAAAATATATTATTCGATTTTATTTTATTTTATCAAGGGCAATTCTGAAAATAACAATGGTGCTTTTCTCATCACTTGAAAAATACTAGGTCATTTCATCACAAGATTTATATACTCCTTTAGCAGACCCAGGTAATTAATTCCTTATTTTGATAGAGAAGGTATTGACAGACACAGGTAATAATTCCTTAATTGACAGAGAAGTTATTTATTTACATGGAATAAAGAGGAATCTAAGTTTTCTGCTTAATTAATTAATTCCTAGCTGCTTTCCTGAATGTGTTTGCAGATACATAAAACTCCAGGTGAAAAGAATCAAAAATATCTAGCTTGTTGGTGATTGTTTAAGGAAAAAAGAGTTAAGGTAAGGATTGATTGTCACAATGTTTCTTACCTAGTTACTATTTTCAAGACAATGAGGTTAATATAGAATCTCACTAAAACCAAAGTTTATCTTTCATATGATTTTACTGCCTAATGTTATGGTGTTTTAACCTATAATGAGATAAATAAGGCTTCAAAATTAGAAAGAATTATTAACTTAAAGATGGTGCCAAACAGCACCATCTTGTTCTGGATTGCTAGCTTCCCCCAAAGAACTAAAGTCTCACCTCTGTTTTCTATTTAAAAGATACATTTTTCTTCTATTGTGTGCACCACACAATCCAGATGTGAAGAAATAATTTTGAAGCAGAGAAATAATTTGATTGAATCCAGTCTTTCCACAGATAATTTAACTTAGTTTCCTTTATATCCACATGTAATGGAGACACTGTTCCAGAGAAGCCCTAAATCCTTTGGATCAGCTTGTCTTTTGATCTGTTGGAAAGATCTTCATCTAAGGACTCTGACAACAGTATTGCAGGGTTTAATTCATAAGAAAAGGAATTCAGTTTGGATTGTATTTGTAGTGGAAAAAGCAAGGTTAGCAAAAATATTCCACCTGCAGGTGAAGGCATTCTTTACAGTTCTGTATATGAGCTAAATCTGTCTAGATTAGACACTGATAGCAGAGAAGTCATTGCAGTATTTCTGGGCAGCCAATGAAAGGGTGAGCTGATCAGCATGTTGGCCATTACTGGAACAGAAACCATGGCATTTTTGACATGGAAGCAAAGTCAGCAAAACAGCTTTATGGTTGGGTTATCTCTTCACAGCAAAGTTAACTGTGATGCCTAGTGCTAAAATCTCTATATGTGAGTTATGTCAGGGTGGATGTGAACAAGCACAACTCTCCTCAGATCTACTTTCCCCAACCTGGTGCTGAGGCA
Source organism: Anser cygnoides (assembly GCF_040182565.1). NCBI lineage: Eukaryota > Metazoa > Chordata > Aves > Anseriformes > Anatidae > Anser > Anser cygnoides. Next base: position 34,431,992 of record NC_089873.1, read on the forward strand.
AACTTCTGTACAGATATGATTTTTAGGTTACAAGCCTGGAAAGGTGGGAAGTCAGGTGCTTTCTATGCACATAGTCTCCTCTCCTCCTTGCACAATTGTCAAAGGTTCTGGAAACATCCATCCTTTTCATTAGCAAGACTGTGGACAAGTGAAATGATTGCTATATTTTAGGTTCTCCTGCTGTAGCCAATTGGTCCACTACTGTTGGAACATCCAACAAGTTCCGAAATGGTGAGGAGCCTCATCCATTGGGGTGCTGAGTAATAACCCCAGATCCAGAACATCTCCTTAGTCTTCTGAATCTCTTTAAAAATATCCATCAGTTTCAATAGGTTTTGGAATAGGTTTAGAAGATCAGTAGATGTAATCGTATTTTGATACCATGATGGCAACTTCACTAATATTCCTAGAGAATAATTCTTTCAATTATGTGAATTCAGTGACTAACAAAAGTATGATTTTCTATTTGGTAGCCATTGGTAAGGGTTCTGCCATTTTTCCACTTTTCATTAAAAAAGTGGTTTATTTCTCTTGAGAGTAACTAAGCAAATAAAATGGAATTCTTATGAGAGCTGCTTATATTTTGGAAAGTGTGCAGTCCACCTAAGCACAGCAACTAAGTTGAATTATACAGACAGCTCAGATGAAGGATCCTACTTTTTCTTTTCTAGAGTCATGTATTAAAAACCTATGCTTATTTTTCTTTTTAGAAAAATGAAAGACATGTTCAATAGCAAAACAGGTTTGGGACTGCTGAACCCCTTTAATCAGCTGCTTATACTAGTATCATTAGCTTTCTCTTCTAGGAAAAGCCAGAACAAACATTTCAAAAAGCAGGCTTCCCATTTACGCAGGATGTAATAAATATGTACTAGAGTACTCCTGGGCACTGGAGTAGTTTGGAAGAAAATGGACATAATTCATTTCCATTTACAAACATCAGAGATGTCTAAAAGAAATTTAGCCAAGTTTGAGGAAAAAAACAAAACAAAACAAACAAAAAACCACATATGGACCTCTTCCGATTCAGGAAGAAGTAATACATTAAATCTGTACTTTAGAATCTATTTATCTTCAATGTATGCTTGTTTCCATTGTTTTCATGTGAAAACTACATCTTCCTCCAATTACACTTTTGGCTGATGTTTTTCAAAAGAAGGCTGTTTGCCTGCAAGACTCAGGTTTCTTTTTGTTGCCATCTGCAGACAAGGATAAATGAGAGAAACTGTAACAAAAGTGATTTAGTATCTTCAATAAGATTTACAATCCATTTCAAACATCCTACATTTTAGAGTTCTAATTTTCCACCTCTGTGTCCAGTTTTACAAAAACTTCAAATAACATACTTTGTACTCAGTGGGTGAATCTAAACCAGAGCATAATGGTACACAGTGGTAATTTGAAGGCAGAACTCTCATGTTGAGAGGTACTCAAGTGTCTTCAACCTCTTCTCATAGGACATGTTTTCCAGTCCTTTTATGAGCTCTGCTGCCCTCCTCTTTCGGTATTCAATTATTTTGATATCCTTTTTATATTGTGTATCCCAGAACTGCACACCATATTCAAAGTGAGGCCACACCAATGCCACACTCTCCACCAATAGTTGGAGAATCACCTTTTGGTCAGCTAGCTATGCTGTTTTTAATGCACTCTGAAATGTGGTTTGCCCTCTTGGCTGCCAAGGCTGAATCAGTTCGAGCCAGCTGTCTTTCAGCACCCCCCAGATCCCTTCCTGCTGAGATGCTCTCCAGTCCCTCATCTCCCAGTCTGTGCCTGTTTACAGCATTACTCTATCCCAGGTGCAGAACCCAGCATTTTCTTTCTTGAATGTCATGCTGTTAATGACTGTCCAATGCTCCAATCTATCTAGATCCTTCTGCAAGGCCTCTTGCTCCAATCTATCTAGATCTTTCTGCAAGGCATCACTCCAGGGAGTCAACAGCACCTCCCTATTTAGTGTCATCAGCAAACTTGCTGAGGATGCACACCAGCCCTGCATCCAGATCATTGATAAAAATATTAAACCGAACTGACCCTAGTATTGATCCCTGGGGAAAACCACTGGTGACAGTTCACCCACCAGATGAAGGCCCATTTACTATAACTCTTTAAGCTCTACTGCCAAGACAGTTCATCACCTAGCATAGAAAGAACCTCTTTATCTCACAGTAAGACAATTTGTCTGGAAGGATGCTGTGAGGGACAGCTTCAAAGGCCTTACTAAAATCCAGAAGGATTATGTCTACTGCCTTCCCTTCATCCACCAAGCAAATGACCTTATCATAGAATATCAAATTACTAATTCATGAGCCTATGCTGACTAAACTTGAAAATTGCTTTGTTCTTTAAGTGCCTTTCAGTGACACCCAGGATAATCTTCTGCATAACTTTTCTAAGCACTGAGATTAAGCTAACTCTTCTGCAGTTTCTGGGTCTTCTCTTATTCCCTTCTTGTAGATTGACATAACGTTGGCTAGCTTCCAGTCAGCAGGGACCTCCTCATACTCCCAAGACCTTTGGTAAATTACTGAGAGTAGTCCAACTGTAACATCCACTAACTCCCTCAGTACTCTGGGATGAATTCTCTCAGGCCCCGTAGGCTTTTGAACATTCAGCTGATACAAACGGTCCCTTACAATTTCAGTCACCACAGATGGAAAGTCACTGCTCCCCCACTCATGGTCCTCCATCTCTGAGGTCCGGGCAGCCCAAGATCTATCTTTAAAAATTTAGGCAGAAAAGACATTAAATGCCTCCGCCTTTTCCTCGTCCTTAATTGTTTGCTGACCATCTTCATCAAGCATCAGTCCAATGTTTTCCCTAGACCTTCTCTTGCTGTTGGCATACTTTAAAAAAGCCTTTTTTTGTTGTCTGACAGAACATTGGCTAATGTCAATTCAATTTGTGCTTTGGCTGTTCTTGTTTTCTCCCTGCAGATGTCAACCGCAGCTCTGTACTCTCCCTGTGAAGCCAGAGCTTGCTTCTTGAAGGTGAACATCTTCAAGGTTTAAAACTCAGTTCAGGGTTCCTCACATTTATCTTTACTCATCTTCAGTACCTATCTTGCAGTTTGCTATCTAGAATCATCCTAATGGACAAGGACTTGCTTAGTGTCATTCATTCCACCATCCCAGACGAAGTTAAATATTAGTCTAACTTCGTCTGGGATGGTGGAATGAATGACTCCCTAGAGGTATGTATGAGAGGATTTGACCTTAGTTTAATGAAGTTGAGCAGGTCGGTTGCACTCTTTGTTTCTTTTGATATGCATATGTAATTCCCATTAATACCAGCAAGAATAAAATGCTGGAACTAAGGCCTGAATATATTGTTCACTTGATTTATGCAACTATTGTTTCAATTCCATGTAATCTAATACTGCCTGCCACTGTCATTAGAATTATATATGACAGATATGAAGCACAGAGAATCAAGAAAAGAAATCAATTCTATGAAAAGGATTAGTGAGAATTCAGAGAGTTTTTCATCCAAATTGTTTCTCTTTATAAAGGATTGAGGCACTAAAATTTTATCTTAGTAGGAATTTGTCTGCTTCATTGTTTATTCTTCTTTACATTTAGAAACAGTCAAGATAAACAAATTCTGTGCCAGTTGTTCAAAAGTGGGTCAAAATTTAAATTAATTAAAACTTAAGTCAATAAAGAAATGTTAAAAGTGGTTCAAATAAAGATGTATGGTTCATTTGACTCTAACTACTGATTTGGAAAAAGAAGAAAATGATACTGCTCTGCCAGAATTGTTAGATTCCTGATTTTGTAGCCTGATGACATGACTTTTTAAAATTCCAGACATTTATTTCAGAAACCACTTTCACATACACCTTTTTTCTCTGTCTTTCTTACACGTAATTTAAATTGCCTTCTCTGGTGAGTTGACCTTGGCTAGCTGCCATATGCCCACCAGGTTGCTCTTTCACTCTCCATCCTTGGCAGAACAGGGAGAAAAATAAAATAAAAAATTCATGGTTCAAGATAAGGAGAGGGAGATTGCTTACCAATTATTGTGGTAAAACATAATCAACCTTGGGAAGATTAATTTATTTTATTGCCAGTTAATGACAAAATAGGATAATGAAGAACAAACACAAATATAATAATTTCCTTCCTCTTCCCAGACTCAACTTAATTCCTGAATCCTCTACCTCCTTTCCCCAAGTAGCTGAGGGGAACGGACATTGCAGTCAATTTATAACTCTTAATTTCTACTGCTCCCTCTTCCTCACTCTCTTACCCTGCTCCAGCATGGGGTCCCTCCCACGGGATGCCATTCTTCCCAAACTGATCCTATGTAGACTTCCCACAGGCAGCAGCTCTTTAAGAACTGCTCCACTATGGGTCAATCCTTCAGGAACAGACTGCTCCAGCATGCGTCCCCCATGGGCAGCAACTCCCACCAGACCTTCTGCTCCACTAGGGGCTCCTCTCCACAAGTTGCAGCTCCAGCCCAGGGTCTGTTCCACTGGGGCTCTCCATCAGCCACAGCTTCCTTCAGGCCAGATCCACCAGCTCCACCGGGGTCTCCTCTGTGGGCTGCAGCACAGAGATCTGCTCAACTGTGGTACCCTATTACTCCACATGGCTGCAGGGAACAGCCTGCTGTACCATTGTCTTCTCCATAGGCTGCAGGGGAATCTCTGTTCTGACACATAGAACACCTCCTCTTCTTCCTTCTTCACTGGCCTTGGATGTCTGTAGAATTGTTTTTCTCACTTTTTTTTATCACTCTTCTCTCTCACAGCCTCTGCAGTGGTTTTTACCCTTTCTTAAACGTGCTTTCACAGAAGCACAACCAAATTCACTGATGGGCTCAGCTGTGTCCTGGGATAGGTTTACTGGAGTCAGCTGGAACTGTATTTTGCCTAAAATGGGGGCAGTTCCTGGTCCTTTCTCCCAGATGCTACCCATGCACTGTCCCTTCACTACTGAAACATTGCTTCATAGACCCAGTACACTTCTAGTATTATAAGGCTCTTATTGTGATGGTTTGCCTGGAAGATAACAACAGCATTTTGATATCTCTAGGCTACTAAAAAGGTTGTTTTTTTTTTTTTTTTTCCTGTGTTCGAAAGGTAGAGGGATTGATTGTATTGCCTATCCCATTATATGCTGAAGAATATAGGACAGGATTTGGTATCTTCTCTGAGAAACATAAAGGTTAACATTGCTCATTGCTTATTTTGGGTGTACAAAATTATTTGAAACAGGTCAGAATGAGTAGTGTACAATGACAGTGCCTTCTGTCTGCACCAAAAATATGTATCTTCTCTTGAGATCATCATGTTCTTTATAAATGTCAAAATGTCAGAAGGTTGCTCAAATAAGCTTTGAGAAGGTGATAAGAGTTATTCCTCAGCAGGTAATGTCCTGGACAGTCAAATTGTCACAATGCTTAAAGAAACCAAAATAGCCATGTTAGATTCTTGATTTTGTAGCCTGATGAAGCCATTAGCTTATTTCTATGGTATATGTAAACATTAGCTAATACAAAGAAGCCATTTGTGTCAAACTGTCCCTAACATCTTTTACAAGACAAATGTATGGACATTTTGTTTACTTGCTTGTTTGATTTCCTAAAATTGTGAGTGTTTTAAATGCATACTGGTTTATAACATAGTCAGCCAATGAACATCAATGCGGGAGTCGATCCCAATTAATATTACCTGTCCTCATAATTTTAGTATTTCTTGTCTATCTGAAAAGATACCAATTTCTTACTTGCTGTAGTCTCTGTTATCTTGGCAATCTTGTGACGGTTGCAGACTAGTGATTTGTATATGATTAAAAGCTAAGTGCATTTGGTTTCTATGGGATTTTTTTCAGTCAAACTCTTGTGGCAGCTAAAAGAACATCTTATTCTCAATTTGTATAGCTAAAAATTGTTATTTTCCTACAATGATACCATAACATTTAGCAGCCAAAAGCAAACTATCTACAAAGAAAAATGAATACAAAATTTTTTAAAAAAAATGCAGTTCATTTGTGTGTTGTTGTTGTTGTCCCCACCACCCTTGATAATGGCTACCTATATCCTTATCATCCCATAAAGTCATATTTGCAAAATACCAATTACATGATATGAAATAAATGTTTCCTCAAATTTGCAACTTGGCAGTGACTTGCTGTAAACAGAAATGATATATTTGGAAGTGTGATGCTCTGTAGAAATCATTGAAAGGAAGCACATTTGGGGTTATCAAAGAATCTTGATTTGGGGTTATCACAGAATCTTGATTATCTTCATCCTTCACTATGCTGCATGATTCCCATGTTTGCAAATGTTTTCATTAGTAAGAAAATCATCAGAGCTTCTTTTACACAACTCATTCATATTATACCAAGCCTTTTGTCACATCTTAAACTCTCGTTACAATTTACAACTAAATCTGACTATATAAAATTATCTTTACTCCCACTGTTTCTTGCTATGTGAGTTATTTTGATGTGCTGTAAAGCTTAATCTCCTTCTGGGAAGATTTTGGTGTCTGTAGGCATGTTAGAGGTAGAAGGATCCATGAGTCAGTGCAAGACACCTACGTATAAAGAGTGAAGGTTCGTTATGAGAAACGGTAACAGAACTTGATTTACTATTGGCAAATAGTTGTTAGCAATTAGAGACAGTAGCATCACAAGCTGTTTTAAACACAACATATGTGTTTAAGACCTTCAAGCAGATGTTCAGTTGCTGTGATGCTGACTTATATACCATCCAATTACTTGACCTTGTCTTACATTCTGTGTACGTAAATCGAAATAGGTAATACTTTCATTTGTACAATCTAATGTACAATCCAAAATACTGAAAGGATACCTCTCTCATCCTTACTGTAAACCCTTAAATAGGAGCTGTACCAATGACAACAACAATAGGCTTGAGACATTCTTAATTATCCAGATCTTACAGATATGCTTAGTTTTTACTAGTACAGTATAAAATGAACATCACATTTTAAGCACAAAAAACTATTAAATCAGCCATGTCAATGTATGTGATTTAAATTGTGAGACTATTTAATATCTGAGATTCTTACACAATGTGGTATATAGAGTGTGATTAAACTGGACATTGAATAGTCGATGAGTATGAATAAACTTTGTAAAGAGCATTATTCCTGATAAGTGAATGGAAAAACTCATCAGGAAGAAAAAATTTCACAATTGTTTATGGGACATTCCCTACTCCCCCTAGCCTCAATATTTATGGAGATTGCTGCTTGTTGCAAAGAAAAAAAAAAAAGGAAAACATGAGCTTGTGCATGTCTTCCATATTTCCTCTTCTTCCTTTTGCCAGTGTTGAGATTGTGAAGTCAGTGGACTTTGGCAGTAAAACCTTAAACTTCTGAAGTTTCAACATTCTAAATTATTTGTTGAAAACATTTAAAGAATTTCTGACAAAATTCCTGTTAAAATTCTAGCAGGAAGCAAGTTTTACTCCCACCTGATACATGGCCAACTATGAAAAAGTTGAGAGCTGTATTATAGGCTGAGTGATATCAGCCAAAGTCAGGGGAGGGGAGAATGGGGGGTGGGGAATGGGGGGACGACCTTGGTGTTTTATTCCTACAAAATGTGGTATAGAAAAGAGAAGTCTCTGTTTAAGGAAAGCTAGGCAAGGCCAATTTTTCTGGGGTAGCACTAATGAATCTCGGGTTAGGATGGAGAGAGCGCTGAAGAATGGTTTTGTGGGAAAACACACCAGGGATCTCACAATATCATTAAGGGTGATCTGGATAGAATTCTAGAATTACAGAATACTGCAAGGAAAGGGGAGAGATAATCAGTGTATCATTTTGGAGACCATCAATTTTAAAAAAAAAAAAAAAGAGAGAATCTCATAGTTGTTCAAATAAGAATATAAGGCCATGAAGGGTATTTGAAGCAAATTACTGATAAAATAAAAAAACTTTTCTAGAGAATTAGTGTTATTTAAATCAAATACAGTAATTTCTAGGAAGTATTGGGTAACTATTTATCACCTTAAGTGGGATTCTTTTTCATGTCTACATCTGAACTGTGCACCTCATAAACTATAAATAGTCAAAATAGTACTTTTGAGGCAGGTGCTTACAGTAGGTTCATGTGTCAGGCATCAGCAAAAGCAGGGCTGCTCATGCAGGAGCATGAGCCAGGAGAATGGGTGTCAGTGTAGGAATGGGAAGGAGTGCATCTGGCCAGCTGAGGCACCCTGTGCTTTTAGGATCCCTCAGGACAGGGAGCTGTATGGAGAAGGGGAGTCACTGGTGGGCAGCATTGGGGTTGTTTTAACATGTATCTTTGTCCTTCCCGCTGTAACTTCTGTTCAAACTCACCCAGACAACTCATCCATTCAATGTTTTCTGGCCATGTGGTCTTTCTAATTGCTATGAAGGAACTAGAGTCAAGCTTTTCATATGAAGAATGCAGTCAATATTACATCTAGTTTAGAGAGCACCAGAGGTAGAGAAGCCCAGCAGCATTCACTAGAAAAGGCTTCTCAACTTCTGTGGAAATGAAACACAGTTCTATTAAAAAAAAAAAAAAAAAGATTCTAAAACACAAAGACGTGGAGAGAACATTTTCTTTATGTGAGATTTATAATCACTTCAGAGAATGCTTCAAGAGGAACCTGCTATCATCTTTTATAGCTCACTACTTCCAAGCTAAATACAGTATACTTTTTTAAGAAAATAAACCTAAAAGATATGGAGGATGAATTGAAGTTGATATTTGCTGGACATAAAAATAAAATCAAAATAAGGAGAGAAAAGAGATGGACTAGAGACTAGAAATATCTCTAGTAGAGAATATGCAACTTACAATTTAAAGAGAATCAAGAAAAATCTGAAAGCAATTTGTTTTAGTGTCTGCTGTCTACAGAGTTTTATGAATGTTACTGGAAAGTACTGACTGCAGAAAAGTTGGATATTAGGCAACTCTGAATGGTGACATGGAATGAAGTACATGTAGGTGCGAGGTTTTCCTAGGAGAACTTGGGTGATTGCAAGTGATTTATTAAGATGCCAAAAAGAGGACTGAAGCAGAAAAAATAAGAAGAAGGTAAGAGATGGATAAAGGTCAATGAAGTGTTCCTTTATTCTTTCACCTTTTTAACATAAAATTGAAAGTACACTGTTAGCCTATCAACCCTGCAAAGTATCTGCTTTGCTATTCTTCACATCAAGGACAGTTTCCTGGCCAGAACTGAATTATTTCACTTGCACTGACATGAAATTCATTTTTCGTTCATCAACATCAAATGTTTTTGTGTAGTGATGAAGCTTTATTCCTAGACTTGGCCGCAGTAGTTGTACCAGAAGAATAGTAGTTTCTGCTTCATAAATCAGAGGATCAGCGCATGGCTGGATGAAGTTTCTGTCCCGGATATCCAAGTACTGATATTGCAAGTAAGCACTTCACTGTTATTTTTTTCTGCTAGTTTCTGCTTATCTTCATTATAAATACTATAAATAAGTAATTTGTCTTTAAATAGAAATGAATGTTGGGGTTGAACTCTGATGTGTAGAAGCTGGGAAATACTATTAGGTGTGTAGCTGTGTGGAAAATTATTTTCTATCCTATATGTTTGTGTCCTTTTGACCTCTCCAAAATATATGTAGATTAATTTTAATTTTTATTTTTATTAATCTATGTCCCCAAAATCCTGGGGGCATAGAATTCAAGTTAAAATATATTTCTTCTCAGGCACTTTGGGAACTTGTATTTTTTTCTATATCTTAAAAATATCTTAACATAATTAACTTACAGTTATGCTCTTATGTTTTATGTCTTGTAAATGTAAATAGAAGTTCCTTAATAAAAATTCTGAACTGCACAATTGCATGTTTAAATTTCACCAATTTCCAAATCTTTCTCAAAGAGAAAACAAATCATTCCCATGATAAAACTGTGAATTTCTACACATGGAAAATGTTTCATTTGAATAAATCCCAGGCTGCTTATAATGGTAAGTCTTTGTTTCACACTCTTTAAGAACAGCAGCACTTTATGGGACCCTTAAAAGTTAATGTTTCAAAAGGTACTAAATGTTCTTTTCTATTCATTTATTTTTCAGCCTGGATGTAGGTAAACAGTGTATGCAATATCTTCTTAATCAGTATGCTCATATCTCAGTGGACTCAACCCTGTCAAGTGTGTTCCCTGCTGTCGAAAATTCAGTTTGTTTGCACCATTACAATACCCAGGAAATTATTGGAATTCAGATCTCCTACTTTTATCTTCTTAGCCTACAGTACTAACTTTACAATGCTCAATAAAAATAAGGAGACAACCTATTTATCATCTCCCACGATCTCTTTCTGGCAAGTTCTTAAACTGATAAATACAGAAAAAAATAGTGCACTTGTTTCATGCTTGTTCTTTCATAACACAATTTTTTTGCTGTGCATACTGTGCGGCTTGCATACGTGGCCTTTGTTTCCTATTTCATTCCTTGTCTGTCTTTATTGTTATCTAGTGCTGAGCTCCATAGGCAAGTATGCCCCTGTCTCCAAAGAAAAAGAACTCAAAGAATTTGAATGGCAGGTTAAAGCCTGATGTCCAAACAGCTCTTCCTTATGCTCCATCCTTATCATATATGTACAATGTGCAGATTCAGCTTTAGCTCTGGAGTTCCTAGTGTAGGTCCAAGTACTTGTTCATGGATCATGCTGTTCTGATCAGGTCACATACAAACGTGGCAAAGCATGCACAGATTTATCCTGGTGCAGCTATCCTGACCTGGGGTTTTGTTAAACTTTTATGCCTCTTTTGAGCTGAAAATCAATTCAAACAAACAGGTAATGATACAGATGGAAAATGACTGGAACACAGTAGTCCATTCTCATGACTCTCATTTTGGGTGAACAAGGCCAATTTGTGGGTGCAGGCAGTGTTTTAAACCATGTCTGAATAGAAAGCTCTTCCAGATTCACCTATTGGAACAGGGCCAAAGAAAGAAATTTCATTTTTCAGTCCATAAATTCAGAGATTGATTGTCATTCTTCATAAAGATCCCTAGTTTTGATTCAGCTGTTCAGAAAGCACTTATGAGCTCTCATGATTATTTCAGTGATTTCACTGAAGGTAAATAGCCCACAAGGATGTTAAACTAAGCTTTCCTGTTAAGAAGAGGTATGCTGGGGATACCACACTGACTGTGCTGTGTCATTACACACACTTAGGCTGTGTTTGGGAAGGCAGTTAGGTTTTTGAACTGGTTGAAGTTTTTGGAAGATTAATGTACCTAATCCCAAATTCAATAAACTGCAGTAATACAGTTGTCATGGTGTGTCAATTTGGTGAACGTTATACCTAGACCATTATGCAAACAAACAAACAAAAAAAAATCATTTATGGAAAGGTTAAAAGACGTTTTTGATTAATACCCGAAAAAATGAGCTGTTGAGAACCACAAAATGAACTGTTGAGAAGCTGTCATGGCAAAAAGTAGCCTGCCCTTTATTATCAGCTGCTCTAGCAAGGGGGAAATGCTGTGTTTAATGATGTGGAAAGTTGTTCTTAGTATCTCAGCATCACTGCCTTGGCTGTCAAAATAGCTATTCATTTCCGAGGCTTGAAATGGACTCTGTACAGTTGTTTTATGAAAGTGCTTTGAAAGCTTAGCATTGTTGCCGTGTGGGTTTATGGAGCTCACATGGTAGCTTCAATAAAGAATTATATGAATTTGAACTACATGAAACACTAACTAGAGTGAATATGATGGTTTAGATAATTCCTGATGGTCTCCTATAGAAAATCAGGCATTGCATAAATTATTGAACAATAAAATCATCCAGCTATTTCTATTCTTTATGCATTTTTCTGCAACAGAGCAGTTTTCTCTTTAAGCACTTCTCTACGCTAATGCTGACAATTTGGACGTGATTGCAATGTACTGATCTTTAACGCTGTAATTGTCATATGGTACTTTGTGCTCCGGTAATAGGCCTGCATGATACTGGAAATGAATTGTGACAATGGATATCCCATGGAAACTCAGTAACCCACCTATGCTATGCTGGATCCTCCTTCTACTGAAATCAATGACAGTGTTTCCAATTATATCAATAAGAGAAGTATTCTGTCGGGGGGGGGGGGGGGGGGAATAAAAAATAGAGGCAAAGAAGAAAAGATCTGCATGAATCACATAAAAATTACCTTCTTGACGTTTGATTTTAGGAAAAGGTTTTCAGAAACAGAAAAGTTAAGATGTAGGAATGCAATTTAACCGCGGTTAAACTATTCTTGTCAATTTAATTTCATCACATGAACTTCCTTTTATAATAAAACAATGGAAACGTTAACAATTGTTCCTGCCTGAGGTCTGCTTTCCTCTCCTTCCAGAGTGTCTGGCTCATCCACTAAGGGATTGTGGGTTTTAGTCTCTCTCTTTGTGAAAAAGCACCTGGTGCATCTGCACTCATCACTGCTGCTGTGAGAATTGAACCTGTGATCAGCTTTGACTTTTTCCTGACAAGAATTGTCATCTGTCTGTGGTGGTTCTGCCTGTGGTCCTCATTACCAGAGACCTGCTTGGGTCTGCCTCATGGATGACCCTACCTCATTATGGCACTTTCACTTTTCTCCCTTCTCTTTCCAAACTCTTCTCAGAAGTACATATCCAGATACTCCATCACATAGTCAATTATTTTCTGTTTTCATATTTCAGTTCATGTTCTTTTTACCACAGGGATCTGCTGTCTGCTCTTGGCACCTACCTCTTATCTGCATGGACTCTCATTTTTATTGGAGTGCCTTCCAGGAATACAGGAGAGCTTTAATGTAGGATAGAAACCTACAAGTTTCCAGACCTATGCCAAGCTAGTCTCTACCCTCTGTGTCAAATTCCCACCTTGTGTTTAATACATGTAATATGAAACTGAAAAGTAAAAGTCAAGTCAGTGTTAGAATTTGAACCACACTTGTCTTTTTGGAACTTTACTTTCAAAATTCCTTAAAGAAAACAGCCTTCAAACTAAAGCTTTGAATCAGATTTCTGTGGCTCCTATTTGTGACACAGTTTGGTTGTGTAAAACAATATGATGGGAAGTACAAAAATGTGATGGGAGGTGGCAGATATATATGAATGTGGGAATTCAGAACAGAGGAGCTCTACATGAAGAACAAGACATTTCAAATACAATTCTAGTACATCAAAATAAAAACTACAACACAAAATGAAAGGCAAAAAGCACAGAAATTCTTGGGTTTTAATTTCTTACTTTCTCAGCTGTTTAAGTGTAGCACTTTAGAAAAGTTTCAGTGCTATCAGACATAAGGTATCATTAAAGCACAAAACAATACCTTACTCTTAATTTTGAGGTGCCTATAAGGAACTGGAGACTAAAGAACACACTAGCTATGAAATATGGGATAATATTTTTAAAAGACAAAGTAACAGTAACTGTAATTCCTTTTATTTTATTTCATGTTATCTTTATTTTATTTTATTTATTTTATAATATGTTCCTAAATCATAATATAAATTTTATTAGTTCTGCCTTGTGAGTAATTCAAATGTTTGGCTATCAAACTGAAAAAAAATGAAGAAGAATGTAAAGAATAGATGTGAACGATAACTTTTTATCTGAACTGTGTGAAGCCTCCATTTCAAATAATGATATTAATTTAGAGCTTTTTTGTACTTATTAAATAATTATGGATTAAAGTAACCTCAATACATTCAGAGTATTTAACATTATTTATGTAAATATGTTACATTAAAAGCAGTCACATTTCTTTATGAAACTAAATGATTGCAACATAAGAAACATTCATCCAAAATATGAAGGTGCATGTTGGTCAAAACAAAGGCATGTATGGATGGAAGGTTTTCCTGAACATTTGTTTCTGGAGGGTTTTGTCATGTTTTGGGAGGCAGTACTTGCAGTTACAGAATTTCATGGTGGGATGAAATTGTTTCTCACATTTTTTCTGAATGGATTGTCATAGCTTTTTCTTTTGAAGGGAAGGAGGAATGCCAAAAATAAGGGACGTTTGTAGTAGCAGGAAAAGTAAAGAGGCTTTTGGAACATGAGGAACAATGGTGGACAAAGAGCTGTGTCAGCATCTGCAGTCAATACTGTTTCCTGTGCATGGGAGGGAGAGAGAGAGACCTCTTGTCAGTCTCCTTTTAGGGTGGTGGACTAACCTATCTCTAACCAAAATGCCAATCCCTCCTGGAAGAGGAGAGGGATTAATGAAAATGAAACATGAGGAGGAAAGATAGCTGGTGATGGGGGACAATGAAGGAGGAGCATGAGGGTTGGTGGCTTAGACATGTGCGGCAGAGGAGCTGTAGTGTGACACCGAGCAAAGCACTTCCAAGAGCACACACCTTTCGTTGAAGTAGTACAGTGAGTGACCTGAAGCACTTGGGGTACCTGTGTGTCAGAATCTCCCTTTTACCACAAAAAGGTCAGGGACACTCGTGCTGTGCCCATGCCCATCAGCCTATGAAGGAAATTCCTTCATATGCCACCCATGAGCCGAGGTACAAGTGAAGGCTGTGAGGTGATTAAAGGCTCCTGTGTGTGACAAGATACCATATCTTTTGGTGCCTGGCCATGACGTGGCCAGGACGTGAGGGTGAGGAAATGGAGCAACTGGAGCACAAACATTTAGAGGTGACTGCAAGGCCCAGTTTTGAGATGGATGGCCTCTAGTAGACATGGTCAGTTTAGGGAGGGGGTCACAGAGGAGCAGATCAGGGAAGCAGAAAAGGGTGGTGGGTTGAGGAGGAGGACTGGAGACCTGGGGCTGGGGGTCCAGGGGATGTCTTCCAGCATAGCCCCCAGGACAAGGGGACACAGAGGAGGCCTCTCTGCAGTGGTGAATGAGTGGATTACCCCATGCACTGGTGGGGGGGATAGGGAAGGAACAAACGCTTTTCACCAAGATGAAAGAAAAGGACATTAAGAAGATAAGGCTGCCAAAAGAACCAAATACTTTTGGATAGAATATAAATCAAAATGCAGAACAGGTCTAATGACGGATCTGTCGAGGCCCACAACTCTTAACCTGAACAAGGGTTGTAACTGAGTGGCACTTGGCTCTTTTTTGTTGCAAGGGAAAACCAAGTGATCCCAGTGGAGTAATCTGAGTAATCAACACAAGCAGCTGAGCCTCAGCCCTTTCAGATGCCTTTGTTCAAATGTTTCATCTGAACATGAAACACAACCAGAATTCAAAGAAAGTAGAGTCCCACAACATACAAGGCTAATCCCATGCTTTGATGAGCTCAGAGCAAATCCCCCTCAGTTGATTTATATGTGTTGACTTGCTGACTTAGTGGCACGAACTGTTCAAGGGATCTTCTGTGCTCAGAAATCAAGTCCAAACCAGTGCAAAGATCATTCATCCATCCGTTTCAAGGATCAAAGGAACTGGCTGATGGCTAAATCCCTCTGAAGCACAAACTGGATGCAGCCAGACTGTGGACAAGGAGAGGGAAACTGCAGTGATGTGGCAGCTGTAATTGCTTGTGAAACAAAATGTAGGTCATGATCTGAAACACTGGTGTAAAGTCCAAGAATTTTCCAGTATGGTGGTGTCAGATTTTAACGCCTTCTCATGCTTCACTGATGTACTAGCAGTACCAGGTAGATGACTTCTAGAAAGAGGCCCTACCAGCATCTTCTCTCCCATGAACACATAGCCAGCTCATTCTCTGAGTTAACTTCCCTTTCCACTTTTTGATTATACTGAGAATATAAAATAGTATACAACATATTCTGTCACTGACAAGTGCTTTCAACCTTTTATTGGCAAGGGCAA
Organism: Anser cygnoides; assembly: GCF_040182565.1. Lineage (NCBI taxonomy): Eukaryota > Metazoa > Chordata > Aves > Anseriformes > Anatidae > Anser > Anser cygnoides. The sequence continues at coordinate 34,447,762 of NC_089873.1, forward strand.
AACTGACATTTATTTCCTATAAAAAGCACTTTCACAAAGCTGTAAGAGGCCTGGGAAACCATAACACAGTTAGCTGTTTTTCTTTCAAAGTACCATGATGCTTGTTGTGATTTTTGGTGGAACTGGAGTATTTCTGAAGCAGACACCCTGTAATATGAGGTATGGTGCCTGAAACTTACTCCTGTGGACTGCCCCAAACCTTTCAGGGGGATCAGTTTCAGGTGTATAGAGATAGATGGAAACTAGCAGTCGTGATTGCTTTGTGGGAGGAGTCAGAGCCCTGAGATGATGAGGGAACTTCTGTATGTAAGGGGAAGTGGATAGTGCCTTTAGGTATATGCTGACATTGAGCTTTTAGGACTTTAATTTTGAATTTAGTACCTAAGATGGGATTGCAATTGGAGTTGATATTCAAGTTGAGAAGAATCCTACCTGAACTTTAGCCATCTAAATATTTTCCAGCTGGTCTAACACTTCTTAAGACTCACATTTATTAATCATAGTTTGTCATGCAGAGGAACATGGCACATGCTACGTAATGCAGTTTAACTCCTCACCTATAGAACTCTACCAAGTTCTACAGATGTGCTACTTCTAGATTTAAATTACTCTACATTTGCATGGCTCTTATTTCTCTGTGTCTGGGCTCTGCGAAATAACGGTCTGACTAGAGATAGGGCCAAATTTATTCCTGCATTTTGTATCTAAATTGAATTTAAAACAGTTCCTCTTGCCTTGTTAATATCTGGACTGTTTATTCTCTGTAAGATTTTGCTGAGTTAAAATAAAATAAAATAACATAAAATCCTTTCCTCTGAGAACAGCAGTAGTGTGAGAGTTTGATAGGATCTTAATGACCTAAATTGACCATAGTTGCCTCTTGATGAGACAGCTCTGCAAGCCATTTTATCTTCAGTTTGCAGGAGCTAATTAAACTAATTTGAAGAAAGAGAAGACAGCTCCAAAATGCAAAGACAGACTTGATTGTTCCCAGAGGAGAAGAGATAATATTCACAATGTCTTCAGCCAAACTTTAGTAATATTCAGAGTTAGACTTTGATTCAGACCCATGTAGAAGTAACTAATTATTTCTAGAAGGTCTCTACTTGAATATTGATGAAGGTGTCACATTGTAAGAAAGCATGTTTTTCATTTCATCTCTTAGCAGTGTAGAAACTGTACATATCATAGCAATAGATTCAGAGAAGGTAATTTCTTTGTTGTGTGTTACTCCTTTGAATCAAATGTTCTAGTTCGGTGGGACACTTCAGGCTAACAACATCTCTATTTGCTAAACTCTGTATTTTTTATTTACCATAACTGATATACAAATAATAGGTTTCTGCCAAGAACTGATATCAGCTTCAGAAATCCTTGAACACTGGTAGCCATTGCCTCAGTGTAGTCATTAGCATAGTAATATTGATGCATAACACTTTGCAGACAATGGAAATCTTTCTGTTCAGGCCAGTAAACTCTCCATCAGACCCCTTTGCGAGTGATTAATAGTGTAGATATGAAATCAACATTCTCCCCTAATTTTGCGGCTTCTTACATTTCTACTTAACAATGAAAAACTCCTAAAATATACATTTGAGAAAATTGCTTCATCTCATTCAGTTGCACAGAAAGTAAAGAACATTTTAGTAAGCCCCTTCACACACCCTCCAGTGTTTCTGTTCAACATATACATGACACCATGTGTAAAGGCACCAAGGGATTCTGTTGTTTTCTGTGCCTGTTAAAGATCCCAGAGTCATCAAAATGCCAACTTAATACCCATTTATTTTGTACTCTTATGCACAGTGCACAGCAAACTTAAATGCCGAGTAGGTGGGCAGGTGACATTTTGAATCCACCCCAAGCAGTCTTCCGTGACTGACACAAATTGCTATGATTAGACTTTGAATGAGAAAATGCATATGCCACCCCAAGCATTTTTATGGTTATAAACCAAAGAGCCATTACTTCTCCGTGGTCATTTTTTCCCCTACAGATTTCAACAATGTGTGTTTTATTTTTTTTCAGAGAAGCCTCTGTAAAAGTCATCACACAAGAGGACCATGGTGTCAGTTTGGAACAAAAAGATTGGGGCACTGTCTTGAAATATACCAGGAAATGGAAAATGGAGAATCAGCCAACAATACAGTATGACTGTGAGACGTTTTCCCAAATCCTAGAGTCAAGGTGATGGCAGAAGCCATCTTTTTATATATCTACTGTACAGTCGGGGCCAAACTGCATCACAAATTTTATAGATAGTTACACAGAGAAAGAAAACCAGCACATACATGTAATCTTCTCAGAATCATAGAATCATCTAGACTTGAAAAGACCTCCAAGATTATCAAGTCCAACTGTCAACCTGAGCTACCAAGGCACATCACTAAACCATGTCCCTTAGCACCATACTCACATGTCTCTTAAATACTTCCAGGGATGGGAATTCCACAACTTCCCTGGGCAGCCCATTCAAGTGCTTGACCACCCACGTAAAGAAATTCTTCTTAATATCCAACCTAAACCTCCCCAGTGCAATCTGAGACTGTTTTCTCATGTCCTATCCCTTGTCACCTGAGAAAAGAGACTGACACCCTCCTCACTGCAACCTTCTTTCAGGTAGTTGTAGACATCAATGAGGTCTCCCCTAAGCTTCCACTTCTCCAGATTAAACAACTGCAGTTCCCTCAGTCACTCCTCATAAGTCCTGTTTTCTAGTACCTTCACCAGCTTTGCTGCTCTTCTCTGCACACACTCATGCAACTCAATATCCTTCTTCCAGAGCAGGCCCCAAAACTGACCATATTCAAGGTGCAGTTTCTCCAGTGCCATGTACAAGGGGACAATCTCTTCCCTTATCCTGCTGGCCACTCTATTTCTGATGCAGGTCAGGATGCCCTTGGCCTTCTTGGCCACCTGGGCACACTGCTGATTCACTATGACTCTTTGAGCCTAGACATCCAGCCAGTTCTTCACCCATAGAACTGTACACCTGTCCAAGCCATGAGCAGCCATTTTCTCCAGGAGAATACTTTGGGAAGACACTTCTTGCAATACACTTACTAATAAAATATCTTGTTCAGTAGAAGAATAGCTTCTGAATTCTCTATGAGCTTGACATACTGTAAAAGAAATACAACCTGCATGCTCTGTGACCATCCCCAGCATGGGTTCAGCTGTCTGTGTTCCTATGGCCTGGGACTATTTCTGACATGTCCCCATTGTATAAACCGGTCCCAGACTTCTAAGCAATTTACTAAGCTCTAAAAAATGCCATAGGAATGTCAGTAGGGGGAATCATGCAAGATAAGAAGGGTAAAACTTCAGATAGAGATATGTGATTTAGGGATCTTTAGCAGCTGAAGGATTCAAGGTGAAAAGCAGCAACACAAAAAGGAATAAAACCCTAAAGAAAGAAAGACGGAGTCAGAATATGTTAACTCATCAGCATGAAGGATATGAGCCAAGAGGAGAGGTCAGCTCTCTCATTCCTGACTGGCACTTCAGCCCAGAAAAGCCTCTTCAAGTGGGTCTCTTCAGGGTAGTGAGCACACTGAAGCCTACCCTTGTAGCATTCAGGTGTGATAGCCAACAATTACTTTGTATTGTAAATTTTTGCATATCTTGCAGAATGTCTGTGTACATAGCTAATGGAGCCTGAGCTAATGGAGATCAAACCTTTCCTCAGAGCTCCATAAGGAGGACTTAAGCTATGACAGAGAGTAACAGAAGGCAATTTAGATAGGAGAACTGGAACCTCTTATGAATGTGGTGTAGGATTAAAAATACCCCAGGACAAAGTGCCAGGAGAGAATTTACTCTCCAGAGTATACTAAATGCAGCTGGTCATGAGGCTAGACCTTACCCATGAGACACACGGCAGCATGAGGTTGGTGGAAAACAAAAATCCTTATATACTAAGATGTGATGAAGTGGATTTCAGGAGAACAGAACCATTGAAAGAACAGTCTGCCCTTCACTTTCTCTTCAGGAGTACTTCCATATATTTGCACAGCATTAACATGGTTAACAAGTCAAAATCTGCAACCAAAGTCATGCTGTTTTCTATATATTGAAAATATCAAGGCTGTTAATTTAATTTTTATTTTACACCATTAAGAAAACAATAACCATGACCAATAAGACCATGACCATTACCACTCTTTATAGTCCTTTTTAGTTTTTCTTCTGATTCAATTACATGAATTAAAATGTGTGACATGTCAAAGATATATATTTGGAAGGTCTTTTGAACTTAATATTAGCAGCAGGAGAAGACCTTATGCTTCCTGTTGGTTGTATTCACACAGTTCAGCTGGGCCTTTTTATAGATTAGCGTTTTTTTTATTTATTTTTGTTGTTGGTTGGTTGGTTGGTGTGTTGTTGTTGTTGTTATGAACATTAAATCATACCATTTGGTGAATCTTCTATGTCTTGAGCATTTTGTGAGGTTCACTAGCTGAAGAGCCACCGATTTTTCAGACCTACTGTTCATAAAACCCTCTGAGCTTGGAAATGACATTCAGTGGCAATTAAAAGAAAGTTCATGTATCCAAGATGATGACTAATGGACACAAATTAGACATTGTGTAAAGAATTAAAATTAAAAACTACTATTAGTATAATCAATATTGTTTATAGAAAAATGACTTGCATAGTGCAAAACCTCAACTTGTGATGAGAGACATTTTCCTGGGCCAAATTAGCCGTATATCAATAAGTAAAGAAAATAATTGCATATAAAATATGCCACCTAAACAGCATTTTCACTGTGGAACAATAATTCAAGAACAAACAATTTTCACAGAACTCCCACTAACAGCAGCGTTTCATTATAATCAGTAAGTCAAACATTTACTTAGCATCACTGGTGCTGACAATTAGCCTTTTGTCTTTTTCACATCTGGTGCTTTTAGCAAGATTCGTTTAATCAGAAAGTTTATCCAGATACTAATTTATTTCCTGATACCCTCTTGGTTCATTTGGAAACTTCCATTCATGATCAGAAGATCCTAATTCTTTCATTATCAAGAGATTGTAATAATGACTGTATGAGCAAGTATATGGATATACTAAATACTTATATAAATGAAAATTAAAGGTATGTTTACACTTACTTTATGTATAAGTAAGTGTATATATCCAGATATATTTTACATATATGCAGAAGGTGTTTTTCTTTTTTAGGGGGATGGGGTGGAGTGGGGAGATCACAGATTAGGGCAAAACTCAACACAGGTTTACAGGAATGATACAAAATATGCCTAGATTAAGGACCAAATGTTGTTCCCTCTCATTAATCTTGGAAACAGCAAGACTGTGGATTGCCACCCATATAAATTTAGTCTCATTATCAGTGTTAGTATTGTGAAAATTATTTTTTTAATCAATAGCCAAACAGAAGATAGAAAAGCCCTTTAACATGAAGAGCTTTCCTCTCTCTCTGTTGTTGTTGTTGTTTTTTCTTGATCATTTGTTTGCATTTTTGTTGTTGTTGTTTTTATTTTTTTTCCTTATGGAAACAGCTTTTCTCCTCTCCCTGCCCACTGGAAAATAATGATGAGGTTGAAAAAAAGATTGTCCAGGGTGTGGAATAAATGAAATCTCTTTAAAATATTTCATCATTTTGTTTAATTAGATTCAATTAGACTTTTTTTTTTTAATGCAGCATCAAAAACATCAAAAATAGATAATATATGATTTTAATTTTTTTTGTGGGGGGGGGGGGGGGGGGATCCAAGCTATTAGTAGAACTCACCTCAATTCCATGAAATTTGGACTTAAACTAGACTGCATTGTAGTAAGCTTTCTTGTTTGCATGTTGCCAGTTCATAGTCTGCAACCTTTTTCTAGAACACATAACAGATTCTCATTTCCATCAGTAACCCTCCAGAACACCACACAGCTTCACCTCTCCAGCAAGCATGCAGAAACATCTTCTGCACTTACCCAAATTGCTTACAGCAGACTCCCAACTATGGTTGTAATCTGGACACCTCAAAGTATAACCTTTGGGTTTGTATAGATCTTCACACAAACAAACACCATCCATGATCAATGGTGCTGTGGTTTCTTTAAAAGGAAAGCAATTTAAGTATTTCAAGAAAACCAAGTGAAAATAAAGTTCCTTCTTATAAACATCTTGTTTATAAACCTTGGAGGAAATAGAAAATTAAAGTCAATCTCCTCTTTTTGATGCAATGTCTTTGATGCAGTCTTTGGTAGCAACTGTAATTATGGACTGAGGCGAAAATAAGAGGAAAAAAACTAACCTTCTCTCTCAGCCAACCCTCTTCAAATCCTGAAGGTTCACATGCTGAAATGGCAGAGTAACGTTACCAGACACACCCCTTCCTTCTTTTGCTGAGTGATTCTTAAGCATGTTAAGCAGGATAAGTGATTTTTTTGTCATAGAACAAGAATTTTAGCTGAAATAGAAATTAAAAGAAAAAACAACAAAAAGGGTCTGACAACTATTCTGATTATTTAACATTTAGCCCTTCTATCACTTGGGAAACCTCCTGGAAATATGTTATGTTCCCATAATGTACTCCAGTGATGGCAATGGGATTTACTTCACTGTCAGAAGAGCTTTGGGCTTGTTCTGTAGCTCCTCTAAAAGTCTGCTTTAGTAAAATAACAGCAAGGAGCAGGCAATGTTAGGCAGCCAGCATTGTACCTGGTGCACTTTTGGTGCCAACGTGGTATCTTATTTTGTCCCAAGACAACAGTGAATATAGTCAGCTATGGCACTCCCAGCTGGTGGTCTGCATGTAGCCAGGCTGCTGGGAGGGGAAGGGAATTTAGCTGTGAGGTTCCAGTATTACCTGGCTGCCTTGCAGAGACCAGCCTCCAGCCTACATTATTTAGTACCTTTCACCTATGTCATTTGCATAGTGTTTTAAACTGGTAGGCTGCCATTCAGACTTCTGATTTTATTCAATATAAACAGATTTTTGCTATACTTCACCACCCCTCAGGCAGAGCAAAGTGAACTTTGTTTTATTTTCATGTGAAGAGGTATTCAGTTCTCAAAGGACAAAGCAAAGTCTGTAAAGGAAAAGTCCCCAGCTTTGGAAATGCTGTGCTTGATTTCCCTCCCTGGACATGTCAGAAGGTAGATTGAAGGTATGTTACTTTCCCTTTGAGTGCTAGAGCTCCCTAATGGGAGCTCTAACAACACGAGGATTATGGTGAAACCAGCTCATGTAACAGCTGTTATTTCTAAAAGTCCAGAGAGCAAAAGATAGATTTTAACCTTGCCTTTTTGGTTCCAAAACAAAACAAAACAGAAAAAATAGAAAAGGATATTAGTTTTGTATTGACTTGCAGCTGTCAGCACAAAGGTAAGTTTTCATTGCTGGCTAACTCACTCTTTCACAACAGGACTGTAACCATCTAATTTCTGGCTCCACAAGTTTTTATTTAGTATTTTCATGGCATTCTTTTCTCAAGCATATTTCTTGTGTCAAAGTGGAAATGCTTTAGATATCTTGTGGCTGTGTAAATGTGTGTCATTTCTTAGTCATGTTTGGACTAGACATATATTCATAAGTTAAAAATTTATTTCCCCTACATTGGCATAAACAAATGCTGGAAATGTATTCTGTGTGCTATAATCAGATATTCTTATCAGGATGATTCTCTTAAGAAGCTAATAGATGTTGGATGAAAGAGAAAAGGGATGGAATGACTCATTTTCATGGAGTTTGAAGGTTTAAAAATTAAAATTACCTGCATATCTACAGGCTTCATGAATAAAGACAAATAACTTGTAAATTAGAAAAGTTTCAGAAAAGTGGCTACATTATTTAAACATTTCAATTGAGTGTAATGAATGGTTTTCTTCACAGTAAATAGAATTTATAAATTGTAATCTGACAGATACCGTTATAAAAGCTGGAAGAAGATTTAAAAATCACACACTGAAATAATGTCTATATTGCAGTATCTTAAATTGTATGAAAGCAACAGTTGCACAATGTTTGCAGTTATTTACGTAATGACAGCTTATTAGGGAAAAGATGCCATTCTCTTTATCACATCTTCACTTGCTCCAGAAGTGTTAAGAAGCTTCTTTAATACTGACACTAAACAGTAAAAATAAATCACAGCAGAAGAGATGAATGTATCTCTGGCTGGACAGGGCTGTGATTTTTAACAAAAATTCATCTTGCAGAGCTGGTACACATAGTGGGAGTACAAGAGTGATTAACCACAATTTTAGGGAAAAAGTTTTCCATTAGATCAGTTCTATAAATAATGGCCCTTGATTTTTTTAATTAGTGAGTTTATGTCATGATGTACCAGAGTAGATGCAACCCAGCCTGCATGCTGATTTAACTCACTGTAAGAGCAACCAGCCAGTTACACAGGAGTGATGGAGGGCTTTCTCCTCCTCTGCTGCCATCAGGTCTTGCATGGTGCTAAGCACATCCTACCAGATGGGAAGTAACTGTAAGGATTGCACTCTAAAGTGCAAATTGTCTTCTTTTCCACATGACTGTGTGGCTGTGGGTGTAGATTTGCACACACAAAGGCAGATTAAATTGAAGTGGTTGGTTACTGTGCCTGCCTGCCTACCACCACCTCTCTTGGTCACACCACCCACTCTGTGACAATAAGTGAACCGTGTGTGTAGCTCTTTAGTCTCAGCCTACACAGCTGAATCAAAGCTTCTTCTGGGATCTATGAACATGCTATGTTATAAGCTGAAGAGGTTCAGGAGCTGCTTTATACATGATTACATACTTCTTTTGTAAGAGAACTTAGTCTTACAGCTTCTGGGCAGATTCAAGCCTTTCATAATTATCTCAGGGCCTTAGAAATATGATCTCCACCCTATCATTATTGGTAGTCACAAAAGGATCACAAATGTTATCTGCATTTCTTTAACCAAAGGAGTTTAGGAGTTTGGCAAGTCTGGTGATCAGACTGGAAAATGTTTGATTTTGCATATAAAGTTTTCTGATCCCATTTATCACACTTTATGGAAGTGATATCCAAATATATTTTGTGTTGGTATGGCTATACATTACTTGAGAACAAACTTATTCCCTCTAAAACCACCCAAAATCCTGAGATGTGGCGAGTACCTAGCTTTTATTCCTTCGATAACTGATTAAGAAATTCCAATAAAAGAAGAAAATAACTTCTACAAAGTCAAAGGAATGGCTAAGGCATTGGTCAGTTGTTTTAGGCCAATATGGCAGATTCTTCATCTAGAAAATACACTTATATTTTAAAACCTTGCAGATAGTTTAAGGAATTATATAACAAGAGTTCAGTTTTCACAATAATTTCTGTGAGGTTCCCTTCCCAATTTATTTTTGCAAGAATTAACTTTGCCATGAAAATATTATACAGAGGAGGTGTCTCTCTGATATGTTCTGGGAGCTGTTTATTCCTCTGTGCAATGTGAAAATTGCTCATGAAGTGATCTAGATGTCACCACACATAACAGCAATGCAGAAAAAAATAAAATGGGTAAATTAGAGGCCACTGGTGAAGATAAAGATATAAAAATCTGATTTAGTGAAAAATATAAACCTGTCTTCTTGTTTTGTGATCTGGTTTATTTTTATACAATCTATTTTTTGATTTGTGACTGTTGGTCCAAATTATATTGTTTTAATTAAGCAGAGTTGTTCTGCCAGAAAGCAGAGGGTCCTCAGCCTTCCTCACAAACCTAACTCCTAAAATAAGTGAGGATAACATGCAGACAACAGAGTGCTTTTTTTAAAGATACTCTTATGAATGATTTTTCATTGGTGAGATTTTTGTTTGTCTTTACTATATTATAGCGCTAACCATATGGAGATGTCTTAGTGAGAAATCTGATCCTGCACAGTAGACTTGAACAAACCTATCAAATGTTCGTGCCTGGTCAGGGTATAACAGTATAACAGAACATCTGACTCTGGAGAAATCACTCCAGCTCAGTTGCTTTTCCACAGTATGTCACATATCTGGCATAAATTGCCTTCAGATTTCACTCTTTTCAAGGAGCTGTGCTTAATGACTATGAATTATGTCCAGTCATAAACTTGAGCACTGAAAATCAGGCTTGGGTGGAACCAAGGGACATACAACTGTGAGAACTAACTTTTTATTCAGCTCCTGCTTAACAGCCCTGTATTTCTCACTTCTTTGGGCCTGCTGATTGATTCTCGACATTCTCAGAGATGCCTCAGTCTTAACAGTCCTGAGTACTTCAACACCTCTCTGCTTTTAGCCCTGCTCAGATTTACAAAACTCTGCCCAATCTGTCTTCAGGCCATGCTCCAGTCAGATTGGGAACAGTACAAAATAGCACCTTATCTTTTTTATATTCAGTAGATCTGTAATGCGACAAATTACCCAGCACATTAAATCTCTACCCCCCTCCTTTCTCTGAGGAAATTCAATCTCCATATCCCACCTGATCACTAAACTATGAGACACCCTGACAAAGGGAGCAGAGAAAAAGGCTCATAATCTCTTTTGTTAACTGCATCCTCTTTTGAACAGACTAATTAAAGTTTAATTAAACAAGAGGAAGAAAGACAACAACAAGGACATTGGACCAGGAAGTAGGAGATATGACTTTCAGTTATTGTCTCTTAGGCCAAAGGAAAGACTTGAATTTCTCTACTTGTGAAGCTGCTCCAGCCTTTAAATGATTGCATATTTGTCTTTGGCATGTCTTGTGCCAAAACTGTCACAGGCATCTGGATCTGAAAGAGGTTCAGGGTGATGAACCCCAAACCCTTGGATGGAGGAGAGGGGTTCAGAATTGAAAGCTTCTTGGTCTTTTCTGTAGATCATGAGGCTTCTGACCAACCCTGTCTGTCCCATCTGTCCTTTTACAGGCACTGCACAAGTCCTAATTAGAAATAGGCTGCGGGTTTTTCTGATGCTAGCATGGACCCCAGTAAAGTGCTGTCATTTTCTGGATTGTTTCATACCATCCATATGTTCTTTAATCAACACAGATATGTATGTGTGCCTTTGTAGTACAATTTTCAGAGGGAGAGGCTGAAGGTAAAACTGCCTTTTGCTCTATTCTTTGTTTTATGAACAGACAAGGTTAATAGAAACGTGCCTGCAGCACGCAGTTTTTGTGCTTCACTTAGTATTAATTTCCAAAAGGACAAGGAGATTGCCAAGGAGGAACGGAGCTATGTAAACTTTGGCTTTTGCAGTGCTCCCAAGGAAGACACGGGAAGAAGACAAACAAGGACAATAATGGATTACTTACAGCAACTTACACTGCCACTTGTCAAGAGTGGCCCAAACTGGGCTCCTGACTGAGCACAGCTGCTCCTTCTTGGCTGATCTCCTAAACTCAGGAGTGTCTGTTCACAAACACTCCAGCCAGCACCAGCCCAGCTCAACACATCCACATCCATGTGGCACTGTGCAGTCAGACAGCTTTCAGTCTGAAAGCTGTGCCCGTGTCAGCTGGCCGTTCTTGCCAGCAGAGACGATGAGCTGTGATGCAAAGCCAGCACTACACAGTTCTGGTGTTTGCCTGGTCTCTGCTAGCAAGACTCGCTGCCCTGAGCTGCACCTCAGTCAAACAGGGTGCTGGGACCTAATCCCAGCTAAGAAACACTGTTGGTTCATGATGTGGCAGACAACCTCAACAGGAAGCTTAGATGAAGGGCGCACTGTTCCCAAGACCTATAAACCCAAGCATCACACTGATATGCATGTCATCTGAGCAGAGGGAGGTATTGAAAAGACAAGATAAACACTTATCCTGAGGCTTTTAAAACTGAATGCATAAAAGATGCTCTAAACTTTACACCTTACTTTAATTTTTGTCTGTGTTCCCTGATAATTTAATCTCTATGTTAAATATCAAAAGATAATTGTGGTGGAAAAGATGCTGTGCTGGGAGACACTATAGAGATCTGTCAAGTTTATCAAACTTGCCAGGACAGTTTAAACATTACCAGTGAACATTTTGAGAGGAAGAAAACCTTAGGTATTGGAGGGCTCATTAACCTACCAGAACAAAAAACGATGTCTGGAAGTTAAACCCAAATCCAGCTAAAATTTAGGCACAGCCCCTTTTGGTGATGCAATGGAGTTTATGAACCACAATCAAAGAGTGGCAAATCTTCTCCTGCCATCTCCAGATCACATCCAGATGCCTTCCTGCAGTCTGCTTCACCTGAACACAATTATTTGTCTCAATATAGTGACAGGGAAGAGAACTCTGGTTTCCTGTTGAGGATGGGATATCCCATAAGGTGATGGAAAACACAGTGGTCCTGAGCCACACAGCTGCAGCCTTGGTGGCTTCAGGTCTCTGGAGTAAGGTGCAACCCTGGAGGAAACCGTGACAACCCAGCTCCAGTCAGGTGTGATAATGGGCATGGCAATGTAATGGAGCTGACAAGAAGAATTTCACCAACAGCTGTGAATGCACTTTAAGAGGTGGGTCAAGGGATGGTGGGCAAGAGGAGAAAGAAATTGGAGGCTATTGCTCCTAGTGCAGCTCAGAACTCTTCTCCTCTCTTTAGCATGTGATGCAGGCCATAGATGAGCACAGAACATACATTGTAACTAGGAGAGGGCTGTATTTTTGGCTTAGTAAATTCAGATCTGATTTTCTTTTTAATGCAAACTGCAGTCTATGCCTGAGAGATTAATCAAAAAGATGAAGTAGTTTTAGTATCCATTCAGGAAATGCTACCTTAATCATTGATTTTCTTTTACATTACAAAAAGAAATTATCCGAGAGGCCTCACATCAGGCACTCAGCATTCTTTATATTTGTTGCTAACAGTCTAATAAAAAGATAAGAATTGCTGCTGTCCTGCATTGGTCTATTTCCTCTGTGCCTGGCTGATATACATTATATTTTATATTTAAGTCAATATTTTTAGTTTTATTTGTATTTTGAAATCAAATATTCAGTATTGACCTGTTTTGTTGGGCAAAGAAGACTGCTTCAGATGACTCATTTAAAATATTAACACACATTTAAGATTTTGTTATAACTGTGACTTTAGTTTGCAGTTTTGATTCTAATTAAAAACAGTAAATCTGTCAGAAAAATCTAATTCTATACCTTCAGGATCATTGTAAAACAGGAACATTTCATACCTCAATGTTGTTTTCCAGCAATACATTTTTAAAATAGGAAGGAGAATTGCTTTTAATGACAACATCCCAATAAAGAATTTATGTTAGTGTCTTGCTCCTAAGAGTTCTTCAGTGGTAGCTTCTCACGTTAAAACATCAGAGGGTTTTATACGAAATTCAGTTTTCCATTCAGGTAGTCCATCCGCATTGCAATGAAATGAGGCAAAGTGGGAAGAAAAAAAACAGTCTGCAAAGTCTGCAGTGCCATATCCAGTGAGTTTTAATATATTTTCAACAGAACTTGATGCCAAACCATCAGTTTAAACAATCTCTCCTGCAATGTCTGTTAGAGGAAGAAGGCTAAGAGGGAGTAAATATGATAGTTACTTCTCCTGCTGCCTTGTTTTGTATTCACAGTAATTTTTGTTGCTATGCATTTATTAATTCCTTTATCTACCAATTTTCTGTGACTCTGGGGAGCTGTTCCAAAGCCAGAGGGACAGGTACGGAGCAATATTTTCCAGAAACTTGACATGATGTTTATAGCTCATAGCTGAAAGATACAAACATTGTGAAATGGGCTGTGAAAATCTCTCCAGTAAAATTGAGCAAGTGTTTTAAGATATCTTTATATGTCTGGTAATGTGGGGATAACTGTCAGTCACCTTAATACAGACCCAAAGTTTTCCCTAATAACTATTCATAGGAACAACATCCACAATGTGAGATTTTTATGGGCAGGAGACTAGCACTTGAAGGCTGGGAACAGAAATTATCTCTGAATATGTAGGGCTGGTATTAAACTCATGAGGTTCAGATGTGGACCCTTCTGCCATCAGGCATGGAGATAGACACTGGGACTATCTGCCTCCCAGAAACTGCTTCTCCTGGGGGAAATTTTGAATATTATATTAAGGATTCAGGTTTTGTGTTGCCTCCTTTCTCTCCTGGGTCCTTTGAATCATAAAATCATAGAAAAAATCAGGTTGTAAGGGAGCTCTGAAGGTCTTGAAGTAGGGCCAGCTTTGAAGTTAGATCAAGTTGCTCAGGGCCTCCTCTGGTTAGCTTTTGTACATCTCTTAGGTTGGAGCTTTCACAGCCTCTCTGGGCAACTAGCTCTGGTGTGCAACCGCCTTCACTGTGAATATTTTTTTCAATATATGCAGTTGCAATTTTTTTGTTTGTTTGTTTTTATTTTTGTTACAACTTGATTCTATTGCCTCTTACCCTATTAGGCAAGGACACTTATTTGTACATCCATGAGAAGAGTATGGCTCTACTTTTTTCTTTGAGGCAGCTGAAGGCAGCGATTAGGTGCCCCCCATGCCACCTCTCCTCTGTGCTGAACCAGCTCAGGTCATTCAACCTCTCCTCATGGAGCAAGTGCTCTAGCCCCAAACAGCTTGGAGGCCTCTAGTGAACTTGTTCCAGTTTGTTCATGCCTTTCTTGTGCTTAGCAGCCCCAAACTGAACCCAGTAGGACAGATGGAACCCTACAACTAGTAAATAGAGAGGAAAAGTTATTCCCGTGACCTACCGGCTGCACTTTTGCTAATCCCTTATGAGGCTGACCTTCTTCACCACAAGGACATGCTGTCCACTCTTGTCCATCAAGACAACTTGGAGGTTTTTTTCTTCAAAGGTGTTTTCTAGCCAAGCACTGCATAGTCTGTGTTGTTGCACAGGGTTATTTCATTCCAGGAGCAGGAATCTACATAGGTTGTTGTTAAAGTTCATGAGGTTCCTGCCAGTCCATTCTTCCAGCTTGTTGAAATCTCTTTGAATAGCAGCTCTGCCCTTAAGTGTGTCAACTGCTATTCTCATTTCATGTAATCCACTGTCTTTTTGATGGTAGATTCTACCACATTGTCCAGGCGAAGACACTAAATAGTATTAGCCCCAGTATTAACCAGTCATGGCCAACTATCAGGCAGACTTCAAATGATTGATCATTACCCTTGAAATCTGAAGGTCTATGCAGCCACCTGTCTTGTAGCTTACCCTTCTAGTGTACGCGTCGTGAGTTTGGCTACAAGGAATTTTGCATCCTTTCACATAAAGAAGCCTGGCTTCAAGGGGAGGAATGGAAATTTCCTCCTTCCTCCTTTATTTCTCCTGTTCCTTTGTCTTTTCTGCAGATCTCTCACTGTGTGTGTGTTGTAGCCTCCTTTGCTTACATAAAAGGTGAGTGGCAACATAGATTTTTGTTATAATTTTTGAATGAAAAAGACTGTTATTCTAGGCTGTCGCTGCAAATCCAGGGAGGTCTAAGTATGCTTGGTGTAGTAAAGACATCTGCTTGCTGTGCTATATTTGAGCTGGCATTGAGGCTCTCCCACGCATTGAACATGGCATTGATGCTGAGGCTTTTTCTCTCTCTGATAATTTATGTCTGTGCATGGATTCCTACTGCCTAAAAACAGATTGGACATCACATATTCCTGTTCCCAGCACACTGTCTGTTTTCCATCACCACTCTTCCTTCTCTGCTGTCAGAGATAGATGGGGGAATCTACCCTTGATTGACCATCCAGACTGGAGAACTGTCTGGAAGCTACTGTCTGTTCCTTTTGCCCATGAATCTGACCTGAGTTTCCTTTCCACAGGAAGAATAAGAATTGAGATGGGAAGAGAAGAGGGTGTGATACAAGCACAAGCCAGGAAGGCAGCGTGTACACCAAGACAGACTGCTACAGGTACACTTAATATCGGTCAAGGTGACGTTCTGCAGGTAACACTGCAGATTGTTTTCCATCTGCAGTCTCAGTATTAGCACAAGACTTCACATATACCTGGTCTACGTGCTGGAGACTGCAGCTCTAGCAATCAATCCAGTATTTATGCAGTTAACTATGAAGTAGTCATGAAACTTGCTCTCAGCAAGTGGTGAGAGATCAAGTTTTGAATCTTTGTATTCTGTCACTTTTTTCCACAGCTTTTCATAGTAAACAAACACCTATGCCAGCAAGTGCTTGAGGTGACTAGTGTTTCCATCTTCTTGTAAGTGTTCATTGTAATGCACGATTTCCCCATGCAGACAGTGTTTTCTGTGCTGTTTATTAGTTGAGTATACACTGGTGTGTGTCATGTCTGGGAAGCATGAAGAGAAAAACTTCTAAAATGATTATTAAAAAGCGTAGAATGAGGCACATGTTAAGTGGCACTCCCTTGAAGAAAGCACCACCCACCATTTTGCTTGGCTGAACTTTCTGTCTCTGCCTGGGATTTGCAATCAGTTCCCTGCTAAAACTCAGTGCCTTTAAAAACCCTTTATAGGTACTGTTTCTCTTTCTAAAAAGAAGGCTATGAGAGTAAGACATCTCCTTTTGATGTGGTAAATAAGACAACAGTCAGGGCAAACATACTTGGGATAGTATAAATCTGAATACAAGTTTTCCACCTGTCAAAGTTTACTCCTGCTGTACCCAACAGACAAGAGTAATCTTCAGGTGGCATGAGAAGGGTGGCTCTAACAGTATGTTTTGTTGAAGGTGCTGCCCTTTGCATGCAAAAATATGAGTGAAATAAATTCCTATTATCCTATAGCAGAGGAAATTTGGGGCATCTCAGTTCCTGTCTTAATATAAAACAGGAATTTTATTTTGAAAAAAAAAAAAAAAAAGACCTTTAACTAGATTATACAAAGAGGATTTTTCAGAGGGATTTAAGAGCCTCAGTCCTAGGATGCTCTAAGGCACTGGCTTGAGCTATAAGGATGGAGAAAGAAACTTTAATCAGGACTTCCTATTTGGATTCTTATCCATTGGGGTCTTAGGGAGCACACAGGGTCTCCAAGTTTTTCCCCCGAGGTATGGTTAAACTAAACAATCAGGCCCTATTGAAAGGAGAGACAAATATCCCCAACTAGTTTCAGTGCAATTAGGTCGCACAGATCTACACTGTCTAGGTTTTGGTGGCTCTGTACATACCCAGTGCAAGGAACTAAAACACTCTGGGCTTTTGGCCCTCCAAAAAACCTCTCTCCCCATAATTGCTATGTGTGGAGGAGCCAACATGTCTTATGACTGTTTATGCTTCCTCCACCACTGAGAATACACATATATCACAACCTTCACATCACCTACACACTGCTGAACTTACTGAATGTACAACAAAATTATTTCAATAATTAAACTGCAAAATTATTAAATTACTTGAGAGACTCCAGCAGGAATATTAGAATTTTTATATCTTAGAATATCAAGTCCTCTTAAATAAGAACATATAACAGCAATAGCTGTTGAGTACATCGTGTCTCACAAGCGCAAGTTGTACCAGTAAAGAAAGCCAAGGGTAGAACTGTCTGAAAAGTAAAAATACAGGTTTTGTTTTTAACCAAGTTTACTTTCAAGGCCTGGGCTTTTGGGCACACTTCACTATGCTCAGCCTAATTTACTTTTATTATTTTTGTTGCTATTTTTGTGTTGTCGGGTTTTTGGTTTTTGTTTTTTCTTATGGTCATTTTTCGCCCCATTTTATTTGTTATAAAAGTGTTTGTATATTTCTTACTCTTAAAGATGATTTAGAAAGAAAACAAACAAACAAACAAACAAAACCCTACAGACTACAAATGTAATCATGAGGCTGGCAATCAGGTTCTCCTGACTAGAAATTCCTGACTGTGTTTTTCTTTTCTATATCAGTTTTAATGCTGGCTTTTGCAGCACAGCCTAGAAATCAAGCAGAAAGTCACCATGTACTTTTTGGTGTGAACACACGTTCTATTAACCTCATCTTTTAACCATCAACCTTTTTTCTTTGGCATGAAGACCCCTTTGGTGGAAGCTATTTTAAAAAGCAATTTATTGCTTTGCTTTTTGTCCATTTATGATCACAAATAAAAGAACATTTTGAGGAATAGCAGTACTGCTTTTGCTTCATGTCATGAACAAGAAGACTGTTGCGTGAAGTCCAAAGAAGCACGGAAGAATCATGAAAGATTCATACTTGTCATGTTTTCACAAGGTGGATTTAACTGAGGAAAAGCCATTCCGAAACCACAGAAGGGAAACGTGTGTTGCATATGCTATTGGATACACTCAGATGGTGAGAGGAATGTGTGACATGCTGCTCTGTGCTTGAAAGCGGTGTTTTTCATTCATTCTTTTTGTTTAGCAAGCTCGGCTTTCCACAGGAAGAATTACTGTGAATTCAACAAGTGTGGAGGTGGACAAAGTCAGACACTAGTCTGGCAGCCAGAGAGGATGGTGGGCTCCTGGTGCTCCCTTGTACCCCACCAGTATCCCCTTCCCTCTTTGCTGCAGCTTGCCATGGCTGCTGCTCGCCATGCACAAGGCTCTACCCTCTGAGAAGTGATGCTGCTGGGTTTCCTCCAGGCCCTCTTCTTTGGGCAAGGTGGAATAGGGAAATTTATGAAAGGCATTTTTCAGCCCCCGTGCAGCTTCCTTCCTGCAGCTTTCTCTCAACCTGTGCCTATTTTACATAACATTCATTCTTGCGGCATGTCTCATTTAGCCTCTGGGCTAAGTGGAGTGCGTAATGGTTCAAGCCAGTTGAAGATTGTTCCTTCATGCAATGAAACTGTGTTTGCTTCATTTGCCATTAATGATAAGCAAGAAGTTCTGTAAATCAAACAGCCTTTCTTTTACTCTGCTACAGAATTATTCATAACAACAATTTCATTTGGCATTCTATTAAAAGATTTTAATTTCTCCAGATGGAAGTCGATTTCTATTCTCTCTTTCCCATTACTTTTATTTATGTTAATATTGTAAGGGCAGTCTGACACGGGGTCTTTCATTTAAAATGCATAAAAAATAAGGAAACTGTGAACAAAATGATTTCTTACCAGTGCCATTTTCTAGCTATTATGTTGCAGAATGTAAAAACTCTGAAGAGCATGATGTAATTTTGTTTTTGACTCTGCTTATAAAAGAAGGGATGGAAATACAGAGCCATCTTATTTGCTGTCATTGCGGAGGCGGTGAGCCAACCCATTTCTCCCGTTGTGTCTTTTCCTAGAAAAGGACTCATCCTTCCTCTCCATTTAAATGCTCCTTCATCTGAAGGCACTCACACACACCTCCAATTACACTAACTCCACATGTTCCTGCTGTGCTGGCTGTTCCCTGCAACGTTTTCCTTTCGCTCTGCCCTCAGACATTACTCTCTTCTTGGAAGTGGTGTATTTTCAGGCAAGACCCAAAGTCTGCAGAGCCTCAGTGGTTTCACCTATGCAGCTCACAGCAAGACACTCACCCCATGCTGCTGCTGCAGCCAAGCACCGATGCTCTCACTGCTTGCAGGCTTTCTTTTAACCCCCAGCATTGGTGATTCTCAAAAAGGCTGTTAAACAGAGCTCCTCTCTCCCCGTCTGACTGACACCAGATGTGCTGGGTTTGGCTCAGCTGGAAGCAGTTCTTCCCATGTCTTTTGAGGTGCTCCCACAAAGCCCGTGGCTTGTTCATTAGCAAAGCGTTACAGCTCATAGGCACACTTAATTAGTACTTATGAATAAAAGAAAAGTAAGGAGGAAAATCAGGGGAGAAGGAACAACAAAAATGAACTGGAAGAAAAATAATGTAAATCCATAAGAGCAACTCACCCCAAATGTTAATAAAATGTATATTGATGCTGTAGGTTTTATAATGATTTTTCATTCCCAGCCTCTCCAACATAAAGCAAATGTTGTGTGGCATGAAGTCCAGCCAAACCAGCACACACACACACATGCATATCGGTCATACAGGCACCTCTCTGGTGCCAAATAGCCAGGAAACAGAAGACTACTTCAACAAGGAGAACAGAATAACTGTGTGCGTGGTTGTCATTAATGCCATCATGAATTTTTTAACAACCAGCTGAACTGGAGCTACCAGGCTCACTTTACTTGCCTTCCTATGGCTGCAACTCATTGTTAAGATTTATTTTTTTTTCACAACTATATTATAAAAAGCTTAAAAACATGTACTGTGCTGCAGAAGTGACACTTTACTCTCTCAACAGCTAACTACAGGCACCAAAAGTCTTCCTGGAAAAAAGCTATAGTCTCAAAAAATCCATTGACTACAGGAGAATAAATATATTCAGAGCCTCGCTGTTAGAAGTAAGTAATTTGGTGTAGCATGTAACTAAAGATTATACCCTGGTATAGAAAATACACATATAGGCTGAACAGAGGTTAAGTATCACTTTGGGCATAATTAATGTCCCAAGCCTTTTGGTTGCTTGACAGTGTGATTCTACTCCAACTCTTTTAAGATGGAGAGCTGTTTCTGTGGTTGTATTCAAAAGTGGTCCAGTGGGCTTAGCACAGCCAGTGAATCCTACTTATCCACTAAGCAATACGCACACTTTACATTTTCTAAGAGAATGAATCAGTGAGCAGAAGAAATCTTTTCATCAGCTATCAAGGCGTCTCAACTCTTCCAGGATAAATAAGCCCAGAAAAAGCAAGGAGTTGTAGCAAAATTTGCTATTCCTGTCGGAGCAGAAGGTCGTGACTCAAACTTTTTTATTTCCTTTGACTCCGAATAGCGCCAGTGAGTCATTTCAGGGGAGAGAGGCTGCCCGTGAGCCAAGGGTTGGCCACCACTGTCTCCTTCTATCTGTCTGTTTATTCTGGGTTTTCACACCCTCTCCGTGTGCTACTCTTTTTAATAGCAACAGCAATGTCCCAAAACACGTTAGCCTGGAAGACCTATTTCCAGTTTGTGCCCTAGCTGTCAGCAGTGATCATTTTCCACCAGAAATTTGATTTTATGGCAATTCTGTGTAGCTCCAAAACTTCCTGTCAAAACTCGCCTTATCAGCAGGCTGTCGGGTAAGGAGGGGAACCGAGCTTCTCATTTTTAGCATTAGGCTGAAGAGAGAAAAACAACCATGACAGGTCAGATGATCCAGGTCTGGGTAATAGGAAACAAACATTGGGTTGGGACTGAAATAATTGAAGAGCCAAAGGATTTATTTGCCAGCAGAAATAATTCAGTGAAGATAAAGGCCTTGTGCTCTCTTTCCCTTCCAGCATATCTTTGCCCCCAAGCTGGGTCAGACTCAAAGCTTGTCAAATAAATTAAACAAATCAAATACAGTCCATAGCTTTCCCTTCACAAAATTCACTTTATGAATAGTCTGTGGATATTCTCAAATCATTATGCCAGCTCTGTAATTATAAAGGGAAAAAGGATATTTCATGGAAATTTCATCTAACACAATCTTTAATGAGTAGCACTCAGCACATGAGCCCTAGAGTTGCTGTAAGGCTTTTTCCTTCCTAATTTGCAGTTTTCATCTAGCTTTTTCAAGAACCTCCTGCCATCTCAAGAGGTGCAGCGCACTCCTGCACCAGGGAGTTTGCCCCCACTCCCCTGCAAACAGAGCTGACTTCCCCATCAGGAGAAAGCAGTTTTACTTTCTCCTGCAAATGTTGAGGCATAGGGCAATTCTCAGCATGGGGCAATTCATTATAATCATGGAAAACAATCATGGAGAGGCTTGAGCACATCCCTTGCTTTGTTGCCTTGTTCCTTTTTCCCCTTCTTTCCTGAGCAGTCATTAGTCCAAGTGTCCCTGCAGTCAGCAGTAAAGCTGGACCTAGTGCTACTCCAGTAGGCTGCATCACGCTGATGCTTTGTTTCATGAGATTCAGAGCCATTTGGGCACCTTGTGTCTTTGGAAAACTCCCAGAAGATGCTCATCAGTTTGGAATAACCATCTTGTTAACTTTTGAAATTTTTCAGTGTACAGTACTATACCTGAGGGCGTTCTGTACACATGGAGGTGGAAGACACAGAGGCACCTGAAAACACTGCTTTAGTCTATTGTTCAGATTTAATTTGCTCCATTCAAAATGTCCTTCAGGTCTTGTTCTGACAGACACATGGGCTATACCCAGGCAAGAATTGGCAATGAGAGCAAGCACAGGCAGACTGAAGGATGGCAAGTATCAGCCCAGAGGGAATCAGCAGGGGAGAAAGAAATACGGATTAAAACAAGTTCTGTTTCATGCATTAGGCAACTGGAAATGATAAGCTTTTTTTCTCAAGTTCTAAGGTTTGACTGACTTAGGATGAAGAGCCCTACATTGTTATCCTCAGTGGCTGACTAGAAACAAACAAGACCCCTAGTCTGAACACAACGGACTTTAAAGCTGATCCCTACAACGCTATTTTGCATCAGCATTACAGTAACTAGAGAATGAAGCCTTATTAAATGCCTTGAGACTAGATCTCTGGCTGTATGGTACCATAGCTTCCTGTTTCTATTAGTGCAAACCCTATAGGAAGACAGCTGAAAACTTCTCTGGGTGTTTTGTATGCAGTATGTGGGTATCCTGATCAAGCCAAATTTCTTCTTCACTTCTGCACCAGCAAACTTGTTCCGACCACGGCTGATAATGGGAACACAGACTGCAGGAATCTGTCCTTAGTACAGCTTGCTTCATAAAAACCTCATATGTAACAGACAAGAGAACAAAAGGACAAAGTCAAGGACAAAATGTAATTCTTAGAGAGGAAAGCAAGTTGAAGTTATTAAGACAGACTGAGGGCTCAAAGTGTGCTAGTGGGGTTCATTCGGTTCCTACCTTCTCCAGATTTCATGTTAAAAATGTTCATGAAAGTTTAGATTCTATTGAAATAGATGTGTTGAATACTGAAGTTGAGACTGAAATATCAAAAGCATTAAAAATGCTGATTTTGAATCTTGTGAAATGGAAATTCATGTCTCCTATTCTTCATCCCTGTCGCTGAGTTCCTGCATTACACGGGAAGGAGGGAGCTGACACTCACCCTGGTACAAACACATCTCTCCTGCACCCCACGTGACATGCTGTGCCAGCTGGCAGCCCTGCCTCCACGGCAGCTCAGAGATGTACCACCTCTCCTCCCTCGTAGCTGAGCAGCCGAGTCCTTCCCCGTCCACTTCAGGGAAGAGGCATCAGCTTCACCTGGCTGTAAATGCCAAAAAGACAACAGGAAAGCAGGCTCTGTATTTCAAAGTACACAATGCAGTTTGTTTGAGCACAGCATGCAAACAGCTGATCAAGCTACAAAGCATTTGTTTAAGCCAGAAGTTGTACTTAAAATTGAAGACAGAATGAAAGAAATGAAACAGAAATTTTGCCTCTCAGCTCCTCAGAAAGTCTCCAGCCAAGGAAGTCCCCTCTTGCTGTCATCAGTACCCATTTTCAGGCAGTATCAAGTCACTTGCAGCAGTTTTTCAAATGCAGCTGAGGTGGGACATGGGATGTCTCAGAGGGCAGAGCCAGTTTGACAGCTTCAAAACAGCGTAAGGGGTCAATCTACTTCTAGCTGCTGCTTTTAACTTTAGGGTTCAAACAAATTCATTGTGGCCTATCATCATCACTGCTGAAAGAAATAATTCAGGTTTCAAAAGCTACCTGAATCCCGGTGCTGCAGATACATAAGATCATTTGATACAGCCTGAATCCAGGTCAGGAGGAAATGAAAGCACATAGGCCAGGCAATGAACGTGCTCCTGAGGGCACAGCACTGCTGCCGCACTGTGCCGTTTCCCTTGTTTCAGATGAGCTTTACCATCTCTGCTGCTCAGGTGTCCTGTGCTCCAGCCTCAGGTGTGCCACTGAGCTGAATGAGGCACGCAGAGTCTGGGACCCAGAGAAAGTGCAGAGACAGAACTGGAGTCCTCAAGGCTTGTGTGCTACATGGTGTAACACACAGGCTTCGGTGTACAGCAGTACCTCATTACTTTACATTTCAACAAAGTGAACTTCAGACTCTTCCAGAAAAAAACTTGCAGCATTTCCACCTCCCAACCAAAACTCCACAGTATGCTTTTCTAAAGAGAAAGTGTGATTTTTCCAAAAGTAATAGCAATTCATTACAAATCAAGTTGAAGCATCACTTA
Source organism: Anser cygnoides (assembly GCF_040182565.1). Taxonomy (NCBI): domain Eukaryota; kingdom Metazoa; phylum Chordata; class Aves; order Anseriformes; family Anatidae; genus Anser; species Anser cygnoides. Next base: position 34,471,687 of record NC_089873.1, read on the forward strand.
TCAAACTGAGTACTACGCCTGGTACGGTCACAAAGACATTGGATTTTGACTTAAGAAATACAAGTACTATTCTCACATCAGAACCACAGCTGGGCAAGCCAGCCATTGCCAGTTGTTCCTTTCCTAATCTTTAGTAATATTGATTCTTTAGGGAGGAAGCTGTCTCTGTGTACGTGTCCTTGCAACCTGGAGTACAAGCAGTCATTCTTGCAATATATATTATATATACACATTTTCTTTTTGGCTGTTTTCCTCACAGAGACTGATTTACTGCTCAGATCCTTGGGTCAGACCTGTCCAAGAACGTAGTTACAAGGCAGGAATTTGACAATATATATACAGAATATCAATTTGTCCTATCTCATCAGGTATCAGGACAAAGACTTTTGCATACTCAGTTGTTTGTTATCATAATTAGTATTTGTGCCTAATGGTTCACTTCTTGCTTTAAAGCCCAGGTAGAGGTTTTGTTTGTTTGTTTTTTGTTACAAATGGACAAGAAATCAAATTTATCTTTTCCCCTGTCACAATAAACTTTATAAATTTAACAGCTGCTGGAAGAGAACAATAGCTTGAAGATAAAAAGAAGTCTGAAAAGCAAACATTGCTTTCTAAATACTAGCAGAAAGTAAAGGATTCCAGTGTATCCAACCACAACTGAATTTGGCAACCACTTGAATAGGAAGCAAGAAAAAAATAAATAGAAGGAATTTCCTTAGTTTCTGTGCTGTACCTCCTTCACTTTATAAAGCCAGACACTAGAGAGAGATTCCTACAAAATGGAGTCTGTAAGCAGAGCTATTGAAAGCTTTCAGAAACAAGACTTGAGCCAAAATTTTTAGAAAACTAAAAGGAGACTTCAAATGATACTTGTAGGGGCTAAGCTGTTTGCAACTAATTGCAGGAAAGAAAAGGCAGTGGAGAAGAATGTTTGAACCTGATTGAAAACAGGAAGGACGCAGTGAAAACAGACTGAAATTTGGAGAGAGGGATTCAGAACAAGGTGTCACATAACTAAAAAGATCTCATACAGAGAGTTTAGGTGAAATAGGACAAAAAGGGAACAGACGTATAAAAACACATGCATCTTCAGCGCTGCAATCAGGCTGAACAGTATGCTCAAAAGATGCTACAACAACGAAAAACAATTTCACCTTTTATTCTAAAATTCTTATTTTCCCTTTTCCTAATCAGAAAAGCTGGTAAGGCCAGACTAAGCACTAATGTAATTCCAGGGTCTTCAGCTGTGGTGGTTTTACTCAGGTGGGCAGCTGAGCTCCACAACTGCTCTCTCACTCCCCCTTTTCAAAGGGAAAGGGGGAGAAAATGTGATGGAAAGGGGTCAAGGGTTGAGAAGGACAAGGAGATTGCTCAACAACTATCATCATGGGCAAAACAGACCTACCACAGGGAGATTAGAGAAATTTATTACCTATTACTAACAAGGTAGAGAAGTGAGAAAAAAAGGAAAGAAACTAAAAATACCTTCACCCAATCCACCCTCTTCCACCTCCTCCCTCCGAGCAGCACAGGGGAACAGGGAATGGGGGCTGTAGTCAGTCCCTGAAACTTCATCTCTGCCGCTCCCTCACGGTCCCTCTCTGCCCCTGCTCCACGTGGGGTCCCTCCCACGGGATGCCGTCCTTCCCGAACTGAGCCTGCGGGGGCTGCCCACAGGCAGCAGCTCTTCAAGAACTGCTCCCACACGGCTCCGTACCACGGGGTCCATCCCCCAGGAGCAAACTGCTCCAGCACGGGTCCCCCACGGGCGGCAGCTCCCCCCAGACCCCCTGCTCCTGCGTGGGCTCCTCTCCACGGGCTGCAGCTCCGGCCCGGGGCCTGCTCCTGCGGGGGCTCTCCATGGGCCGCAGCCTCCTCCAGGCCACATCCACCTGCTCCACCGGGGGCTCCTCCACGGGCTGCAGCGTGGAGATCTGCTCCGTGTGGGACCCATGGGCTGCAGGGGGACAGCCTGCTCCACCAGGGGCCTCACCACAGGCCGCAGGGGAACTGCTGCTGCGTGCCTGGAGCACCTCCTGCCCTCCTGCTGCACTGGCCTTGGGGGCTGTATGGCTGGTTCTCTCACATTTTCTCACTCCTTGCTCTCCAAGCTGCTGTTGTACAGCATTTTTTTTTCCTTTTCTTAAATCTGCTCTCCCAGAGGCACAAACAACATCACTTATTGGTTCAGCTCTGGCCAGCTGTGGGTCCCTTTGGAGCCAGCTGAAACTGGCTCTTATGGAACAATGGGGCAGCTTCTGGACTCTTCTGACACAGGACACCCCTGCAGCCCCCCAATACCAAAACCTTGCCACGTAAACCCACTACATTAGCAGACTTGCATCTGCGAATGTTAAACGAAGACTAGATTCAAACACAGGATGCGTTCCTGAGGGGTCAGGCTAGTTTTCTGCTCTCTCAAGGATAATCATCAAGACCAATCAATCACTTTTGCAAGGTAACTCTGTACTTTGAATAACATAACCCTAAGAAATACATGTTAAGGAAGTTCCCAGAAGATCATGCAAAGGCAGCAGTTATTCAAGTGCAGCTCAGAACACCATTGGTTCTGTAGGATCAGAGAAGGAAAAATAGCGTGATTGATAGCTGCTATGAAAAAATCTACAGGGCGAGTTTTGCCTGAGGAGAAGTGAGAATCAACAAATATGCGGCGCTGTATTAAGGCCCTTGTTGCTCTTCTTAGAAAAGCACTAATTTGCTGAAAGAAATCTAATGACAGAAGACTCACATAGTCCCCCTCTTTGCTAACATTTGTTACAGTTGTCATCATATAGGACAGCAGGAGAGGAAGAGGGGAACGTATATTTAATACCCTGAATTCTAATAGTGATGGTAAAGTGATTTCAAGCTGCCTAGACATCACAGCACCCGAGCACAACTTCAAAAACTTTATACACTTAGTCTGCCTCTTCTTCTGTTTTAACGCTGCTCAGTAAGTTTTCATGGGAGGAAATATCTCTCATAAGATACCCAGCAGTTCCCAAATAAATATCAAGATAACAAGCTTAGATTATGTCAATGGAAAGAAGTGATAGCAAGTGTAAAAAGGGACAAGCCTAACCAACAAAGAGCTCTTCACCAATCTCAGAAGAGAAAAGCATTCAAGTAATGGAAATTAGGACAAATTATTTAAGAATTAAGAGCAACAAGAAAACACAGGCACAGTAACAGAACCAAAAAAAAAAAAAGGAAAAAATAAAAAGCAGTAGACAAGAGATTGCTCTGTAAGTGCATTTGCATAAAAATAAAAAAACAAAAACACCATCAAGGGAAGTGTTAGTTATGCAAGACGAATGAAAATGAATGAACAGTTTGATGGCTGTTTCCATTTCAGTTTTCCCTAGTGATGGCAACTACAAGCCACTGTATCATTGACAAAAAAAGGTCTAGTAAAAGAAAAGAACATAGAAGAACAAATGTAAGTTTCCTGAAGTTAGATTTTTGCAGATTGTCTAGGCCCCAAAAGACTTCACTATAAGACAGGCTAAAAATTGGCTGAGGCAGCATCAAAAGCAGTAGCAATAGCTATATTTGAGAACTGGCACACTGACATCATCTGTTTTTAAACAGAAAGGCAATGGAGAAGAGAAGCAGTGAGGACTTTTTGACCAGAGTCAAGACCATTAATTCTTAATTCTAAAAAAATATTTTGGAACAAATATCCAGACTATATTAATTTATGCCTTCCACAGTAACTGACGTAAGTTGGCCAAGAATAAGTTATGTTAAAACCCTCTTTTTCACATTAGTCTAATGACAAATAGTAGATGAAGTATCTTGATGTCTGATTATCACAGGACATCCTTATAAACAAGACAGAGAAACATGGCTCACATGAAAATACTACCGTATGAATGCAGATAGCTAGAATTATCAGAAAGAATTAAAAAAACAGTCTACTGTGAAAACAGAGAGCTGTAAGAATGTTTTGCAGAAATGTCCTAGGATCAGTTCCACTGACATTCTCGCTCTTCACCTAGGTGATAAATAGAAAATAATGAATTTGGATATCTTCCAGATCTACTGGACGACAATATTCAGAGTAAAAATGATAATAGCAAGTGGTCTAGAAAACTGTAACATTTAATACTGAGAAGAAAAACGAATGATCAGCTGTACAGATTCACCTCACACAACGAGATTCAAAAGTTAAGTCTGAATCAGCCAGGGCAATAAATATGACCTCAATTTTTAACGCCTTAAATGCCACAGCATTCAAGCATAGCACTGGGACATAGCTATTCCATGGTTAAGTTTCTATAAACTGTTGACCTTAGACTTTTTCCCCCCCGATATGACAGAAATACAGCCACTAAGAGGGTGTTGAATTAAAAAATAATAAAATCTTGCTCCCTCCAAAAATAATTATTTACTTGATTTACTTCAGATTTTTGAATTTCCTCCATTTTTCATTAAACTCTTCAGTTCAGAGACTTAGTAATACCTATAGCAATTTAGAAGGGAAAAATACTGCCATCTCCTGGAGGAAGTGAAGCTTGCAGCTCTCTTAACGTGTTCATCTTGCATGCTTTCTATGCATGGAAAAGCAACCATCAGATCTTGCATTTAGAGATATAAGCAGAAAGCTAGGGTAGAGTGCAATACGCAAGGTAAATCTTGGTGGCCTAAATTCAGTAGTGGCATGAACCAGGTCCACCCATCCACCCCAACAAATTCTACATGTGTGAACAGCTTCCTTTCAACCAGCCTTCTTCTTCCTCATGTACAAATCCTGAAGATGAAACTATATAAAAGTAGGAGTGGGACCAGAAACCAAACGTTGCAGTTTGTTTTCATTAAAAGCACAGCAGACTGGATGAGGTAGAGTTAAGCGACTCCTGACCTACAGTTTTCATATCTTTCTGTTATCATCTTGCTTTTACTGATCTGCATTTGAATCACCTGTTTTTCTCCAACAGCCTTTAAGCAGCAGCTTCTGAGAACATACCAAATGCTCTGAGTATAACCTAGTCAGGTATACAACTGTGTTCTTGGGTCACTGAACAGATTACACAACAAAAATAACAGTCCATTAGAGGCTATTTTATATCTACAAAGGTGTATAAAATTACTTTGGTAACTACTTTTTTTAAAAAAACACATCTATTAGCTACAGAAGTATCTCTGATACATTATCAAAAGTGATTTACAACAGGGAGTGTGGGGGGGGGGGGGAAGCCAGTTATCTAGTAACTTGGGACACACCTAGTAATAACAGTTCACGTGGTAGGTAAGCTGCAAACAGCATTATATAAAGGCTCATTCATTTCCCTAACAACACTGGCTGTTGTCCTAGTGCTAATTCTGTTCCAGGGCTAATTCAGAGCTACATTAGGAATCTACTGCTCTATTCATGTCAGCTACTTCGAGCCAGCCTGAGAATGTAGCTCAGTTATGTTTCTTCCCTGGATTATATCTGAAACGTTACACAGCTGTGAATGTTTTAAAATTAGTTTTCTAACACCAACTACACAGCATGTAATATTCATACCTTCTCCCATTGATCCCTCTTTGAAGTTTGAACTCTCTTTTTAATGCTATGTTTAATTATTCCTCTGGAAAAGACCACAACTATACCAAACAAAAGCAGTAATGTCAGAAGGCTTCCACAGGCAGAGAAGTATTAGGAAAGCACAAGGTTTGAATGAAAATAAGCTGACAGAATGTATCAACAGGATGAAAAATACTGGTCAAGTCTACAACACAGACCAATTTTTGGCAGCCATTACTTGAATAATACAATTATGTCTTAAAGTGTATTTATAAGTGCTGTTACTTCCTTCTTCTGGTCATGGGAACAGTTTATTACGCATTTGCCTGATGCTATTTCATATCTAAGAAAATGATGTGATTTCATGCCTTTGTCTTCTTTATACTGGAAAGATATTCTGCTCAGCTTTCTGACACTTCTTAAGAACTGTACGCGGATAGGAAAAAAAGACCCTAAAAATAAATTTGGTAAGATTATTGTAAAAGTACTCTCCAAAGACAAAAGTGTTTTTCTCTATACTTTTTAATTTCATAGTATTTGACTTTCTTCTATTCTGCAGTTACAGTTGAGGTTTACAGGAATATCTCAGCTGTTAATGCTTTTGGATAAGCTGAAGTAAAGGAATTCTGGAATTTTTTGTTCATTGTAACTCAGGTTCTCTGCATATTATGCGTTATGGCGTGGTCTGTCTTGGAGAAGAGTGATTTAGGCACTGGAGTTAAAAAACTGACATATTTGGTATTTTCAACTCAAAGTTTAGTTTATTTTCTAAAAAAAAAAGAAAGAAAGAACAAAACATGCAAGTTTGTAATATACACCGTTTGATTCTTACCAAAAAAAGATGTTTATAAATATACTTTTTCTTTCTAATAGAGATCTCCATCTGTAGTCGTAATCCTGAATGCCAATCCATCCAATTGTTTTTTTAGGCAAACTGATTCCACTGAAGTATGTAGATCTGTATTGTCTCAGGTGCTGGAAAGCAAACATGCCAGCAGAACCCGGTCATTCTTTCTCCAGCTACTTGCCATTCGGTGAATCAAGTTTAAGAATTTCATCACTTATACAAAAGCAACAGAACTCCAGTCCTTATAGGCCTCTTCAGCTGATTTCCAAATGACACAAGTGTGGAAACAGAGCAATTTACATGCGTAATGTCAGTGAACTCACTAAGAGAAAATGCCGTACTTCTTCTCCAATTCTTCAACCTGAGTATCTTTCAATCCCATGTGTTTCACATGACTGAACAATACCTGTGTAACTGTAAAAGAAAATCCCAACAGAAACCATTATTTTTGCAATTAACAGTCAGAATGTAAATTAGTCCAACTCTTTCCTCTGTAAGGGTTTTCAGCGTTGTACAGCTGAAATATGAGTAAGTTTTTAGAATTACTCAGAGGATAAAGAAAAGTAGCAAAGTGAAGCCCTCTGTTTTGATGCTCCTGAATTGCCTAACAACATTTCCTTAAATGTATATACAATACTGACAACGTAAACAGACAGATTTTATTTTGTTTACTATCTTGGCACTACACCATTAAATGCGGGAGATAAAAGTTAATGCCAGATGGCAGATAAAACTTACATCAGGTTATGGTGTGAAGGCAATTCCTGAGTGGAACTGACTTGCACTTCAGTAAGTCAAACAAGTAATTTTATTTTAAGGAGATTCACATAAAATTTTCAAATTATAATGGTTATTAGTGAAACTCAGTTGTAGATTTACTCTCTAACATTACTTGTTCCTAAAGAAAAGTTTAGCTTGTGAGTGTCTCACTGTTACATAGTCTGTCTGGTGTGGTAAATCAAGAAATGTTTGACATGAAAACCACAGTTTTATAAACCTGCAATTCAAGCCAGTGTCAGCCTGGATTGCAAACTAATCTAAGTGACGCCTCAAGAACAGGACAGAGGCAAACAGGATCAGAGGTTTAGAAACACTTGCCTTCTTTTTGCCAACACTAAAATCATAATTGCTGAAATGGTCATAGTTGTGAAAATGCTGAAGTGGTCATAGCTATGAAAACTGTAATTGGTATACCTTGACCTGAGATATAAGCCTTCATACAAATTCATAAATTTGTAGCATTGCCAGCTACAAGCTGAAATGGTAATGAGAAGTTATTTTATCAGAATAAAAATGTGGTGGTATTACTGACAAAACCAGAAGGATTTAGCTGTATTTTTTCAAGTTTTTATAAATGATCAAAAGATTAAGAAAAATAACATTTTCATATTGGCTTCTAAAGCAATCAAAAATCATTGAAATAGACAAGTAACTAATTTTAAATTATTATTTTATGGAATAAACAAGAGTAGCACTCTTTTGCACCTTTCTTGCAAAATACAGTATCAACAAACCAAGTTTTAGAAGATGGTACTGAACTACTTACTTTTTTTCTCTGAGCCTGACATAAACATTACTGCCATATCAAATCTTTTTAATTCAGATAGCCTCTGGAGGACTTCAAGGATGAGTGATGGCTCCTCTTTCCTGGAGAAGATTATTAGAAACATAAAAATAACTACTGTTGATTAGAAAGATTCAATAGCTGCAAGCAATATTAAAGACTTCAGGAAATGAAAGGACCAATGGAACTCCTTTCCCATTCTCATCTTTCTTGTTCATTCTTCCACTGACTTAGCAGAGAACCAAAAACACAAATATTTATCCAAGCATCCTTTTAATACAGATCAAGAGCAGAGAAGTACAAAAAATGGACTGATGCAAAATGATTGCTGTTAATGTACAGAATAGCTATTAAATGATTTAATGCTTTCACCTTGCCATAACAAGCACCTCATTACAGCTACTAACGTTTTTATCTGTATAGGCCAAAATCCCAGATTTTGTTCATTTTACATTCTTCTGGACAAGAGGCAGTAGTAAGCAGGCACCATCTTTACTACAAATACTAATAACTAGAAGTGTTTTTCTTTCGTAACTTTTTCTGTCACCCTCCAGAACAAATGTCTTTTACCTTACTGCAAATAATTTAAGCTTCCTAGCCTTTGTAAGTCATACCACAAATATAGGACCATACCTCCTCACACAAATGATGTGTATTTACAGAAACTGAGAAAAAGCCTAGTATTCATTTACATTTACCTTTCTCCATAAAACAAGGACTTATCAGCATTTTGAATGCATGCTCGCAGCGTAATCCATGTAAGTAACAAACTGCCTCCAACAGGTAAATGATCTTTAAGAATCAAATGGTAGCACAGATAGAAATTTCAGAACAAATTGTCACTGCTTTCATATTAGAGCTTCTAGCTCCTATACATTTACTACAATCTACTGTAAAATTCTAGCAGATAGTTAAGAATTCAGAGTGTATCACAATAGGCATGGCATAGAAGAATTAAACCTCATGCATTTCTTAGCTTCAGGAACTTAATAATAGACAAAGTTAATATCGTGCAACCATATGTGATAATGGGACATACATAGTAACATGAACGAAAATTATTTCATTCTAACTGAATGTTACTAATAGGTAACTAGGTCTAGGTAGAGGCTATTTATTTCCTCACTTTTCTGACTTTTCAAGATATGTTTAATTTCTTAATAAGGAAGAATTAAATCATTCCAAGTATTGTACCCTGACTCATGTAATGCTACATATTCTAAATAATTTTGTAAGCCTAAAGGTGAGGGGAAGGAGGGGAATAGCAACAAGCAATATACAACAAAAGAGGAGCTTAACTTACGTAATGTAGAAGTCATGTAGAATTTTCAGTATCTGGTTAAACAAGTCTGGATCTAAGGATTTCTGGAACAGTTTCGGATAAAACGAAGGCTCTATTTGCTTTGGGAGAATTAAGAAAGGTATTTTATTTAGGCAAAAGAAATACATTTGAGTCATAAGAATTATAAATAAATATTTAAGATGTTTTGGGCAATGCTGGAAGTGCATGAAAACAAAGACAAATTACTGTTTATGACTTCTGTCTGGTTTTAATTTTTTCTTGAGAAGATTATTGCTACATTCTTTTAAAAAAGAATTCTAAACAATTTTTGGCAATATATATGTGTGTATATATATATATTTATACACACACACATATCAGCAGAAGCAGATATTAAGTAGATTGATGTGTTTCAAGTATTTTTTCAATTTAAAGAGAGAAGAATTTTGCTATGTCTGATTACCCTAGAAGCATTCACTTGAAAAAAATAGAATTTCACTTTGCTACTGACATATTCACGTGTTTACAGACTTAGGGCCTATGCTTAAAAGAAGACAGATTATAGAGGGACTGTACTCTACATGAGGTAAGTGAAAAGTCAGACACAAGAGGAGAACTATTCAGATGCAGATCACACTACTTATAATTATGTGAAGGCAATTAAAGAAAGGGAGTATTTCACACTGCTAAGACAATCTAACATAGCTACCCTTTTCACCTAAGTTGATGCTATCAAAGCACTGTCAGACAACACTACATTTCATACCTTCAGGTACAAATACAGTTTTTCTGGGCAGTCTTTCAGCTTCCTGAAATCAGATTCAAGCTGGAAAGAGTTTGCAGGAATGGCAGGGACTGGAGAAGCAGATCTATATGATGTTTTGATTTCTTTTTCTGCCTGCTTGTTCATAGTGAAAGATGGATGCAACACTGAAGAAATTCCTTTCACACTAGCAGGAAGCCTGCAGAGAGATTTCAAAATATGTAATCTAGAAAACATTTAAGGAAATCTTGCACTAAGACCTAACAGGAGACCTTTAAAATCCTAAAAGATCTAAAATACCATCAAAATTTTACACATTAATGTATTTTAGTTTAACCAAGTATCTAAAGAAACAAAAAAAAAATCAAAAAATAATGCAGCATACAAAAGATACTTGATTAATCCTTTCTGAAAAACTACAAGTACTTATAAATACACTCAGCAGTTCTCTCTTCCTGGGAATAAAGAAAGAACTTTCTGCATTTTATGGTACAGATTTCCACCATATGCAGCTACAAAAAATACTACATTTTCTGCAATTTTATAATGCAAAACAATAACCGCATGTCCTGGGTTTGGCTGGGATGGGGTCTATTTTCCTCACAGTTGTTTGTATGATGCTAAAACACATTTAGGTTGAAAATTATGTTGATAACACACTGAAGTTCTAGTTGTTGCTGATCAGTAATTGTAGAGTCAAGAACATTTCTGCATCTCATGCTAACCTGACAGTGAGAAGGCATAAGGAGATGGAAAGGGACACAACCAGAACAGCTAACCCAAATGGGCGGCATTCTCAGCAATAAAACTGAGGGGCGCTGGCCAAGGAGGCAGACATTGCTTGGCTACTGTATGGGCACTGGTCAGCTGGTGGTGAGCATCACTTGTGTTTTTATATTTTATTTTCTTCTGTCTTACTAAACTGTCTTTATTTCAACTTATGAGTTTTACCTTTTTCAATTTTCTTCCCCATCCCATGGAGGGGGACAAGCAGCTGGGTGGCGCTTAGCTGCCTGACAGGTTCATAGAATCATAGAATGGTTTGGGTTGGAAGAAACCTTAAAGACCATCCAGTTCCAACCCTGCTGCCATGGGCAGCCACCCACTAGGGATGCCACCCACTAGATCAGGTTGCCCAAAGCCCCAGCCAGCCTGGCCTTGAACACCTCCAGGGATGGGGCATCCACAGTTTCTCTGGGCAACCTGTTTCAGTGCCTTACCACCCTTTGAGTGACGAATTTCCTCCAAGCCTCTAACCTAAATCTCCCCTCTTTTACATTAAAAAAATTCCCCCTTGTTCTGTCATTATCTGACTGAGCTGAAGGTTCATCTGAGGTTAAACCACAGTCCCATGGCAAGTGAGCGAACTGTTTCAATTTCAATACTGGTTACAGTGGAGCTATTTTTGTCCTATAATTTGTCAGTTAAGTCCATTTATTTTTTCAGAAATTATAAAATGACTAAGAAATTTACTTTTTTCTTCAACACCTCATAGTAAATCCATCTGACTGAGCTGAAAAAGGAAAGTGGAAACGGTCCTCACAAAGTCTTCAATTAGGATTCCATAAAAGGTACCAACTATTAACACAATGGGATTAACAATGGTGCATACACACCTTTCCTAAGCAGAAAACAAGTAGAGTTGTGACACAGTTGGAGAAAGCTGGGCTAGCTGCTTCTATACTTCAGCCAGACTTCAGTTTATCCAGCTAACATAGTGGAACTCAGGAACCCTGAGCAAACCTAAAGTTATCAGCTATCTGCTCAGGAGAGTTGTGACACTCTTGTGACACTGTTGTGACCTGTTCCTTTTCTCTCACATAACTGGTGTCCAAAGAATGTTTGAATTCTGCTTAAGAATCTATTCTAAAATATTAAAATACAAGCCACAGAAAGGAAAGATACAGTGCACAAGGAAGTGAACATGGCATATGGGAAAATATTTCAAGTTTCTTCCTTTCTGAAATGTAAGAGCAACTACGAGTTTTCCATATGACACTAATAAACCATACTTGTTCCTACCACTACTTGATCAAAGAGACAGACGTATAAGAACTGCATGTTTCTTTGCACATTTTTTTAAATTCGAATTCCCCAAATTATGTTATATATCTCATCACATGCAGAAATTTGAGAATGAAGATTATATTTCAACTACATCTACCTTTCTAAAAGAGGATCAGAATTTTCATACTTACTTTAATGGTGAGGTATCAGTGATTTCTTCTATTTTCAATTGCTTTGCTTTTGGAATGTCCATTGTAGTTAAGTGATCATCCTGATCCAGATTCTCTGTTGCTTCAATACTTGTCAGATTTGTACAGTTATTAACGAAAGAAGTAGTGCTGGGGAAATCGCTATTTGGCATGTCATCATCAACTTCTTCAATGGGTATTGTTCGCAAAGGCTTCTAAACAGAACACAAACCTGATGTCATGCATGTAAGCCTTTGTTTCAGTGTAAATATACACTGTATTGGAACTAGATAAACTGCTGTTTATAATTAAACGATCTCATCATAACCAGTTTCATGTTTGTTGGAACACATAGAAGACGCTTTCAGTAAAGACAAATGGCAAAAAAAAGGAAGCTTCATGACATTCTACGGGAAGTCTTATATGATCATTTGCCCAATTTGTCATAAACCAGCGTACCCCTACAGTATCTCAGAATCTGTATTTTTTTTTCCAGTAAACAAAAAAAACACAAACAAAATTTTTTGAGGGTTTTCCCCCCATCTAAAAAGCTTGAGTGGGCAAGGGTACCATATATTTTGACCAATGACCTGATCAAGCTTTGTAATTTAGCTAAACAAAGAAGTACCCATAAACATATGCCTTATCTCTCAACTTCATATTTTGAGATGATAAATATTTGTAACTCAGGCCTCCTGGCTGACCAAGTTACATACAACACAAGGTAATTAATCCTACTACTGGAGAACATGCTGAGTAATTAAAATGCTTCAGCTTGTTTGTTTCATCTCTGCATGATCACCATTATTTCTGATCATCACCTACCACCACCTTCCTAGGTCTTATGAGGCACCAGTTAGTGGAACTTTGGAATTCTTTGCTGAACATGAATAGAATCTAAATTGCTCTACGAATATCGATGCAAATATACATGGTTAAACTAAACATATTCAACAATTTAAACTTTTAGAGATGGCAGATTTCTCTGCCCAGCTCTAACATAATCCCTCTGCAAGTCTTCAAAACAATTTGCAAGCTGCTTTAAATTATGCCCCAAAAACCCTGTATGGTTGGTACGAACAGACAATATATGGTTTGCTTTGACAATATGCCATCTCATCATTGTGCTAAGAGTGCCTACTGGATATGAGACACAGTTACAGTTCTCCCTTGGGCAGTACAAAGAACACAGATACTTAATCTGTACTTGTTCTACCTTTACAGAATTACACAAAAAAAAGCCACGTAGTATCTCAACTTAGCAGCCAAACTGAAAACTGAATATAATCAGTTGTCTTATTTCAGCTACTTCACAATAAATTAATTTAGGTTTTTAAAGATAGTAATAGTATATGTATTTAATATAGTATCTGGTTATAGAAAGCATATAATACTTTAAAGAAAGGTATCAAAATAATCACATATTTCCTACTAAAACTAGCCACACATTTTGAACACACTTTGTATTTACACAAGAATGCATACTCTGTATCATCATATTTTATCATATGTAACCCATCAGTGGTTATAGTCAGAATGATAATTCAGACTTTAAAAATGTTGCTTCTTGACCAAAAATAATCCAGCTATTTCCCAGCATACATGGATGAAACTGTACGCTCGAAGCTATTGCAGTAGCCCTGAGTGATACCAACATATGAAATAGGTATGCAACATGCCTTGTTACTACAGTAGTTGCTATAGGAACTGGAAACAGCTGATAAAAGAAAGGGGACCGTTACCCAGAGCTTTCTCAAGTCTGCAGTCAAACATGAGAGACTGACCTGTCACCCATTTACTCTCAACTATAATGTTAGGACTCAGGAGAGGGTTGTGGAGTTGTCTCCTCATTTCATACTATTGATATATACATATACTATGTTTCCTGTATAGCACTGTTTACACTATGGATACTGTTGAACACACACAGAAACGCAGAAGTTACATTCTTGAAAAAATATCACAAAAGTGAATCTCTGAACTTTTGATATTTCCACATGCAGGATATATCTATCAGAAGACGCAAGAAGCAGATTGTAACTTAAACTCTACTTTTTCCATCATTATAGATAGCAGTTCACAAAGTTTTTTAAAAAAAACTCACCGTTGATTTCAGGAGTAATGGATCATCAATGAGTTTCACTATATTCTTTATTTCTGCTTCTTTTATCAATACTGCAGGATATTCTTTATATTCTTGAGCTAACTGTTCTTTCTCAGCTAATTCCTGGAAAAAAAAAAAGTAATTTTCCCAGAAAGACTGTAAGTTTCAGAAATAATTGCTAAAATGTACATAATAAAGAATGAAAAAACTATTACTGTAGGTTTACATAAAAAAATCATTGGTGTACATACATTTCTTATTTTAGTGAGTTCATTTATTGCTTGTTTATTTCCAGGTTCCAGCTTCAGAACAGCTTCAAAATCTGAATGAAAAACAACATATGGAAAATGTACGCATTTCAAGTTACAAATTGAAATTTGTGAATTCAATTTTTCCAATGGCAAATCTTTATACCTCCCATCTGTTTTCATAGCTATAAAATAATTAAAGACAGGTAAGTCATCCTAATATCTATCCTAATCTAGTTTTAAATTAATTTTTCAAGCTATTACTATTAAGTAGCAATTGTTGTAGTTTCACACAAACCTGTCTTGCTATCATATGAATATCAATATAAAAGGTTTTATACATATTCAATGAAAAACAAAGCCCATTCATCTTAACTTTTGCACTGAAACCTCAGTTAGTTAGCACATTATTTAATTGCTATTTGAAGATTAAAAACAAAAATCAGGACCTCCTTTTACTTATCTACTTATTTTCTACTTACATCCTTCTACCCATCACACATACTAATTCAGAGTCATACCTTGCATAGCTTCTGTTAGCTTTCCAAGAGCAACTCTTGCAGCCCCTCTTCTGGCAAAAGCTTTAGAATAGGAGGCATCTAACAGCAGAGCTTGCGTACAGTCGTTTTCTGCCTCTTCATATCTCAGCAAAAGAATAATACAAAATTAATAATCTGTTTCAAAATAAGTAGTTTCAACTTAAAAGGCAAATCTACACAAAAGTTAAAATATGAAGACCTTAATTACCTATATACAGATAAATATCTACCACTGAGCCAAAACATAAAATAAAAAATATAAAATAAAAAGTGAGCATATGATTTCTGATATCATTAAGAACAAGTCAGCATATTCTTGTATTAAGGTCATTTGCTTTCACTGTAAGATCAAATTTCGTCATTCCAGTTATGTTTGATCATGACTCTACTGTGTGCATATTAAAGTATTTTCGTTCATTCCTCTTCTCTCCTCCTTCAATCTATCATTAAATTTACAGAAACAGTACTTTTTGCAGCTCTCACAAACCTATAAAATTGATGAGAATACCAATGAGCTTTTCTTGCATTTCATGTTTGGGTCCTCTTTGAAGTGTAAACAACACACCGATTTATCTCACACTCTGTTTTCTTTGTGGCCATTCAAGTACAGTATCACTTCCTCTGATTCTCTGACATTACTCGCATTATGGTATCCTCTATAGCTTCAACAGAAATAGTACCCATGCAGCCTACTTTATAATTGCATAATTTGAGATCAGTGCATTGTCTGTACATGGTCAGCCACAACACATTAGAAAAGGTGACTGATAAAACGTTCAGCTCTCTGCTTCTCATACTATCATCAATTTAAAAGGTTTAAACTCCCATACCAAGAGCGAGTCAAAACAAAAAAAAAAAAGCAAAATTCAAAGACTACAAAAATGGTCATATGGAATTTTGCTCATTTGGTAGAAAGTATGCATTTCCTACTGGTTACTGGACTATGTGAGAAAAGTTTAATGAAAATTAAAGAAATTACATGTACACATCATTAGAGAAATATTTTTATAGATGACTTTTTTTAGAAGCGAAAGCTCCTACCCAATCCTTTTCAATTTAGTAGTTGCAATCCACTTTTTCATACTGGGCAACACTTCAGTAGCTGACTGTTTTTACAATCACAAAAGACAAAGGGGTAGGTCCTTTGAAAGAGGTAAATATGTAGAATTTTACACATGTGAAAGAATGAAAAGTCAAACTTCAAAAAAAATTCACTTAGGTTTCACTATAATTTCAAACTGGTGTTATTTTATTCTCTCAGAACTTCTTTCCTATGAAATACGTTGTAAGATCCCACATATTCAGTTGGTTTTAACTCCCATATTGTATGATTTATTCTATACTGAATCCTAGAAAAAATTAGAACAAGTGACTACTGAAACTTGGGTGAAAACCCACTGGATCATCCTTCCTTCTAGTTCAGAACCAGATAGAGAATTTCTTATATTAGAAATAAAGAAACAGTATAGTACATGCAATCCTACTTACTTTTGAATCTTGAGATAGGCCATGGCTCTGTTTGCTGGCAGAAGTGCATTGGTGCCATCTGCTGCTATACCACGTGTATAACATTCTATTGCAGCCTCATACTTCCCTTCTTTGAAATAACCATTACCCTGTTATATTTAGGTTAGGAAAAAAGGTAATGTTGAGAAAAACCTAGTGCAATTAGCTGTTTTTACTTTTTAGTAGACAAGGTCACAATATCAAGAAGATGGATCACAAAGAACACACATTTCAAGATAGGTATTTATGACTTTTTTTTTGTATCTAAGCTTTTTGAAGGCAGACCACAAAAATCTCTTAATTTTTCTCCAGTACTTCAAGGATTAAAAAAAAAAAAAATGCTATCTGTACAGTTTAAGGTGATTGGTAGGAAAAGAATGAAAGGATAGATAAAGTAGGCAAAAGGAACAAAAAGGTGCCACAGTAAAGAAATTTTAGACTAGTACAGTGTGTTGTTGACAGCAGAGTTGAATGACTGTGGGGCTGTTCCTGGCAACACTGTTCCTGTTGAGTCCAAATTGCAGACTTTGATTTTTTTTTTTTTTGCCAATGAGGAAAGTAGTAGCAGAGAAGATGACAAAACTATATTATTTCTTTACTCTTGATGTGCACTATAAGCCACACTGTACCCAAAGTTAATAGCTCTGTAGCCAAAACTAATAGCATTTTATTACTGTGGCCCCTTTTTGTTCCTTTTACCTACCTAATGTATCCTTTCATTCTTTTCATACTAACCTCTTACAACCAGTAAAGGAAAACTGAAAACTGATAAAAAGTCAGAAGTTAAGCAGATAAGAGAATAGTAAGAAAATTATAGTTTAGTAGGTAAAGTTATTTCTTAATGGCAGTGGTGGGGAAGGACAGAAATCAACAAGCCAACTATGAGTCAAGATAATATACCCAGAAATAATGTTAATTGTCATTGTTGCCTGTACTCCTTGAAGTTCTTCTTATAACTATGTTTCACCATGTCATCAGTGGTTTGAAAAAAATATTCTACAACCCTAGTTGGACAAGAGTCAAGATGCACATAATACTGGACAAATGGGCTATTTGTAAAATATAGTTCTGGTTTTATCTTATCATATATGTGAGATGTACCAATTATCATGTACAAATCAGGCTCTAAAAGCAACCTTGTATAATTATTCCCCCGGAAGATTCCAAACAGAACTGAACCCTGCTCCCCCTGCCCACCACCACCAATAGAGCTTGAAACAGCAATTAGGGGTATATCAAGCACACACTATTTATGATGTTCAGGACAGAATCAAGTTTAATCTGAGCTTTTTGCATAGCTAACAGCACAAGACAATGCTCTAGCTTGCTAGTTCTCCTCTTCCATTGGAAGTTGCAACTTACGAGATCTTTTTCTGTAACAGCCTTTTGCTTGAGCTGCTCGTCTTCAATGCACCTCTTCTCTTTGTCTGTTAATTCTGGTTTAACTGCATTTTCAGACTCCTTCTGTCCTGAGCTTTCTTTTGATGATAGAGCCTGCAAAGATGTTGTTTCTCAGTAGGTATTTCCCTCACACATTTTCAGAACAGAAGTTACAATAAATTCTAAACTTTTAAGAAGTAAAAATCTGCCAAGCATTTTAACAGAAATGTTCCTACCGTAAGCTGAACACAAATTGAAGAGATCATTCTAAGCTGTTCTCAAGAACATATTTCTGTGAGGGACTGCGAGTCAGAATATTACTTGGGAAATAGAAAATATGTAATTTTTGCAGCACAGTGTAAAATGATCCATGAAAACTGTCTATGTAATCCTGATTCACAGATTCTTCAGTTACTTTCAGTTTCTTCAATTATCAAAGACTTGGGGTCTTCATTTGAAAATAAGCTTTATCAAGCATTTTCAAAGCTACAGTTGAAGAGGTAATGCTAGATACTCTTACATTTTAGTAAGGTCATAATAATAAGCATTCTTTCCCTGTCATGAAAAAGGTCAGACTTGCAGCAGAGTTTCTGTTCTGCTAGGCTTAAACTGACTTTCTGGTCTGGCATAGCACAGCAAGCAGTGGAACCACAAGCAGGCTAGTAGTTTCGCTTTACTCTGCTACCAAGAGAATATATCAGTTTTCTCAGATGTACTGCTACCTTGTACCAAAATACTAGATGTGACTTAAAAAAAAAAAAAATTAACACAAGAAATTGAAAAAACACTTGATGGAAGAAGATAAAGCCAGAGAGGCTGGTGTACACATCCAGTCATAACCTGCCAACCCACCATTACACTGATGTATGCATACTCTCCAAAACTAGAAGACATTAAATTGCAGATTTTGACTTCAGAGAACTTCAAGTGCCAGAAAAAGCCTATGAGATTGTGTTGAATTCAGTTCTTGTTATAAGTTGATACAAACTAAACAGGATGTATTAATTTATGTTGGGGCTTATCAACCTTATTACCTGATTAATTTTCTTCAGTTCATTTTTTGCTTCAAAGTTGTTTGCATCCAACTCTAAAACTTTTTCATAATCTATGAGAAGATCAGAAAACAACGTTTTAGGTATGAATTACAGGCCTGTAACCGCAGTATAAAATAAGAGCATTCTTTTGGAGATAACCCTTTTCTGTAGTTACCTGAAAATCATGATATTACAAACAACACATTACGATATTTAATACTAAATTATTCTTTAACTATGGACACCTAGGGTAATCATTTAGGCTTGCTGCTTGAATTTCACCTTCACAGAAGAATATGCAATATGGTATTTCATTATTTTTGTTTACAGAATATGAAAATTAAATTCCTATGCCAAATACACCAATCACACAAGCTTTAGGCAAGCCCACAGGTAAACAGTGTGAACGTTTTTTAAGGAATGATTAAAGACAACCCACCTTCTTTAGCACCTTGAAGATTTTTCAAAGCAAAGCGAGCAGCCCCTCTTCTGGAATAAGCCTTTATGTAATTTTTATCTAAAGCAAGTGCTAAATTACAATCAGATTCTGCAACAGAAAACCTATTAAAAAAAAGAGTGAGTTAGTTTGAACACATCTAGAAAACAAAAGCCAAAACCTCAGCAAGTTACTCTAAAACTTTATAGGTCCTTCCTAAAGTGAAAATTTTTCAGGCTTCACAAGGGGTATAGGAACAAGTGTTTAAACAACTCTTGATTCAGAACACATGAGGAAAGGAAATGAAAACAGATGTCAGCAATCTCTACTGCAACAAAAAGAATAACCAACTCCCCCATACCCTTTCTTCCCCCAAAAGAAATTAAAGCCTTAAAAACAGAGATCATAGAACCAGAAAGGCAAATTGGATGGTAAACTTCTCTTTTTCCTTTTTTTGAAGTCTTGTGCTGTAACACAGAAGGTGGCGAACTTCAAGCATGAAAGGACAGAACGAAAACAGATGACAGAGACTACCAGATTCCTTGTCACAGCAATTCCTATTATACTTTGAAACTGCAAAGCAAGTTTGAAACCAGCCTTACATAGACCTACATATTACAGTATGATACGTAAGATAATCAAAAGTTAAAAACACACACACATTAAGAAAACTGAAGGTAGCATGTCAAAGAAAAAAGTATTAAGGATTTAACAATACAGGTCTTACTTTTTCATTCTATAAAAAGCAGATGCTCTGTTTGTGGGCAATACTGGATTGTACGGATCGTAATGCATCCCTCTAGTGTAGCATTTTATAGCTTCATCAAAGTTTCCTTGTTTAAAGTAGTTGTTACCCTGTAAATAGGAATAAAATAGTAATTTTAACAAATTACTGTGTAGATACATTTTTGTTCTTTTTTAACCAAAAATCAGTAATCAAAGCTTGTATTTTAGAATGCTCAAATGTTTTTTTAACATCTCTCACAAATTACTGCTTTACTGTGAAACTTCTTGTAACTAAAATACTAAATAGTCTATCCTAAATATTTACCATCATTTATACAGTAAGTTGTTCTTATTATGCTAATTTTCAGTATCTGTAGGTCATTTCTACAAACATAGAAGCAGCACATACAAAGCTGCTTGAACTGCCACAGAAATTTACTGAAGTTTTTTTTTTTTTTCACATTTTAGAGATTAGATTTGGCATCCTCCCTTTCCTAGGTAAATAGTCTAATTTGCATCTCTTTTTGGACACAACTTTTATCTCAAATACCCTCATCTCCTTCACTGCTGCCAAAATGATAACAGTCACAGATATCTCAATTTCTCCTCTGTGTAGAATGAAGATTGTACATCTGGGAATTTCACAGCAGTAGGGAAAGTAGGCAGATGTCTTGCATGCAGACAATTTAAAAACAAAACAAAACCACTAAGAAATTCTACTGAAGAAGAGTATGGACTGGCAGATGGTATCAGATGGTTGTTTTTAAATACACTTTCTCAGAACCTCATAAATTTCTACATAACTATCTTAGACTATCTACCTCACACGTTGATGGAGCTCAGGTGATCTGATGCTCATTATTCATTCCACCTAGTATTATTACAATTCAGATTTCTCCTAGTTACTAACTATTTGGGGAAAGTCCTGAAAAGACTTCCACAACGGTATCAGGTCACAGATATGAAGCATTCAGCATGCAACAGGATTTAATAGAACCTTCTAATATTATATTGGGCTCCTAGCAGGCTCAAGACTGGGAGGAAGGAACTCTCATACAAATGAAACTCTTCGTAACACTAGAAACCAAAGCAGCATTAACACAGAACAAACAGGTAAAGCTTTCACTAGTCACACAACACCAAAGCATGTTTTTGTTATTTTCCTATGCCAACAAGGAGTGTTACTTGGTCATTTGGTACTGTTGGTACTGCTCCTGTTTGATTTTGGGGTATCCCTGTCTTAGATAAAGAGATATTTGCAAGAAAGCATCTAAAAGACACAAGGCAATAAATTATTACTTTCACTCTGAAGAGGAAATTATTAGGGCTGAAGTTATTATCCTGGCTTGACTACATGTCTCTGCTGCTTGAATCTGTCACGTAGGACAAAAACATGATGTGGGAACCTTAGGGAATTCGTTCGTTTTTCTTGCAAAGAAACACTGCTGAGTCCAAGATCTACTATGTGTCTGTAACAAGTTCCAACAGGCCCTTGATGATGAGCA
Organism: Anser cygnoides; assembly: GCF_040182565.1. NCBI lineage: Eukaryota > Metazoa > Chordata > Aves > Anseriformes > Anatidae > Anser > Anser cygnoides. The sequence continues at coordinate 34,493,328 of NC_089873.1, forward strand.
CGACATGCCTAATAAGCATCCTGTATACCAAGAAAACCTAAAGACCAGAATTTATTCAGTTTTCCTTCCAGAAATGCTATCAGAGGTGGCAAATTGTTTGCCACACATCTTAAATGTTGTCCAGATGACCAGCATATATTATTTCTTCCTCCCAGATTTGAACAATCACGATGAGAAGAGCTGTTTTGTATACTTATAATCTTGCCCAAAGGCAAAGTTTGATCAACATCTTGTTGAAAGCAACCAAAGAATTTGTACTTTTTATCCAAAGAAATCCTTGCTACGCCCATTAAAAAGGTGAATCATAAGATAGGTCTCATTGTATTTTATTTGCAAAATAGGGTACAACTTAACTGGTACCAACTTCCTATTACCAAGCCAGTGGAGACATATGAGTTTCTCCATCATTCAGAGAGACAGTGGCCTCACAAAGAGAGAGTTATCTTAAATTCTTGGGGATTTCACTTGGGGCATTTATACCTTGTGCTCCAGTAAGCATATTTGGTCCATACAGCAATTCTATAGAGCAGTCCAATTTTTTAATGAAGAAAAAAAAAATCCATCAATACATTGATCATTACAAGCATACATTAAGTAGAATGACAGCCTTTGCTGCAATCAGTGATGATGAGAAACAGAGATGCAGTCAGAATTTTATATGTTGGAATAATGGTCAGGAACACAGACATTAAAAAAATCTGAAGAGTAGGCACATTCCAGCAGAACTCTTATCTCAGCAGACAATCTTTTAAAACAAATCACAGATGCTCCTACATCCAAGTTACTATTTTGTAGATAATAAACATTTATAATGCTATTACCTTTTCCTTCTCTGCAAGAGCCTTTTCTGCATCTATACGAATTCCGTCTTCTTCAGAGTCTGATTCTGGAGACACAGAATCATGAGTACTGTCATCTTTATCAAGTTCTTCCAGTATTTTATCCTGAAAACAGACAAAATAATTTATTATCTTCATTATAACTTAACAATACAAAATAAATCAAGTAAGACTAAGAAAATGAGTTGTCTGTTTAAAAACCTCTACTGCTCAAGTCCTCTTCATTCTGCATTCTAAATTTCACAAACAAGACTTATGTTCTAATACTGACAGCCATATTTAATCTTGTATTCTACAAGATTTATCACCTTTTAACAGGCCTATTGATAAAAGATTGCATTTGACTTTAAGTGAAAAGAAATCTGCTGGATGAAAACACAATCAATAGGAAGCTATAGTATTTATTTCTCATTATTCCACATTTTAAACAGTTAACCCCTTTTGGGGAAAAAGCTACTTTCTACGTTCATACAGTATCCAGCACAGTAAGTAAATCTGATTTCAAAACAGAAGCACCTAGGGAGAAAACTAAGTTAATAAGAAAATATCCTGACTCACCACATCAAGTTTTCCCCATGCTTCATAATCATAAGACTTGATTTTGTTTTTCTTGTTTTCCTCAGTGGTTGTCTTTGATGGGACTTTACTTTTGCTCTTCTTCTTTTTCTTGAAAGCCTTGTTTCGAATTGGTGGTAAATTCTAGATTGAAATAAGTAATTTATTACGAAACAGACACACAATATTCACTTGTGCTGAATATTCTACAGTATTTATTTCTAATAATATTTCTATAATATCTATAGATTTATATTTCTAAATATGAATAGAAATATATAGAAATATTTCTATTTCTATAATATCTATATCTGCTGCCTAGTTTAACTTTAGAAATCCATTAAGCAAGTTGTTCTCAGGAATTTCTGCAAAACCACTAAAGACAAGCATAAATCTTTCAATATATAGTACTAACAAGTATTATATACATGATATAAAGTTAAGTTTTAGAACACAACTTTCTGCAGAGTATCACTGAAAAAATAGCATTAATATATTAAAAGGCCACAATAAATAAATAACAGTGATGCTACAGATAGAAATATTCTCCTAGGTCTACCTGGAACTGATTAAACATTTATTGTCACCAAGCATTCATGACCTCCAGAAGCTACAACCCCAAAGCTCTGTTGGTGGAACAGTTTTGCAGTGGAATCCTTGATCTACTTCAGATAAGGAACAAGTCTGCTGGGATCGTACAATCTACCCAAATATTATAAGCTAACACATGTAATTTTGCTGAAGTTAACTGGATTCTCTGAAATAAGCCATCTGCAAAATGAGTATCTTTCTGTAGCTTGACTCTTCATTAGACATGGGGGGTGAGAAAGAACTGATCAAGAAGTTATTAAAAACACTATCATATAATGAATAGCTGAGTTAATAAAAATCTAAGTCCATCAATTTTTACCTCTTCTGGAACACCACTTTGTTTCCTTAATTCAGAATCAACTTCCTTAATATCCTTTTCCCAACTCTCCAGTTCTCTCATAAAATCCTGCAGCTCTTCGGCATTTTGCTTTATCTGCAGCTGTAGCTCCAGTGCTTTATTTGGTGCAGTCATTGTAACCTGCCAAATTTCAAGGAAAAAAACTTCCTAAAGAGAATTTGAAAGTACATACTGAAGGAAGCTAGCTCCTTCAAAATGAAGAAACCTGACTTACATGCAAGACGGGCTTCTAATATAATGCAGTAAAAACATTAGATAGCAAGAGACTATAAAGAAACACAAGTTAAATGTCTTGGGGGTGGGAGGGAAACAAAGAGAAGACATAATTTAGATAAAATATATCAGAACAAATAATAAGTCATGCTCTAATTTAGTGTAAGTTATAGGACTTAACAAGTCAATGGAAGTCCTGAAGGCGATAATGGATAACTAAGATTATCATAGTTTAAAGCAATTTCTGTAGTATTTCCCAGAAGACAGAATGAAGAAAACTTCACGTTAAGTCTCAACTAAAGAGTAAGATATACAAAGCTTCTGACAAACCAACCCCCAAAGCACTTTCTGCCCTTAGAAATTACGTATGCTTAGATATGCATGCATTTTTAGGACAAGAAAGAGTAAATGCATGAGGGTAATACATAATATAGATGAAGACTAATGAATGGTAACTCGGTATATTATTTAAATGTGCTCTTTCTACACACCCACAGCCCTTTAAGTCCTGAAAATATTGTTTAATAGCTTTTAATGCTTAGATGTCTTTGTGAATTTTGTCGTCTTCATTTTCATTTCTTTAAGTGAAAGGCATTTTATTATCATAGATACGACAAATCATGAGTAACAAGTAACCTTAAAAAATGATTGGTTGTAGTTTAAAAAAAATGGATCAACAGCACACAGCAACAAAAAAAAATTGATAAGTGAAAGGATGAAGCAAACATACATTGAAAACAACCGCGATTCATTAGTTCATGATGAAACTACATACAAACTTTATCAAAAGCACTATGAATAGTTGCTAATAACTTCTTGACTGAAAGAGCTTCAGGATCCTTTGCAATCCTCACATGTAAACAGAAGCTATTTATGGAGATACTGCACGCAAAGTTATTATGACAGAAAAAGGAATAAAGTTATTTTCATTTGTTTATATATATTCATATATACACACACAACTGTGGAAGTCAATAACATAATAGCATGGAAATATAAGAATGTACGGGCCCAAGGTAATGACTTCTGCAACACAATGCACTGCCCATAATTATAGCTAGCAGTCTCATAAAAGATGCCTAAGACATACCACGTGGTTAGCAACGATTTAATGCTACCTGAACAGAAATAGTTTTCCATCCTCAGGAGTACGCAGCCGAGCGCATACGCTGATGCATCAGTTGTGCTGCTCACTAATACGCGCACAGATGGTAACACGCTTAGCCTTAGCAATATACTTGTCCTAATCTCTTCTGTTTATTTGGTCTATTTTAAACTGAGTGGAAAGAAACTTCAGATGATGCCAAAAACATGCGTTTTTGAATGTATTTTCAAGTATAACGGGTGTTTTAGCTTTTCCACCTACTGTTGCTGTGTACTGAACTGTCTCCACAGCACTCAGGCAGTTCTGGGGAACCCTACCACACCTGGCGCGGGCACACCAGGCTCTGCGGGCAGCGCTACCTAGAGGAAGATGCTTTTTCTCTGTTACCAGTGACTAAAATAACATTCTTTCACATCTAAAAATCTAATGGTACGTTAAACCTTGCTATTTTCTGGGCTTCTGAAGGGTCTCAGACTAACGGATAACGTAAGGCCGGCACGGCTGAGGCTGGCAGGCCCTCAGGAGCCCACCTGCCCCAGCCCCTGCCCAAGCAGGGACACCCAGAGCAGGCTGCCCTAGGACCACGTCCAGGTGGGTTCTGAGGATCCCCCAGGAGGAGACCCCACAGCCTCTCTGGGCAGCCTGTGGCAGGGCTCAGGCACCTCCCGGCACAGCAGTGCTGCCTGGTGCCCAGGGGGAGCCTCCTGCGCTCCACATTATGCCCGGATTCTGAACCCCACCGCCCAGGGCCCCTCACTGACCCCCCCGCGGGCACCACTCGGCGGCAGGCACCGAGCGGCCGCCACCACGGGGAGACCCCCGCCCCGGCCGCGTCCCACCTGCGCCGCGCCGCGCCGCGCCCCGCCTCTTTCGGCCGCCGCCGGCCGCCGTCGCCGCACGGCCCGGCCTCCTCCCACGATGCACCGCGCGGGCACGCTGCCGGCCGGAGCCCGCCCCGCGGCGGCCCCGCAGCGGGAGGGGGAGGAGGAAGAGCAGGGGAGTGCGGCGCATGCGCCTTTACCCTGCCGCCGGGGACGGTGGCCGGGAAGGGGGGGGGGGGGGGGGCGGCCATGGCGGCAGAGGGGGACGCTCCGCCGCCGGGCCGGGGGGAGGAGGAGGAGGATGACCTCGGGTACCGGCTCTTCCCGGACCGCAAGAAGAAGCCGCAGAGCTTCCTGGTGCGCAGCCTCTTCACCTTCCACAACCGCTGCCAGCTGATGCTGCGGATGAGCCTGGAGACGAGTAAGGGCCCTGAACGTGCCGCTGGTTGGGGGTAGACCGGAGGGAGCGGCCGCAGGTTGCGCCAGGGGGAGGTTCAGGCTGGGAATGAGGAGACATTTGTTGTCAGGAAGAGCAGCCAGGCGTTGGGACGGGCTGCCCAGGGAGGTGGTGGCGTCACCGTCCCTGGGGGTGTTCAAGGAAAGGCTGGACGTGGTGCTTGGCGACGTGGTTCAGTGGGTGACATTGGTGGTAGGGGGGTGGTTGGAGGATTTGTATCACGTTCAGGTTGAATACTAGCAAGCATGAGTTTGCATACATAGCACTTCTTTCCTTTCCTGACTGTCACCGTATTTTAATTATAGATGACTTTCAAAACTTTTCTCTAGAGAAATTGATTGCGGCAATGTTTTTCTAGATCCATATGCTCAACTGCTTCTTGCGGCTATGAAGCAATCTGGTTGGTATGTAAACTAATTCATCCTCTTTTGTGTAGTAACATCTGTATGACACGGAGTTAGCAGGTTTTCTCGACTTTCTCCCAAACTTTGTTCATTTGAACCTTTCAGCACTGTCTTCAATGACCGGCACTTTTCTTGCGAAAACTGCGATGGCTGTGTCAGTGGAGGTTTTGATTCTGCCACATCTCAGGTAGGCACCAAGCCAGATACTGTCATCTTACAGAAGGCTACAGTTTTTTGAGTGTTCTGTTCCCAGATGAAAAAAAAAGAACTGGATTTATTCATGCTGATACCTGAGTTAGTCATGAAAATAAGATGTGAAAGGTGTCCTATGGTATTGAACTGGCACTACTGGTACATTGAAGAATGGTGGGGCTGCTGATATTAAAAAACATTGATCTAAAGAGTCTAATTGCTGTAGGTGTTCTGCATTGGGTCTCTAAGAAACTTGGTGAAAAGACTACCTGTATCTCTTCTACAGATTGTTCTGTGTCAGAACAATATTCGCCAGCAATCCCATATGAACCGGGTGGTTGCGCATGAATTGATACATGCTTTTGATCACTGCCGTGCACATGTTGACTGGTTTAAAAACGTCAAACACTTAGCCTGTTCAGAGGTAAGTTAAAATGCTCCTAACATTGTCATTGAATTCATTGCTGCTGGTTATTAGGGATGCTTCATGTTTAATTAGGTATCCTGTTATACAAACTTCATTTGATTAATTCTCTTAACACGCTTTGTCCTTTCTGTCTGATCAACTTAAACAGTTTCAATCAGAGAACAAATATTTTGTTTTCACAAATAGTAATATGTCAGTGTCATACTAAGTAGAATGTGGTCCCTGTGCGTGGAAGCATAACAAGAAGTGGTTATTACCAAATGAGAATAGTTGGAGATTAGAACACATTCACATCTTAATTGAATTTTTATAGTGTTCCTTTTCTCTCCTACAATCTGTTTGTTGAGTAGATTTTTGTTTATACTTTTTTGTTAACAATAACCATGTCTTCTCACATTTTTTTTGATTGTGATGTTGCTAATAATACTTTTAGTTATGACTCCATGTCCGTTTCAGAGGATGTGGGGATATGCATGTTGAAAGGCCTCAGAAATTTGATGCATTAGGAGGTGAAATTAAACAGTGAACACAGGCTAGTAAGGATTTTTGTTATGTACACAACTTGTGTATTCATGTGCCTGTAGCTGATTTCTGATGTAATTCCTGTTGTTTGACCACAGAAAAGTTTCGCATTATGATTAATATTGTGAAACTACATTTCTGTCAGTGTGTGAATTAGATGGCTTAACTATACTTTTTAAAAATAAAATGATATAAAGGTGTTTTACAGAGTTGGTGTGTATTTTTTTGAGAACATATTTGATTCCAGGCTTAACATATGCCCTGGTTTCATCTATAAATAGGATTTAAGAGAATTGACATGACAAGTTTGATACAGAACAGATCAGATTTCATAAAAATGAATTTTATTCATATATGCTCTGGAAAAGTTTCACATCATCATGTATCGTCTTTATATTTTTTATAGATAAAAAGTTATCTCACTTTTTTAATTCTTATGGTATCAGTAAAGCCATTCTCTATAATTGCTGGATTACTGCTCTTCTGGGTATCGCAGGTGGTACTCTTTGAAAAGTACCTGTGTTTCTTCCAGACTCTTGTATCAGTTTTTAATCTAGATGGTTTTAGGAGAATCTTAATTTGTATGTTTTTTTAATATTCCATATATATAAGTATTATCTTTTCTGCTCCTTCATTTAAGCATTGAGAATACGTGAGCCTTTGGCCCTGTAGGCACCTACTGGCCTACAGGTTGAACAGTAACACTTTGTGTTCATTGGGGTTGAGTGGGTGGTTAAAAAGGGTATTACGTACGTAGTAAGTACAAGTGGAATGGGAATATTCTTTATCAGCAGCCAACAGAAAGATACTGAGAAAAAAAGTTATCTTTATTTTTTTAACTTTGTATTTCCACATGTTTCTCTGATCTTGTATTTCATTGTGTTTTTTTCCCTCAATAGATTCGAGCTGCTAATCTCAGTGGAGACTGTACGCTGATGAATGAAATAGCCAGGTTTAAATTTGGACTGAAAGCACACCATCAGGTAAAGACCGTAGATATTAATGTCTACTGATTTGTTATGAGCCTCCTTTACATATTTGATCTCTGCCTTTTACGCTTTCTGTGATATTTTCATTGCAGAAAGAAGTAGATGTCTGAGAATCCATAATACTGTTGTACAACTTTTATCTGCCCTGCATTTCTCCCACTTCATTTTGTTCTGATGTTACTAAGCCCCACTGAGCTCTTGTTTGCTTTACGTCTCAATTTCCTCAAGGCCCCTCACCTTTTCTTTCTTATGTTTTTGTTCGGATGTGTACTAGGTCCAGTTTGTACATTTTGTTACTTTGCTGTTGAGGATGTTTGTCTTTTTCCCTACTGCCTCTTTCTTGGCTCCTCTCACTCAGTTTTTCTATATGTATTTACCATTGCTGGATTCTTTCTTAAATCTCTCTACTAATGAGAAGAGAACAGAACTGCAGCTGCATGAAACATTGATTGCTGCTGAGTAATCTGCATCTTCCTCACATTGCTCTGACAGGAGTATATTCTTAACAGGCGAGGGGAGGGGGGGGCGTGGAAATGTGTAAGGAGCCTGATCTTGTCTGGTTTGGCCAGGAAACTGCATTGAGGTTCCTGTTCTGTCCTGCAGTTGTAGCAGCTGACTGAATACTTCACTGAAAAGCAGAAGCCTCCTAATATTGAATTTTCTGCATTATTTTTGCCTATTCCTCCTCCTTACTCCCACCTTCATATTTCCTTTACACTATTAGCTCCTTCTGTTGTTTTACAGACTCAGGGTACAGGCCACTCCTGTAACTTTAGTCTATAATTTAATTTCATAATTTTCATAATCACTTATATCTGAAAAGTGTGTCTGTAATAGCATTCCTTCTTGATGGTTTTTGATATTTATTATCATCAGTTTGTTACTGTTCATCTCTTCCGTGTTCCCCAGCAATTCCGTTTTTGCAGAGCAGTAGTGTGACAGAACCATTGCTTGTGAATAAGCCATGGACCTGCTACTCAATCAACCTTTGCTTAATTAACCTTTAATGGTTCATAGTGTTTTTTTATTATTTTTTCTAAAGACCTTTATTATTTTTGTTGAAGTGAAATGCCAGAGTACTTAGTCATGTCCTATAGCATTACCACTGACAATGGATGGTCAATAAGAACCAAACAAAAACAGGGTTTGCGAGAAACGTAGCAAGAATACTCTAAGGCAGTAAAACTCTTAAGCGTTTGAAAACTGGATTACAAGCGGTCTAAATAGCCATTTGTCACCCAACACTACAGAGGACAGGCAGGTTGTTTTAGAGATCCTTGAAAGAATGACAACTGGCCATGGGGTTTTGGTTATAATTAGATATTATTTTTGCACTTTATTGTTGCATAATATGTTTGCAATCAGCATAGGTTATTATCTACAATTTCTGCTACTTAGTGTAGCTTACAGTTACATAGAATTTCTAGAATTCTTAGTTACACGGACTTGTCAGTCTCCTGGACCCTCTGCAGATCGGGTCAAATTCTGATTAATAAGCAGTGTACTAATTATAACCCAGACTCAGACTTGACCCAAAAGAACATGAGCCACTCACTCAGTCCTCCAGGAAGATGACAGTGGAGGTACCAGAGGACTCACGGGTTTTGCTGTCCAGCAGCAGTGCTGGTCTGGCTTCCACTTAGTGCTCACTGTTGCATGATCTTGTAGACAGTTTCCTGTTCTGTGTGTCCCGGTTCCCAATGCTGCATGTGCTTGTGCAGTTACCTCATGTGTGTAACCACATGCTGACGACCCAGTACCTGGGTCTTAATAATGCTAATGGCCTTAATAACCCTGCGAATGGGTGCCCCCATACCTTGGCAGCAGAGAGGTGGGGAGAAAGGGGGAAGAGTGATTTGTGGCCAGCACACTTGCATATTGTGCATGTGTGCCTTACCGTTGGTTATGCTAACCATATTACCAGGTGTCAAGAACAGAGGGTACCAGTCACACCACGTGTATCTTGGAGGAGTTGCTTCTTTTTATCTGTAGTGAAGACTACAGGTTGAGCCCCAAATAATTGTTTTTGTTTATTCTAGAGCAGCAGTCAGCTTGTAGCTGGAGGTGCTAACGTTGTTTTTATCTTTTAGTAGACAAACTGCGTAAGCAAAAGTAGTCATAAAGAGAGGTATCAAAATAAAGACTATTAGAGGAGTCATTCCTTTATGTTTTACAGCATTTCAATTGGAAAAGTACTAACTGGGATTTATGTATGTTTCTTTTTGACATATTTTCTCTTGTGTGCAAGTCGAGTTGTACAAATATTTGGTACCCACAACAAATCTCAAGTTTTATTTTTTTTCCTGTTGAGAGGAATATCCTTTTCTTACCTGGAGGTTTATGTATTCAATGGAAAACTAAAACACATACTTAAAACAAATTTGAACAGAAATGTCTTTTAATGCTTATTGTAGATGTTATTTTACTCTTCTGTGACCCAAAATTATTGCACATGTAGTAGGAGTTGATACTTGACAAAATCTTTTTTAAAAGGGAAAAAAATGGGTTTATTCTATCTTTTTCAAATAACGACATTTTCTTTTTCTAATCCCCACTTTAGACTTGTGTACGAGACAGAGCAATTCGTTCCATTCTGGCTGTTCGAAAAGTTAGCAGAGAGACTGCGGAAAAAGCTGTGGATGAAGTATTTGATGCCTGCTTCAATGATCTGGAACCATTTGGAAGAATCCCGCACAGTAAAGCAGATGCAAGACGTGCTTATAAAGACTTTCTGAACAGAGATCGCTACAATGCTAATTTGTAGAGGAAAAAAATGTGAAAAACTATCTTAATAGCTGGTTGTTCTATAGTATCTGGAATTACAATCTACCCCCACAATGCTGGTGGAAAGGGGCAATTCTTTCAAATGCATCAGTTCATTTTGTAAACTTTTTCATGGAGCCAATTTCCATCGAGGTAAATGAAGTAAATGAACTTGACTAAAAACTGTGTTTCTTCACCTGTTATTCCAACAAGCTCGTTTATTACACCAAATGACTTAGCAGATAATGATCTGCACATTTCAATGCACATTTAATTCTGTTAGGTCTGACTAGGAATTGGTTTCTAAAAATTTTGTTGTTATTGAACAAATCTTTTCATAAAATCTTTAAATTTCCACCATCTTTGATACATAGTCATAAATTTGATTATCTTCATCAGCCCATTTTAAAAGCTCCTGGACCTGTATTTAACAACTGGGGCTAATTCCCAAATGTAGTGAACTGCCCCACTTGTCTCTGAAGTCAGTCTTTGAGCACCTCTGAATTCCACCTCATCTAATGTTAACTGTACAGGTACATAAAGCCCTTTTGCTTGTTAGAAACTTGACTGACAATTCTCCTGCTTACAGGATCAAACCTACAGGCTGGATAAGCATTGTCAGAGTGTCCACCAGACTGAGTCTTGCACAAATAGCGTATGGAACTTACCTGCCTGACAGTGTAGGAAAAAGACTGGAAGTTCAACTCTTCCTCTGAGGGAAGGGAGAAGCTGCCAACTCCGTAATAAGTCTTAGAGAAACTGTCTGTTATTCCCAAATACAAAGTATTATAATGATTGTCTTGGACACAAGAAAGCCACATTTTCCTCTTTTTCTTGAAGGTATGATTCTACCACAGGTACAGTTCACTGACAAAACGGACATGTGGCTCCTCAGTCAAAGGGTTTGTAAGTATAGCTGCTATAACAGTTACCGGGTTAAGACTCAAATGGCATACCTAGATCCACAAAGGAGCAAATAGTCCTCTGATTTTTATTGTTTCATACTGAATGCCAAACAAACTTAATGGGACCTCAAGGTCTGAGTGGATTTTTCTTTACTGGTGGTGTCAGTTCTCCTGTGCAGAATTTGCTGATGTTGGAAGTGACCTCTGGAGGCGATTTCAACCACATTGCACAGAATAGGGTCAACTAGAGCAGGTTTTTCAGGAGCAAGTCTAGTTGAGTTTGAATATCTGCAAGGTTGAAGACTCTTACAACCTCTCAGTAATCTGGTTCAGCGTTTGATCACACATGCAGATACATACAAACATACTAAGTGTCTAGATGGAATTTCCAGTATTTCTGTTTGTGCCCATTTCCTCTTGTCCTTTCCTTGGCACCCTGGCTCAGTCTTTGCTTCCACCCTTGCCCCATCAGATATTTATGCACGTTGATAAGGTCTGCCTCCAGACAACAGTCCTAGCTCTCAGTCTCTCCTTGTATACTGGGTCTGGCTGGGATGGAGTTAACTTTCCGTGCAGCAGCCATACAGTGCTGTGCTCTGTACCTGTAGGTAGAACAGCACTGGTATCACACCAGTGTTTTGTCTATTGCTGAGCTGTGCTGGCACAGCATCAAGACTCCCTCCAATCCCCCTGCCAAGAGCTAGCAGGCTGGGGCTGGACAAGAGATGGGAAGGGGACATCGCTAGGGCAGCTGACCTAAACCAACCAAAGGGATCTTCCATACCAATTGGACCTGTTAGAGTGGGTCTAGAGGAGGGCCAAAAAAATGATCAGAGGCTGGAGCACCTGTCCTATGAAGAAAGTCTGAGGGAGCAGGGGATGTTCAACGTAGAGTAAAGAAGGCTCTGGGGAGACCTAATTGCAGCTTTTCAGTACTTAAAGGGGGCTTATAAAAAGATGGTGAGCACTATTTTACATGGCAGATAGTGGTAGAAAAGGGGGAATGGTTTTAAAATAAAGGGAGAGAGATTTAGATTAGATGCTAGGAGGAAGTTCTTTTCTGTGAGGGTGGTGAGGCACTGGATCAGGTTGCCCACAGAAGCTGTGGATGCCCCAACCCTGGAGGTGTTCAAGGCCAGGCTGGATGGGGCCCTGGGCAACCTGATCTAGTGGTAGTGGGTGCCATCCCTGCCCATGGCAGGGGGGTTGGAACTGGGTGGTCTTTAAGGTCCCTTCCCACCCAAGCTGTTCCATGATTCTATTGTTCTATCAAATGTACATGCAAGCGGGGTCTAAATTAGCCTATAAAAGATACCAGAAAGGGATGGATCTGAAATCCAGCCAAGATGTAGAGGTTGGGCTAACACTCGGTGTGTGAAATTAACCCATGGACTTAGAGACTAAGGCATTCCTTTGGTGACAGGCAATCCAGTCACTTCTACGTATAAGTCCTAGACACGGTTAAAGAGACAACACAAACTGGGGAACATTTTTGCCAGACAGTTTGCATGCGTATCCTCTGGAGATTTAAAAAGTTGTAAAATATCAATGTGAATTGCCTTAACTGTCAGAAAATCATTCAAGGCATGTTTAATTTACCTCTCTATGTACAGCAATAGATAAAGTACCTGGAACTTGGGCCCTGAGCACAAGAATTTGCCAATCATATTTTGTTCACGCTGAATTCAGTCAGGCAAAACAAAACAAAGCAAAAGAAAAGCAACTCTCTGTCCTGCTGTTTGTTGAGTTAAAACTATATGGAAATAGTGGTAGAATGCCACCTGCTTCCTGGATGTGCTCAGACAACATATAATATCGCCATGCAAATTTGCACCTTGAGCCCAGAACTCAGCCTTCATTACTTGGAAGAATAGCTGCATACATACAGACATTTTGTTTGTTTTCCGTTTAATGTAAAATGTAAAAGCAGCCCTGGGAGACCTGGTCCCACAGCCCAGGTTCTCACTCTCCTACTCCCAGGAGAATGTTTCCACCAGGGAGTCACAATTTTGTGGCTCTACTCATTATTTCTTTGGCCCTGTGCATTTTGTTTTCTTCATTTCTCTCTCCCAACAATGTCTGGAATGAAAGCAAGAAAAACTGTGTGAGAGTGGAAGTGATGACTCCATAAATATATCGGGGGAGGGAATGTAAGTCATGGTAGAAGGTCAAATAGTTATGAAATGGACAGTGCAAATTTAATTAGGAAATTAGAAGCTGGAGATTAAAGGTGTTTTAAATAGGATAAAGGACAAGGAACGTGCATTATTTATACTGAGGATGGAAAATTTAGGGAAAGGGTTGAGCCCAGAATGAGAAACATTAAGTTCTTGAATATTCAAAAAAGGCTGAAGTAAAACTGTGGTTGTTTTTTTTTGTTGTTTTTTTTTTTTGTTGTTGTTGTTGTTTTTGTTTTTTTCATTTTCACATTTATTTGTATCTTATTTCTGATGCACCAATCCTATATTTTAGGATTTCTGCTTGTCGTTGGCAAAATTTGTAAAGGAAACAACTACCCTTTGACCTTTTCTTCCTCTCAACCCTGCAAAATATATAACTTTGGTATCCAGTTCTTCATTGTCCTCCCCTGCAGCACCAGGGAGGCTGCAGTAATACTCATTACTCATGTTAACAAGTATGTGAGTTAGGACAAGCTGATGGGTTCGAGATCTTCAATCCTTTTATTGCCACTTGGGCATATTTTACTCACATGGTCAAGGTTAAAGTAATCACCAAATCTGGGATCAGAAAGAAATTTTTCCTTGATTAATTTGATAGGGATGACTTTATTTCTTTATTCTGCAGTATGGAGGCTGAAGCAGTACTCTGAAGGCTTAAAAAATAGGTATTGTAGTTACTGTAGCTGTTCTACTGAAAGAATGAGATGCTAAACAGTGTGTAGAAAGGGATGCATCTAGACGCTGGGCTAGGAACAAGACTGTCTATAATCTACTAAAAGACCAGCTAAAGTCTACACCAGGCACCCGTGACACTAAATGGAGGAAGACGTTCAGATATAACAATACGTAGCACGAGGAGAACAAACAGAGCTGTTAATGGCTGGCATCTGCATGCATACTTAGTGTGGGAGCAGAGCAGAATTGCTTGAGAGGCAACCATAAACAGTAGGATAAACGGTATGATATAATATATAAGGACCTAATTAAATGCACATAATAGAGCTGTTGCTTGCTTTGATTTAAGCAGATGAGCAGCTGGACCCCATTTCATGCTGTTCAGTCACCAGTGCACAGCTTTATGTTTTCTGGCTGCTATTGCTGCTCTAAATCGAGATGCCTGTGTGATATAACCAGCGCTGAACTGAGCTGTGACTGGCAAGGCTGGGTGAGTCTGTCCCTCAGAAATGAGCTCTGGTATTGGCTCTGAAGCAGGTAATTATGCCTCAGCAGTAAGAGCTACCCTGCACACTGGGGTTTTAGCAAGGAGTTAGGCTTCCTGGGCAAGGAGTAACCACTGGAACAGCACGGTGCTGGGAAAGGCAGACCTAGAAGGAGCTGCAGTTGGTAATCACAGAACAGCCGGAGAATTTCATGTTAAATGATGTTCCTTCTTGTTGCAGGGATGAAACTCATTGGCATGACCTTTAATGTTTTCTCTTTCACTGCTGTGGCTATTGTCAGAGTATGAAGCTTTTTCAGGCAATACGTAACTGCTAGATCTGGCTGCTGTGGGGCACAAGACTCACATCCTTTGGATCTGAATGTAATTCTGTGATTCCTCATTAAAAAGGATTCAGTCATGTAATTAGCCTCGAGCCCAGTGGGCCCTCTCCTCATCTGTCACTCAAGAACGAGCTGCATGAAGAAGATGATGGCAAAGTTAGCCACTTCCCCTGCCCCCTGAGCAGGGCCAGTGATCTGCCACCATTTCCTGAACAGCAATAAAACACTGTGGAAAAATTTATATGTAAGCACTGCCCTCACAAAGGACAAAGCAACACATCCAAACAGTGCCTGGGAGATTTGATCGAGCCTGAGTTGCCTGAGTTGTTCTGTTCGTGGTGAATTATGTGTGAATTACACCTATTCCCAGGCGTAGCATAATACACACCCACAGGTAGCATTGCTTCTGGGGCTAAGCATTAATGCATATCCCTCAGAAAGTCATCCTAGTTGTCCTGGAGAAAGTAACGTCTTGCCCAAGATTCCCCAAACCTGTATTTTCAATAGTTTTGCAGAATTTCACATGGAGATTTCATAATCTTATTTTCTCAAGGTAATTCCATCAGTGACTGACATAATCACACAGCTGAATATCCAAACAGAAAAAAATGGGTATAATACCCTACATACCTATGGAGAAAATTGCACATTGAATTCTAAGCTTCCCATCTTTGATATAATCTAGCTAGACCTTCTGGGTTTTCTAAAATCCCCTGCAGATCAGAGATGCCTTGGAACAGCATAATCTTGTATGTTAATATTCCCTTAACCTTTACTGTTTTTCAGATCCCCATTTTAGTCAGTATGATACTGAGTTTTTCATAATACTTCTAACGTATATTCTGCCAGATAATTCCTTCCCTTCATTATACCTTATTAAGCAAAGGTCTATTTCAATGAATGTGTGTGTGTGTGTGTGTGTGTTTTGTATTTATATTGCTTTTTGTCCAACACGATGGTTGAATATTTACAGTTATCTGTAAATCTGGTATAAGCTATCTGGTACAAGCTCTGTCAAGTCTGTCTAGAAATGAAAAAACAGCAATAAAGACAGGAATACAAGAATACAAACTGCAGCTTCTTTTCTTTAGCATTTTTGATAGATGAACACCATAAAAATCTGGGGAAGAAAGTATTCCAGAAATGCCTGAAAGAGACATTGGTAATAAAGAGTACACTTAGCTATATGAAGGCATAATTATTTAAATAAATGATCAGTATGATATAAAATTGCATAACCGGGATATGTCAGCTTAAGCAGCAGATAGATTACAGTTACACCGAGTTACCGGAAAGCAATCAGAAGAGTCTGATGGGCTTCTTGTCATTCCCCAAGAAAATGAGGGACAGTAATTATAAGAAACTTTTTGCATGCTGTTTATCAATTCAGCAATCATTTCATTGCTTTAGGTGCAATTTTAATCTGCATCATTTTTTCTCATCTAAACAGAGTTTTTTAAAAAAATGAGTAAAAGCTCATTACAATTATGAAAAATAGGGGATGGACTAGCCAGCAGAGGGAGCTGAAGGAGCGTGGAAGAACGTGTTCCTGCAGAAAGCCACCTGCAGACCATACACTGCCGTTGCTCAGTGTGCAGATCGGTTTTTGTGGAAATCTCTGTTTTAATCAAATTTGCATTACTCTAATGTTAAAGTAGATTAAAAAGTATACATATTTCAATCACAGTTTCTGCTTCTACAGAATATATCCTTCCTTTAGAAGATCACCTCAAGACATATATGGAAATAATTTTGCTATCTGTGATGCTTTGGACTGTGGCTATGTTTGCAGGGGCAGTTAGATAAATGCTGTGGTGCATGTTGCAGACCTAAACTTCAAGCTGTGAAGACCCATCATCAGTAATCAGAACCATACAAATCACATTGTCTCAATTCATTATTTTTCATGCCTGAATTCCCATTATATTTTAATTTTGTTCTCTTATTTATGAAATATTTGGAAGCTTTGACTCAAAGCTGTACTTTTTCTGGTTCTGCATTAATTCCACAAGTCCAGTGCCATCCCGATACCTCTGTTTGTGGAAGTATCAAATGCCAGCTGAGCATCCAAGTCTTCTAAAGCATTAGAAGTGCTGGTTCTTTCTGCTTATGCCCTGTCTCTGTCTGAAGCTGCTTTTCAATGCTAACTGGGAAAAAATAAAAAATAAAAAAAAAATAAATAAAAAGAGACATTATCCAAATAGTAAAGAGACATAATATTACAAAGGAGAGTAATTTTTTAAAAAACTGTTTTTTTTGTTTGTTTGTTTGTTTTTTCCTGGAGAAGAAGTGCTAGCCATGACATATCTCACCGAATACTTCCTTGGGCAGACGTATTTTTAGTTTTTAGTACCTGCTCCTCAGCTGCATGGACACGTGCCAGAATTAGAACTGTAGCCTGCATGTGTTGACTGCAGTTTTGCAAAACTGCATTGGAGAATTTTAGCAATTATAAGGGACAAAAACAGAAATCATAAGCAAGAAGGAAAATCCAACCATGATATAAAATGCAATTGAGGTGTCCATAAGTTTTCAGGGCACGTGCAGGAAGTTCTTGCTAGAGCTGAGGAGTTCAGCACTGAGTTTATTATCCACCAGAACTCCACCCAAATTCACTAACAAGCATTCCTTCTGTACCTTGTCTGTAAGCCTGATCAAAAAGAAAACTAGAAAACTAAGCTTTCTATCATCTTTTTTATTCAATAGTTTTCTGTAACATAGTTTTTAAATGGGACATGAGAAATCCATTCAGAGTTTGGGAGAGTGAAACCATTATTCTCACTTTGCTTGAAAAGAAGATGGCAAGAAGGAAAAGGAAGAGAGGAAAGGCATGCACAAAGGACTCTGTGTGCTAGTGTTTAAGGAACAAATAAATGAAGAGAGATCTTGGTTTCATCTCCTGCTCCACTGAATGTTAAGTAAAAAACATTGAAGGATTTGCTGGATTTATAACCATGTTCCCCACTTGCAGGCGTCAGCTGGGGAAAAGGCTGTAAACAAATCCGTGCTGGGTGACAAGCTGGGCAGAGCGATGGCTGCAGGGGGAGCAGCGGCCTTTGCTACCCAAAAGTTTGGTTTCCCCTCTCTCCCTCCCAGAGCAAAGTGGAGCTGCCTCAGCAAGAGGGACACCTTTTTCTCTCCCCAAAACACTTCACATTTGACTGGTTTTCCTTCATCTCTGTTTTCGTCCTCCTGTTTTCTCCTTGTTCAAGAAAGGTTCTTCTCAATGAACACATTGCGCTCACCCCACTTCCCTCCTCAACTTCCTCCCATGCGTGTGTTTTTTTCTTCTCTTCCTGCTACGAGTTACCTCCTTCTGCTCCCACTGTGCATCTCCAGTGCACACAGGAGAATGGAAAGGAAATGATATTTGGCAAACCTATCCACTATGTTATATGTGTGAGCATGAGGGGTATCTCATCCCAATAGCCTCTGTTGATTTCCATCTCCTAATCCCAACAGTGGATTTATCTCTGATCACTTAGACCTGGACTGTCTTTATTCCCTCTTCTGCCCTTATGCTTCTGCCTTCCTTGCTGAGCCATTGTTGGTGCTGGTTGATGGTCTGCTTGGCTTTGCTCTCTGCTGGTTCGACACTGCTGGAATCCATTTGGGAATCCATTTGGGAATATGTTTCTTCAGCAAAGAAACAAGGGCAGGGATTAAGGATTACCAGTTTGGCCTTATGCTGATACTGGACTAAGCTTGTGGCAGGGCTGAATATTCATCTGTGGGATCTGAGAAGCATTCCTGGGTATCAGAGAATGTGTATTACCCTCAGCTATCATTCCTGCTGCCTGACATCTGATTTAAAGAGGAGACTAATTACCTATAGGGCTGGGCATACAAGAAAAGAAGCTCACAGGGACACATTTTCATCTCAATTGCTTTTTCTGACTGCTGGCTAAGAGCAGAGGTAAAAGGACAGCTTTAACATAACAACCCTTTCCTTCTGATCTTTGAATGCCTCTGGTGGAGTGAATTTGTCTGCCAGCCACTAACTGAAGAGGACTGGCTATTATATCTACTTTTTTTCTGGCTCCTATACACTTTTACTGACTCTATGCAAAATCATACCAAGGGTGTCCCTTCCTTGTTTTCCAAGTACCAATAGTGACATAGTCAGGACATTCTTGAGCAGTGAGAAATTTGGGTTCAAATACTCTCTAACTTTTGCTTAAAAAGAAAGAAATGCTGCATATTTCAGAAATAAGGGCTCAGGAAGCCTTCCTATGTTCAGTCAATGAATCCAGGATGCAGAGTAGCTGAGTCCTTGTCAAGGGAAGGTTTTTAGAAATCATACTACTCACAATCATTTTTGATTGCCTAGCTTGGGTAGAAAATCTGAAGACATTTTCTTGTCACCCACTAACACGTCTCAGAGAGGCCAGAAATGTAACTTGCACACTGTGTATCACCTTGAAGTACAGCACCTACTACATGTGCAGTGCTACTGCAATAATCCCTCCTGTGACATTTAGACTTTTGTAACTTGATCTTTACATGACATTTTGCTCCTTTCAGCACCTAAATACCAGAAAACTGTTGCTGATATACTCAGGACTAGTGATCATTTGCCATAAAATCCTTTGCTTGTGGTTGCAACATCAAAACATTTTCTAGAGTTTGAAGGGTTTGAAGTCACATTAAGCCTCCCTTTCTGTTGGGTTCACTCAGACAGGCTTTCCTGGGGACAGCTAGCTGGCTTGACTGAACCTTTGGGATTTTCTCTTCAATAGTTTGAAAGCTTATTGATAATGTGGATCTACTATGGAAAACTGAAGTACTCACCATACTGCAGCTGATGTTCAAAAAGAAAAAAAAAAAAAAGGCAGATCTTTCCTTCTCAGGATAAACTGCAGAGAGTCCTTCCCCTTGCCTTGGGTCAGTCAATAATGAATTGCAGTATGGCATAGCCTCATTAGGCTGTAACCTGTTGGCTGGGGCATCCCCTGGAGAAGTGGAAGATGAAAGTCCATTACCCTTAGGTAAGCAGGTACTTGAACCTAGCCATCTGCTATGTAAATGAGTTATCTAACAACTTTTTTTTTTTTTTTTTTTTAATGTGCCTTCTACTTCAGTTTTAGGTTGCTTTGTTTTGCCATGCTGGCCTTTCTGTATGCTTTTTGAAACACATAACTGTCACCTTTCAAGACATGTTTAACATAAGGAACCTAACTCTAACCCAAACACAGATGTAACATGCAGCAGATTTGGTCCCAGAGGTAGTGGTGTCTGAGTATCAACAGTCTGAGGTTGTCCAAAGATGGCTGAGGAACCTGTGCGTGAACTTTAGGAGAAGACTAGGGCAACAGACTTCCTTACCAAAATCACCCTTCCCTCTGGCAGCTCTCCCTCTTGCTTCTTTGAGACCCTAAGACATGCTTCTCATCTCATGAGAGTCTCCTTAGATTTCTGCTGCTTTCTCCATAAACACATACCTTCAGCAGCTGTGGCTGCAGCAGATATCAGTCTTTAAGTACATTTGTCTCCACCTGAGATGCCTCTTAAAGCAGTGCTTACAGTAGACCTCCCTCTTGTACAATCTTTGGTAGAGCTCTGGAGGAGTATATTGAAATAAGTATCTCTACAGTTAGGTTAACATCTACATAGATATTTTTTTTTTGAGATGTAGGTATTGTCTAAATTTCTTCCTGTATGTTTTAGTCCTTTTATTTACTTATTTATTTATTTTAACAGAACGCTTTTTGTCCTCTTCAGCTGTAACCCCATAAAGCAAATTCTTATGGAATAGGTGAGAGAAAGGATTTTGAGGGGAACTACCTCCTTCTGTCTTTGTGAACCAAGCAAGCAAAAAATACTGACACCTCTGTCACATTATCAGAGTAAAATATGTCTGTTTCAGAGCCCTGCCAAGGACTTTCACTGAGACAGTTTTGCAAAGGTAAAAGTTTTTAATAAAGCAACAGATAAAAATGGATTCTGAATCGCCATTGATAAATAACACTTCCTGCAATGGTGCTAATATATGATAATAGCAAAATACTACCCTGAGTATTCCTCACCAAAGGGCGAAGGTGCAGAGCTTACCAAGAAGGTTTCCCTGTCCTGGTGGTGGAGAATGGAGCACAGCCCATTGACTGCCTCTTCCAGGTCTCCAATATCTTTTTATTCTCCCCCCAGTCTTCCTTTTCCTGAGTGTAATGCTTTTTCCTAACACTCTCTCTTTCTACACTTTCCTCTTTTCCTTTATATCCTAACCTTATCTGTCCGCCCCTCCCTGGGATGACGTTTAGCATGATTTGAGTCGAGTACAATAGTCACATATGTTTAGCATGTACTTCATTAAGCTCATTATCATATTTGGTGTGTGTGTAATTTTAATATTCGTTTTACAAATAATCAAGCAAAAGATTTCACTCCAGGCACTGCTGCCTTCAGGGGCATATACATAAACAGGGCCATACCGCCACCACAGTTCTCTTTCCTTTGGCAACCTCTCTCACCAAGCTCGCAGACCTCCACCCACAAAGTCTGTATAACAGATAAGCAGAAGCAAGCTGCCGAAATTCCCCCTTGCCCAAGGCCTATGCCTGCCAGCGGCACTAAGTCGAACTGTTCTCCACAACCCCTGTCACTCTTTCTGTTCCTCTCCTTCAGGAGTCCTGGTTTCAAGACACGAACGCCAGGCTCTCAGGGACACAGACTCCTAGAGCTCTGCAAGTTCTGAGCAGCAGAGCACTCAGGCACTTACTTACCTTTAATCATGTCATATTTACAGACTTACCATTTGTTGTCTTGTGAACCACTGTGCTCAGCACCTTGAAGAACTGTGCTCTAAGTGCATCAAGTGCACTTGGACTCACTCAGTGAGTTATTGGATGTACAGTCCTCTCAAAACACAAAAGGAAGGTCATTTAATCAATGTGCCACACTTCCTAAGTAGTATATCAACTTCAGTGGTCTCCACATTTCCATTTGAAGCACTATTGTCAGCCTGCTGAGACTCTTCCTGCTTATAGCAGTCATATCTTGTCCTAAAGTGAAGGAGACATTACTGTACAGTCTTAAAAACCTTTCGCAACAGAGGCTGCTGAACTTCAGGGGTGAATGGAAAGATTTTTATATATCATCTGTCACTTTTTAAAAGCATTTGGGGGTTCTTTGGCTTGAAAAACCCTCTACAAATGTAAGATCATTATGATTGCAGCCTGTCTCCTTGGAGAGAAATGGCATAATGTTCTCACGGCTCCAACAAATCTTAGCAGCATCTTCATCCCATCTCAGCCTTAGGTTTTATTCATTCAAGTCACAAATTACTGAACAGAAGTCGAAATAATAGGATACTGATAGCAATTTATTTTTTCCATATCATGACTATAAATAAGTTACCTAAGCGAACTTTTCTAATCCATTTTCAGTATAAATTTTTACACAAATTTAGTGGAAGGAAAGATGCAGATATCATGCAGATTAGAAGTTACTTGTACCTTAATGCTGCTTGTTGATTAATGCTTGGATCCTATGTCTTAAATAATGGACATGTCATAAAGATTCAGAGTTATAAAGAAGGCAAACAACATAAACTTTAGACTGTGAAACCTACAGCAAAGAAAAAAAAATCACTACTATGACAAGCTATGTGGATAGTAAAATACTGTATTTGTAGAATTTTTTTGTATTCTAAGCAATTTTTTGCCTCTGATATATTCATACCCATTCTTATTTTATTTTATTTTTGTTTGCAAAATAAAAATCTTATTTATGATGCTATATTTGTGAAGATATACCGTAAGGAAGCAAGAGAGATTTTTGGTGAGGTAGTTATGGAAGATTAGGTTAGCCAAAGACAGAACTGAAAGAACTAAATAACAAAATGTGCTTTTGGTGGACCATCACACAAGTTCAGGCACCGAAGCATGCCCATGAAGCACAAGCAAAAAGTGTTCATGAACAACCCAGTAATGAAAGGTTGTTTTTTTTTTTTTTTTTTTTGCATAAGGCATTTCTTGATGAATTTCAAACAGAAAACTTTTTTTTTTTTTGAAAGTTGCTGTCTGTTTGCCAAAGCACATCTTTTATGACTTGTGATAGTAGAGTGCTATTTACTTACATGCAAGTAATGACAGGGTGCTGTGGACTCTGGTCTTGTAATGAAATACTCACAGTAAGACCTAGCTTATTCCCATGGGCAAAAGATATGGTGGAACTTCTGAAGCTATTCACCACATCTGCTGTCAGTCTTGTCCTACCCATGTTGCTTCCATTAAGGGGAGAATGGGTGGCACAGTTTTGATTCTTCACCTTAACATTTTTCTATTCCTAGTTATTTTGTAAATTTGAGGTACATAGATTAGCTGGGGATTTGGCCTGGCATATGATTTAATAACTACTGACAGAGAATTCCCTTTTGAAAAGCATAATGCGTATTTATTGTTATTTACTAGAGTTCACAACACAGATAAGCTTTGTCTGGAAAACGACATTACTTCTCTTTTAGAAAAGTATATATTTAAAATGCATCGTTTTTTCCTTTTTCTTTATCAGTCCTGCAGCTGAATGGTTAAAGATGCAGAGCTGTTAAATTTCTCCCAATTCCTAAGCATTAGTAAGATCAAGCTTGTAGCGTGATGAAATCCAAATGGAAAACCAAAGAACTTCATGTACTAATGAAAAATGTACCTCATGTTTGTATATTTTCTAAAATCAAAATTATACAGCAGCGATATAGCTAATTGAATGTCACAATATCAGTAATTGTGCTGTCTGTGAAAGAAATTTGTTCCAAAGTCACAGTGTCACCTTGCTGTCAAATAATCCCATAGATTACCATAAACAGAGCTAGCAAAATTGTACTGTGACTGAAAAGATATGTGATGTGAATCCTAGTCATTACTGAAGACATGACTTCCATTGTAATTATCTGCCTATCACAATAGCTTCCTTCTGCCAACTCTTGCTTACCTGCTGCCACACATACTCATTAACATTTTTGTCAATACCATACCATTTGTACAGGTAACCTTTGTGCAAAGTGGGGTCATTTCTTCATTATGATGGATTCTATAATACCACAACAACTTGCATTGAGGATTAATATTTCTCTTTTCTTCATTTATGGTTAAATTAGAAATTAGTCTAACACCTGGGTTCCATTATACTGAGTTGCCTTGTTATGTGTGAAAAATGCAATTTGTTTTACAGGTACCTTCAGTGTTTGCCATCTAAGAAGGGATTAAACTGCCATTGGTGAAAGCTACTTTTAAAGGCAGATAAATTCTTGCACATTACAGCTGTTTTCTAGTGGAAAATAAATATATTGTTCAAAGTAAATTAAAGACTTATGGTTTTCACTTTCAGATGTCAAACTGTAGGAAGTGTGGAAAACCTGCTATTTCTAGTCTTGGTAATAAAAATGTTACAATCACTTTTCTAGATGATGCTAGGCTCAAGATTGGCTTGATATTTCAAATTCATAGTAGCAATCTTAGTTTTTTACTCAATTTTTTTATGGTCTGCAAACATAGCATCCTGTTGCATTTGCTATACCATTGTGAACTGAACTGTTTCTGCAAAGCCTATAGAATACTTTCCAGAAGTAGTTACCTGATCCTTGTAAGTCTAGATTGGAATTATTATTACCTGATACTTTTATTAAATTCACCAGTACTGAGAAATATAAAAAAGAGAGTTAGTGTTAGCCAGAGGAAATCTATTATGTTTCAGATCTTGGATAGATCTGTAGAGCTTGTTTCAGACAATAAATCTGACATTTCATCTAGAAATTTCATGAAGATTATTAGGCACCCGGTATTTAAATTAACTCTACACTTATCTCAGTGATGTGATTTGTCAAAATGAAGGTAAATGTGTTGATAATTCTACACTTATGAATTCTCTCTCTGATATGTAACAACTACATCAGTTCCTTCTCAATTCTTTTCTAAGGTTGCCTGGAATACCTGTCTTCACATTCCTGTGCTAATTTCTCGTCCCAGCTGATGCAGCAGCAGGGAGGCAGTTCTCCTACAGACTGCATATTGGAGATAGAAGAGGACTCTTGGCAGCAACAGGGTTTGTTAGGTCGGGATACGTTTTGCACACTGATTAGAAGAGCTCTGTTAAAATCTAAAGCATGCAAGTTTGCCAGACAGTTCAGCAGAGGAATTTGATACAATGCACAGTGATCTGAGACAACTGCCATGATACAAAATGAAAATAAACTCTGGTGGTTTTTCTTGAGATAGTGTTATAATTACAAAACATGCACAACTCTGTGACCCTGTTGACCTGTAATGCCGTATTGATACTGCTAGTATCTGGCTATAGGTTTTGAACTGAGCTTTCAAGGCCTCCGAACAGAGTTGTCAGGCTTGTCCTGTGTGAACTGTTCATGTTTTGCTTGGATTAGCTTTAACAACAATTCTAAAGATCAGGAGGTTGTAGCTAGTGTTTTACTTTTCTTTATCTTTGTACAATCATAGTTTTACTGAAATAAAAACAATAAGCAGTAATTTCATGTATAGTGAGGTATTTATGACTGCCATAATGATGTAGTATAGAGAAATACAGACGGGTAGGATAGCAAGAGCATTGAGAAGTAGAGGGGAAGGGTGCAGCGCATTAAGGTACAGGCACAGGGTGATAAAGATGGGCACAGACTGGCACTGGAGACCCCATGGCAATAAACAACATACCCTTGTTCTGCTAAAGAAATGCAGACCTGGAGCTGCACAAAACTGCTTTTAAGGGTAACAGTTAGAATAAGTGATAAATACTGCACGTATATCATAGAGCGAGGAGGAAAAAAACATCAGCATTAGCATCATTCTCCTGGCAAAAAAACTCCGGATACTGACACTCACCCTAACACATACCACTGCAACCAGGCTGAAACCATTGACCTCAGATCGTGGAGAAACAGAGGGAGGGTAAGCATAAGACCGGGAAAAAAGGGGTAGAAATTAATGTATAAAAATGTTAGCTGTATTATCATAAATACAGAGACTTTTTCCAATACATTGGGGTTTTTTTCTGCAATAATTAGATCTACAACCAATAACCATTCTTAGATTAGAATTCTTAATAAATTCTGATTAAGGAAAAAAAAAGTATACTAACCAAAAAGAAAGACATACAAACATTTTATTGCATAGACAGTTTGAAACACTTTATAATTATGGGTGCAAGGGTTAAACCAGAGAGCATACATTTTAAATAAGCACTACAGCAACATGTCAGATATGTCCATATTTGCATATACTTTATTTTAAAAACAAGCTAGCACTTCGTCATATATTCAGAGTCTGGCAAGTAGAAGTCAAAGAGGTCACCTGTACAGCTGGTGCAGGTAATGGAATTCCCATCAGGCAGATTTAGAAACTCTGAAGAAATGTGCTGAACACAACACTCCATCTGTTTGTAGCCTTTTGAGACAAACATGCAATTTGCATGGTTTAAAAAATAGATACTGCATCTTTTAGTATATTACCATATTTTGTGTGTACTCTATTGCATTTCAATGTGTCATTTATTTGGAGAATATATTAATCTGTACCTATATGCTAGCATGTTACAGGGTTTGCCATCCCAGTTCTGCTTGTGATAACGAAAATAGGAAGTGTCATAATGATCTTAATGGTTAACCTAACACAACAAATGTTGAGAAATATTTTATAGCCATACTATACCAGGTGGTTGTTGCTAGGACCTCTCTAAGGATGAACACTAAATAAAATGATAAAATCAATCTGAAAAGGTGAAACACTAAGCATGGAGAGCATGAGAAAAATACTTGTGAGAGACATTACAGTCCAAACTCCTCTCTTTAGATAGCCATGAAGATCTTTAGTGACAGGCTGTGTAAGAATTTTGCCATAGAACAGAATTTATTACAATGTTTATACTACTTGCTTTAATCTAACTACTTTTTGACTCTATAATGAGAACTACTGTAGCTTAAGACAATGACTAAATATAAGAGTTTGTATCACACAGTAATTATTGCACTGCAATTTTATAGTCTGTCCTGCCTGTAACTTTACAGTTATCCTATCTAAATTTCCTCAGGAGATGATGAGGGAATATGCACCTGCTAAGGCTACTGCCTTTGGCAGTAGGTGATTGCTTTTATGTCTCACTGCCTGTTATCCTACCATCTTTAGCCATTTTCTCTGGGATTTCTGGGTGCCCAGCAGCCCACTCAAAACAGTAGCAGGACAAACAACAGCTGTCTGTGTTCAGGTCAACTATATTTTGCATGCTTGGTTAGTCCAATCTACTGTCCTTGGGTATGGACTGTGCATTGTGAATGTATTGATCACTATGTAGGGGCTGCAGAGCCATCTGCTCACACATTGTGGACCTGATAAAACTGTCCTTAACTAGACTAACTACACACGAGCTGCTTAGCTGCACAGAGGGCCCACATAGTACTCATGATGTCCCAGCATATTCATACTTTTCTTTGTGGTATAGGATCTGATGGTATCTGATATTATCAGGTTTCTGATGGCAACACCACATTTTATCACTTTTATCACATTTATCACATTTTATCACACACATTTTATCACCATACACTTATCTGAAAGATACCTATAGATCTACATGGAAAAAGGCTGTACCATGAGGTCCACAAGTTGCACACAATAAATTTTGAAGCCAATGGTTGAAGATGAAGAAGCTGTGAGTATTGTGATGAAGGGAGCAGATAGTAAAATGTTCATGGGAAATATGGGGAGGTGTAAATCTGTTGTTGTGTAGTGTAAAGGGCACAAAAAATTCGTTGGCAACCAGTCTTTGCTTTACAGACCTTTCAGTTTCACCATTTATGAATATAATATCTTGAGTAAATGAACACTTCGTTTAGTGTCATGTGGATATAGAAAGTGGTTATTACTTTAGTCCTTGTCAGTAATATCTTCTGATCATGCATCATCATTCAGCATTTGGATGAGTAAATTTGTCAGTGATGAGTAAAGTACTCCCATCAGTTTCTTTCTTCATGACATGAAGTTATGGATAAAAGAAATACAAAAAGAAATACTCACTTGGAATTTGTATTTGTTCATACATATTAAATCCCTTTTTCTTTTAAAAGACTATCCAAAATACTCATCAGTAATTTACTATTGAGATAAAAAGCACAAATTAATTAGATTGTTCATAATGAACCATTAACTGCCATTTACAGTGGTTTAAGTCATGTTAAAGTGCGGTATGGAACATTTAGATATGAACACAGCTCATTTGATGGTCTCAAAGCTTTGGGCTCAACACACAAAACAACACAGCTTGTGTTGTATTTAGCCTGTACTTAGCTCGTTTCTGAAGCAAAATTTACATCTCCTTTCGTACCACTACAGTAAGTGGGTGATGAGTGTTACTTCATTGAACTTATCAGGTGAATTAGGACATGATTCTGAGATCTTGCTTACCTTGGAACTCCCCTTAAAGAAAATCCACTGGCACTCACTGACTGATCATTTTCTCTTTTTTTTTTTTTTCTTAAAGGAAAACTGTGTTGCAAGAAAGATCAATATAAACAATCCTCTCATATACTGGCAGGCACTCTATATATTTTGCCCTCCAAAAATTGATTTCTGGGAGGCAGACTGTTTAATAACTAAGGTGTGAGGAACACTGTAAGCTAAGACAGCCTTGTCAGTGATACGGCCTGGCTCTGCAGGCTGACAATGGTTATGGTGTCCTCTCAGCACTTCTCACCAAAAGGAGAGCATAATCATGCTTAACTGCCTTTTAAACTGTAGATGAAATGTGCTGTGAAGTGTTCATTATTAGTAAAAAGAAAGTTATACCTGCAGAAACAGCTCTTCTTTTCTAAACTGGAAGTTTATTAAGTGAAAGAAAGAAACACTTTTGTCTGATTTCTTGGAGTGTTGCTATAGGCCTATTATTTTACTTATAAAATTTACAAAGAAATAAGATGGGATTTATACAATTTAGGTAATATGGAAAACATTTCTACTATTCAGTTAAGGATTCTCTAAATCTCAGTTTATAAAAACTAGTTACGAGGAAAACACATCCCAAGATATTTTAAAACGTACTGTTGGCATGAAAAATTCATTCAACAGCATTACTTCATTATAGTGTGATAATTAGATAAGTGGACTTGGAGAGAGGAAAATTTTAATTTATCTTACAAGAAGAAACTGTCGATAGACGCATAGATGTACATATATGTGTATGCATGCAGTTACGCATGTACGTTGCATATGGTAACATAATCAAAGAGCAAGCTGATCTTTTTCTGCCAAAAGGCAAGCAAGTGTTGTGGGGTTTGATTAGTCAATTTTCAAGAATTCACACTTAAATTCTCACTTAGGCTCAGCCATTCATACACCACATGGAACCTTTATAAATACAATTTCACAGAGTGTGAGATTTGAACAAAGATATGGTGGTTACAAAATGCTTTAAGATCTCTTTACAGATAAAGCAAAATGATAAATATCCTCACCATTTTCAAATATTTTTACTATTACTTTTAGGAGTATGTTAATATTTCTACTTCATGCAAATATCAGGTGACCTCACAAATCCCCAATTTACATTCATTGTTATGATGACATATTAAGAGTTTATTACCACCTTATCCCTTCTTAGATCCAAGAAATATTATACAAAACTCAGGGGCTTCAGCAGAGCACAATAAGACAGAAAAAAAGAAAGATGCTCATGTGTTACAGTACGTGTAGTTGTATTGGGTTTACGTGGCAAGGTTTATGTGAGCGACTGCAGGGGTGACCTCAGTGAGCAGAACCCAGCAGCTGCCCCATGTCAGATCAGAGCCAGCTCCAGACGGCTCCAAAAGGGACCCGCTGCTGGCCAAAGCCGAGCCAGTGAGCAATGCTGGGTGGGCCTCTGGGAGGGCAGGTTGGAGAAAGGGAAAAAAAATGCCGCACAGCAGCAGCTGGGAGAGAGGAGTGAGAAAACATGAGAGAACCAGCCCAGCAGACCCCCAGGTCAGTGAAGAAGGAGGGCAGGAGGTGCTCCAGGCAAGGAGCAGCAGTTCCCCTGCGGCCTGTGGAGAGGCCCCTGGTGAAGCAGGCTGTCCCCCTGCAGCCCATGGAGTACCATGGGGGAGCAGGGTTCCACGCTGCAGCCCTTGGAGGAGGACATATACATTTTTATTATTTTTTTTTTAAGGACTTTTTTTTTTTTTCCTCACTTCTCTAGCTTGTTAGTGAGAGGTAATAAATTACATTGATCTCCTTATGCTGAGTCTGTTTTGCCCATGATGATAATTGCTGAGTGGTCTCGCTGTCCTTATCTCAACCCCTGAGCCCTTTCCATCACATTTTCTCCCCCTTTCCCTTTGAGGAGGGGGAGTGAGAGAGCAGTTGTGGTGGAGCTCAGCTGCCCAGCTGGGTAAAACCAGCACAGTAGTATGATGAAACAAAAGTTTTTGAATGTCATAGAGGAGATGAGGGGAAGAGAACAATATGAACAATATTACACTGTTATATTCTATTAATTAACATATTAACATAAATAATAATTGAAAAGGGTATCACTTGTTAGAACTTTGTAGATCAGATGTATCAGTGAGAAAAGTCAAAGGTGAAGTGATGACCTTATTCAAGTTAGCAATAAAAATTCTCAAGGACTTCAGTGAAGCCCAATAATTCAGTTTAGAAACTATACTAACAGTATACTAATCTCATATTAGAAAATAATCACAGCTCTCATATGTTAGAATAATATGTAAGATAACTCCCCTCCTAAAAATAAATAAATAAATAAATAAATATCCTACAGCCTTTACCTCACATTCTCTCAACAAATTGATTTTTATATCCTCTATAAATCCATATCTTAATCTGTGGATAATTAATGACTTTAATACCTTTCAATCTCACTGTGAAAAAAATCTTCAAAAATATCATTTGCAAACTGCATTGCTACGCTATCTTCAAATATACTCCTCAGGCGGGAAAAAAAAAATCTCTTGGGGTAGAGAGAGAATATAATTCACATGTAAATGAAATGTCTTGTTACTGGCATTGCTGTATGTGTCTTTTTGGTCTAGAATAAAATATTCGTACTCCTGTGGTATCAAAGAGATATTTATATTTTATATTTATTTCAGTTTCAAATCAACAGCTCAATGTCACTGTTTTTTAAACTGCCCTTTACTATCTTCTATGTACCTTTTATTTTATATGCAGCCGCAAACACACACACTCTTTCTCTCTCCTTTTCTTTCTCCTTCTCTCTCTCCCACACAGATACAAAAATATGCATACCCACATAAGGTCCTTAGAATATCAAATGGGAGTTGGATTGAAGCTTTATCTTGTAATACTGATGCTGCAAGACTTTGAACAAGCGTTGTGTGTTTTGTTTTTGTTTTTGTTTTTTGTATATATATATGAAACAAGTTTTTGTTAATAGTTTTTATTGGGAAACAAACAAACAAACAAACAAACAATGCTAGGTCAGTGTCTACCACAGGATTCTGGTCTGAGTAAATTGTTAACACAGTATAAGCATCTGCCGAAACACTCAGTGAAGCTGACACCAGCTTCTTGAAATCTGAATATATCCAGGCAATATGCCTAGAACATTCACACCTTGGCTCTATCCCAGTTGTTGTCATGCACTGTATCTTACTTCTTGAAGTTAATTTTGCCTTTGGAGGAGAGTAACATGGGGAAATCAGCCAAGTGCTCTTCAAGACTACTAACTGACTACTGAGTGGAAAGAAAAAAAGAAAGTATCACCCACCAACACGATCATCCATAATAATAAAATTAATTACTAGCTGCAAAATATTTCCATAATTTTATTCCATTCATTCCTTTATGGTCATAACACTGTAATATTTAGCATTGTTGACATAATTCTTAGTCACCTGATTTATATACACTAAAATAGCTAAATTCTGAATCCAAGGTGGCTAGCACTGTACCAATTAAATAGTGGATAGAATGGAACTAAACCACCATTTATAGTAGAAGTATAAAAAGAAACAAGTGTTCTGATTTTTTTTTTTGGGGGGGGGGGGGAACAAACAGGTGTCGTGATACATACTACCTTGATCTGCCACTTATACAAGAAAGCAAATGTTAGGTCTATGTTCAGGGTAGTGGTGACTTTCGCTTTTTGGATCGTAAAACCTGTTATGCGCAGAGGTGACACATGCAAAATGCATGCCAAATGTATAGTCTTTTAATCCTCAGATATTTTTCTCATCCTAGGAAATTGAATTTTAGATCAATGTCTAGTCTGTATTTGCTCAAGTATTGTTTAGTTCACCTTTCTTTCACACATTACTTATCTGAAGATTAAGCTGAATGTATGTTCTTGACAAGGAGTTGCAACAGAGACACTTAAAATGGCCAGATATCACAGATATCTTGTTATTTTCCACATAAAACACAAAAATCAAGCAAACATTGAGGCAGAACTACCTTTCTGTATTTACTGTGATATTTCAAGGTCAGAAAAAAAGTCATGTTAATGAGGCAATTTAGCATGTAATAAATAGTGCATTGCCAGTGCATGTGTTATATTTCTTCTACTATCTGGATTTCAGCTTGCTGTATTTTCAGTCCCACTTTTCCATGAATAGTATTGCTCAGGTTTTTAAAATGAAGTAAGATGACAGTATAATTGTGTTTTCACTTCAATACTACCAATCATGTGAAGTGTAATGTTAGGCTTCTCATGGTGTTTCTTCATTTCTTGTTATAACATCTGAAAACAGAATATATCAAGGTAGCCTTTCAAACATTGACAAAAATCTATATATTGACAACGTTTTAAGATGTAGAAATTTTGTGAGGCAGCTACACAACATTTGATAGCAAAAACATTGCTGTTTGAAACACAGAGGACTAAACCTTGCAAGTCTCGAGGCTGTTCTGGGGAGCAATGGTGGCTGGAGGAATGATGCAGGGCTAGCCTCTGTAAGCAGAGCCCAGCAGCTGCCCTATGTCAGAGTAGAGCCTGCTTCAGATGGCTCCAAAAAGGGACCCACCATTGGCGAGAGCCAAGCCAGTGAGTGATGCTGGCTGGGCCTCTGGGAGAGCAGGAAAAAAAATGCCGCACAGCAGCAGCTGGGAGAGAGAAGCAGCCCTGCAGACCCCAGGGTCAGTGCAGAAGGAGAGCAGGAGGTGCTCCAGGCATGCAGCAGCAGTTCCCCCGCGGCCTGTGGAGGGGCCCCTGGTGGAGCAGGCTGTCCCCCTGCAGCCCATGGGTCCCACACGGAGCAGATCTCCACGCTGCAGCCCGTGGAGGAGCCCCCGGTGGAGCAGGTGGATGTGGCCTGGAGGAGGCTGCGGCCCATGGAGAGCCCCCGCAGGAGCAGGCCCCGTGCCGGAGCTGCAGCCCGCGGAGAGGAGCCCACGCAGGAGCAGGGGGTCTGGGGGGAGCTGCCGCCCGTGGGGGACCCGTGCTGGAGCAGTTTGCTCCTGGGGGATGGACCCCGTGGTACGGAGCCGTGTGGGAGCAGTTCCTGAAGAGCTGCTGCCTGTGGGCAGCCCCCGCAGGCTCAGTTCGGGAAGGACGGCATCCCGTGGGAGGGACCCCACAGGGAGCAGGGGCAGAGAGGGACCGTGAAGGAGCAGCACGGACTGAAGAAGCATTGGGGACTGACCACAGCCCCCATTTCCCATTCTGTTCCCCTGTGCTGCTGGGGGTAGGAGGTAGGGGAGGGTCATTGGAGGGAAGGAGTTTTTAGTTTGCTTTTAGTTCTCACTTCTCTAGGCTGCTGGTGATAGGTAATAAATTATATTAATCTCCCTAAGTCTGTTTGGCCTATGAGGGTAATTGTTGAGTGATCTTCCCATCCTTATCTCAATTCTTGAGCCCTGTATCATCATATTTCCTCACCCTGTTCCTTTGAGGAGGGGGAGTGAAAGAGTGGTGCGGTAGAGTTTAGCTGCCCGTCAGTGTGAAACCACTACACAAATTCATTAGGGATGGAGCAGAACTGGGAACTCTGCCTGGGACTGTTATTTTTTATCCATGGTCTATTGTAAAAATAATCTCTCCTCCAAGAGCCCCGGCCCTAACAGATTAAGATTTTAGGTATGATGAAGAGCTGCATGGAGGTGATTAGCTCTAGTTAGTGATCATAGCAAACACTGGAGACACTCATTCCTGAGTTAAGTGGGATGACTGTGCAATTAGAAATTCTGCTTGCAGCTTGAGATCCTAACCGTCAGCTTCTGGTGTAACAACTTCCCCTGTTTCAGCTAGATTAGTTACTATTAGCCTCTGTAAGGTGCTTTGGTGGGTCTCATCAATTATTTACATTTGTAGCTCTTTGTGCAATTTTTGGAACCAGGCTTGTTCCCCATATTTCAAAAAGCATGTGGTCAACTCTGCCATCCTCAGCACTGCTTCTTTGTGTCTGGATAACATCAAAGGAAAAGTGTGATGTAGTTTGTATAGTAGGTGTGTGAGAGGAGGGCAGAAGGCAATGCACTCTTGCAGGTGCTGATACCTTATGGATTTTGAGACCTTTGCATACCATAGACTACTCTCATCTGCACGAGGCACTACCCATTAATCCCTGCTTTGCCTTAGTGTCTTGTGTTATCTTTCACTCAGTGTTCAGTAGATCTTTGATCAGGACTCTCTTTTGCATCCACTTGTACAACAACTGATAGTTCCTGGAGGCTCTATAGTCAATTCAAGGGTGGATATACTTCTCTCTTTTTTTTTTTCTATTAACAAATGACTTTTGAGTCATTTATGATGTTTGAACATCATTTTTATTTTCTTACAGTTTGCAATTTTATACCTGTTGATCACTCTGTCACATTCCAAAGCAATACTGTTTCTATCTATCTAAAGAAATACTTGGTCCAAAATTTGAACGGCAAAATGAAAAGTTACTCTTAACCACACTAACACATTACTTCCCATCTTGCCTGAGATTTTTTGCATTTGCTATTGCAAAGACTTTCCAAAACACTTTAGTTAAATGGAGCTGAAAATCATTCATGCATATTTTATGGAAAAAATTACAGATATATCTCCAGTTTTGGATTATAAAATATGTCTTTTCTTGGACTATTAAAATATTCTGCCCCATTTAAAATAAGCTACATAATGAAACTGATGTGCAGTAATACTTTTACAATTCTTAATAACATAACACACTTTATCACAAAGTGCATTTTCAGAATTTTTATGCATAAAGTCAGGTATGTTTGTTCCATTCTGCTCAGCAAATAAAGTAAGAAAGTGATAAGCAATTCCTGTCTAAAACTGGGGAAAAAAAGAGAGAAATTTAATGAAGATTTTTGCCACACTTGCAAAAATTAAAGAGGATAAGTTAGGTTGTCTGGAGCTGAAGGAAGCAAGACAGAAAATCTACCTATCCTTCTATCAGAAGTCTACCTAACACAGATTTTTCAATTTTCTGTTACAGAAAGAGTAAAGGAAGATTTTAGTTTATTTAATTCTTAAACTGTAAGTTTATGTGATTCAGAAAAGTTTACTGACACTTAAGAGAAGCTTATTGATCAACAAGTCTTGTATCAGTACTGTTCTTTAACATGCAAATTTACCAAGCGATTTGGTGTGTCCTATAATCATAAGCAAACTCAAAGCACCTAACAACAGATTACACACATTCTGATAGTGTTGCCCCTACACTGTTAATAATTAGGAGAAAAGAAAATGGAGTTGGAAACTCAAAATGTGTTTACTCCTGAAAAGTGCGTTATAAATCAGTGTTTCAGATTATAAAAGGTAAGAGTTTAGCATGAGTTAAAAAGTAAAATTCTAACATGGGAGATCAACCTTAAATAAACAAGATATTTATTAAATTAAATTGGAACTGAAAAGCAGGATCTAGTAAGATGTGAAATAAATAAAATAAGTACAGCTATAGCAAGATACTAAGAATTAGAAATGCACCATTAACCACCAAGAAACTCCTATTTTAGCTGTTGGTCAGCATTTCAAAGAATTTATGTACATGAGAAAACCTCCCTTTTTTATGTCATATTTGACAACTTTTATTAAGCTGCAGAGATTTCTAAGAGATATATTAAGATTAGCATGAATGAAGTGTAAATGGGAGTTGGAAAGTGCGTGCAAGCACCAGAAGGAAAGATTAGAAAGGTTGAATGAATGGCCTGTGTTGATATGGCCCCAGGCCCCGATTGCCAGCACCCCATTCCCAGCAATAAGATTGAGGAGTGAGATGCTTATGTCAAAATCACAGGCCTTGCACTCTGATAAGATCCCAGTACAGAAGTCTTGCCAACAGGAGGCCTTGTACCCTTACACCAGGAGGATGGCACCAAGTATGCAGCATAACTCATTTAGAATTTCCTTTCCCTCTGCCCCAATATCAAAATAAACTACAGGCCTACATTCCAAACAAGGGAAAGCAGACAATGGGTATAATCAACATGTTCCAAGAGTTAAAGAACAAGCAAAAATTTGAACTAAGGAAGACCCCATCAGACCTGACAGCTCCTGAAAGAAATGAAAGGTCTGTCCAAAGACTAGCTCATCGTTGCCAATCAAGAAGAGCCCCAGACATTTCTTGACAGCCATCATCCCCTGCTCTTCTGTGGGCTAACTACCTGGGAGTACATGCATTGTGCTTGTGCATAAGTGGATATGAGTGTGTGAGTGAATAAAACCTACGAGCAAATGAGTGAGTGAGCGTGCACATAAAATCAACTTGCTTAAAGATTTTGGAAGTAAACATTCTTTTGTTCCTTGAGAACAAGACTCTCTCACACTAAGTTTTATCATGTTAACTGTTCCATGTAGTGGAATCAGAAAAATTGCAGCTGAGTAGTATGGTCATGGATGGAAATCATGAATTCATAGGTAGAATTCTGCTCAACTTTCAAATCAAAAACTTTGGATGTATTCCACATGAACCAACTGAATTCACCAGGCTTTTGGTCAGGATACATCTATGCACGTAGTGCTTATTGAATATGCATATAATTTTCTTCAAGTTTAGCACTAAAAAATTAGACGTATTTCAAAATGTATTTACATTTTTATTATTTTTTTCCCCATGTGTTTGATTAATGAGTATCTATCAAAGAGCAGTGCTTTCTTCCTACACAAGGAATTGGGGTCATCCTTTAAATTCTTTTGAGTGCTGAAAATACCCACAGAGCAAGTTGAGCACCATCATTCTAATACTACAGATCCAGAGTAGTTGCTTCTTTTGGGCAAGTAGTTGCTTAAAATGAGTACTGACTTTGAAGCTGTCCTCTCAACAGATGAAATTTCTCTTGCACAGGAGAAATATGCTCTCTGAAAACTGACTTTGTTATATGTACATCCTGAGGGAACATTGGAGGAGTTGCCCATTGACAACCAAAAATTCACTCTTAGGTTTTGAGTATTTCCCTAAGATAGATGCTATTCATGTAAACAATTTTTTAAAAGTATTTAGATGGGGGAAGCTGAAGGTGAGAAGCAGTCAGAACAATAAGAGCAATAAGCATTGGTGAAATGGGTGTGTCCATGCAATCAGTCTAAGGGGGCTTTAGCTGAGAAAGCGATTCACATGCACCCTTCAGGGCAGAACATGAAATGCAGCAAGTCCTGGTTTTGTAGATGTCTGCTGAATTCACTCAACTCTTTCAAAGCATCTTTCACTAACCCACTGGTTACAA
This sequence comes from Anser cygnoides, assembly GCF_040182565.1. Classification (NCBI taxonomy): domain Eukaryota; kingdom Metazoa; phylum Chordata; class Aves; order Anseriformes; family Anatidae; genus Anser; species Anser cygnoides. The sequence goes on from NC_089873.1 coordinate 34,530,753, forward strand.
TAACTTGCTTTGCTGAGTCCTTCCTGTTGCTGCACCAGTGCTGGAGCCTTTTGAACCTTCTCATACTGTATACATAGAGCAGATGGTCCTTGAAAGATACAGTCTGGACATTACTCACGATTCTGTTTCATTTTCATCCTGTGTTGACTAGCCTTCACAGATTTTATACTAAAATATCTTCATAGAAACTTGTCTATTAAAACAGGATTTGAACAGAGTTTGAAAAAGATTATTATTTTTTTAATCATAAAATGTTAAACTGCATCTTTGGCTTCTTTCCCAGCCTTGCCATTTAGTATGGCATAGAGTTTTTACAGCCTGAATTTAAAATAATTTCTGAAAACCTGGAAATCATATGGTTTCAAGTCATATGTCTTGCAAATTGAAGCTGAACTAATTATGTTATTAAACAATTGTTATTGTCTAGTGACTAGTAAATATGTGTGTTGAAAATGTGCTGTAAAATGAGCTTAAAATCCATTAATAGAACCAAACAATGAATGATAAAGTAAAAACTGACTTTTTTAGCTAGTTGCTGTGAATAATATTCCAAAGCTGGTTTATAGGCCAGGAGGCAAGTGTGCTAGCTGGGGATGGCCACATAAAAACAGCACTCAGGCAAAACCCTTTCCTCAGGACTAGTTTTGCTTTCAAACAAGAATTTCAAATAGATGTAAATAAGTTCCAAATACTGAAGACCACCTGTTACAGGGTGATAGATAAAGCTACAGCAAGAAGCAGTTTATGGTGCCTGCGACTGGATTAGTATTTATTAGTGTATACACACACACACACACACACATACACACACTTAAGGAAACCATGTTTCTCAGTGCCCATCCTTATAAAAGCAGATTTTAATGGTCCATCATGGTTACAACAAAGAGACCCACATGAAATGTAAATCTATGTCTCTCTTATCAGGCAGGTTTTCCTGACTAGCTTCCTACAAATGAAAAAAGATTTCCTAGGCCTATGGCTTGTGAACATAAACCTTCATTTCAGAGGACTCTGACATGCATATACACTTATCCAAAGGCAGTGTGGCATATTGCAAAAAAATGTCATTGTAGAAAAATGTACAAAAATGTTCTGTACACTTAGAGAACCCTGACTCAGGCTTACCAGTCTGAAGAAACTGTTCAGATACACATCATTAACATGGCAAATTAATATGATTTTTTTTTAATAAGATTTCATCTGCCCTTCTATGTGACTTTCTTAGCTGTCTGGGCTCTTAATATGGCACTATGATTGCTGGCTAGGAAAGACATATTAACTCCTTTAAATACTGCCTTTAGAAATTCCATCTTTTATATTTTTCCTTATTATTAATTAGAGTGGTTGGTAAGAAGCCAGGACTTTAGCTTAAATTTTGATTGGAAATTCCCTTCTTTCTCCCCCAGCTATTATTAAGCATTTAAATGTTTGCATTGGATAAAGAGACTGAGGGTGGAGGAGTTCTGACACAGCATAGAAATGAAGCAGTCTGGTGAGCAGTGCCCTGTGTGCTTGGTCACCAGATGGGAGGAAATGGGGGAAAGAGAAGGGTCTTAGAACCATAAAAGATTGTAGTACTGTATAAAAGAGATACCTGCTTTCTGCAGAAATATATGGGTGAGGTGCCATTTTCTGATCTTCCATTAAATTTCTCTTACCAATATAAATTCCTGTGTTTTCCAGAATTCCCTCTGAAACAGAGCAACATTGTAAGACTCCTGGTTCTAACCAATGCTGTGAAAACACAGCCAGCCCCTGAATACTTAACAGTATACTACTATTTCTTTGCATGCATCTGCTGAGTGGTGTATAATCTTGAGAAGGAGAAAGTATTGCTTCCAGGACTGAAGGTCACTTAGTGCCATGTGTCATGCTATGTCCTGAGGAACAAAGACACTGTTTGTGGGTTCTGTCCCTGACATCTTGCATATCAAATGGAATTGCAGAATTTTAGGGAAATGGGACATGAAAGTACTCTTAGGAAATGTGTCCATTATGTGGGATGGCTTTCCTAGTACTTCAGAGGCATATGACCTCCACGAGTGTCATCAACACTTGTCAGGTTGCTTTCATCCACATTTCATTGCATCACTCTTTGCTTACAGAGTTGCCATGTGCTTGGTAAGTGATGTACATGTGGGATGGTAAAGGTGTCTCACTGTGGTTCCCCAGTCACCAAGAAGAGCTTTTGTTCAGGGCTGGTACCAGAATTCCTCCATTCTGTTAATCCAGTATGTGTTGGTAAAATGTCTTAGTTGGAACAGGGCATCTTGACAAGTTAATTAAAACAGTAAAATGTGTAATTTCCTTCACATCTTTCACAGAATCACAGAATCGTCTAGGTTGGAAGAGACCTCCAAGATCACCTAGTCCAACCTCTGACCTAACACTAACAAGTCCTCCACTAAACCATATCACTAAGCTCAACATCTAAACATCTCTTAAAGACCTCCAGGGATGGTGACTCAACCACTTCCCTGGGCAGCCTATTCCAATGCCTAACAACCCTTTCAGTAAAGAAGTTCTTCCTAATATCCAACCTAAACCTCCCCTGGCGCAACTTTAGCCCATTCCCCCTTGTCCTGTCACCAGGCACGTGGGAGAATAGACCAACCCCCACCTCGCTACAGCCTCCTTTAAGGTACATATAGAGAGTGATAAGATGGCCCCTGAGCCTCCTCTTCTCCAGACTGAACAATCCCAGCTCCCTCAGCTGCTCCTCATAAGACTTGTTCTCCAGACCCCTCACCAGCTTCGTTGCCCTTCTCTGGACTCTCTCGAGCACCTCCATGTCCTTCTTGTAGCGAGGGGCCCAAAACTGAACACAGTACTCGAGGTGCGGCCTCACCAGAGCCGAGTACAGGGGGACAATCACTTCCCTAGACCTGCTGGCCACACTGTTTCTTATACAAGCCAGGATGCTGTTGGCCTTCTTGGCCACCTGAGCACACTGCTGGCTCATATTCAGCCGACTATCAACCAGTACTCCCAGGTCCTTCTCTGCCAGGCAGCTTTCCAGCCACTCATCTCCCAGCCTGTAGCGCTGCTTGGGGTTGTTGCGCCCCACGTGCAGGAGCCAGCACTTGGCCTTGTTGAACTTCATGCAGTTGACCTCAGCCCATCGGTCCAGCCTATCCAGATCCTCCTGCAGAGCCTTCCTACCCTTGAGCAGATCGACACACGCACCTAACTTGGTGTCATCTGAAAACTTACTGAGGGTGCACTCAATCCCCTCATCCAGATCATCGATAAAGATATTAAAGAGGACTGGCCCCAGTACTGAGCCCTGGGGAACTCCACTAGTGACCGGCCTCCAAATGGATTTGACTCCATTCACCACAACTCTTTGGGCCCGGCCATCCAGCCAGTTTTTAACCCAATGAAGCGTACGCCAGTCCAAGCCACAAGCAGCCAGTTTTTTGAGGAGAATGTTGTGGTAAATGGTATCAAAAGCCTCACTGAAGTCAAGGTAGACCACATCCGCAGCCTTTCCCTCATCCACTAAGCGTGTCACTTTGTCATAGAAGGAGATCAGGTTCGTTAAGCAGGACCTGCCTTTCATAAACCCATGCTGACTGGGCCTGATCGCCTGGTTGCCCTGCAAGTGCCGCGTGATGACACTCAAGATAATCTGCTCCGTGAGCTTCCCTGGCACTGAGGTCAAACTAACAGGCCTATAGTTCCCCAGGTCTACCCTTCGGCCCTTCTTGTAGATGGGCGTCACGTTTGCTAGCCACCAGTCGACTGGGACCTCCCCTGATAGCCAGGACTGCCAATACATGATAGAAAGGGGCTTGGCCAGCTCCTCCGCCAGTTCTCTCAGTACCCTCGGGTGGATCCCATCCGGCCCCTTTGACTTGTGTACATGTTAAGTGCTGTAGCAGGTCACCAACCATTTCCTCGTGGATAGTGAGGGCCACATCCTGCTCCCCATCCCCTTCCACCAGCTCAGGGTACTGGGTATCCAGAGAACAACTGGTTTTGCCGCTAAAGACTGAGGCAAAGAAGACATTAAGCACCTCAGCCTTTTCCTCATCTTTTGTAACTAAGTTTCCCCCCGCATGCAGTAAAGGATGGAGATTCTCCTTAGTCCTCCTTTTTGTGTTGACGTATTTGTAAAAACATTTTTTGTTATCTTTAACGGCAGTAGCCAGATTGAGCTCCAGATGAGCTTTGGCCTTTCTAATTTTGTCCCTGGACAGCCTCGCAATATCCTTATAGTCTTCCTGAATGGCGCGCCCTCTTTTCCAAAGATTATAAACCCTCTTTTTTCTCCTAAGTCCGAGCCACAACTCTCTGTTCAGCCAGGCCAGTCTTCTTCTGCGCCGGCTCGTCTTTGGGCACGTGGGGACAGACCGCTCCTGAGCCATTAAGATTTCCTTCTTGAAGAGTGCCCAGCCTTCCTAGACTCCTCTGCCCTTCAGAATCACCTCCCAAGGGACTCTGCCAACCAGTGTCCTGAACAGCTCAAAGTCAGCCCTCCAGAAGTCCAAGACAGGGGTTTTACTGGTCCCCTTCCTGACTTTGCCAAGAATAGAGAACTCTACCATTTCGTGGTCACTCTGCCCAAGACAGCTCCCGACCACCACATCTCCCACCAGTCCTTCTCTGTTTGTGAACAGAAGGTCTAGTGGGGCACCTCCCCTGGTAGGCTCTCTAACCAGCTGCATTAGGAAGCTATCTTCCACGCTCTCCAGAAACCTCCTAGACTGCTTTCTCTGGGCTGTGTTGTGCTTCCAGGATATGTCTGCGAAGTTGAAGTCCCCCACGAGAACAAGCGCTGATGATTTTGCAGCTTCTGCCAGCTGCCTGTAGAACTCCTCATCCATCTCCTCATCCTGGTTTCTTTCTGCAGCCCCAGCAGATCCAGGTTAGGTCCATGAATGGACTGAAAGAGAAAACCCGTGCCTCTCCTCTTTCTGTCAGAGGTTTGTTTTGAACAATTATGTCTGATGCTCCCCTTCACACATTCTCTAAACCAGCACGTAAAATACATTCTCCAGTATAGCTGGGCATTAGGCCAGTAACTTCTTCACATGGAATAGCCTGGTTGCTAGTCATTGACTAGGAGATTCCACAGAGAGATCTCTGTTCATCGTCTTCTCTAGCAGCATCCCCCGATTTCGTTCTTTGCCTCTGTGGTGGTTTTACTCGGGTGGGTGGCCAAGCTCCACCACAACCACTCTCTCACTCCCTCTCCTCAAAGAGGAACGGGGAGAAAATACGATGAAAAGGGCTCAAGGGTTGAGATAAGGACAGGGAGATCACGCAGTAATTATTGTAACGGGCAAAACAGACTCAGCATAGGGAGATAGTAAGATTTATTGCTTGTTACTAACAAGCTAGAGAAGTGAGAAACAAAGGAAAGAAACCAAGAGCACCTTCCCCCCCATCTTCCACTTCCTCCCCCCGAGCAGCGCAGGGGAACGGGGGAATGGGGGTTATGGTCAGTCTATAGCGCTTCTCCACCGCTCCTTCTCAGTCACTCTCGTCCCCTGTGCTGTGGGGTCCCTCCCACGGGATGCAGTCCTTGTCGAACTGATCAGACGTGGGCTGCCCACAGGCAGCAGCTCTTCCAGAACTGCTCCAGATATGGGTCCATTCCACGGGGTCCATCCCTCAGGAGCAAACTGCTCCAACCTGGATACCCCACGGGCAGCAGCTCCTGCCAGGTCACCTGCTCCTGCGTGGTCTCCTCTCCACGGGCTACAGGTCCAGCCCAGAATCTGCTCCGGCAGGGGTCTTCCACAGGCCACAGTCTCCATTGGTGCAGGTCCACCTGCTCCACCGTGGTCTCCTTCACGGGCTGCAGTGTGGAACCCTGCTCCACCGTGGTACTCCATGCTTCACCATGGTCCTCACCACAGGCCGCAGGGGACTTCTGCTCCAGCACCCGGAGCACCTCTCCCCCTCCTTCTTCACTGACCTTGGTGCCTGCAAGGCAGTTCCTCACTCCTCTCACTCTCCCAGCTGCTGTGTGGCGCAGCGTTTTTTTTCCCCTGTCTTAAATACGCTCTCACAGAGGCGCAAAACAACATCACTTATTGGCTCAGCTCTGGTCAGCAGTGGGGCCCTTACCAAACACAGGGCAGCTTCTAGATCCTTCTCACAGAAGCCACCCCTATGGCCCCCTGCTACCAAAACCTTGCCACGTAAACCCACTACAGCCTCTGGGCAAGATAATATCTCATAGGTAAACTGAAGTGTAGGCAATATTTTATTCTTCACATCAAGATAATATGCACATAAATATGTATAAGTATGCCATCCTCAGTGCCCAAACCATCTGTACAAGTGTCACCACAAGAGCTATTGGTGGCTCTTCTGCATGTCTCTTTCCTTATTTACAATCTGATTAGAGCTCTAAACTCCAGCTTGACTTCTAATTAGCAGGGTAGCAGTTACTCATTATTGTTTTGCTATGTCCTGCAAAGCCTGTTCTAAGACAGCAAAGCTGTGTGTGGATCTACTGACGTGCCAAACTATTTCAGCTCATCTTTAAGGATCTTTTTCAGGCTTGGCCCATTCTTATTGGTCTTCAGTTTGCAAGCAGCATTGACAAGCATTACCAGTTGATAGTGGGGAGTTTGTTATGGGAAGTTTTAACAGGAAGCAGAATGAGGCCAGCACAGTTCCCAGAGGCATTAATAAGCTTTGATCTGGTATGATTTGTGTTGTGTGTTCATTGTATTAAGTCTGTCTCATTTGGTTTTAGGTCATCTACTGAAACTATCTTAATCACATTTTAAACTTTACCTATTTATTGTCTCTTTTTTTATGATCTGATGCAATTGCAGATTTATTTTATTTTTATTTGCCTGAAGATACTCATTTGAAGAGAAGGACATCAGAGAAGGACATGATGGAATAACTGGCTGATTGATGAAGATCTTCACAAGTGACTCATCCATAAATGAGAGGCTAAATAAAATCAAGGATTGCAAAAGAAACAGTGAGCATATAGCATGAGTTTATTTGACAGGAAAAAGACTGCATCCATTTGAGGCTTTACCGTGTGGGATGTCTGCAGGCATCCAAATGACTTTTGCAATTTCTTATCTTTATAAATTACTTGAATGGACAATAAACAAGTCAGATAGGGTAGCAATGTAATAATGAGAAGAGGAATGACTGCATATCAAGTGGCAAGAAAGATTCAGTATCAGCTTTGTAATGCAGCTGACACCTAGGAAATATAAATTATTCTTGATAAACATTCGGCTTTACTCCAAAAAAAATGTAAAAAGAACAAGAAAAAAAGTAACAGAATATAACTAAGGAAATAAGATTTTCAAAATAAGGCCTTGAAGAATAGAATAGTGGATTTCCTTGTAAGGAGTACTTTATCTGGAAAAATAGTTCATTGATATGGCAGTATACTGTGTCTTCCATTATATTAAGCATTGTGATTTAGGTCAGCCCTATTTCACTTAAAGTACACATCTTGGTTTTCTTTCCCCAAAGTTATGTATTTTATACAATGATTGCAAATTAAGAATGTACTCACATTGTGTGCACACATACTCTGTTTCAAAACCAGCGTCTCCTATGCCATTCAGCAGCACCATTCCCCAGAATTCCTATCAGTACAATTCACATTGGCACAACATCTTTTGCAACTATTTCAAGAAATACAGTATGAATTCCTGGTAACTCCCCATCTGGAAAAAAACCCATGGAAACTCAAGCAAATGCTGATGAAAACTTAACCCAATTGGTCACATAAATAATACTTAAATTCTATCTGCATAGTAATTTTTTCAAGTTAAACGTTTTAAAGTATGGCCTTTCCTGCAGGGATTTCAAATTCTTCAATAAAATAAAATAAAAAAAAATCATTCTGATATACAAAAGAAGATAAAAGAACAAAAGCATGCAATAGTTTTGAAAAATTCACATGGAGTCAACTGTGAGATTCCCTTTTATCAGTAGCAGAACTCCTACTTGCATCTAAAGGACCCAAATTTCATGCTTGGAATCTGCCTAGTGGAAGCAAATACCAGAAGTATAGTGACAAACAAAAATATTCTCATGCTAAAAATAGTGTACAAGTCTACTAAGAGAAAATGATGTTTACATCATTGAAACAAACCCACAGATATTTCTTTCTTTGTCATTGTCACATCATATTTTACAACTTCTGGCACAAAAAATAGCCTAGAGGTGTACTTGTTTGGTTTTCCTTATTCCTAATACTTTACAGGAAAAATAATCCAGTAAAATCTGAAGGATTTATGAAAAGCAGATGGCTCATTGTGATGCCAGTGGAATTAATAAAATATTTTTATATTAGGTAGTTGATGTTAAAAGTCTGGTAGGAGAGTTACTAAATACGAGGACTCATGAAAACTGGTGTCCTGGTTTCATCTAGAGTAGAGTTACTTTTCCTCATAGTAGCTGGTAGCGTGCTGTGTTTTGGATTTAGGGTGAGAATAATGTTGATATCATACTGATGTTTTAATTTTTGCTGAGCTGTGCTTACATGTCAGGGACATTTCAGCTTCTCATACCACCCTGTCAGCAAGGATGCTGGGGGTCACAAGCAGCTGGGAAGCCACAGAACCAGGACAGCTGACCCCAATTGGCCAAAGAGATATTCCATACCATGTGGAGTCATGCTGAACAATTATGTGGGGTGGCTGGCAGGAGTGGGCAGGTGGTGAGCAATTGCATTGTGCATCACTTGCTTTGTACATACTATTAGTAGTAGTATTGCTACTACTATTATTATCATTATTAATCTTCCTTTTTCTATCCTATTAAACTGTCTTTATCTCAACCCACAAGCTTTTTCCTTTTTTTTCACCGATTCTCTCCCCCATCCCACAGGGGGCGGGAGTAACAAACAGCTGTGTGGTGCTTAGCTGCCTGCCAGGTTAAGCCACAACAACCTGAGACGGGAAGTCTGGGAGGGGTGTAGGAGCAGTCTTCCAACAAGGGGAAGCTCAGGCGAGATCTTATCCATGTGTATGAGCACTGGCACAGGCTGCCCAGAGAGGCTGTGGGGTCTCCTCCTTGGAGTTCTTCAAAAGCCACCTGGACGTGGTCCTGGGCAGCCTGCTCTGGGTGTCCCTGCTTGGGCAGGGGCTGGAGCAGGTGGGCTCCTGAGGGCCTGCCAGCCTCAGCCGTTCTGTGAACTAAGAGGAGGTTATTGATAAGATGGAAAAATCTCTTCATATGGCAGGTGGATGAGAGACAGGGATTGTAAATTGTAACAGAGAAGATTCTGACTTGATGTAAGTAGAAAAAAAAAACAGTATGGAGAGAGTCAGACAGTAGAAGAGGCTGCCCTGAGAGGTTGTGCAATCTCCTTCCCTGGAGGTTTTCAAGACCCAAATGGAAAAGCCCTCAGCAACCTGGTCTGAGCTCAGATGTGACTCTGCTTTTAGCAGGAGGTTATGCTAGAGGCCTTCTGAGGTGGTGTAAATTCCAGGAGGTGGACAGTTGGGGTTTTGCACAGAAGACAAGAAATATTGGAAGATACAGGAAATACAAGACTATAAATGAGCACTGGATGTCAAGGTGATTTAGAGAACATAAATATTTCCTTAACCTCTTGATACTTGGAAGTGTCATGTAATACCAACACTGAAATCATCTAAATGTTGTTGCAATGCAGTCAGTAGCTGGAATTGATGTTCACATTTATTCCTGAATCTATGCCAGATCTCAGCAAAGATTTAGTATATATGTAATTTAAATTTGGATCAGATATTTTAAGATGTGTTTTTTCACAGCGGATCCTAACTAACTTGACCGGTTAAACGCTCACAGACTATATAAAGGAGCCAGCAAGGGTGAGCTTATTCAATGAGAAATGTCTTTTGTTAGGAAAGGAGCATTGTCATCATTCTGAATCTTCAGTATATAAGGTAAAACTCAGCATTTGAAGTATATCAAGAACAGAGATAATATGGGCTTTAAGTAAGAGTGACTTTGCGTTGGAAATTTAATTTTCTACACATTGGAAAAAAATAAAGTACAAAATTCCTTTTTTTTTCCCCATAAGATATTGTTTAGTCAGGTAGTTTTTCTCAAATCCATAGCTGCCATGCTTTCTGGAGACAGGCTGTCTGGGCTGAGTGATCCTGGGATACTCTGAAGGGAAGCACACACAAACAGGGTCCACAAGACATCCAGTTTTCTGCTAATTCTAGAAAAAAACTTACTCCTTGCCTCCAACCTTTGTGGTCTGTATGGCTTTTGAACAACTAGTAAAACCTTCAAAATCCCTTTACCATGGAGGAAGAGAGAATAAAAGATAGTTTTTGTTTGCTTGTTTCAGCATAGTTTTTTAAAATGTAATTGAAATTTCCATTAAAAGAGGATTTCCAGTTTCCAGCCAGTTCCCAGCAGAACCTGCTTATTAGCTTCCATTAGTCACATGTGCTTTCACATCCTTGGAAAAAATGTTTTCTTCTCATGCATCCAGCTATCAAAAGAGTTGTCATTTAGCCCTAGGCCATGATACATATTGTTCCACTGTGATAATCTGCCTTGGTTTTGTGAACTTTAAAGAGTTCTACTATCATTTTGAATAAAGAATTAAAGCATTTATCATGTTTCTATGCAACTTCTATGGAATTCTCTGTGTGTTTTCATGAAAACTGCAATAAATTAACTTCACTTCTGATCTTAATACCTTGTTATTTTAAATGCAGTTTCCTCTGAACAGATTCTAATGGAAATAAGGTAAGGATTAATGAACGTTATTTCCTTTTATGGGAGAAGTAACGAAACAATCCTTAGAGACCAACAATATGCAAACAGCATTCCTCTTAATAGCAGAGTAATCCATCAGAAAACAAAAACAACAAACTAACCCCAAACACCAGAAGTATTTTCCAGTCGTCTTTTGTGTGTTCTCTTACTTCAGAAGGCTTTTAGTTTCATCTGACAGACAATAAGTAGAGAAATAACTGGCAGAATTTCATATTAATTCCAGTAATGTTTTGTGTTATAAAACAAACCTGATTAAAAGGAAAGGAACACAAAGGAAATAGTAAGTGGCTTACAATGACAAAAGCCAAATCAACTATTTCTAGTTTCCAGTACTATTATAACATAAACGTACACCAACAAATACCAGAATATTTACTCTTATGGACATAAGGTAAAGCTGGATCTACAAGACAATAAAGAGACGCATGGACTCATGTATGAAAACTGTTCTCGAGATCATGTTTCTACTATATATTCATTCTGTAGTGAAGACTATATCTGCTCCTTCTTCCAATGTGTTTGTGTTGTGGGAAAGTGAGGAGAAGGGCAAGAAGAGAGAGCATGCCTTTGCTTTCATCGCACTTGCAGTTGAGCTTTCAGGTATTTAGTTTATATACAGATACCTGAAAATGCTTGTGTTTTTGTTCCCACACCTTTTCCTAATGGAACTCGGGAATCACAGGTGATAAAAACCTGATTCCCATTGCACAGGGAATAAGGTAGCAGGGCTGCAGTGGAATTATATTTACGTTTCACTAGAGGGTCATTGAACTAATTGCATTTAATGAAACATATTATTCAAAAAGCTTAGTTCTCTGAAAAAGTGCTATTATGACTATAAAGTCCAGACTCTACCTTTTGGCACAGTTGGAAAAATATACCTGATGTTTTTTGTATTATATGTCTTCTGTATTTCACCTCAGTGCACTTTGTAGTATTAGATCCTACCAGTTAAACAGTGATTGTGGTGTGTTTTTTGTTTTGTTTTGTTTTGTTCGTGTGTGTGTGGGGGGTTGTTGTTTTGTTTTGGGCATTTATTCATCTCCAATCTACTGAAAAATAAAGCCATAGTCTTGGACCGTGCTATTTGGTTACATCACAGCAAGTGTAAAAGGTACATAAATTTCTACTGGATAAGTATTAAGGTACTAATTTCACTTGTTAAGTGCTTTGATAATTAACAATAGGATTATCCATCTGCTGAAATTTGTATTGGCTCAGGGTCTAATTAAAAATCTACTCATTATTTTAAGGATAGATATGGCTATATAACTATAACACATTATGTTAGTAGCATACAAACTATTCAATTAATTTGAAGATAATCACTAAATGAAAGATAAGTACAAATTGAAAAAAAAAATCACTATTTGATATGTCATTCCAGTTCTAATTCAGTCAAATAATATATTTTTTTTAATTTTCCCTTCTCATTACACCTTGATAAGGTTTTCTTTTTTTTTTTTTATTTAAAAAAAAAGTTAAACTAGGAGTTTCTTATCATAAAAGGCCATAAGATGAAAGATTTTCTCTCTTCACGTTCTTTGCCTGTCCCTCCCATCCAGATTCTTATTATCTTACTTTTATTTTTATTTCTTTCTTTTACTGTAACTATCTTTTCTTCTTTCATTTATTGCAACCATCTTTTCCTTCTCCTTACATTAAATGAATGTCATAGCCTAGGAAATCTGAATCTTTCAGCTAGGAGGGAAATAAATTAAATGGGGTCTTTTTGTCCTGTTGAACAGCCATTAGTCCTAAAACGAGCCCAGAGAAGTGTGCTTCAGAACACAGATGAGGGACTAAAATCACACACCAAGTAACACTGCATGTGAAAGTCATTATCATGATAAATTTGATTATGTGTTATATAGTTTCCTGAAACTTTGTTTGTGTTTGTTTCTCATTTTTTGTTGTTGTTTGGTGGTGGTGGTGATTTTGTTTTGTTACAAGAATGTAAGCTTTTGATTATAGGCATTGTGTTTTTGTGTATGTCTCTGCAGTGTCCAACCCAGTGGAGACAAATCCTGATTTCAGTCTCAGACTTGTATTAAAATAACAATAGGTGATAAAACAAATGCTGGGAAGATTAGTGTGCTATCGACTCTCAGTAGGAACTGCTAACTCTATTCAGCAGCACAACTATTTGAAGAGATTTTGTCTGATACATTAATGTGAATTTACCACGCAACTAGTTTTCAGGCAAGTTTCCAGTAGGTAGTGAATGTGAGGTGATTCCAAAGGCCCAATAAATATGTCATGGAAAAGTTCTGATAACGTGTGGCTAAAGGCACCTATAGTGGAGTGTGAATGGTTTGCTTGCCAGTAAATTTATGTGGATAAATTTGTACACATTAATATGCTCAAGGAGACAAACCCTCTAAAGGTTCAGGCATTATAAATTAAAGACTGTTAATGGAAATGTTTAACATCAAGGGTATGATAAGATGAGAATAATAAAGAACATGACCTTCTGGTCTGTCAGCCCACACTGCACTGTGCTTCTTATGAAGGGCTCATATGGCACACAAAGATCATCTCAGCTGAACCAGGGGACTGATGGGGATACAGTTGCTGTCATTCTGCTAAACCAAAATGTCCAAAGTCTCTTGCTTTGTCTGCCTCTTCTTCAGGAGGCCAGGAACTGGGCAGTCCACACAATGCTCTCAGTACGAATCAACCTCTCGCATCCTTTACATGTGGATAAAAGTAAATTATGGGGATCTTCTCCTCTCTTAGAGAGCAAAATTTAGGTTGAACTGGACCCAGTAATGGTATTCTGACTGTGAACTTCAGGCACTGCTTTACTTAATTTGGAGAAAGAAACAGAGATAGCTACTTATTGCTGCCAAAGGCACTTCAAAGAAGAATTAAACAGATTTTGAATGCTTGGTGAAACCTTGATATAGCACTGACTGGAATTAAACTAAAATCTTCCATTTATTTTAGTATGAATATGACTAGGATGATAATAAAAGATTGCAATGGCAATAATCAAGAACCATAGAATAAGTGTAGAAATGCTCTATAAAATTTATCTTTGAAATTCCTAATTTATTTTTTTCCATTTGGAGACTTTTAAAAGAAACAGTGTAGGATTGGTGTTGTTTGGTTGTTGTGGGATTTTTTTTTTATTTTTTTATTTTTGGCAGGAAGGAGGAATAATGTAGCCATATGTTTGTATTAGATTATGAGGAGACGAATATACATGTTATGACATATATATGACATGAATATACATGTCATGACAACAACAACCTTAGTGGACTTATTTGTTTATTTGTGTGTTGTTGGAACACCCTACTTCCATTTATTTTATTGAAACTTAAAAAAATCTATCCCTGAAAAGTCTATTTGTTCTGGAAATTTTTGATATACCAAAAACGGAAATTTCTAGTGGAAATGTCACTTCAACCACAATGGTAATTAAGAGAATTTTTGGCAAAGATTAATTAAAATTATGAAGTTTGGTATGGTCAAAGCAGCATAGGGAAGAATATCTAAATCAAAAAAAACGTTAAAAGAGGAATTATATTATACATATCTGCTCTACTTTGACTAGAAATCAAACACTTTTTCGTCAAATAATAACAAAAAGGCAAATCTCAGAGGCTTATGTTTTCTTTCAAAATCTGGCACACAGAGATAGATGTATTTTATGGATTCATACTATTTTCTTCATTGCAAGAACATATGTAGCTTTTCTGTTGTCACAGTAATATATGATGGCCAGGATAAATTTTCCACACTCTCCTAGTACCCTTCCATCAGGCCTGTGGGTGATCTTGCATCTATCAGCTTCCTCAGTTTCACTATTACCCGTCTTCACCCCAGCATCACTCACTATCTCTATCTCACAGTTATCCCAGTATGCCTCAATCACAGTCCAGAAATCATTCATCAGTTAAAGATACCCTAAGTCCTATTTAGCAGTCTATTTTGACCTCACTCATCCTGCCCTGAATTCCCCCAAGCTGACTTTCCTTAAGATCCAGAGGAAAGGAGAAATATGATGGCAAAAGCAATGGTCTGGAGTTATGAGGTCAAGGAAGAGAAAGTTTTATGTGAGACAAGTCTCCATTGGCGAACATGTAGAAAAAAAGAAAATGAAATTAAAAAAAAACTTTCCAGATCAAAAAGTCTGGAAAACAGGACTTAAAACTACAGCATCTCTAGACTGTGGAAAATCATTTCATAAAACTTGTCTTCAAATACATCCCTAATGGACTATGCATATGTTGTGTTTTGGTGGCCCTTTATATACTTTGTTAGCTTTGCCATAAGTGTTTTGGAAGCTATCTCTTCATGGTAGATCACCTCTGTCATAGAATAACTGTTGTCACTGAAGGTGCTCAAGCCTATAGGATCATCGTAAGAAAAAATAAGGTTGTCAGCAGTCTCCAAGGAGTCTAATCTAATTCACTGCCAATCGCTCTGAGTTCAAGATAGACCAAGCTTACGACCTTCATATCAGTCTCTACATATTGTAATTCAGTTATGAGGCATTGTCATCCCCCATGTGTCTTGTTCTGTAGACAAAGCAAAGAGATACCAATGCTTCCTGTAGCCTTTTAGGTACATATATATATATATATATATATGAATATTATATTGTTATATGCATATTATATGTATATTATAACATATATAATAATAATAATAATCAGTTATAACTGTTTTGTAACCCACTTTCCATCAAATATGCAGCTTGCATTTACTTCAGAAGCATTTCTCCATGTGAATCTGGGAGCAAGTTTTGGTCTTTAATGTGACTTGTATAAATTGTAGCTTATTAATTCTGGGTTTGACAGAGTTAAATGTTTAAAGAAAAATAAAATATAACAGTATTAGCAAAGTCTGCCATGACGAAAACAGTCACAGTTCTTAGGTGACATTTGTATGCCTAACAAAAAAGTTGAATGCAAAAATCTAAAGCAGATTGGTGATGTGATTAAGTAGTGTATCCTGTGAAATTGGACTTGTTAGAACTCTTTTTGTCAAGAGAAACAGTCATTCTAATTATAATTCCTGATTTGAACAACAATTCTACCCCACGCAGAATTTAATTTAAAGTTTAAATTCAAGATTAAAGTTATTAAATTTATAATATCTCTGGTACTTGTCTTGAAAAGATACCTGTCTGAAAATAAGACAGGTATGGAACTGTATCTGACACAGATAACAGTAAAGTGTCTAAATGATGGTGAGGAACACCAGGGAGACGTGTTTTCCACGTTATGAATTAAAGAAGATAAATCTAGATGACATTCTGGATGAACACTGTGGAACCTCATGCCCTTTCAATTGCAAGTTATTAAAGCCAAATTTTATTGCAATAATCTCAAGGAGTTATGAAGAATTTTTATAAGAAAAGCAGACAAAAGAAACTCACCACAAAATTGGCACAAGTAAACAAACTGAATAGTAAATAACAAAGATAATAATACTGGAGTTAATTCTTCTCCTGTGATTTTGTATTATAGTTGGCTTTAGATGAAACAAGCTTAGTTTGACTGAATTAAGTGAGACGTAACTCAGTGAGTCCAGTATCAGGTTTTTTCACAGGTGAAGTGTTTGTTTTATACAAAGGAGAAAATTAATTTTAAGGGCAACAGCAGACTGAATTTCCATGTGACATTACTATGAGCCTTACATCTGTTGCACAGGAACTTTTTCTGAAGTGTGAGTGGGTGGCCAAATCTTCATAGCCTTTAGAGAAAAATTTTCTCTGTGACTGATTTTATGTTACCATTTTTAAAAGGTCAGAATAGAGCAGAATAGGTTAAAACACTTCTTTTGCTCAGAGCAAAAAAATAATAATTATATATATATATACATATATATACTCTAGCTTTTTTATATCATGAAGGGATTCAGAACCTGTCTCTTCACACCCTGGAAGACTTCATGTACACAAAGCTGTGCAGACAAGAAAGAGTCCTACACCCAGCTCTGCAGCATTTAATTTGAGATTCATATGGACAGGGAACCAGCGCAACAAAGAGTGGCACTGCAGTCTGGAGGTGAGGAGCTGGCCCCGTTCTTGCTTTCTAGACTATGTCTGTCTTTTACAGGAAACAATTGTTGTAAAACATTCAGTGCTTTTTTTTTTTCCCAGAAGACATAAACAGCCTCTTTCTAAATGTGGGTGCATTACCAACTATATTAAAGGAGACACACACAAAAAAAATAAAAAATACAAAATAAATACAGATTCTATGAAGGTGCTTTTATGGACAAATAACTATGAATGCTAACAAAAAAAAAGCCCTCAGTCCTGAATGTCCAGGAGCATCTTACAAATCTGTATACCTGTGGAGTTTGGATACAAAACAAGATTTAGAAGAATCACTTTCTTGGATTAAAGTGTTTATGCTTGATCAGTTCTTTCCTGCTTGACAGAATAGAGTTATTTTGTGGATTTGGTGTTAAATTCGTAATGGAGTTAGTCTTTGATGCTTTGACAGCTTTTTATTTTTGTTGCTGTTGTTATTTTGTTATTTTTTAACCAATAAATACTAACAAGCATTATAAAAATATTATTCTTGTTGAAACAGAAATGATGGATAAAAATCTAATGTTTGATACCAAAAAATAAAGGTTTTCTACCATTTTTAGTGTCTATTTATCTTTCTAAATCATATGTCATGAGGTTATATTTGATATTATATTCTGCAATAGGTTAACAGGAAACAAAATTTTTTGAGGCATGGACAGAAGATGACAAGCAATCAAAAGCAAGGTGCCAGTTTATGAACACAGATTGTAAAAGAGAGAAACAAGAAAAATAACATATAGAGCAGGGAGAAAAGCCATGAAGAAACATGATAATGGAAGGGGTACTAAGATTTCATATTGCAAATGCTGTGGCAGTTAAGTGAGCAGATTTTCAGTATCATCGATATCTTTAAGCCACATCAAATGAGGTGTCAGTGAGAATCACTTCTATTGTAAATGATATGAATGTTCTTAGGCCTTACATGACATGAAGAAAATTTTTTAGGATATTGACTGCCATGTTTAATCTATCATAAAGAGAATTTCAGCTGATTTCATTTATAAATTTACTGACCTTTTTGTATGTCCTATATACATATGCACCTCTATCATACTTTTTATAAACTGTGATGTTAGATAAAGAAATATCTTCCTGAAGTGTTTGTGTACTGCCAGAAAGAAGTAGTGGACTGTTTGCAAGGTCATCAATTTTCTCTAGCTGTTCATAACCTTCAGATGTTGGAAGGACCTTTTTCCATCAAGTGTGATGATGTTAATTTTCTTTCATGAACAAACATAAATACTATATATTCCATAATAATACCATGTAAAAGAGCTAGTTTTGAGTGTGGGAAAAGCTCGTGGTTTCTGATGGACGCTGTCTGCATGGGTTGGCCATGACTTTGCAGCTGGCATGAGATCTGCAGAGGTCCCTTTGGACTTATGACGCTCTATGGGTCTGATTTCTCCTCCAGGTAGAGAGAAAGGGGAACAATCTATCTTCTATCTTCTCTTGATATGCAGCAGCTGAAGGGGGTTTAAAGGCTACCCGATTCCTTTCTGTTCCCTCATTTTCCACTGACTGGTCTCAGAGCTGTCAGAGGTGAGGTGACTGCTGCAGGTAAAGAAAAGCTGAGCCTTGTGAGAGCTACTGGTACCCCAAAAGGCTTGGTAAATCCCTGGGGGGTTCTAGGATGGAAAAGCAAATCCTGTGTTATGGAGAAAGAGCAGAGAGGAGATGGAGGAATCTGGAGAGAATCCCAGCAAGACAAAATTTAGCTACTCATGCACGTTCTTGGTGCCTGTGCCTTGCGCTAGCACCAGGAGTAGCAGAGAACTCTCGGCCATTGCCATTCTGAAAATCTGCAAATACCTGCTAATCCCACTCTCTGTCTCACTCCCTGACTGATCCTGGCCCCTTACCGCTGCTCCTTGAAACTCTGATGATCCATCACAGCTTCCCACGTCTACCTGCTTTCTTTTACCTGCCTTTATCAGTGTGACAAAATTAAAGTTTTTGACATTAATGTTAAAGAAAAATAAAATGATGGTGTATCTCTTATTATCTGCAGGAGATATGCTGCCTACATAGCAGAGAGTTTTTGAAACAGCTCTGATATTCACACATTACACTAGAGAGGTTTTTAGGCATTGGCCAGTGTCCACACAGAGTGAGAGTTTGAAGCCATTTGCTACTTTAACAACTAGGTCTGAAATTATAAGCAAGTTTGTTCTTTGTCATCCAGGACAAACAGGAGTCCTTATCCTTGCTGATAATCCTTTGAGCCGCCTGATCCTCCAACAATTTCATTCTTAATACAAGGGCTCAAAACAACATTTCTGCATTATACATGACTATTTTGTTTTAAATTGAAATGGAATCTCACAGTCCATCGGCACATTAGAGTCTGACTGTAAATCATAGTCTGAATTATACTGTTCACATAAATTTTTCAGACCACAGGATTGAGTTCAAATCTCTGAGATATCTCTTACAACACATAATGGGTTGTTGAGTTTTTTAGTTCAGTGTTGAACTAGTCATCTGAAATTGGAAAAGAGGACTCGTGACCTTAATCTTTCAAAACAATGCTTTCTCCTAAGGAAAGAGCTACAACCATTCAGATTTTCACTACAGCCATTTTCATAGGATGTCAGAATTGCTGAGATTAGAAGAGACCTCTGGATGTCCCTAGTCCAATTCCCTGCTCAGAGCTGGGGCTGCTAGCACAGGTCTCTTGTCAGGTGCGGTTTTGAATATCTCTGTGAGTGGAGACTCCAGGGACTCTGGAGTCCCTGTTTATAATCTTCCTTGCAGTAAAAATATTTTCTTGTGTTCGGATGGAATTTCATTTCTTTTTATTATTATTATTTTATTTTTAATGTTTCCATTGCCTATTGTCCTTCACTAGGCACCACTGAGAAGAGATTGACTCCATCTTCTTTACTGCACTCCATCAAATATTTATCCATATTTGTAAGATACATCTAAACCTTCTCTTCTACAGGTTGAAAAGTCCCATCTCCCTCAGTTTTTCCTCATACAACAGATGCTCCAATCTCATTAACATATCTGTGACCCTTCACTGGACCACAGCACATCATCCCAGTATGTTCCTGTCTCTCTCGTACTAGGGAGCCCAGAACTGGATTCAGCAATCCAGGTGTCTCACCAGTGCTGAGTAAAGGGGAAAGATCACATACAACCTGGTGTCCGCCGGGATCACCAGGGCCTTTTTTGCCAAGCTGCTTTCCAGCTGGTCAGACCCTAGCCTGTACTGGTGCCTGGGGTGATTCCTCCCCAGGTACAGGATCAGTATTTCCCTTTGTGAACTTGATGGTGTTTTTCGGCCCATTTCTCCAGCTTGTTCTGAATAGCAGCAGAAACCTGTGGTATATCAGCCACTTGAGGATGCATTTCTTCCTGTCTTCTGGGTTGTTAATGAAGAGGTTAAACAGTCTTGTTCCCAGTAACTCTGTTGCTGGTACCTCTGGGGCACATCATTGGTGCCTGGCCTCCAGTTGGACTTTGTGCAACTGATTACAACTCTCTGGGCCTGCAATGTCAGCAGGTTTCATTCCTTTCCTTTTCTTCTTTGCATTCTTAGATCAGCAGAACCTTCTTTCTTCCTTTTTTTTTTTTTTTTTCTTCTTTTATTTCAAATACAGAATAGACTTATGAAAAATCAAAACTGAAAATGTGCTTTATATATCTTTTTAATGTTAGGAGTTAGAATTCTAAATAAAATAAAATAAAATAAAATAAAATAAAATAAAATAAATAAAATAAAATAAGATAAATAAAATAAAATAAAATAAACATTGTTCATCCAGGTAACAGAGCTAAATTGAAAGAGGTCTGGTAGCTCATTGATCCTCGTAATCAAAATACAGATACAGAATCTAATCATATTGTTGGAAATGGTCATTAAGAATGTGAGCAGAAGTCATGCTTTCTACTCCTCTTTGTAGGGCCTGGTTAGAGGTGAGTATGCTCATTAAACCCTTTCAACAGATGGCAGTCTACAGTTATGCTTCGAGATTCCCTCTGTCTTTTTGAGAGCAAAACAAGATGATGCATTCTGCATAAAGCTGTAGCTCACTGTATAAGTAAGTAGGCCCACCGCTGTGCACATCAGGATAACTCTCATGATACATGGAGGTAACACAATGGAAATCACAGTTTAGAAATCCAATTTATCTTGCTGTGAATAGAATTGCATCCACTACAGACACCAATTAGTTTTGTTCCATAACACCATTGTAGAAATGTGACATTGAAAAACTATTTGCAAACTACTAAGTATTCACAGAGGTTGAAGTTTAGAAAAATGTTAATTCCCGGTATGTGACAAGTACAACAGATTTTTTTACCAACTGCAGCCAAAAGGTCAGAACACAACTGCTGATATAATGAAGCAAAAGCTTCCTTCAACTTGAGTTGCTTATATAGTTTAAGAATGGCATAATATTCTGTGAATACCTCTTTCTCATGGCACTGTGTTTCTGTTACAGCTGCAATACATATAGCTCTGTTGTGAGTCTATACCTTCATACCAGTACCTATAGCCCCAAGACTGATAAACAAAGGATACCTGCTATTTAGAATTTGGACGCTGTGATTTTTTTCCCCTTGCTTTTTCAAATGTCAAATAGAAAGTTCATTCATAATGTAAATATATGCCGCCAGTCCTTTAGAAGCTTTAGCATGCTAATGTTAGGTATTATTTGCTGTCTACATTTAAGACATTGACTGATGGATTTATGTATCAGGTCTTATGAGCTGACTAACTGTGACAGAAGGAGATGGGGCTTAACACTATAAGTTCCTTATGCTCCCATATTCTCACTGCATATGAACCATTCTTATAGCAGAGATTAACTTCTTTCAGAAAGAATCATAGAATGAGAATCATAGAATCGTAGAATGATTTGGGTTGAATTTACCTTAAAGACCATCAAGTTCCACACCCTGACATGGGCAGGGACACTTTCCACTAGACTAGGTTGCCCAAAGGCCCATCCAACTGACCTTAAACACACCCAGAGATTGGGTATCCACAACTGCTCAGGGCAACCTGTTCCACTGCCTCACCACCCTCATAGTAAAGAATTTCTTTTAATATTTAATCTAAATCTACCCTCTTTCAGTTTAAAACCACTCCCCCTTGTCCTATCACTATACTACCTGATAATGGGTCCCTGTCCCACTTTCTTGTAGGTCCCTTTTAGGTACTGGAAAGCTGCTTTGAGGTCTCCCTGGAACCTTCTCTTCTCCAGGCTGAACAACACCAACACCCTCAGCCTGTCTTCATAGGGGAGCTGCTCCAGCTCTCTGATCAACTTTGCAGCCCTCCATGTCCTTCATATGTTGAGGGCCCCAGAGCTGAATGCAGCACTCCAGGTGGAGTCTTATGAGAGCAGAATAGAGGGGGAGAATCACCTCCTTTGACCTGCTGGCCATGCTGCTTTTTACACAGCCCAGCATATGGTTGGCTTTCTGGGCTTCAAGTGCACATTGCTGTCTCATGTTGAGCTTCTCATCAACCAACACTTCCAAGTCTTTCTCTTCACAGCTGTTCTCAATCCATTCTTCGCCCAGCCTGTATTGTGTTTGGGATTGCCCCAGCCCAGATGCAGGACCTTGACCTTGGCCTTGTTGAACTTCATGAGGTTTACGCTCTCTGGGGAGACCTTATTGCAGCCTTTCAATAACTAAAGGGGTCTTATAAAAATGATGGAGAGTTACTTTTTACTCAGGTAGATCATATGGCAAGGGAGGATGATTCTAAACTAGAAGAGAGGAGATTTAGATTTGATATCAGGAGGAATTTCTTCAGTCAGAGTTTGGTGAGGAACCATAGCAGGTTGGCCAGAGAAGCTGTGGATGCCACATCCCTGGAGGTGTTCAAGGCCAGGTTGGATGGGGCCTAAGGCAACCTGATCTAGAGGGTGGCATCCCTACCCATGGCTGGGGATTGGAACTAGATTATCTTTAAGGTGTCTTCCAACCCAAGACATTCTGTGATTCTATACACTTTTCATTACTTTCTCTCTTCCTGACATCATGCTCAATGCTATTCTACAAGATAGCCAGAAAGAGACATCCTGGAGCTCAGCAGAACTAGCTGCTGGGAAATAGAGGAGCTTATGCAATCCTCTTATGTAAACTCTAAGAAAATGTCATTTGTTTTCCCTAGGAATATTCATTACCAGAAGATGCTGGTAGTCAAGGTTCCTCTTCACTATTACCTTGTAATTAGCTTTCGTTTGAGAACAAATTTTTTTTTTTTTAATTGAAAAATCTTGACTGCATTCAGAACTCATTAATTTCTCCATGAGAACTTCTCTACACAGAGAAATGCTCAGAATCAGTGTTTCAGAGTACTGCATCCTGTTATTTTCTACTCATGAAGGTAAATGCAGCCTTCATCTGAATTATGGAAAGAAGGAACTATATAGATGTTTACCTATATCCGTGCCACATGACTCAGAATTATGCACTTAATATGCCAGTACCAACACAGGAGCTGAAGTCCTTTTGCTCTTCTTTGCCCTTTCTGCCACTTTTTTTTTTCTTCCTTTTTAATTTTTTTTACTTTTTATTTATTTTTTATTTGACAATGGCAAGAACTTTGCTGCACAAAGGCATCCTATTCTAAAATTAAAGGCACTGTAACATGCAGGATAGTCTTTGTACAAGGAATTATGCCAAAATATTTAATCCTGGTCAAATTCTTTGTACAGAGACAGATATTTACAAGTTGTTTTAGTGTGTTTTAATGAGTTACTGTTCATAGTAAGTACATCTACTTACAAAGTCTGAGCAAGTCTGTACTAATACCAATACTTAGCTCCTGCATGTTTTTTGTAGTGATAAATCTTACGAATGGGTGTAGGTTCCTCATTTAAGCTGAGGAACTGTTAGTAGAGAAACTGAGAAAAGGTGAGGAAGATGGGCTGGGTCGGGATTCTCTCTGTTTCCTTATGTCGTGTCCAACTTGGTGTAGAAGCTTACGATTTATTTTTCTCAAGTTCCATGTGACATAAATATTTAGGAAAAAAAAAAACTAAAAAAATTGAGAAGAATCACCTTATCTTTCTAAGCTATCTGAAAGTCACCTAGAAAAAAGGAAAACAGCTGCAGTCAATACAAGAAACAGTCACATCAGAAGGATGATTTACTTCCTCTGTTACAAGTATCTGAAAGACATGGCATTAATTCCTTAGTGGATGGGTCTGATCCAGTAATTTAAAAATAAGAATTTACTACCTTTGGAGGTAAGCAACTTCTTATATCTGAGAGACATTCAAAAGAGGCTGGCAGATGTAACCCCGAACACAAAAGATTCTGGCTATCCAAGAGGGATAGCCTAAGGCCTCTAAAGAGCCATTAAGAGACCTGTGCATGGGAAACCAAATAAAACCTGAAACATTTGTTATTTTTTCCTAAGTAGTAAAGGATTTGTTGATGCCTTAATATTAATTATTGGGTGGCTAAAGATGAATCCAGTTCACTCATAGCTGTCACACATCACACACCTTTATAATGTGCCAGAGCCCCATTCTGCAGTGCATCATTCCCATGGAAAACGTAGTTGCACAGCTGGCCTAACCACTATGAGAAGATGGGGACTGTCTTTCATTTTATGTTGAAAATTCTAATCCAGTACCTTACCTTACTACGCAAAAGTGTGCCCATAATTTCACACAAAATAACTGCAGTGGGTGAGGCAGTGGAAGGAGCTTTAAAACAGATGCAGTACAGGAGTGATGTCACGTTACTTCAGTTGGCTGATTTACATGACAAGCAGGTAAGAAATCTGAGAGTACTGAACCTCTCCCTGGAATAAAGCTTTAATTGGATAATGAGGTGAAATAACGGTCTGATGTGCTAGTTTGGCAATAGTTCACAACGCTGACCTCAACATTAACCACGTTTCACTTGCTGCCAAAGTTAAAAAAAAAAAAAAAGCCAAGACAAGCAGGCAGCATTTCAAGACTATTTCTGTAGAAAAAAGGTTTCCCATCCATACCTCACAGATTCTTTACCAAGAAATCAATTGAGTTAAATAACATGCCAATTTTGGACACTGTTTACATTTTATAGGCTTGGATTTTGATTCTTATATTGATTTTATGCTGCTATAAATCTTTTACTTCAAAGGAGCTACTTGATCTAAATCTGTAACAGAACATAACAGGACAGATTTGCTTTCATTAAAGTCTTTTGACTTCACTAGTATCAGTATTAAACAGGAATGGTCAGAGGACTTCACCATAAATTATAAGAGTACTTAATTTCATTTCAGTACCTACCACATAATTACATTGCTAAGAACAAATTATTTCTGCAGACTGTGTTGGTGCTAATTGCAAATAAAAAGAAAGCAAAGAGAAGAACGTTCAAAAGAGATGTACATCTTGAAAGTGAGAAAAAAAAAGAAAAAAAAAGACATATGTTAACATGTATGCATGTAGACCCATATAAATATTTAAACATTAAAACTGAGGAGGACAATTAGTGAATCTGAGTGGGAAACTAACAAACAAACAAAAAAAAGCACTTGTCAGACCTCAACTCCTTAAGTCTTTCATCAGTCTAAGTACAAAAGAAGGAATGAAGCTCATTCAGTTTGATGTTTGGTAATTGTTGTTTCTCTTGAGGGAAAAGGCTTGTTGTCTTCAGAGACTGAGAAATAGCATTTTAAAATTTTGAAGCGTTAATGACAAGTTTTTCAGTTAAGCTCTTAAAAGTAAATTCCAGTTTTGTGATTTCAGAAGGACTTGATCTATTCATTTGAGGTTCAGTGTTGTTTTTTCTGCCATAAGCAGGCTTTGCACAGGAACCCACTGGGTTTCTGGTGCATGCAGCAGTTTGACAGCTCTGCTGTGCACATCTGGAAGGAGCTGCCCTCTCTTCCATGACTCCTCACACCGCCCAGCTCCAGAGTGAGAATTTTCTGCTGTAATCAACAGCTGTTTGCTTTTCAGGGTTTGACAATGCTTTATTTTATTCTGTCAACTTTGACTATTCAAATATTGGCTCTCCTGCTGTCCTTTCACCAAGCCTTGATTACTTTCCATGTTGCATCAACAAAATGCTTTTTCTAGTCTTGCCCTTTAGCAAGCTTATTTTCTTTTCCAGCTAACACCTGTCCATGTTTTTTGTCTTTGTCTGTTACACAACATAGGTTTGTACTTGTTACTTTCTCTGAAAGATGGGCCTTGGGTAAGGACATAAAGACCTCATAAGGGCAATCAGTAACAGTCTGTAAAACACACCCTCTTTTCACAAGTCACCCCATCTGGCTATGCCTGCTTTTGATTAGAAGGCTTGATAAAAATAAAAATTATTATTAAAAAAAAAAAAAACTAATAGTTTTGCCTTGCAGAAAAATATCATGATTTATAGCTTTGTCCTTAAGGAGGAAACAGAGAGAAAATGGAGAAAGTGTAAGAGACATTGCAAATGATTTTAGACATCTCTTGTACTGCCAATATAATTCTCTGTAACCTCCATTTTACAATTCATTACTGCAGGTTCATGAATTCACAGGTGTTTACAGTACTAAAAATGAGCTAACACCAGATTTAGCATGGCAGAGCTTTAGAGCTGTAGAGAGGGAATATCCCTTGCTCCACAGGTTTGCTTCAGTAGGATCTGGGCAAATGCTGGAAGAAGAACTGATAGCTCCGCATTAAATGCCTGTAAGTGCTCCTACTCAACTGTGTTACATTGTGGGCTTAAATTCATTCTTTTTTCTCTCTCTCTCTTTTTTTTTTTAAATAAAATTACTTGCTAAATAATTAACCCCATGTTCACCCTGCTATTGTGTCCTCATCCTGGAGAGAGTGACTATTGTTTGTTATAAGGAAGCATAGAAAGTAAAAAGTCTCTGACCCATCAATGATAATAGAAATGACACAGATGAAGTCTTGCCTCTGAGGACCTCCTACTCTTGATAACTTTTGTGTTTGCTGGAAGATATAATATTGACATTGATGGCAGTCCTCTCTGGGACTGTCACATAAGAGCTAATGTAGCTAATACTGATGAACGTTCATTAGAGTCTTGAAAGTTAATGACTGGGACTTCGAAGGATAACCAAAGCTCGAAGGGGAGGTAGTAACAGAATGGAACCTGGGAGTGTGAAGTTTTCTTTGGTCTTTCTAGGAGGCAAGATGTTGCATAAAACCAGATAAATGTCTACACAGAAGGAAATAAATATTTTTTCATCCATCACACACAATTTATTCCATTAATACGATTTTTGGAACCATAGTCACATCATCAGGCTTTTGCTAAAAAAGGAGAAGAAATAAGCTGGAGTATTGGACTATGTTTATTCATGGTGCCTAATAGCTAGCACATTACTGGCATGATAATAACCCTGGCAACCTAGTACTTTCTAAGACAAGGCTGGGCATGGGTTGGGGTATTTTATGCATCAGGGACTATTTCCAAAATCAATATGCATGAGCCTGAGTGTGGTTTTGTTTTCCTCCCTCTCAGGACAGGTCTACTAAACTGTTCTAGGAGTTTCTTAAACACCTCTGTGTTCTCTTAATCCATAGTTTAGTGGAGGAAAAACATACAGCACACCAAAATCAAGGACTATCAGTTTCACACTGTTAAAACACTACTATAAGGGGCTGTAAAGTAACCTTTAAAATATTTCAGACCTTTAAATTTGAGAAAACAGCAGGAATGTGAGCCATGATTCAATGCAGATGATTCTGGCATGGACCTGAAGGGCACCCAGGAGCCAACATGAATGTAGCTTTTTGGGCTTCTTAGCATGACCTTTATATAGCAGAGTGTGGGGTGTGGGGATAGTATTAGAGGCTTTATATATTCCCGTGCTGAAATGTTTATTGAAACCCTAAACCATTTGTTAGTTTTCTTATCTTCTCTATTTCCTTCCAGCACCTGGGTTGTAACACTATTTTATTATCAGTCTTTTCATTTCAGTAGTTGAATGCCTATTTATGTAGCTTAGGTAATCATTAAGTGTAAGCATCCTTGAATATTGCATTTCACTAGCAAGAGACATAAGAACTGATTCTTAAATTCCCCTTTTTCCCACCTACGCATTTTTTATTCTGTTCTGTTCTGTGAACATAGTGCTGACAGCATCCTTTTTATCGCTTCCCTCTTCTGTGTAGCATATTTTATATATTTTGTATGCCAGTGTCATATAGCCTAGTAATTCCCTCTCTGATTCTGGAGAAAAGACATTAGGGTACTAATGGCACTGTCCACCCCTGATTGTCTTTAGTCTTTGCAGAGACATTGTAGCAGTCCTCACCAATAGTACTTTTCTTTCTGGGATGAGGGATCTAACTACACACTGATTGGACTAGTGGCTTCTCCTAAGCTTGGCCTTTCAGCAGAAAATGTCATTATCAGTGCTTTAAGATACAAAAAAAATAAAAAAAAAAAAAAAAGTCTTTTTATGTGAAAGAATATTTCCTGACTACAGTACCCTCATTTGCCGACAGGTGATACTCAGGAACTAAGCTGCATTACCATGTCTATAAAAGAGCAGTCATAGGAGTACAAGCAGGCTTGACTGCCAATATGTCTTAGTAACCTTTTATATTATAGCAGTGCTGTTACTGCCACACTAGGTTAGAGTATGTCACCATTTCTATTATACTTGAAACCACATTTTTCAGGGTTTTATAACTTTCGTACTGTGATAAACACTGAACTGAATCTTTATATATGACTTGTCAGATAAAATAGATGAAGACATAGTAGCTGGAACTTGGGTGGTATATTACAACAAAATGGCAAAAAAGAAGACAAGAACAAGAGGAATTCTCTTATTTTTGATAGTATAAACATTAAATATTCTTGAAAGAGAACATAATCTCTGCTCTGAAATTAGGCTTTCTACTTTTAACCCTCAAAAGAAGATTCCCCAGTTACCTGAGTAACTGGGAAATAGCACTAACATACATGGGCTCTCAAGACACAGGATGGTATGATATTTTTACCGCCTCTGGAGATTAAACAAATGAAGCTACTACTGCCTGCTGGGGAATATCCCTTGCAAGGTCTGGCAGAACAATAATTTCAGAGTCTGTGAGAGGCATTCTGAGGTCTGTCCGGCAACACCAAGAGGCATACTAACAGACAAACTGTCAAAGCAATGGGAAAACCACATAACTGATTAAATAATCTGAATATGCTCTTTGTAAAAGGGTCATGGCATTCCTCTTTCCCATAGGAACTTTTATGCAGAATTTTCTGTGCAGTGCATGAAATGATATAATAAGCCTGATACAAATGTGCAGTTCTTTTCATAAAATATGACAGATCAGGTGATTCCAGCTAAGTTAATTCCAGCAAATTTAACCCATAAATTCAACTAATAATAGAAGAGAAAACAAAAGACACAAAACCAGGACTATCACTTTGCAGTAGCATATCTGGACAGCAACATCATGTCACCAAGGTTGTTATCCATGTGAAGTCTTTAAGAAGGCCTGTCCTGCATCCAACAGGACGATAGATAGGTGCTTCCACCTGTCATGAACCCCTGCCACCATTTCCACCATGTTTCTGTTTATCCACAAGCCTCTGCGCTGATTCCCAGCTAAGAAGAGAAGCACTCACCTTGGCCTCACCATGGCTGGGGGAAACAAGGATGTGCTCGTCCCCACACTTTGAATATCCAGCAGTATGTCTGAGTGTGTCCAGAGGTGCAAATGAGTTCCGGGATGAAATAAAAGTAAAAATTGCTGTCCATTCACAAGGCCTATACAATGCAAGCCTTAAAATGACACTCCCCCCCCCCCCCCCCCCCCCCCCAATATTAGGGTTATTTTAATTAAGGTTGATAGGTAGATAATGCAAATAGATAATAGATAATGGCAAAATATTAAATAAAACATACTTTAAATAAATGTCCCTAACTCCCTGACGAACTTTATAAGGGCCTATGGGGAGCAATCGTTCCCAACTGAGTTGAAAATCAGGATTTCCTGAGATTCACAGGCATTATCATGTAAAAATAAATAGTAAATATTAGTAATAATATTTTAAATGAATTTGTTTTGTTCATACTCATTCTTCTCCTTGTTTTCTTGTGTTTTTTCTTAATTTATTCCTTCAAGTGTTTGGGTAAATTTAACTTTATATTTACAAAGTGCATACTGTTTTTAAACATGAGTATTTACACCAGAAATATGTGTGCTTACACAAAAATAAACAATAGTACCTTGAGCAATTACTACTAAATACAACAGATCACATATTACAATCATGAACCTAGAAATCTTTTCTAAATTGAATTCTCATGAGTGATCCAGCCCTAACTCCATGCTGGGACATACACTGTACTTTCTCTTCTGCATCTTGGTTTCAAAAGGAAAGCTACCTGCATGGATAGATGAGAGTTAACATCTGCTCTAGTCACTAGGGCAGTGGGAGTACATTGTGTGCTAGAAAGCACATCTACTTTGCTGGTCATTAGAGTTATATTTTTTCTGTTTGCTATTTAAACAATCACATGGAAAGCTTTCCAAGAAAGCCACAGATTTATAAACCACACACACACACAAAAAAAAGCATTTTCCATACAAAATAAGATTCATGAAATGTAATCTGCTCATAGATATTCTACAACAAAAAAAGGCTAAATACATTATTTATATATATATAATTGGATAAAAAATTATCTTAAATTTAGTGGACTAAATTCATAGAAAACATTTTTGAATTTTAAAAAGTGCATTTTCATTAAAAAAAAATTAAGCAAATGACAAAAAAAAACAGAAATGTTACTTGTGAAGGAACTGATCATAATTGTCTGCTTCTTAAAATATTTTTAGCAATCTGTTCACAAATGAATCACATACAAAATACACTCAGAGAAATTGGTTGTACAGTTTAAAACAGATGTATGTTTTACATACATTTTGCAACCTGCTACAAACAATGCATGAACTGAGAGGTAAACTTTAATTAATATAGCTATTAAAGGTTAAGCACCCCGTTCTAGCAGTCATCTGAAGTTGGATTTATTTTCATGTCAAAAATTTAATCTCCTGATGCAGGAAAAAAATAATAATAATAAAAATATCAGCAAACACACACACACAAATCTGATGTGTTTAAAACAATTTTGTATAACACTTTAATGAGAAATTATGGTTAATAAAAATCTAATAATTAATGAAACAACTCAGCAGAGAAACAAAGATAAAGCAGCTCAGAAAATCAGTAATGTGTGTTTTTAAGATTTGTACAATTATGTTTGGTTTTTTTTTTGGTTTGATTATAAGGTAAGTTATTAGTATACATCATTTTTACTGAGTTGGGAGGGCTGCATTTTTCAACATACTGCATGAAGAATAAGTTGTTCTTGAATTTCTGTGTGTTTGTTGTTGCTAAAAAAAATGTACCCTTGAAGTTATTACTGTGATTTACAGGAAAAAAATGTGATCAGATTATTTCTGGAAAAGTTATATTGTGTCTGTTAATATTTATAAAAGAAATAAAGCGTGGAGTGCATTTTTGCAGTGGAAAGGAATAGAATGTTGATGACCACAACAGAATCTCTGTAAAAGCTGGATTGATCACAATAAAAAAGGTACAAAATGCTTATATATTACTTACTAAATGAGATGACAGCATGCTAAAATATTAAAACTGTATTACTGTTCCTCATTTCCACAACCATTTCCACTATTAGTTTAGCATCAAAGAAGGTGGTATTCTGTACTTTTACTAACACATTTTTCATTTCCGGGCTAATGGTGTGTTTGTTCTGAGCCTATTAAAGAGACTTTAGTTCTGAAAACACAGCTTCTATTGCAATGCTACTGGTAGTTCTTGTAAGTGAAGCCTGAACAAATATCTGAATACTGCAGCCTTGGATCTTTCTATTTTATTTTATTTTATTTTATTTTATTTTATTTTATTTTATTTTATTTTATTTTATTTTATTTTATTTTATTTTATTTTATTTTATTTTATTTTATTTTAATTTTTGAATGCCAGGCACTAGAAAAAGCAGTGGATGAACATTTTAAAAAAGAAAGGGGTCTTGAATATGCATTCTCTTTGATTAGAATAACAGTGTTTATTGAGAAATATGGATCCTAATTTCAGTCAATGAAAGGACATTTTATCATGTTTCCATTCAACATCAGCTGAAGTGCACTTTCGTATGCTAGGCAGAAAAGTAATGTGAAATAAAAAACACTAGACAAAATGTTGATGAATACATTTGATGAAATATTGGCTGAAATTTCTCAAAATGTTTTCCCTAAGATTTATTTGACAATAAATAAATAAATAAAACAAAGATAGTGTTTTTGTCTACATTGCATTTTTTGATTTTCAGCTTTGGCTTGAAATTTCATTGCTGAGTATGAATGCTTGAAGATTTTAAATGAAATCAGATGTAAACTAGAAATCACTACAATATTATACATAGATCAGAAGATGACATTTGGGCCATGAACATTTTCATTTTGTCTTCAGAAATCTGATCGCCAAATTTTAATTTTTATTTCTTGTCGCAGACTATGCATTTATTTCCATAATCCATGTGGATTTGCAATCATAAATTTACAAAGACTTGATCTAATCTTCTTGTATCCATAAGCTCTACTCACTTTGCAAGCTCAACATGTTACTTATGTGCCCAATGAAAATATATCACTATACGTGTGCCAGGGGACTGTCACACTGTGTATTCTACTGTGTGCCAGGGGACCCCGAGGGTGACACTAGCTGTGTGCCTCATCCTTGTGGGGTTCTTCTAACCTTGCAGCACCAACATGAGGCTCTTCTTAACGAGTTTATTATTTTTTTAAAATGCAGTTTAGTATAAAACTGCTATGTGTCAAACATTTTTATATCAGTTATGCACAAAGGCATATATTTGGTTTAAATACATGTTGATGATGCTTTCTACCCCCAGTAGCAACTGAAAGCCAAATCCTGAAGGTGTTCAAAGGTTTCTGCTGGGGATAATGTCATTTATCAGAATTTTTTACCTGAAATGTAGGCTTCCATAAAATGGTAGTGACATTCCCTGAAGGTCTGATTTTAGCTGTAAGAACTAGATCTTTACAATGTTGCTGTTAAATATTTTATTAAATATAAATATGAGAATGTAAGAATCTAATAGACTTCAGAAACACAGTGTTGATACAACTGCTTGAACATTAAAGGTTCAGAGCTACTTTGAGTCTTGTAGCTTTTCTTCTTGTAGCTTGTCCTTCTTTTCATGAGGTTTCTGTTCGATAAATCTTTGGGTTTGTTTCACAGTGTGTAATAACCCTGGGAACAAAGGGCAACCCACTATTTCCCGGCATACTGGTAGCCTAGAGGCTGATTCTATTGTGTTGAGTTTGTGAGTATTCATTTCAGCTGATCACAAACACTCAGTCTGTGTCCACCTGTTGGTCTAAGTAGAGTCTGGATGTAGTGGGTTTTTTTTGTTTTGTTTTGTTTTGTTTTTCTGGAGATTACTAGGAACCCTACCATGCACAAGTCCTTATCTGCAAGAGACTTGTAAGCATGCCTACCTCCTGTCAACAATATGGTAGCACCAGGGGATAAGGAACTCTTTCTACTTTTAGGAAATTGTATGCTTGGATAATTCTGGAAGGAAATTTGCTTTGTTTATATCACGAGCATTTTTGAATGAAAGCTATGTTTAAATTGGGAAAACTAGCACCTTTGTAAAATGAAAATTCAACCTACCCCAAAATGTCAACACTGAAGTGAAATAATGGAAAGGAAATTTCATGCAAAGATTTTTTAAATGATTAATATCAGAAAGACCAAATTATTTGTTCAGCATATATAATCCAAGCAAGGCTGCAAGTGTTTAATAAGTAATTAAACCTACATAAAAGAGAAGCTGGAAGTACAACTGATTCTTCATAAAATGTTTTATTAATCAAAATGCTAACCAAATTGTCAGACTGTATGAATATCTGCGTTAAGACCAGAACAGCTGCTTAAGATGCCGCATGGGTGATTAAGCGCTTGCTTTTCCTGTTTCACTGCATCAAGGTCAAAGCCTTTGTCCTCACCCGCAAGGCCTGTCACAACTGTTTTAGGATTGCATTCCTTTTATTTTTTATTAGTTAACAGACAGCCACTGCTTTGCCTGCCTTGCCCCTCACAATTTAGTTTCTTGTGCCTCTGAGGTATCATCTGCTGCCTCCTTTTTGCGCTGTCAGCAGTAACCCTGGTAAGACAACCATTGCCCTGCAAAGCTGCCCTGGCAGCTGCCAGGTGGCTGATACTTAAAAAGTGGGGAAGAAAGGGACTGTCAGCATCTGTTTAACTTCTAGTCTTGTGACACAACATATGACTACACGCTTGTACTAGCAGTTGTCCTATGTTGTAAATGCTTTGGGGTTTCTGGGTATTGGAGTAACATGAACTTAACTTCAGAAAAGAAACCACCCGAGAAGAAAATAAAATTAAGTGAGGTTGCAAGACAAAGGATCTGAAAATTATGAAATTCCTCACTTAGCTTAATTTGCTCAGCAGACTGTCTACAGCAGGATATATCCTTTTATTACAAGATCACAAACTATGTTTTGCACAGAGAGTGCTTTCTGTACTTTAGTGCACTTTAGAATGGAGCCCTGGGGAAGAATCACAATTATATAGTTATTCTCTACAATATTCTTGTTTCACCTTTCACAAATGCTGGAAGACAAGTACAGAAAAAAAAAAAAAAAAAAAAAAGCGTTTGGGGAAAAGTAGCCAAAGGAGGGCAGATGAATGCTGTCTTGCAATTCTGGATGTTTTTCCTCCTGCAGCTACAGGGTTTCTGTATGATATGAAGAAAATCATTTAAGGATCAGATTAAATGACATTATTTTTTTCTTTATTTTTTGAGTCTCTGGCCTGTGATTACTGTTTTCGTTTGCATGCAGTTAGTGGTCATAAACTCCCGCTATGCCAGAGCCTCAGTTACCTGGGGACTCTCATTCTGTGTTTCACTTGTGCTCTGTCTCATTTTTACCCCATTTTAGTTTCCAGTCCCCATCTTCTTAAAAAAAAAAAAACAACCCTATACCAGCCTCCAATTCCTCCAGTCTCCAGGGTTCCCATTCCAGGCTCATTTCCCATTTCTCTAATTCTCTGTGCAGTTCCTCGAGTCTCTCTACTCCTTTTGCTCCTATTATTTTCCCTCTCTGCTCTCAGTCTGGTAGCTTCATTTTCTGCTCTGCCTGGGCACCCAGCAGGGACTTGCAACTTGCAAATCAGAGCTGCAGATTTGGGACTTTGTCCTGAGATAGCCTTTCTTAGC
The DNA here is from genome assembly GCF_040182565.1 of Anser cygnoides. Taxonomy (NCBI): domain Eukaryota; kingdom Metazoa; phylum Chordata; class Aves; order Anseriformes; family Anatidae; genus Anser; species Anser cygnoides. The sequence continues at coordinate 34,565,774 of NC_089873.1, forward strand.
AAGCATTCTTCTAAAAGTTATGAGCAAATGAAAAGATTTAATGCTGCACAGGTAAAACACAGAATACTGAAAACGACGAGTGAATCTTAGTTAATACATTAATTTGATGACTACTATCCTTCAGGAAGGAGCTCACCCAAAAGACCACTCATCAGAAACAATAAAAAAAAAAGAGGTTACCTGCCTCTGGCTGCATTTGGTTTTGCAAAAGTCAGGATGATGTGTACAGAGGATCAGAGAAAAAAGCCTTGCTGGGCTACCTGAGGAGCCACCCTATTGAAAATATCTACGACCTACCAAATGTATGTGTGATCTACAGGAAAACACTGCCATTCGTGGCATTCAGCAGACTATAATACAACCTAGAATTGTACGTGTATACACTGTGTTTATTAAAAATCTTTTTTTCTTTTTTTTTTTTCTTTCTTGTACAACAGCCAAGTGCACTCTAATGGGCAGAAAACTTTCTTTCTGAATCAACACAAAAGTGTCATCTTGAAGTTAAATATATATATATATATGCACAATACAGGACATCAGAGTTATGACCTGATCTGACCTCATTACTTTTCTGAAAGTGTTTACCTCTGTGTAAAAACATGTAATGACCCCAAAAATATGTTTACTCAGCTTCATAGGCTGCACTCATTTCTCCTCTGGATATATAGTACAACAACAATGAATTCATAGTGATTACTAACGTGTCAGCAATTTTACAAACTCTTGCTGTAATAAATAGTCTAAATGAGAACCAAGCAGAAAGCTGCATTGACCAGCTCCTGCGCTAGCTGGGCTGGGAACCATTTGTTTCTTTAAAATAAGTGAGGAGCAGTAGTGTGGATCCTTACACCCCCCTGAGGATCCCTACGTCCTGTACCCTGCCCTGCCACACCTCCCCCCCCCCCCCCCCCCCCCCAGCAGAGTTTGTGACACCAGCAGGGCAACTTCTGGCAGTTTCAGATCCTTCACACTGATAGGAACAAAGGGTCACTCTTTCCAGACAAATAAATAAATAAGTACGTTGAGGGGAGAGAGGGGTAACACCAGCTAAAATCCCAGTTTGCTTGCTGTGTAATGATATTCATGAAAATTCTCATCTAGTGACATTTTTCATGTCCTGAATCCAAATGATTTTGTCTCCCGTGTGTATTTTAACATTTTTCACTTAACAAAAAAAAAAAAAAATCAGGTTTTAGTCAAAATGAGTGAGCAATGTGCCCTTGCTGCTGAGACAGCTAACAGTATATTGTGGGTTAACACTGGCAGGCAGCTGAGCACCACACAGCTGCTTGCTCACTCCCCCACAGTGGTATGGGGGAGAGAATCAGAAAGATAGAAGTGTGATAACTCCTGGCTTGAGATAAAGACTGTTCATTAGGTAAGGAAAAAGATGCACACAAGCAAAGCAAAACAAGAAATTTACTTGCTACGTCTCATTGACATATTCAGCCGCTTCCAGGAAAGCACCATTCATCATGCATAACAGATTCTTGGGAAGACAAATGCCATCACTTTAAAGGTTGTCCCTACTCCCAGCTTCTTTCCCCCAGCTTTTATTACTGAGCATGACGCCATATAGTATGGGACATCCCTTTGGTCTGTTTGGGCCACCTGTCCTGGCTGTGTCTTCTCCCAGCACTTTGTCCACCCCTGGCCTCCTCACTGGCAGGGCAGCATGAAAAGCAGGAAAGGCCTTGGCTCTGTGTAAGCCCTGCTCTGCAACGACTGAAATCATCCATGTGTTATCACCACTATTTTCATCATAAGTCCACAACACAGCATCATACCAGCTACTATGGAGAAAATTAACTCTGTCCCAACCAAACCCAGGACAGAGTATTCTTGGTTGCATTAGGCAAAGTATCACGAGCAGTTCAAGAGAGGTGATCTTTCCCCTCTACCCAAAGGCCTCTTCCAGCCCTAATAACTCTGTGATTCTGGTATTCTGTGAAAATCTTAAATATGTAGCTAGAGAAGATGTGACAGTTCTAGTTAATAAATGGTTAATAAATGTTTTTCTTTGCTTGTTTGTTTGTTTTTAGGGATTGTGTAGATGGGAAATTAGGATGCAATAAACTTGAGAGTAAATTAACAATGCAATGATGACTTTCATTAGTAGGTAGGTGCAAGGAGTGGTGCTGTGCAGCAGCATGGCACCATAAGCACAACAGCAAGTGTACTTTATGTTCACACCTCAGCTTGCTACCGTGAAGGTTTATGCAGTTTCTTAACTTCCACAGAAAACATAATTCCTTCATCTATCATATCTTACTTATTGTAGAGGTGAAAAGGTAACAACTGTGATGAGATTTTAATTCAGAAATACTGGGGGAAATGTATGAATCCACAATGTATGAATCTGAGCTGAACGCTACAGATAAAAATGAATCTTTGATAGCTCAGCGAAGGACAGGATTTTCTGCAATTGTAGCCTACAACAGTATGCAACGATTATTAATGTAACTATTGAGAAAAAAGATGCAATTTTATGACATCCAATAGGAGATAAAACACCCCATTTGGTGATTTCATCGTCCTTATTAGGTACCTAGAGAAAGGAATAATTGTTGTGGAGGCGTCTTACAGAATAACTGTCTCCCAAAGCAATTGGTGCTTACTATCAATTTTTAGAATGAAAACATGAAACTGTTTCTAAGCATGTAGCTAAAATAAATAAATCAAAACACTGTTAGTTTACAGAACACTTAAATGATATATTAACAGGCTGAATGTACTATATTTGCAAAACAAAGTAATTTAAAGACTACTGCTGACAGACTGAATAGACTATTATTTTAATGATTATGACTAATGTTGATAGTACCAGGTGGGACCATCATCCCCATATAACCTAAACTACGTATGTAAAACAAGTGCAGATGATATATGTCATAACCTAGACAACAAATTAACTTCAATCAGGCACAGCGGTCAATACTGCCTGCATGCTTTGATCATCAGAAATAATCTTTCATGCTAAGGTAGCTGGTTTGAAGATCAATCTTTTAAGAAGCAGCAGCAAGCTGGTGGGAAAGGGAAGTGAAAATTGATGCAAAAACCACAGTGAAGAAGAGACAACCTTGATTTAGACTGCAAAATACAACACAGTTTGCTAATCATAGAATAGCTCGGGTTGAAAGGGACTTTAAAGATCATCTAGTTCCAACCTCCCTGCCATGGGTAGGGATGCCACCCACTAGACCAGGTTGCTCTAGGCCCCATTCAACCTAGCCTTGAACACATCCAGGGATGTTGCATCCAGTGCTTCTCTGGGCAACCTGTGCCAGTGCCTCACCACTGTCCAAGTGAAGAATTTCCTTCTAACATCTAATCTAAATCTCCCCTCTTCTAGTTTAGAACCATTCCTCCTTGTCCTATCATTATCTGCCTGAGCAAAAAGTCACTCCTCATCTTTTTCATAAGCCCTCTTTAAGTACTGAAAGTCTGCAATGAGGTCTCCACTCATGAGCCAGCCTCTATTTGTGCTTGGGATCACCCTGACCCAGGTGCATGGGGGTTGCACCTGCACTTGCCCTTGTTGAACCTCATTAAGTTCACATGGGCCCACTTCTCAAGCTTGTCCAGATCCTGTTGGACAGCATGCCTTTTTATGGGATCCTGTTAAGAAACTATAAACGTTTAATTTACCAGGCAACATGCTGTGTGTTAAAACTGAATTTCCCGGTAGGTACAGGGAAAAACAAACAAACAAGAACAACAACAAAAACTTAACAACATGATATGTGTTCTATTGTTCCTAACATAACTAATAGAAATTACAAGAGAGATTCCAGAAAGCTTCACTGATATGAGAAATCCTTGACTTTGAATATGATGAGAAGGGAGACCCAGTACTCAGGGAGTAAAAGTGCAAATGACATACACTAAACTCTACATGACAAAACAGAATGATACTGTTATCTGAGAAAGAGTGTGAGAGAGAGGCTCAGAAGGAATAGCAAAGCACAAAGTACTTACTGATTAAAATGATAATTACTCACTTATATTATTTACAATATAATTATGATCAATATAAACCCAAATGTATCCAAAACTGCACAAAGCACTCCCAATACATATCTTATTGGAGGTAATAGCAGTTTCTTGCCTAAAACAGTGCCTGCAAGAGGTGGTGACAAGAGCACTTAAAGGTCTCCTTAAAGATAAAGGAATCACGGTCTGTCCCCCAATATCTTTCCTTGGGCCATGGGAAAGCTTTTGGAACAAATTTTGTTTTGAGTGAGATATTTCAGCAGGCCAAGAAAACTGACATTTTTCACTGAAACTTTGTTCTACTGGAAAATTTCGACATCTAAAAAAGATAAAAACTGCAGTTGCTTAGATACAACCTATTAATACAAAAGTTTTGTGCAAACTTCCAGATAGCATTTCCGATATGTAACCAAGACATGCAGGGCATGATGGACTATCATTCTTTTGAGATCAGCTATCCAGCTGTGTGTTACATCTCATCCGTCTCTAAGCTGCAGGTACTGAGACAGATGAAACACCACTAATCACCCCAGTCAATTGAAACAAACAGCAGCTTTTCTAACTTTTCACACTCATCTTAAATTCATATCTCTACAGACTTTGTAAACACTACCTGGAAACCAAGCCAAAAATTTCCCACCAGGAAAAAAAAAATCTATTATCAATGAAAACATTTTGGTCTACTGGGGTAATTGACCTTTTGAACTAATGTAAAGGTACTACAAATAAGTACTAAGGGAATTAGGTTGTTTATAGCATCTGGGAATTCAACTAATTTAGCAGTTTGTAAGACATTTAACAACCACCATATGAGAAAGCACTTTGGAACAAGTAATCTGATATGCAGAAAAGAAATTCATTTTGCTTTGACACCTCTTCTTTAGCTTGGAAATTATGATCTGTGCCCTAGGCTATCAAACATCAATGCACAAAATTATTCACAAAGGGTTTATGGTTCAAGTGGTAAATCCAGTCATTTGCAAAATGTTGACCCAAGTGAGTCAGCACAGAAAGCTTGATCTTTCAGTTTGATGAAAATGTAATTTTATGGATGTCAAGTCGAAGTTCAAAAGTGACATATAGTGTCATACAGATAAATAGTTTTGCCGACAGCAATGCCATAATTCATAAGTACTTGTCTAGCCAATAGTAACTACTGTGATGATTAAGAAGGCTGCTTGCTAGCAAATGCATATTTTATCTCATTTTACATATCATGTAAGTGTCTAGAATTAAAAATTAAGACAGACCTGCTTAAGAACTGCATTTAACACCTCAATTCCACATTTCATTTACATGCAATGAAGATCTATAGAAATCTTTTTAAAATTTACTATTTTCATGAGTATTATTTTATATGTACACTTTTGCAAGATTGAAGAAAAATTACAGTTGCTCCAGTTTTGAACCAATGACTAAGTGAAGTGAAAATGCTGTGAGGAATTATGGCATTAGTTATACTGTAGTTGTTAGCAATTAAAAACTGAAATGAGAAATGATTTCTATTTTTAAAAAAAATATTTTCCATGTTTTTTCTTGTAACTTGTCAGAACAATAATACTCCTTATATATGTTCTCTTTCTCCTCTCTGCAATAATTTCATGTATAATGGAAAAGCACATAACAGCTAATACGTAGAGCTATGTAGAAAGTACAGAAGACTGTAACTGCCCTGATACTATTTTATTTACAACGAAGTGATATACAGTAATTAGTTTCTTATCTGTTCTCATTCAAAGCAGATAGGAAAGCCAATCTTTCTATTCAGTCATAACCTTTCTACACAGTTTCTTAAATGTCTTGATTCCACATAGAGCAAAGGAAGAGTGCAGGGGTCTAACTAATATTTAGGACTGAGTTCTATGTTTACTGAAAGATATTGCATACCTTGGATAGGTCTTGCCCTATTACATAAATGAAGCCTGTGAAGAGGTTTGTGTCTAAATGCCTCCAACTCAGTAACACTGTGTCTCTACATGATTAAACACAGCTAAGACACATAGATCTGTTACCTAAACTTGTCTTTTCTTTGGACCTGTAATGCATGCCTTGAGACAAGAATACAGATGTTTTCATATTACTTACACTTATTATAAGTTGTACTTCTGCTGAAGCCCAATAGCTATGGCCCCTGCTATACAGCATGTAGGATCAGTCCCCAGAAGTAATATTCAATGTCAGGCACACCAGGGTCAATCAATTCTAATTTATCATATACTAAAAATATGTAATAAGTTAGAAAATATGCATAAATCTGTCCTGGTTCCAGTTAGGACAAAGTTAATTTTCCTCCTAGTAGCTGGTAGGGTGCTATGTTTTGGATTAGGATGAGAAGAGCGCTGATAACATGCTGATGTTTTAATTGTTGCAGAGCAGTGTTTACACCAGGCCAAGGACTTTTCGGCTTCTCGCTCTGTCCTGCCAGCGAGCAGGCTGGGGGTGCAGCAGGAGCAGGGAGGGGACAGACCCAGGACAGCTGACCCAAACTGGCCAAAGGGGTATTCCATACCGTCTGACGTCATGCTAAACAATATATAGGGGTGGCTAGCCGGGGTGGGGGGCCAGCTGCTCGGGGATAGGCTGGGCATCGGTCAGCGGGTGGTGAGCAATTGCATTGTGCATCACTTGTTCTTTACAAATTATTATTATTAATACTATTATCATTATCACTATTATTATTATTGTTATTATTATATTCCTGTCTTAATAAACTGTCTTTATCTCAACTCACAGGCTTCACTTTCCCGTTTCTCTCCCCCATCCCAGAGAGGGAGGGGGGAGGGTGAGCGAACGGCTGTGTGGTGTTTAGCTGCCAGCCGGGTTAAACCACAACAAATCTTATTTTATCTTCGACTCTGCTTATTTGGAGGGTAGGGCAGGAGACTCATAATGCTGTTTCAGTAAGGAGACTAGATCAGAAAAAGTCTCTTGATGGGCCAGTTCAAGATGGGCCAGTGTAAGAAGATCCAGGGTGAATTCTGTCCCAGGTGTGGTCTGGGGGAACTTTGGAGTGTGTAGGGTCTGGCTCTGTCTTCTCCTTCAAGCTTCACAGTTCAGTCCATCCTAAACACACTGGAGGTTATAAATCCAGATACTGGACTTCACAATGCACCTTGCACAACCGTTTGGAGGAAACACCATCACTTGTTCCCCTCCTTGGCCCTGTTCATTCGTTCCTTATCATAGAATCATAGAATCATAGAATATCCCGAGTTGAAAGAGACCCATAAGGATCATCAAGTCCAACTCCTGGCACCGCACAGGTCTGCCCAAAAGTTTAGACCATGTGACTAAGTGCACAGTCCAAATGCTTCTTAAATTCAGACAGGCTTGGTGCAGTGACTACTTCACTGGGAAGCCTGTTCCAGTGTGCAACCACCCTCTCGGTGAAGAACCTCTTCCTGATGTCTAGCCTAAACTTCCCCTGCCTCAGCTTAACACCGTTCCCACGGGCCCTATCACTGGTGATTACGGAGAATAGGTCAGCGCCTGCCCCTCCACTCCCCCTCGCGAGGAAGTTGTAGACTGCGATGAGGTCCCTCCTCAGCCTCCTCTTCTCCAGGCTGAACAGGCCAAGGGACCTCAGCTGCTCCTCATATGTCTTCCCCTGTAGGCCCTTCACCATCATCGTCGCCCTCCTCTGAACACTCTCCAACAGTTTCACGTCCTTTTTGTACTGTGGTGCCCAGAACTGCACACAGTACTCGAGGTGAGGCCGCACCAGCGCAGAGTAGAGCGGGACAATCATTTCCCTCGACCGACTAGCAATGCCGTGCTTGATGCATCCCAGGATACGGTTGGCCCTCCTGGCTGCCAGGGCACACTGCTGGCTCATATTCAACTTGCTGTCAACCACAACCCCCAGATCCCTCTCTGTGGGGCTGCTCTGCAGCGTCTCGTCGCCCGGTCTGTACGTATAGCCAGGGTTGCCCCGTCCCAGGTGCAGGACCCGGCACTTGCTTTTGTTAAACTTCATGTGGCTGGTGATTGCCGAACTCTCCAATCTGTCCAGATCTCTCTGCAAGGCCTTTCCACCCTCACCCGAGTTCACAACTCCTCCAAGTTTGGTGTCGTCGGCAAATTTGCTCAAAACACCTTCTAGTCCTACATCCAAATCATTTACAAAAACATTGAAGAGGACTGGCCCTAAAATGGACCCTTGAGGGACCCCACTAGTGATCATCCGCCAGCCAGATGTGGCCCCATTTACCACAACCCTCTGAGCCCTGTCCGTCAGCCAATTGCTCACCCATTGTATGATGTTTTTGTTTAGCTGTATGCTGGACATTTTGTCCAGTAGGATCCTATGAGAAACCGTGTCAAAAGCTTTGCTGAAGTCCAAAAAGATTACATCAGCTGGTTTCCCTTGATCAACTAGATGGGTGATCTTATCATAAAAGGAAATCAAATTTGTTAGGCAGGACCTACCCCTCATGAACCCATGTTGTCTGGGACCAATGACTGTATTGTCCCCCAGGTGAGCTTCCTTCCTTCCTTCCTTCCTTCCTTCCTTCCTTCCTTCCTTCCTTCCTTCCTTCCTTCCTTCCTTCCTTCCTTCCTTCCTTCCTTCCTTCCTTCCTTCCTTCCTTCCTTCCTTCCTTCCTTCCTTCCTTCCTTCCTTCCTTCCTTCCTTCCTTCCTTCCTTCCTTCCCTCCTTCCCTCCTTCCCTCCTTCCCTCCTTCCCTCCTTCCCTCCTTCCCTCCTTCCTTCTTTCTTTTAGCACCACAGGCATTAACAACTGTCATCAGTGACAATCCTGTCCAGGACTATGTTTTCCCACTGAAAAAAGATAAGATTTTCAAGAACTGTAACATATGAATTCCTCTATCTATTCCCTATCTTCTCTTCACCACTAAAAATCTGCCTACCACCTTAATTTCCATTTCTCCTCCAAATTGTTTCAGTGTCCTATGGCTAGCAGAAACTGCATTTACTTTTTGAGTTATTCCTTCATCGATTTTGAAGAAATTTATTTTTATTTATTGATAGCTAAAAGCTTTTATATGTAAAGAAAGTAAAATGAGAGGAATGAAAGCACTACTGAGGAATTTTCTCCAGGCCAGCATTCTCATTCTGTGGACAAAGCTGATGTTTCACAAACATCTCCTATTTCTTCTGCAGTAAAGACTTTTTAAAGTTTGTTTCCCAACTTACCAAAAATATCTTCAGTAATATTTCTGCAATGTCTTTACTTCATTCATCATTTTATTTGTATATCTTTCAGCCCTGTCCTCACAACTATAATTGCAAATTTGAAGATGTTTATGGATGTGTAAGAGGTTCCATCTGGGGACCTTCTTTTCCATTCCTTGCCTCCTCCACATTAAGTATTTGAGTCAATATGAGTCCCTTCCTACGTTTGATCCTTTCATTCTTGTCTTGTGAAATTTTTGTGAAGCTATAGTAACAACAATCTGTGAAGGGATGCTACAAAAAGCTCAGGCAACCGCAAGGTTAAACTGATAAGTAGAATTGCAGTGGGATGCAAATATTGCTGCTTACATTACCTTGCAAAGTTTGCAGACTCTCATATGTCTTCTGGGTACCTCTGATTCTCTAAATCCCTTAAGTCCTGAACCAGGCATCCACTGAAATATTCTAAGAACACTCCAAAATATCTGATTTAATATTTCTGAGTGCAATGCACTTAGCTAATTTATTCTTTGGATGTTCGATCTCTTAGCGAAGTTTGCTCACTAATCTGCATTTTTAATAAAAAAATGTATTTTTTTCTACATAAATCTGATACAGTGTGTTAGACAGCTATTCCACATGACCCAAAAACATCAGTGTAAGTTAGGAGGTAGTGGCTTTCCTGAACCAGTTTTTGTTCTTTTTCTGTGATTCAGAATGAGCCTTTTTTTTTTTTTGAGAAATGCCAAGAGGAAACAAATATAAAGCCACAGTCATAAGAAGTCTTATAATACAATAATTGTTTCATGCACTCGTTTTGCAAATTAATTAGATGTTAGCTTTGGCACCTCTCACAGATTTTTTTGCATTGAAGTACACTATTTTTGTCACCTTATAAACACATTTTTTCCAGTAAAGTATCTTCATAACTATTTTTCCAGCCCAGAGTTTGCTAACAGCACTCTTCTGTTTTTCAGCCTATAAAAAGCATCAGTCTCGAGGGAGTTCATTAACTAGGTGCTCCACTGGATCTGTCTCCCAGGTTATCTGCCCATAGCATGAAGCAACAACAGCAAATGCAGAAGAATTGACCTTGCCTTTGTTATTAATATCCATAGTATTATTAAAGGCTAAGGACAAATATACAATCAGCTGACTTGTATATCACTAAAACTGATTCACCGCTACATCATCAAATATTTACCTTACCTGGGGCTACAAGTAATTATAAGCTCATTTTGTTGTGGCTCAAGCAACATGGATCAAGAATTTTTGTTAATTATTACGTTGTAATGAAAAATATGATTTGCCCACTCCTGGAGATATCATATGCATATGATCTCTCAGTACCAGGGAAAACTTCAATTTGTATGAATATATTCAATTGCTGCAAGGAATCACTTCAAATGTGTCAACTAGAAGTAATTACCAGTCCAGGAAAGTGATTAAAATGGCTTAAAATTAAGATTTAAGCTTGCCATAGTTATTTCTATGCAAATATGCTATATTTTTTCAACCAACATGCAGGTCTTAATTAAAAGCAGACTAAAGTTTTGAATAACAAGAAAATTTTAACATTCATTCTGTAAAAATAATTACTTGAGCCTCAGTTGCAAATGAAAGTCTTTTTTTTTTGCTTGCTGTACTCGTTTTCACTCCTCTTTTCTAATGAAGAAAGACATTGCACAATGCACTATTAAATTGTATGTTCGTTGAATGACTGCTTGAAAGTATCAGTCCATTTCCTTTATACTGACTAGCTATAATAGCTCAGAGTGGGATGCTATATTGCAGATTTATTTTTATATCTAATATATATGTCTTCCAATATATGAATTGAGTGATTCAATCCTGAGAATATGACATGAAAATTTTGTTGCAATTTGCAATAGGAAATGGAAATCACAAGAAACACTTTTGATGACTGTATCTATTCAGGAATATTTGATTGACAGTTTGAGGTCATCTGAAAGCTGGGTTAATATCCTTAGTGCCTCCTGGATATCAGTCTGCTGAGTATATATAGTGACCTCTGCTAAAGCTCTCCATTTCACATATGCCATATACCATAAGCCAAGCTCAATAAAATAGGGCACAATACTTGCATAGCTCTCATTGGATGTAGGTTGTCCTTGCTCTGAAAGAGTGGGGCAATCAAAAACTTAACACTTTTCATGGGTTAGCATTCCTTTGATCTTCAAATAAGGGACAACTAACTAAGCAGGAGGAAAAACATCCAAAGATTTGATAAATTTTAATATTTTCCTCCCACCTGTTTTTTATTATCTGAAACAGTTCATTAGTACATTTAACTTGATTTTGTGAATCATTTCAGATGTTCCAAACCTTCCTTGTTAAGTGAAATTGCCATTTGTTCAGGAAAATCTCTTTTCCTGCTTAACCATTCCTAAAGTATGTTGGCTTAAAGACAACATACTAATGCATTATTAGTTCATATGCTGGAATGTGAAAAATATGCAGGAATTTTTGCAAAATTCTGGGAAAGGATGGCATTTTGAAACAAATCTATAAAGCTCTGAGAGTTCAGTATTTAATTCAAAATCTAAAGAAACTCAGTAAGTTAGAGAACTCTGGTACAATCAATCAAAGTATCTTTCATCTAATGAGCAGTTCTCCTCAAATTTGAAGCAATGTAATTTCATACTCAACATTTTCTGAGTTAGTTAAATGAAACTATTAAAGGCTAACTATCAAGTTGCTAAAAAAAAAAACAAACAGATATTGCCAGAAAGAAATCTGTTCTCTGGTTGCTTTTCTGTTTACTATCACTTACGTCTTGGACATATGGAATGCTTTTGTGAACTGCCTTCACTTATCTTCCTTTTAAAGAGAGTTCTGGTTCTGGTGGAGCTTCTGAAGTCTCCATTCCTCTCGTTGAGTTATTTTTGTAATGTGTTCAGAAATTATGAAGGGTAAAGCAATCACAGATCCATCTGTTTCATTCAGAATAAACCTATAGAATAATCTAAAAGTGCTTGGAAGTATTATTTGGCTTTGAGGCCAGCTGGTGCAGGAAGGTCTGCATAATGCTCTTGTTTTCTAAATCAGAATGGCTGGATGCAAACTGACTGTTGGAAATTGGCTGCCACCTCTGCTTACACTTGCACACATGTCCAGGTATTATTTGGGAGAAAACTAGATGTTCCTGAAAAAAAAAAAATAAAGAAAAAAAAAGTGCCAGGGACAATTTTAAAAATTAATTGTCCAGACAATCAAGTTCCACTTCAATTTACTAGTATAGACATAGCATAGCTTTAATGTTTGAGCTCTACTGATTTTCATTGCAACACAGCTTATTGCTATCCAACAATCAGTCCCAACAAACTCTAGATTCAGGTACATAAAGCCACCACTATTTACACACTAATCTATTAAAAGAGCTAATTCACTGCAAAGAGTTCACCTGGCATCTGAAGAGTTCATAAGGAGAACCCATTTGAACACAGGGTAACATTTAAAGTTTGACTTTATTCTTTGCTGCTATTTGACTGCCTGTCTGTGACACTCCATTATAGCTGCTTTTTGACGAACTAAAGCAATCAGTGACAAAGATGGCTAACCAAAGAGTAGGTGCCAGAACTGGTTGTCAGCTGGTCCCAGGAGATGAAACTCACCCTCTGGAAATGTTTTGCCATCCTGTACTGACAATGCAATATTCATTTTCAGCAATTGTTTCTCTCAGTAACTCCAAAGACATTTAAGAAGAAAGATAGCAGGAGACATTCAGATGCTGTCACTAGTGTCATTCACCACTACATCCTTGTACATTACAGAATTTCAGTTTATCAGTGATAGATATAATAAATATATAAAACAGAATAGAAAGCACTATTTTACTTTTTTTTTTTTTAGGATTTAAAATTTACTATACTTTTACTTGTGATCAGAGCTGCAAAGAAAAGTGAAAGGAGTCTTTTTCTTTGATTCATTTTAGAGGACCTTATCTTCTTCAAAAAAGGAGGATTCACATATTTTCTTGCTGCATGGAGCTGCTTAAAAATATTGGCTGTACCTTTAGATATGCAGGTGGTTAATTAAAAAAATAATTTGAAGTTCTCAGGGTAAGCAGACCTTGGTTCAGGGAATTTTAATGCTTAGTAGTTTTTGTTCCTCCCTTTCTACATGTGATTTCTTACCTTTCACATGTTCCTGTTCAGTACACTAATGAAAAATACTTGTCAGTGCTCTTAGTTCCTGTATATTGCTATTACTGAAACAAACTGGGATATATGACAACAATGAGACTATGAACTGTACCGGCCAAAAGTGTAGCTGGACGGTGCTACTGGTGTTCAACAAACATATTCTTCCACTCATCTATATAGACCCTGCTGTTGCTGCTCAACTCCTCTCCTGGGATTAGAGTTTGCAAAAAAGAGACTACAGGGAAAAATATTTCTTTGGCTGCTGTTTACATCCAGTGATCTAGAGTGCAATAAGTATGACAAAGATTGACAATTTTAAACCTTTGTACAAGTTCCTGGGATGGGAATGCAAAAATAAATTGGAACTTCCACTTAATTAAAATATTTCTTCCCATATTCATAAAAAATAACTTGAGCAGGCAGTGCTGAAATATGTCAAAAATCTCTCTTCTTGCTCAAAACCAGATATGACATATTTCAGTAAAAATATTTTGAACTACTGCAGTACTGAGTGAGGGGATGAAGAAGGGAAAGACATTCAGTGTTAGCTGTTACACTGTCACTGTAGTGCTGCAAGGCTGTTCAAACTATGAGAAGTGACAGTTAAAGAAAACAATAAGAAATAAAACTTTATGTAATTTCAGTGGTGAATGCACTGAATGCTCTTTACTCTTACATGCAAGAAAGTGCATGCAAGTTTTTATAGGAAATTATATAAATAAAAAATATCCATAGTAAGCCAAATTGCCTACTTTTTGTTCATGAAAGTCAGACACAAAAATTAAAAACTCTGTCTCAACATGTGAGACTCTATAACAGAGCACTGGCAAGTATATGGTTCTTTAAGGAGTTCAAACTAATTCAGTGGTATTGTCTTGCTAGTATAGTATATAACTTTTAGGATTTGGTTGTTTTTTTTTTTTTTTCAGATGTAAAATTAAGAAGTGATCTTGTCCTGGCTAAGCTAAAGAGCTTACACTGTGTGATATTCATCTTTGTAGCTGTATGAAATAGGAGGCATGAAAGGCACAATAATCCATGGCTCTATATTTGATTATCCTACTAAAAATAGTAATACAGATAATTGCCTATGAGGAAAAAAAAAATGTTAAATTTATATACAGAGAGAGGAAATACTGCCAGTACAGTTTATTATGTTTTCCTGTAAAGCTAAGATAATATAGTGAAGTCTTAGCAATACACTTTCACACACGCATATACACAGTTTCTGTTTAGTTTTATGATCCTTTAATCCCTGGAGCACTTGTCTCCTCTTTGTGAAATTCTCTTTCTATGCTCCTGGATGAGTAAAAGTCATTCTAAAGAATCACAGTCTCCAGAGTTGGAATAATTGAAAAATATAAAACAAACTTTTCTGAAATGCCTAGTTAAAGTTGTTTTAGGTCTCTAAATTGAGTCCTCTGCCAATTAAGCATATAGATAACAACAGAGGGACAAAAGGAGAAGAAAAAAAAAAAAAAGTTGAAACTGAAGCTTTCTAGGTAGATCTGTTCATGAAAAATACTCAAAAAGTAATATAACCAGAGTTTAGTGCATGAGGTTTATTTTTGCTTTTCCTGTAAAGACATGGATATCAAAGGTGTTCCCATGGTTCAACAAGCAGAATGAAATATTAATGAAGTTCATTTTTCCATTAGAAACATGCCAGTGTTAACTACAGTGTGAAGAAGGATATTGTAATTTTGGCATGAATAAACTGAGTGTTGTAAAAGATAATAATAAAATGTTTTTGGATAATGTAGGAATATATATATATATATATAAAAATATATTTGCTATTTATAGAAGGCACATTTCCTCAGCCAGTGACACCTTTTACTGCTGTAGTCATAGATGGTGTGTGGATCAGACAAATTTATTGAGACACACAGTAAAGAGTATCAGTGGAATTGTGAAAGTGATGAACACCATCAAACATGTCAAGAATAATAAAGAAAGGTGAAAAATTGGGGTTATGGATTCTATGCATTCAAAAACTTGTCTCAGTAAAGGCACAAGAGTTATATATTAATACAGTCCCAAGAGGACAGTATACCCTCAAAGAAATGCAAGCAAATGATGAATGTCTTCTGTTTTGTATTTCTTTTTTATATGACAATACCTTCTTATATGCTACTCCTCACACTTAGAAGTGATGCTGTTTGCATTTAATTTAGTTAAACCTGGCAATCGTCATTGCGTTGAGGTATTTATCTAGAGAGGTCTGGAGATCATTATTGCCAGGAATGTTATCAAGGAATCAGAGATACTTCTTGTAAAGTCAGGCAATGAATGGTAAACAATTGGGCAGGCTTGTTGACTGACAGATGAAACAATTTGTTCTGAAAATATTCTGCATATAATGATTATTAAGGTAAAGTTGTTTGTTGTCCTTTTCTTGTCAGTTTATTCAAGTTCCTTTTTGCTTACAGATGGTCTTAGATCCTAATGCTTTCTATTTTTGTGCAAAGGTTAGGACTGCAGCTGAAAGGAGACCAATGTAGTTAGCATATTACACAAGTGGAAGTACAGTTTCCTTTAGACTTATTCAGCCACTGGTTCAGTATTTATATATTACAGTTTATTAACAGATAAACACATATCATAGAATATCCCGAGTTGAAAGAGACCCATAAGGATCATCAAGTCCAACTCCTGGCACCGCACAGGTCTGCCCAAAAGTTTAGACCATGTGACTAAGTGCACAGTCCAATCGCTTCTTAAATTCAGACAGGCTTGGTGCAGTGACTACTTCACTGGGAAGCCTGTTCCAGTGTGCAACCACCCTCTCGGTGAAGAACCTCTTCCTGATGTCTAGCCTAAACTTCCCCTGCCTCAGCTTAACACCGTTCCCGCGGGCCCTATCACTGGTGATTACGGAGAATAGGTCAGCGCCTGCCTCTCCACTCCCCCTCGCGAGGAAGTTGTAGACTGTGATGAGGTCCCTCCTCAGCCTCCTCTTCTCCAGGCTGAACAGGCCAAGGGACCTCAGCTGCTCCTCATATGTCTTCCCCTGTAGGCCCTTCACCATCATCGTCGCCCTCCTCTGAACACTCTCCAACAGTTTCACGTCCTTTTTGTACTGTGGTGCCCAGAACTGCACACAGTATTCGAGGTGAGGCCACACCATATTATTTTTTTTAAATATTCCATTTATTATATTAATCCAATGGACCATATCAGGTTTTTATGACTTGCAATCAAATGAATACCAACGAAAAATGACAAATAATAAACACTTCAAGAATCAGCTCCACAAAAAGAAGGCAGGTGTTTCAAACAAGAACAGTGGAGGACACTAGGTTGTTTTGTGGATATCTAAAATACCCCTAGCAAAATTTCTATCTTAAAGAGTCAGTAAAAATTTTAAAAGGACCAGACATAATAAAATAAAATATGATATGATATTCAATTCATTGATAACCTCCTAGGAAACTAAAATGTAAGACTACCAGAATGGAAGTCATCTTTTGGGTGAAGTGGTAAGTGCCAGTTCAGACAGTGGCATAACTCTCATAGTTAGGAGTCTTTTACGAACAAGACTGTATTTATTCCTCATGATTTTGTTGGTGGTGGTGGTGATGGCGGTGGTTGCTTGGTTTTGTTTGTGTTTTGTTTATTTGTTTGCTTGCTTAATGCCAGCTGGTCTTGTATCATTTCCATTCTTCACCTTTAATCACTCTCCTTCCATTATGGATAACCAATAAGCATCTGAAGAGTACACTCATATCCCTCCTTCACTTATTTTATGAAACTAAGCAGGTCTACCTATCTAGTCTGCTCTCAGAATGGTCAGTCTCTTCTGTCTTAGCAGTCCTTTGCTCTACCAGTGAAAGATTTAATTATTTATTTATTGTGCTTTTTTATCTAGGAGTGTACACACTATAGAAGGGTAATATTTACCAATGCCTACTACAACATTCTGTGCTAGACACTTCCCCTTGTGGCTAGAACTACCACCTGATTAGGTGGATAGAAATACCACCTGATTAAGATGCCTCTTGCTGCAAACCGCATCGTTACTACAAAAAGTAAAAGAAAAGCAAACCAAAACCATACAGAAACACTGAATGACATCTTACTCAATCTAATATGGAATAAGAATGCAAGAGTGAGCAATTTGAATAAAAAATGTGCATCTCATCACATCTATTACACATATGTTTTCTAATTATTTGCTCAAATGTTAGGCTTCAACAGAAAATATATAGCCATTGAAGAATATGTTTGAAAAGATTAAGTATATGAAGTATATAATCTACATAGTATATGACAGGTAGCTTTAAAAGGCAGAATTCCATCTGAGTTTAGTTGCATTTTCTTGGATCAGATTTTAAGCTCTTGAGTTACATCCTGAAAGACAAATAAGACTGTTGAATCATAGCCAGGTAATATTTCATATAAATACCAGAGAATTAAATACATACAATGTGAATTTGCATACAGTGTCAAGTTTGTCTTAAAATTATGTTAAACTACAACTTCCAGTCAATGAAAAAAATATTTAACATTTCATTAATTCTTACTTCAAATTAAAATAATCACTTTGCATTCAACAACATGTTTAGCTCTAACAAAATTAGTTACAGTGACTAGAAAATTATGAACATCACACTGGAGATAAAAAGATTTTAGCTCATCTAAAAGACAAAATTTCATTAATGACTGCAGAGATCTCTGTGAAAAGCTCAGAAGACAGTAACAGAATATATGACTCTCGAGCAAAGCATTAATGTCTTGACAAACTCAGCTGAGATGAACATTTTGTGCTAATGGAGTAGTACTGAGAGCTAAGAGAGTAGTAACAGAGAGCATGCACTGAATGCTGCAAGTAGGTATAGGCTGTGTTGCATTAAAAGGGGATATTTTTATACACATTATATGCCAAATTTTTTATAAACATACATAGTTTGGAGGGATTTTTAAGGTTTTCTTTAGTTCTTGATGCTTTCACAACTCAAATTCCAAAAATGTGCAACACATGGGTAAGAGTTTTTTTGGGTCATGAAGAAGAGACTAGATGAAATGACTGTTTCTTGGAACAGATAGTCGTAAAAAGCCAATGGACAAGATGCACTAGTCTTTTATGTCACATTCAACAGTCTTGTAGGAATGGGGAAAAAAAATCACAACAGTAGCTGAATCTGAGGAATAAAAATAAGGTTTATAGTTAGAACAGAATTAATCGGTTGAAAGTATATTGTCATTACCTAATCCTGAGGCTTCCAGAAAGGTACAGGCTAAGGAGCAAGCAAAGTGCTAAGGCTTCAGTGAGACCAAGAGGTTACACAAGGATCACTTGAAATAAGTTGATTTCAAAGATAAAACTGAATTGATTATTAGCACTAGTGAAATGAGTATGGAGGTTCCCAGACTGGAACTTATTTTTATGAGGTGAACCTGAGGAACTGGTGGGAACAGCTGTGAAAAAGGCTTTTTGAGTGAGCTTATACAAGAGACAAAAAATATGTCGCCAGGACTGTATTGTAGATTCTTGGGAACTCTGATGGCGAAATTATTCATCTACCACATGTAGAGACATCCTGTTGTTTAGTCTTAAATCAGGTGTGGAATTGAAGGTGGAAGAACAGAAGGCAGGAAATACAACAACACTTGAGGAAGACGTTAGCTATAATATGGAATTTTCAGACCAAATCCTGGACTCTGCTAGAGAGAGGGGTGAGAGGAATGGGCTTTATCTGTTCGCACAATCTACACAGTGCTAGTGACTTTTCTTACAAAGGTTATTTTACTGTTTCTTCTTTTTGTCTTCTGTCATGTAGACAACATCCCAAATTCAGGGTGATTGGTCTTACTTCACTCATTCAAAACAGGACGCACTTTTTCCAGAAGACTGCCACTTCTGAAAAGTAAAAGCTATTCAAATTAAGGATTAAAATATGTTATTTAAAACAAGGCAAAAAGTATTTTTTTTTTAATGATCACAAGTCCCTCTTCCAGAAACCAATGCAATAATCATGGTTTTCTACTATATTTGCTTATTGGAATTTAAAAATTGAATGTCCTTTTATATTTTTTCTTAACTTCTTAGAATTTTACAAACAAAGCATCTGCCAATTTCTTTTTATCAATGTCTTCTATCTTGGCTGCAAATCATAATGCATATGAAGTATTTGTGCACTTGGTGTCTCCTTATGGACATAGTTAGAAATTCTGAATATTTTAATACTAAGGCTGCTAAGCACTAAGGGTAGTTTTTTGTATATGCTAGCCTTACGTGCTGATAGTGTGAAAAATCTGATCATTTGTATAAAGCAGACTTACACTTGCCATTCAAGTTGCTCTACATTATTTTAATTCTATTGAATTTAATTTTACTTGCAAGCCTGGGAAAGTCTTTTGTCTGGTTTAAATGTAGCTTGCTCATTCAGCAGGTTTATCTGAATCTCACCAGCTATGATTATTACTTTTGGAGGATTCATAGTTGGTTTGATAATAGAACAATACAAGAAAAGTCAGTTTTCAGCAACAATAATATTCAGACCCATTTGGAAAAAAAAAAAAAAGAAAAAGAAAAAAGAAAAAAAAAGAAAAAAAAAGACATTTTTGATATATCCTTTTTTCTGGAATTAAAACTGCTTCTGTCAAGAAGTTAAAGAACTACAGACTTACACAGAAAATATTCATAATTAACATCTATATTGGGGGGGGGTTAAAAGTATGCTCTACCTACTGTCTAGATGACAAATATGATATTTTTGTTTTTACATTATTTTATTACTTTAACTAAACCCCACTAAAAATAATAAAATTTGGTTTTTAATTTATTAGTTTTTTGATCAAAAGGCAGAAAAAATCCTACCAAGGAAGGTTTATTATTTCTGTTATCTTTCTAATTAGATTGAGATGGCAAAATGTGCACAGACTACCTGCCTCTTAAGCAGCTGCAGATTTAACCCTTAGTGGATGATCAGCTTGATGTCTACTTAAACACTCAGGAGCAGAACAGCAAAACTTCTTAAATGTCCTTTTCTGTCCTACTGTTGAGGAACCACCTTTGCTTTTAACATCTGGACCCTAATGCTTTCAAAAGCAGAATGGCAGTGAAAGACAAGCTATTTCTACTCATTAAAATCAGGTTTGAACTGAACTGTTATATGGTGAAAAGGAAGGTGACAGATGGGGTCAGGCATGTAAAAATATAATTAGGAAACTGGCTATGTAGAGACATGTCTAATGTAATGTTAGTCTGCAAAAGACCAGCAGTTATAATATCAAAAAAATAGGTAAGTAAGTGTAAATGCTGTGATTATGGGTTTCAGTCCGGCTGTATTCCCTGCCCTGTGGAAAGGCAGCACAGGTTTCACTTTTCTGTCTTCTCCAAGTATGCTGCTTGACGGACTTGGCACACTTCTTTACAAGTATCAGCTTAATGTGAAAAAATTGTTAGCAGTTTGAGTTATTGTGCAGAAACCAAGTCTTCTTTTATCATTAACCAGGACAGTTCAGATTAAATAAAAGTTTACTGCAAGTAGAGGCTGAGATACGCCCTCGTGATAGCTGGGGAATGGGGTGGTCCAAGCTGGCAGAGGCAGTGCCAGGCGCCTGCTTACCATGAAAGATGGGCAGTCATGGGGCACTGCTCAGAGCCATGCTCTAACCCTGTTTATTATTTTATTAGTCTAGAGATAGCCCCTGGTTCGCTGCTATATTAAACTGCACAGCACAGACATGCCCAGAGCTGTTATGCTACAGCCTGGGTGAAATATAGTTCATGTTCAGCTGCCCCAAGATTTAAAATTTGCTTTTGGAAACAGCCATGGGAGAAAGATAGCAGTATAGCAATACAAACCCGCTGTCTGTTTCAGTTGGCAGCTGGATGGCACAGCGGGTGTGCAGCCTGGGCACTGCCCCTCCGTGCCTGCCTGACCAGCACGCAGATAGTGAGGGGGCTGCAAGATGCGACTGCCCTACGGAGGTGAGGTTGTTGCAGCTCTGTCAGCCCAGTAACTGGGCCCTGGATCCCCCAGTCTCTCCAGCTGCTGCCATCTGGGGACAGATGAGCCACTGAGGCTGCAGTCCTACTACAGCCACATACATACTCAACCAGGTCTGACCCCAAGACCCCACGGCCTCTCCAGGAGCTGTCTTGGGCCTTATGGTCAGTCCAGTAGCCACGGCACAGACCCCCTTGTCTATCCAGTGTCCACATTGGACCAGTGGTCACTGGTTCCCAGCCCCCTGGCTGTTTCTCTGCTCCCTGTGTGGTTTGGTTGGACGTTCGCACGTGGTTACATGCACCCACATATGCACCTGCACGCACAATACACATGTGAGCTCATCTCTCCAGTTGCTGGCACCACAGGCATGCAGGCCCCACAGACCTTGCCCCCACATCAGTAATCAGCCCCCCCCTACGTACAAGAAAAGCCAGGTGTGAGTCGCTGCATAGATCAGAACCATGCTCTGTATTTCCAAAATGCTTTATTTGGTTACCTTCATAATTTCTACCGTCTCCTGGGAAAACAAAGTTATAGCCGTTGAATGACTCTCATACAAGAAAGATTCTTTTGGAAAATATAGAGGGAATCTAATGAGAAATACTGAAAAGGAAGAAGAAAAAGAAAATGAAGCTCAGAATATGAATCACCTTTCAACCCCAACTTTACGATCATTACCATAACCAAATCCTCATAATTTAAACAATGCTTCCCTCAGCGGAAAATTGATGACTCTCATGTTTAAATGGGAATTTTACTGTATTCCAATAATCTGTTTTGTATAAATTAGACCTCTAGGGTAAAATAATCATTTTGAAGCATGCATTTGTTTGGATTTCCTTTCACATTACAACAGGTTTCAGTCTAAATGTGGCTAATGCTCTCACAATTTGGAAACAAGGCAATGATTTACTGTCTGTGGCATTAATTAAATAAGAAACACGTTGACAACATGAGCCTTATCAAAGTGGAAAAAAAAGAAAAAGAAAAAAAAAAAAAGAATGCTCTTTAACACTAATCCCTAGCACTCTCAGCTTATGCTTGAACAGAGTCAATTATTTTAGTCTAAAACCCTTTACTTCCCATGCTTGAAAATCTTTTATTTTCCCCTACATTCATTTGAGTTTGGGCTTCTTCATCTGGCATACAGAGCAGAACAGCAGTTCCTGGCTTGTTATAGAACACCCAGCTGCCATGAGGGCTGCTGATGCTGTCTGTTGTCACCACAGAGAAACACGTTAACAGGAAAGTTGCTGTTGCTGCAGTCCAAGCAGAGCAAATGGTAAGGCTGGCAGAGTAGGTGGAGTTGATGGGTTTGCAATTGTATACGTTCTCTTATCTTACAGTAAATTCTGGGTAGTTTACCTATTTGACCTCGCAGAAACATCCTCATTTTCAAAAAAAATATTATTATTACTATTTTTCTTATATCAAGTCCAGTTTTGATCACCATTTCAGCTTTCTAAATTTTTTTGGAAGTCATTCTTGCCTGTCCATCTATCTCCCACAGTATAAGGCGGTTACCTCCTAAAACACCACTTTGTGTAGTGTCTCTTCTTTCTCAGCTTTAGAGAGATGTTGTCTGAGCATGCCGTTGGCTGGTCAGAACCCCCTGAATGTCAGAGACTTCCTGCAAAGGCCTGTGGTGTTTGTGATTTTAAGAAATATGCCATCTCCCAAAGAAAAACATATCCAAGAGATTGATAAAGGGAAAAAAAAAAAGGGGGAAAAAAAAAAAAGTGGTAATTTAGGGCAGGATTTGGTTGTCCAAATGTAGATGTCAAATGAGAAAAGACTCCCTGTGGTATCCATGACATGCACAAGTTGGGGATGTCATAGGTTTTATTAGATAGCCATGACCTTCCAGAGAGGTGGCTAGAAGAGAGGCTGATTATCCTGATGCATTGGAGTAACACTAGAGTTCTGCACTTGGGAAAAAGAATGGGAAAAAGAATTGAGTCCCTTTACTCTGAATCTACTCCCACATTTGGGAAAATGGGTTGAGTCCCTTTACACTGAATGTGACTATGTGCTTGCCCTTCCTCCAAACCTGAGGGCCCCTGCCATGCCAAGGATACTTCTTTCAGTGAATTAAAATTCAGCACAAGCCTACTAGACCACATTCTTCGTGGGACTTAGCCACTGCCTGACTTCATTTATGCCCCTCTATAAAGCTTAGCAGGTTGCCTTGGGGTAATGGTGGACATGTATAGAAAGAACTGCTGTCTGAGCAACATTTATGGATCATTTAACAATTTGGACTCTCTTCCCATACCAAAGTATTAGGACTTAAGAAAACTCTTCAATGAAGATATACCTCAGTGTGAACACCTGCACCTGCTAACAGCAGCCAGTTAACGTGCAAGGTCTTCTGATTGGTAAACTTAAGTCTTCATTAATATGTAATAAAAAAGATATTTTTATATATATATTTATATATATGGTTGGAAATGCAGATGCCTTCACAGAAATTGCTGGTTCTAAACACCATCCATCTCTCTCTCTGTGACTCATACATGATTGCTGCTGCTCTCCTTGTGGCAAGAAATGAAAGTCCTTCCAATCCTAGCAAGCTCTCTTCTAGGAGCATTACGCGGTATGTAAAGAGATGTTTTATTATTATTTTTTTTTTTTTTGCCACAAAACTGTACAGCTATAAAATCTCATATCAGAAGTGGAGAAGCAAAAATCCATCATTTTTCAGAGAAAAAAAAATGAATTGTCTCCTCCCTGAAAAAAAAACTTTGAAAGTCTTTCGGAAGTTTGGAGCATAAAAAAGAAGGAAGCAGAGAAACAGGTGAAGTGACACATAGCGGCAAAGAAAGCTGATTTGCTAAAAAGGTTGGTTGGTGTCTCTAATTCTAATTTCCTTTCTTGTGAGTTTTGTCCTACATTTTTGGAAATAAAGAAATGCCTGACATTCTGAAGTATAGCAAGATTATAAAAACCTATCTAGTAGAGCCACCTGAGAGTAACTGTCTAGTTCTTCATCTTTATGATGAAAACTTTTATACCCAGCACCGGTAATACTGAAGAGGTAACACCTATATTTAACAGAAAAAGGAGACATATATATCTCTTCTAAGAGTTACTGCCAAATGTAGCATATTGTAGGATTCAGCTGTCACTAAGCCTGTGGGACTTGAGCTGTTTCATAATAAAATCTGCCGGCAAATTCTCAATAGGCAAGCAATCCAACTGCTTCTTTACTTTCAGACTGCTGCTTTAGTCATTCAAAGTTTCCTTAATTGGATTCTCAAGTCTTTTCATTGTTTGTAAGTAGCTTCAGTTTGAAATATGGCTTTAGTTAGCATGCTATACATCAGGTCATAGTCAATGGCAAAAGGACAGATTTTGATTTTATGTTTTTCAGTCATGTTAATAGCTTAGAGACATTGTTTGAAAAAAATATTGCAAACCAGAGCTTCAGCTGAGGTAAACTGCCTTTGGCTGTCATTGAATTTTATCTTTTTCCATCAGTTAAGACTCTCATTTTGGACTGTTAATATGTGCAAGCTAGGAAATATTTTGATTACAATAGTTCAAGAAGTTATTAAAATTAAAATTTCCTACCCTTTTATACTATTTATTTTGGCTTTTCAAATTTTAGTTGCACAAAAAGCTGTACTCAGTAATTTTTTTTTTGTTTCTTACATCCTGGGAGAAAATGACTGTGCTTGTAAATGTAACTGTATTAGTAAGCATCTTGATCCCATATACTTCACATACTGGTGTAAGATGGTAAAACACAGCTAATCGCAAGACTAGGAGAAACAGTGGCCATTGAATGTACTGGGAATTACTCAAATACAATATTTTCCTACAGGGAAATGAAAAATACTGAAAAGGTTCCCAAGTGCAAGAGTAACAGAACATCTGTCTAGTGTCGTAACATCTCAGTAATGAATGGTATGACACAAATCAATTTTAGTACTTTGGGAAAATAAAAAAAATAATCTCAAAACCTCTTTCCACTGCATTGTTATGTTCCTATTTGCTCCAACAGGGAAATTGAATCTTTGATAGAGAAACATAACACCACTTACACAAAGCAGTTGTGTAATGAATGTCTATGGGAAAAAATAAAGTCTAAATACTTGCTTTTTCTTATTATTCAATGTATGTATAAAGCTAATCAATATGATTTTTTTTTTTTGATTGTAGAGCAGTGATTTTTTTTGCAAAATTCTATGATTGAGGTGGCCAGTCTCCTACACTTATTAATTGATATTCAGGAACTCCCGTGGATGAAAATTGCTGCTTCAAGATACATTTATCAGATTCCCTGAAATCTTTTGAACCCCTTTTCTTTTTTTTTTTTTTTTTTTTTCAGGGGCTTGCACTGTCAGGTGCCATGCTATACCCATGAATTCATTCATCGACTAAATTACAAACTAAATCAAATTTGAAAATGGTTTCAATTCTTTTGCATAAAAAGTCACATACTTTTTATTCACAGAGCTTACAGAAAGAAAAAAAAGAAAAAAAAAAACACAGCTCCATATTTCTTGTAGTTACTCTGGTCAACTAAATTAAATAATAATGTTGTGTTTTTCAGTAGATTTTCCAAAACGTAATGCAGAACACCTATTTGAATACCTCATCTTTCTATTCTTTCTTGCAGTTGCGTATCAGTTAGGTTACAGTATCATAAAACTACAACCTTGTTACCTTTCTAAAAATCAGATCTGAAATCTGATTATTATTCAGATTAAAATCAGATTAAATTAGTTGGTGTTTTTGTGATTAAACATATTTGTCTTAAGAACATCTGAATGATTGAACTTACTTATGAGAATATGATTTATGGGATCAAGTACTTTGCAGCATCTTGGCACACTGGAATGCAAGCAATTCCACACAACCACAAAGTATATAAAGGCTATAGATTTAAACACTGAATGAAAGCCTGAGAACACTAATATCTTGTGCACTACACACAGTCACACAGGAGAAGGCATTTTCATGTGTTATTCTGCTCATCTCTGCTCCCAAGATCTCCAAGGGATGAAAGGCTGTAGGAAATAAATTTCTCATTAAAAGACAAACTCCAGGTATGCAATTCTTCTTCTTTACCTGGTATTAAAGTAAGAGAAAAAGAGAAGTGGCATGGAAAACAGTCACTGAGAGATATTCCTGGGGAAGAAGTGCCACCAAGAGATGATTCAAAATTAACACAGTGAATTCTAATCAGGTGCAGGAAGGGACCAAAATGTGTATAAAGGAATGAAAATGAAATGTGAAACATGGATAAATCTCATAATATGGACACCAGGAGCAATAATTGCAATGTTTTAAATGATGTGTTATAGCTCTGTGTTTGTATTGTCCATAGTTGCAAAAAAAAATGCTTGCCAGCCAAGAGACCTTATTCCACTTGGGAATAATGAAAAAAGTGCACAGACTCAACAGGAAGGTGTTTCAGATATATAGCAGTACTAGCCGTTTCTTAGTGGCTGAGAAATTTGGTGACTGATGAAAATGATTTCAGCAGCTAGTTATCCAAGTTATCAAATATATAACCCTGCTGAAGGTAACTTGGTCATTTTTGAAGCAGGGGGTGGACAGCCACAGATCACATCACAGGGTATGAAGATATACTCTCCAAAGTTTTTTTTGTTTGTTTGTTTGTTTTTGTTTGTTTTTGGTTTTGTTTTTTAACCTGATGCCAGGCTGCAGCTTGCTGAAGCTCAGCTGGGCAGTTCTGTATTGAGGAGCTGTTCCTGGAGTGGTGGAGCCATGGGACCATCGGCAGAAATACCTGGAAGAGCTCTACCTGTAGCTCCCACCTTCCTCAGAGTAGCTCAGAGCTCCCAGGGGACTACACTGAATTTTAATTGACCAAGACAAGTTGTAAGGGATTAAATATTCAGACCTTACACTCAAGAAAGGCGTAAGAACAGAATAAACCTAGTTCCACTGGTGTATGTTAGATGAGATCTGACCTACTATTTTCATAGTGATGTCTGTGTACTTAATTCTTTTGTTTATATTTCATCTGCCTCAAAGCAGCAAAATATATATAGTGTTTGTTGTTGTTTTTTTTTCATAGAAACAATGCATCTTTAGTCTTTATATATAGATTAACTTGATTGTTACCTTTTTTAGGTGTAGAAGATAATAGTACTTTGAAACCTCTTTTCATCCTAAACCAGCAGATTAAGCATAAGTATGTAATGCAACATGTCTATATTACCCTCTTCTTCTTCAAAAAAAAAGTGTGTTTGACCATTTTATTTCTATTCCTTATACAGTGTTAGCAATCTTTTATTATAAAAATCCCATCTCTATTCCTTATAGAAGTTTTAAAGTCATTTCACAGCTGAGTGGAACCCTAAACAGAGCTATCTTAGTGTAATGAAGCAGAAAACGATTGCTCTTTAACAAGACTGGTATATAGTGACAAACAGCTCATAAAAATCCCATCTGCTGCAAAATACTTCTATTTTAGTTGCTTTCAAAACTAAATGCTATATTTCCTGTTCCTTTTCAAAAAGAAGGGAGGGTATATAAAACCTAAACCATCAAATTGCCTTTTGATTTAAAAAAAAGAAAAAAAGAAAAACAACAAGAACAAAAAAAAAACACAGCCACAAAATAATCATTTTATAATACACTGATGCTAACCATTCCAAACACCACTAAGGTGTAATGTCACTTTTGGATGTATTTACAGTACATAGTGCATTATTTTTTTAAAGCAAAAAGAGAAAGCTAACAAATTGTACTACAAAGAAAAAAATCTGATGATTTAACAGCTGAGGACTACATGTAAAAGTAATCGGTTGCTGATTTTCTATTGTAAAAATAGGCCTTAAGTGACTGAAATCAAATAGAACATAACTGTAACTTGACCAGTAGTTATCCTGTTTAAATTATTGATAACTGGTTCTGGATCCTGTAGATTTTTTCTTACCCATAGACAGAATAATATCTACTTACTGAAGTTCTCCATAGTAATTATGGGATTTCTTCATTAGTAAATATTGCAAATTCTCCCTCTTTTCCGAATAGTACCATGCGTTGCTGCAATTTGCTTGGGTTTGCTGTGAATATTCTAAAACAAATACTCTATGTTGTGGGCATTTCTCCTTTCCATCAAATGGGTGAAAAACCACATATTACATCTCTATTGCCCAAGGAGGTTGTGCTTTAGTTTTAAACAATAGCAAGTCATTTGTCTCTTTGCAGAAAGACACATACTATCCTTACAGTAGCAAAGAAACTCTTATGTGATGCTTACAGTCTACTATGCACAACTATAAGTCCCTGAATCATGATGGTTCTTATCTGAATTGACTTTCACATATATTCTTCAAAGTTATGTAAATAGAAATACTTGTTTAATCAGGCCCTCCCCATCCTTAGACATAAGCTTTTGCTGTTTTCTTCGCATCCACTGTTTTAGCGTGTCTTGGGGATTAATTTGGATATTTTCTGAAAGACCAAAATTTTATCTTGCTGAGCAATCAATTTTTTTGAGCAATAGCATCATCTCTTCCAGAGAGATAATTTCATACTGGACACATGAAGATAGGAACCAGCAGATCATTGGACCTCAATAAACCAGTCAAAGCACAGGGTTCTTCTTTGTTCAGGATTTGGATTGTTTTGGGGTTAGCAGTTGCCCTAACAGTGGCAAAGACAGCCAAGGATATCAGCGATCATGACACTTAACAACAGAGAGGAAGAAATATCAGTAGCATACATTTCAGTTGTTGGAAATGCAACAGAAATTATCATAATTTGTTAATAACAGATACAAATGCCATTCAGACAAGAAGCATCATATTAAAGAAAAGCTGTCCAACAGCATTCAAAGGATCAAAGTACCTGTTGCAATCTTGTTTTCACCTATAAAACTAGCTGGAAAATCATGTATCTTTAGATACTCACAGACGTGTTCCTGCTCACTGAACTACTTTTTTGACAAAGTTGCCTGCTCTTTGTTTTAAAGTGTAGAAAAGATGTACCCAGAAGGCTTCTTTTTGGCTACATAACAGCTGTGGAAGTGACAAGATAGCAGGAACATCACTGAGGGTGCCCTGAGGTTGTTCAGTAGAGTGCCCTGAGGCTAGGAGAAGCAGATAACAACACCGGGATGAGGAAGGGAGTGTCATTTCCACAGGTGTAAATGTGATTAGTGGCACTGAATATTCAGTAGATTCTAAGTGGTGTAAAAGAGCAGAGTCTGGCCCATGTTCATCATCTTGATAAATGTGATACATTTATTTTGACAGGAAGTGCTGGTAGGGGCCCACTGGGCTGTGCCACAGAATCTTCTCATCCAGCTCTCTCACCATGCCCTCATCCCTCCAGCATAAATTGCAGTAGCAATTTTCACTTGGATAAAGTGTAAATGGAGGAAATTTGTCTGGTAAAGAGGGCTCTGTGTAATGTAGTGAGCAATTTTTGAATAGAAGAAGGTATTTGAAAACACAATGGCATTGCTTTTCTGGACAAGGGCATCACTGTCAGTATGCAATCTGACAGTCTGCCAAACATTATATGGAATTGAGGTTGAAATTTCTTCCCCTGTCTTGCTCCTTCACCATTTTGTCAGCTTTTTTGGAAGCTTAGATGAACCTGTCCAGAGAACAGGTGTTTGTATACACACATCATAGGTAAAACGTAAGCAATTCAGAGCATTATGCAGCATTCTCAATCTACACCAAGAGTTCCTTAGCTTTATATATCATTATCATGCCAAGACTTCAAATTCAGTTGTGCTGGAGGCTGTGCAAAGGAAGGAGCACTGCTACTGGGGGAATTCAAAATCAGTAATGTGAAACACATTGCTAATAACACTGAGTAACTAATAAAGCCAGCTCCTTGGCTTTTATTAGGAACCTTTCATGTGATGAGAGCATTATAGAGTCACCTTTGAGTGGACTGCAAGAGCTGGTGTTCCCTCAGTGCAAAGATCATCGGGAGGTACAAGACCATCAATTTTAATTATTGCCAAGAGTGGTTTCAGGGCAGTGGTGACTGCCTATGCAAGTGTTAGCATCCTTAATTTACCCACAGTTTTATCAGAAAACTGTTTTGGCCTTTAATGAGGATAAGTCTGTATTAGAGTGCAGAAAATGAGTCTAAAATCAAGTTGGTTATTTATTGCCCCTACACATATTTAGGTTCCTAAATTGTCAGTAGTTTAAATTGGTAATTAAAGAACTAAACAGGTGTTACGAGTTTAAATGTTTTGTTGGATCTGGACCTGAACCCTGTGAGTTTTGATGTGAAACTCAACAATTCCAAGTAATTTAAATATGATCTTTTTTTTTTTATTTTTTTTCTTGTTTTGAGCTAGCTGTGTAAGATGTGAATAGCTAAGAAGGTATTTTACAAACCAACATGGTTAGGAATAAGTGTCCCTATACTAAATGCATTATATTCTAGTTCCAATCCAAACAGCTTGATCCAGTATTTGAAAGGGACCTCAACAGCTGTTCAAGCGTAGCAAGACCAGAAACAAGTTTTTAATGTAAGAACAGAACAAACATTCATCTAACTCTGTTTTCCATCTCTAATTTCTGATGGAAGCAGATGCTTAGAGAAAAAACAGATCCGTACAAGCATAAAAAGACACTTCTATAAGTAGAACTTTCTTTCAACTACCTACAAGTCAGAACAATTTAATTTAAACTGCAAAGGTTTAGGTATTATTTGCAATTTAATCTGGCTTTAAATTTATTTTTTCCCCAATGAATTTTATTTTAGTTTTTAGCAAAGTCTCCACTCAGCCTTTAATAAATAATAGCTTTCCTTATTTTAGCTTAATCTATGAAGTCATCCATTTTTCTTCTTTATTTTTAATGTTTTCTAAATTTTGACAGATGGAAACTATTACCTGTCTTTCAGAGTTTTTCTGTTAGAAAGTGGTCAAATCATTGTTTTGGTTTGCTTTCTCTTTTCTTTCTTCATTTTTCTATCAGAGAGCATGATAAAAGATGTGCATCCATCAAAGCCTCCAAAATCTAAAATGAAAAATAAACAACAGCAACAACAACAAAAACACTTTGAGAATATCAGCTATGTTCATATCAGGCTTTTTAATTCCATTTGCAATAATAAATTTATTTTGTTTTATTTTATTTCTAAAGACGGCTATAGTAAACTTGAATGTGATATGTAAAGCAGAATTAACAACAGCAAAGACACTGGTTGTTAAGGATGTGAAATTAGTAGCCCAATCCAGTGCACTCCAGGACATAGGGTTTGCTCCCTCCTGGTTGGTGTAGCTCAGACGGGTACACTGTCAGCGCCAGGGATCTCTCCATCCAAGACCCAGGGATGTGGCTGCTGCTGTGCCCATTTGCTGTGCCCACTGCAGTAGTGGGGCTGAGCAAGGATCCTGGAGAGGCTCGTGCACACACATGCATGAGAATATACATGCGAATGCAGTCCCTTGGGCTGATCAGGTCTGAAGTTCATTACTGAGAACAACCTGGACAACATTAGTCCCTCCAGTTACTGGCACCTAGACTTGTGGGTGCTGTGACCCACGGCCCTTTCTCCAGTTGCTGTCACTTACACTGCAGCAGTCACGTATAGGGTAAGGTGTGAATTACACAGAAAAATAACTAAGAATAGTATTTAATAGCAAGAAAGAACAGGCTGTGGTAATGAGGTGCAAGGCTCAGTCAGACAAGCATACTGGCCAACTCACATCTGTCTGGCCACTTTTATCCTCCTTCTCCTTCGTTTTTTTGTTTGTTCTTCTGTGATTCACCTTGGTCTTTCCCTGCTCTTGGTGCTTCTCCCAAACACTTCATAACAATATCTACATAACCTCACAAGCCTTTTTTGATATCCCAAAGCACACAATTTTCACCTTGCCCCCTTATTTCCAGGAACAAAGTTGAGCCTGAACCTCTGCAAGGCTGTGCTCGAGCAACTCCTCCTATGGTCCTTCAGGCAATGACTGAGGAGTTCTGGTCTTTGTACTGCCTCCATTACCATCTGCTCATTCCTGCCTGAGTGTCTGTGGGGTTAGTCATTCACTTTCCTTGTTAAGTGTTATTTTGTTTACACTAAACTGACCATAACCAGGTAATTTAATAAACCCTATGCTCTTTCATGCTACAGACTAAGGAACTAAAATTTTTGATTTTTTATCTCCCATTTCAATGATTAAACATGCATGAATCAAGTTTCTGTTAAGAAAAAAAAAAAAGTGAAAAATGTCAGCTGACTAGTAATGAAGGTTTTCCTTGAACCAGATGTCTGTATGAGATTAATGTGCAGTTAAGTTCTTCCTAATAATTTCTACAAGGAAATGATTTAGCAGAGCATTTAGTGATTAAGTTCTTCTGTAGTGTGCTGTGATCTCCTATATATTTGATTGATTAAAAAAAAATGTATTCAACCCAACTTTTTGTTTATCTGTTGTTATAGGTGAACAATAAAATATTGCAAATATGATGGCCTAGCATCAAAGAACTGATGAACAAAATTCAAGCAGCATACAATTCAGGGCATGTCAAACAGAAATATGTAAGCATGTAGGTTTTATGAACATTGTCTGTGTACCTTCAATACAAAGGAAAGTGGTTCACTTTGTTGGAAATTTTGATCTCATTTTTTTCTGTCCACTGGTTAATGATAAAGGTTAGTATTAAGACAGTGAGAAGATTCCTGATGCAAAAATCAAGGTTTGTAAAAGACACATTTTAAAATTCACATCTTCATGAGTAATGCATTCTCAATTTTTCATTTACTTCACTATTAGATATACAAATCCCATAAAAAATTAAAGCTCTCAGATACTGCCAACTAATCCCCTTTCCCTTCCTTGATATAATGGAACAAGAATTTAAAATTCAGAGGATTATGAACAAATCCCGATCCTGAAGGTATAAATGCTGTTCCAGTTGACTTCAGTGGAAGATTCACATGTGCATCAGAGGGAAGGATACACCCTTTATCATTTAAAGATTCTGGCTAGACTTTTTTATTTATTTATTTATTATTCCCCAGTGGCTTCTTTCTCTATTTCAAGCACTTTCAATTTTCCAGGAAACTTGAGCATAAACAGGATTTAAATCATTCAGCTGCAACTCTACTTCTCCCTTTCTATCAGAACATAATAGGATTCAAAATAATTACGAGATTTCTCACTAAACTAATAAATTGAAGAAAAGTATGAGCTACAGAAGCTTACCTGTCAACACCAGTGCCTTCTATCAATGAACAGCAACTCAGCATTAGCTGGATTAAGGCAAAGATTACTTCTGAACATGCAGGACTACATTTTAGTCAGATAACTCACAAGTAAGCAGAACGTCATATTAATGTTTGACCAGATTGACAAGGCTTAAAAGTCATCCATAAATGAGTGAAAGCCCATAGCTCTTTGACTCTAAAGTGACTTTGAAGAGTTGGCATCATGCATAGCCACACACACACACTAACTAATATTCAACCTAAACTGAAGTTAGATACACTGAAATGAGGTAGAAGTATCAAGTGATTAAAAAGACCCCAGATAAGATTTTTAGGCTCTAACTTCTGGAATTAATTTCACCTGTTCTGTCACTGGCTTGTAGGGGTGGGATGTTGTATCTAAATTCAGGTACCCATAATGCAACTGAATGTGTCTGTACAGGGTGTCTCAGTTCCTACGACAGTCATTGAAGACCCATCATGTTTAATACAGTAAGTAGACTCTTTAGAGCCACTCGTCATAAAGCAAACATAAAAGGAGTAATTTAGTTTTCTAAAAATAAGTAATTATTTTCAGTTGAGATGTGATACTCATGGTTGGTCAGCTGAAAAACTCCCTGTCTATATTGTCAACAGTTTAGCTCCAGTCACCTACATCTGTGTCTAGGGCCATTTGAAGTGCCCTAGGACATGAGACCTGTGCTCCAGCTGTCATTTTAAAACATTGTTGGTCTCCAGTAAGTATAGACACAAGGATGCTGTCACATCTTTTCCTAAGTTTCTACATCTACACAACAAATTATGTCCTGTATTTCCACTGAGTTGAAATAGCTGTTTCAACTGGAGTTGAAATAACTAATTCAAATGAAGAAAACACAGACATCAACTTTAAAGTGTCTGAATCTCTTCCTGAGTATCATTTTAAATAACATATTCAGTTTTGTGAACATAGATGCATAGTATGATTTAAATAGGATATCCTGATCCTACCTGCCAGTTCTCAAGGATATGAAAGTTTTACAGTCAAACGTAAATGATAGACATCTGTTTTAGGAAGAGATAAATTGCCCTCTAGAAGTGCCCATCACAGAGAAAACCGAGACAACTAGCTTACAAGCCTTTAGATAGCTAGCATGCAGCCTCTGTATCTAAACGTACTGAGCACCTAAACATAACCCCATTGCAGACATCCTAAACTGTCTCGAGATGTGCACAGAAGTGGAAAGCATGGACACATGAGACACAGGCTCCGTTCTGCAGTGGCACCTGCAGGCTAGGTGGGATCCCTTGGGTGTCCAAAATGAGATTGGGTGTATATGTTTATATATATGGATAGATTCAGTGATACTAATTGAGTTTGGCGTTAAAAGGATCTAGAAAGCATCCCAGTTTTGGTGTGATTTTGGATTACAAAGAAGCAAGCAAGATTCTCTGCCAACAAAACGTGAGGATCTGTGAGACAACTGTTTCCAACATGCATCTGGTTAGACTACATAAAGAGTTCTATAATGAGTTAGAAATTGGGTAAAGCATATGTAGTTAATGAAAACTTCCCTATTTAAGAGGTAATTCACATTTCAGGAATTCCTTCAACATCCTAGAAAACATTCACTGAATTTCTTCTTACTGCTGCTGAAAATGGTAACTTCTTTCTTAATATGTCGAATAGCAATTTATAAAAGATATAAAGCAACTCGCTTCCAAATACATTGTATACATATTTTTAAAGACAGTCTATAATTGCTATTATAGATTTTTAAGTAAAATAAAATACAGACTTTTAAATAAAATAATTTTTTTAAAAATTGCTATCACGAATCTGGAAGAGCAACACCCCTATAGACACTGTAGCATTTGTTAACTAATGACAACACAACTTTAATGATGCACCAAGTGGAATTAATGAGTGAAACCTATTGCTTCACAGAATTTCATGCATAACTTTACTTTGCTTGGGTCATTAATATTCATGGTTAAACTGTCCTTCAATGTGTATTAATAATGTTTCTTGGGGCCACGCAAAAGATAATTCATAAGTATGCCTGCAAGGAGTAAGACACCATAATTAAATCATAATAATTAACACAGATATCAGATTACTTTGAATAACTGATCTGGATAACTCACATTCTAAAATTTAAAGATGGCTGTGTTTAAGAGCAATTTGGTTCATGCTGCACAGGTAAGTCACCTTTATTTTGCTTTATATTTAGTTAGCTTTTTCATGAAGTAATTTGAATTAATTAAGAATCTACAAGAAATTTTAAAATGAGGTAATACAGATTTCATTTTCTGTCATGCTGTGTACCATAGGAGAGGAGTAGAGAATGCCAGAGGTGGAGTTAACACCCAGGAGCAAAACAGCTGTGCCTTTTGATCAATGAACCGGTGCTGCAGATTCAAATGTCCACTGTCGTGTGGTTCCATAGGCTGGAAGAAAGAGAAAGCAAATGATGCATCCAGCCATACTCTGTAACAAGGGAAGACAGCAATAACCTGCACCTCACAGTAATTTTCCCAGGAAAGATCACAGACAAAACATTCACGAAAATATTGATTCCAACTTCCACTCTCTCCTCTGGACTTCTTCTTTACTACCCTCACTTCCCTGGTCTCCGTCACCATCTTTTTTCCCTCGACATTTTATCACCGTTCCGCACTTCTGCCTCTGGGATTTCACAATATTGCCAGAAGGATCCTTGTCTTATTCTTTGGCTGCTGCATAAATCTGACAGGGCTCACTGGCTATCTCTATAGTACAAAATTAGATGGCCTCCATTCATAAAGGCAAATGATATGGCTATATGGATATGTCAAACCACACACTTCAGATCTATCCTGCCTCAGCATGGAGCAGTTGTGTCTGAATTGCTTTTTGGGGGATGAACTCTGAATTGGAGTTTTGGGGATGGACTGTCCCCTGCAATGTTCTCCAGCATCCTCCAGAAGCAGGCTCATTAGAACATGCTAAATGGTACTAAGGAGAGTTTAAATAAATTATCATTCAAGAGGTCAGAAATCCAGTGCATGCTTTAGCAGTGTTTTATTTACTGGTGCAGGTTTAGCTAATGAATTTACAATAACAAATGAACAGAAGCTATAAATGATAGCATAGAAATTGATGATTATGTTCCCTTTCATGCAAAAGATAAGTATATTCAATGAGATACTGAGATTTTTTCTCCAGTCTGGCCAGTATTTTATTTTTCCCTATATATTTTTATTTTTAACTAGTTTGCATTTTACAGCCTACACATTGACAAGAGTGACAAAGAAGATTCCCTGGCACCCAAGAAGATTTTACAAAAGCTTGTTGCAGTGTACATCCTTGTGATTTCTACAGGCTAAGCTTTAAAACAAGAATGCTTTTATCACAATGTGTTAATAATTCCTTCCTTGTGCATATCACCTTGCTAAAATATATTTCATGTCTACTTCAGGAATGGTAAATATAAGAAATATGCAGTACTTGTGTTAACAATGAGGGTGGAAAAGTTTAACTTTGTAGGATGCAACTAAAATTCTGAGATTTAAAACAATTTGGTTTGATCTTTAATAACTATTTATTAAATAATTATGGTTTTTTGTTGTTGTTGTTCTTAAACTGATACTGAAAAATGTTAATGTAAAAATGATAGTGAGAAAAATAATAGAAACCAGAATCTGAAAAGTGACATTCAGTTCATGAAGAATTCACAGAGAGGTGAAAAGGGAAAATAATCTAATACATTATTCATTCTTAGCAGTAATTATAATACGTTAGGACAGCTGATAAGTATCTTAGGTGTCAAACTGCTTGACTCATTTGCTTCTCTTTGCATATGAAACATTTTTGTACCTGCAAATAGTCTGAGTATATTTGTAAAATAACTGTTCACCCAATATATATTCTAAACAGTGTTTAATGTTATATGAGTACATAAATAGAAGAGCCCTATCATGCTACTGCATACAGGCAAAGAAGCAAAATTAAGGGCAGGGAATGAGGGGAGAGAACAATAGGAGACAATGAGACTAACATTTAATTCTAAATTTCAGAGAGATTATGCTCAGATTTAAAGCAGTACCATAATATTCCAACAATATATCTTCTGCACTCAGTAAGCACTAGGATTTTGTTGTTGATGCAAATAGTGATTTGCCTAGAAGTGACCATCAATACAAAGGTTAGATTAACACCATTCTGCAGGAGACTGACTGTTGTGCATCCTATGGTGATGGCATAGGAAGAAGATTCCCACTGCTTTCTTGCACAGCTTCATTTGTATTTCATATATCTTATTTGATATTTAAGAATTTGATACAAATTGTGGCCCAGCACTGCCCATGTTCTGGCTGCATTTATATCTTTTAACAGACTGATTCTAAAGTGGCATTTTTATTATCTATAGTTTAGTTGCCTAACTTATGTATCTAATCTCTTGTCTTTCCTATAAAGTCAACAGAGAAATGAAATCCAGTAGAGGAAAAATCTGAGTATTTAATTATTCAGTGTTACTTTCCCATCTAGAACCCATACGGGACCCTAGGGAACCTGGCCTTACATCGGGCACCCTACATTAGAGTAATGGAAATATATGCAAATATCACATTCTCTTTTCTCTTTACAATCTTCATATATTTCAGGAGATTTTTTTCCCCTACATTATTTATTTTCACTTTAAGAAACAAACAGTCATCACTGAAGAAAATAAGAAGAGCATTTTTCATATTTGGCAATTTCCACTAAAAATGTCTACTGAAACCAGTGACTGTCTCTTGTGCATATTAATTCCAGAACTTAAAACTCTCCCAAGTTTCAAAAAGAAACTGTCAGGAGTGAAAGCTACACCATATTCAGTTTCCCTTTTACAGGGATGTTTGGATATACTGACGAAGGAAAAATATTGTATTTTAACTGGAGCTGATCTGACCTGTGTCAGTTAAACACCTGCCACCAACTTCTTCTCCTGTACCAAAGTATGTTTAAACAGAAGTGAGGCCAAAACCGTCTTTATAAGAAACAGATCTCAAAGTTCTGTTTTCAGCTCTCTCCCAGGGAAGATCGAGACTTGAAGTATTTTTTGCCTGGCCAGTGCCAAATCCAATCCATCCAAATTTCATTCTTTGTTGATGTTTGAAAAAGGCTCTTTAGAATAATCTAACAGGCCTTTATTGGCTTTACATGATGTTTCAAAAAATTCTTCAGGACAAGGAAGTCACTAGCTGAAGTTTATGATATTCCTCTGGGTATCAAGATAAAACATGAACTGTAACAGATAATCTAAACATATCTCTTATCTGTCTGTTGTGTACATGCAAAAACAGTGTATTCACTAGTTTGCTCACATACACGTATATATATGTTAGGAAATACAGACCTGAGAACTGAAAAGATTTAGGAATGAATTACTTTTGTGTTATATAAATATTCAAACTGGCAAAAGACTGTGACTTAGGGGAAATGACAACACCATACTCCTGTTATCAAGACAAATGTTCCTACTTTGAAGAGTAAGTTAAGTATCTAAACTGCCACTCTTTAAAATGTCACTGAAATTAACTGAGTTTTACACCTGTGAACTGGATCAGGGACAGTTTACAGTAATGATTTTCTCATGATCCATCTCCAGATGGTTTATCATATATAAGGTTTTCTGCTTGGGGGCCTTAAAACACAAAACAGGCATATGGAGTGGTTTTAAACCTAAATGGATCTGTTCCAAATGTAAATCTTCTTTAAGATGTCTAACAGAAAAAAAAGAAAAAAAAAGAAAAAAAAAAGCCTTTCTATCAGCACCGTTTGGAAAATTATATTTAAATGTTTGTCTCACGGAGTGACTATGTCCTTGAGACACCCAGAGAATTGCATTTGCACAGTTTGTGCTGCAGTA
Source organism: Anser cygnoides (assembly GCF_040182565.1). NCBI lineage: Eukaryota > Metazoa > Chordata > Aves > Anseriformes > Anatidae > Anser > Anser cygnoides. Next base: position 34,605,065 of record NC_089873.1, read on the forward strand.
ATGTAAATTCATCTTATTACCACTTGTTGCATATCAGCTGCATATCCTTACAGGCACTTCCTAGCTCAATTACCATGTGAATTACCATGAAATAAGAGAATTTTTCAATGAGAACAGCCTAGCACTGTGTGCCTATATTACTTTCATTCCTTCCCCTTCCTAGATAGCACTTCAGAATATACTTTGAGGTTGTTTAGACCTTAAAATGAAACATACTAATTATGGCAACAATTACAGAAAATTTACATAATCACAATACTGACTTGCTATGGCATGCAACCAAAATAGTTAGCAACATACTGCAAAACCTCCTTGAGAAGTACTACTCGGGCTTGTTACCAAAGAAATATTTAGTTGCAATGGAAGGCAAGCCAGGTACTCCCAGGGGTATAGCAGGAGGTGAAGGAAATGAAAGAAGGGACTGTGGAATCAGTACTTGAAAGAGGCAGCATGAATCAGATTCTCACAGATCCCCTCACTGAGTGGATTTATGCATTTTTAGCACTGCATAGCTACAGCTGTGTGTGGCTGTGTGTGAATTATACATTGCACCACAGGGAGGTGCAAAAGGGAGGGGCAGGTTTCACAGTCCTCCCTTGATTAAGCTCCTTATTTTGTGCCCTTTAGATCTCCAAAGGAAGTTCTGCTATGTTCACCCATTTTACACTACAAATTAATTCCAGATAGTGGCACGCCAGGGGCATGATCATGAGAAGGTGCACGGCTGCCAGCTGTCCACAGCACAGCAGCTCAGAAAGGAGAGGATGCCAGCACGGTCCTGGATGGAGTGATTTTTCACCTTGCCAGGAATGTGCAATTCACAGCGATGATAAAAGCATCAAATCTGTCTGTTACAGAATAGAAACTTATCTTTATCTGACATCTGTCTGAAGGACATAAGAGAAAGCTGTTTGCTACCCATCAATGCTGGTAATCAGAAGATTTCATCCAGTAATGATTTATTTTCATTTACTGACTATACTTCATTAGCAAAAATGTTAAAAAAAAAAAAAATCATGTTACTATAGTGTAAGTACAGCAGATGGCTTGTCAGCTCTGTGTTCACTTCTCAAGATGTAGCTGTGCTAATGCTGCTAAAAGGCTAAATTCTTTGCCATAAGATTGACTTGCTCCTATCCGAGTGGCCAAGCTGCCTTTCACAAAAATTTGAGAAGTTTAGAACAGAACAGAACAGAACAGCACAGAATAGAATAGAATAGAATAGAATAGAATAGAATAGAATAGAATAGAATAGAATAGAATAGAATAGAATAGAATAGAATCATTAAGGTTGGAAAAGACCCCCCAAGATCATCTGCTCCAACCATCACACTACTACCAAAGGCACCCACTAATCCATGTCCCTGAGTCCCAGATCCAACCTCTCCTTAAACAACCCCAGGGACGGTGATGCCACCACCTCCCTGGGCAACCTGTTCCAATGCCTGACTACTTTTTCTGAGAAGAAATGTCTCCAAATTTCAAACCTGAACCTCCCCTGGCATAACTTGAGTGCATTCCCTCTAGTCCTATCACTAGTTACCTGCGAGAAGAGGCTGACCCCCAGCTCCCCACACCTTCCTTTCAGGTAGTTGTAGAGAGCAATAAGGTCTCCCCTGAGCCTCCTCTTCTCCAGACTACACAACCCCCGTGCCTTCAGCCACTCCTCATAAGATTCGTGTTCCAGGCCCTTCACCAGCTTTGTAGCCCTTCCCTGGACACGCTCCAGGGCCTCGATGTCCTTGTAGTGAGGGGCCCAAAGCTGAACACAGCACTCGAGGTGTGGCCTCACCAGAGCAGAGTACAGGGGGGCGATCACCTCCCTGGTCCTGCTGGCTACACTATTCCTGATACATGACAGGATGCTGTTGGCCTTCTCGGCCACCTGGGCACACTGCTGGCTCATGTTCAGGTGAGTGTCAACCAACACCCCCAGATGCTTTTCCTCTGCACAACTTTCCAGCCACTCTGCCCCAAGCCTGTAGCGCTGCATGGGGTTGTTGTGACCAAAGTGCAGGAGCCAGCACTTAGCCATGTTGAACCCCATCCCACTGGCCTCTACCCATCGACCCATCCTGTCCAGGTCCCTCTGCAGGGCCTCCAGCAGATCGACACTTCACCCCAACTTGGTGTCATCTGCAAACTTACTGAGGGTGCACTCAATTCCCTCATCCAAATCATCAGTAAGGATATTAAAGAGGATGGGCCCCAACACTGACCCTTGGGGAACACCACTGGTGACCAGTCACAAGCTGGGTTTCACTCCATTCACCACCACTCTCTGGGCCCAGCCATTCAGCCAGTTTTTAACCCAGAAAATGGTGTACCTATCCAAGCCATGGGCTGCCAGCTTCTCCAGGAGAATACTATGGGAGACTGTGTCTACCTAGGCCTTGCTAGGTAGACTACATCAACAGCCTTTCCCTCATCCACCAAGCAGGTCACCAGGTCATAGGAGACGAGGTTGGTCAGGCAGAATTTGGCTTTCATGAACCCATGTTGACTGGGCCTGATCCCCTGGTTGTCCCACATATTCTGTATGATTGCATTCAAGATGACCTGTTCCAACACCTTTCCTGGCAACGAGGTCAGGCTGACAAGCCTGTAGTTCCCTTATGACCCTTCTTGTAAATGGGCGTCACATTAGCAAGTCTCCAGTCATCTGGGACCTCTCCAGATGACCATGACCGCTGATAGATGATAGAAAGCAGCCCAGCAACCACATCTGCCAACTCCCTCAGCACTCTTGGGTGGATCCCATCTGGCCCCATGGACTTTTGACAGTCCAGGTGGAGCAGCAGGTCTCTAACTGTTTCCATCTGAACTGTGGGGAGTTCCTTCCGCTCCCTGTCCCAGACTTCCAGGTCAGGCAGCTGAGTACCCTGAGGATAAGTGGTCTGGTTAGTAAAGGCAGATGTAAAGAAGGCATTAAGAACCTCAGACTTTTCCTTATCCTCAGTAGTCAAGTTCCCCCCTGCATCCAGTCAAGGATGGAGACTCCTTGGCCCTTCCCTTGCAGTTAATGTATTTATAAAAACATTTTTTGTTATCCTTAGCCATAGTGGCCAGGTTGAACTCATGCTGGGCTTTGGCCTTCCGAATTTTTTTCTTTGCATATGCTGACAACCTCCTTATACTCTCCCCAAGTAGCCTGTCACTTCTTCCACCAGACATAAACTCTCTTTTTCTCCCAGACACTCAGCAAAAGGTCCCTGTTCAGCCACAATGGTCTTCTTCCCCACCAGCTCGTCTTATGGCACATGGAGACAGCCTGCTCCTGCACCCTTAAGACTTCCTTCTTGAGGGAAGTCCAGCCTTTCTGGACCCCTCTGCCCTTCAGGACTCACTCCCAACGTCTGCCCTCTGGAAATCCAAGGTAACAGTTTTACTGATCCCCCTCATGACTTCACCAAGAATTGAGAACTATACTATTTTGTGGTCGCTCTGCCCAAGACAGCTCCTGACCACCACATCTCCCACCAGTCCTTCTCTGTTCTTGAACAGCAGGTCTAGCGGGGCACCCCCTCCGCTAGTCTCACTAACCAGCTGAGTCAGGAAGCTGTCTTCCACACATTCCAGGAACCTTCTAGACTGCTTCCTCAGGGCTGTATTGTATTTCCAGCATATGTCTGGGAAATTAAAGTCTGCCATGAGAACAAGCACTTGTGATTACCTGACTTCTGCCAGCTACTTATAGAATGCCTCATCCGTCTCTTCATCCTGGTTTGGTGGTCTATAACAGACCCCCACCAGGATGTCAGCCGTGTTGGCCAGCCCCCTGATCCTTATCCACCAAGACTCTACCTTATCATTCCCAAACTTACATTCCCCTCCTTAGTTGCTTGTCCGTTCTGAAGAGTTTATAGCCCTCCAATGCAGCACTGCAGTCGTAGGAGTGGTCCCACCATATTTCAGTGATGGCGACTAGGTCATAGTTTGCCTACCACACAATGGCTTCCAGCTCCTCCTCTTTGTTGCCCATGCTGCGTGCATTAGTGTAGATGCACTTCAGTTGCACCATGCCCCTTACCTCAATCATGAGACTGCTCCCCCAGGCTCACCTCTATCAAGACTCATTTAATTCCCATCTTCTTTCATACCTAGTTTAAAGAACTCTCAGTGAGCCCTGCCAGCTCCTGGGCTAGAATCCATTTCCCTTGAGCGCAACTGTTCCTGAAGGACACTGATGCTTGCAACAGTACTTTTAAAATGGAGGTCCACAGATTCCTGAGATTTCAAAGACCACTTCTGAAGCTGAGATGAAAAGTCTGTTGGTGTCAGGCTCAAGTTTGGCCTGGAAGGCTTTGTACTGTTGCTGGGAAGACTGTGCGTGTCTGGAAAGAACTGGACATCACAGGTTCCTGGTCCAGTCCAGGAGCTAGAATTGGGACTGCAACATTGGTAAGGTTTTAGGCTCAGGTCAAATACCACAGCAAAAGGTGCCGTCAGAAAATTCTGGGATGACCTCTGAAACCATACCTCACCCCATCCCTAAACTCAGAATAAGCATCTTCAGATCCTTAATTTCCATTTTCATTTCAAGGATTCTACAGCTACTGTCATTCTTAGTAAAAATTTGATAAAAGGGCTTTTTCTTTTACCATACTGGTAAGGAAGTGCAGTCATCTCCATTGCAATCTCCTCCATTGCAATCTCTCTCTAATAGGTCAATCAGAGGCAGGTGGTGCATACAGGAAGGCTGTTCTGGCACCTATAGCACTGAGATTTCATATCACCAGCCTCACAGCATCCTGCCTTTTCAATTCTTCCCCAGTTTCCTTTCAATATCACTGTAAACATGAGTGTACACACTTGCTCCTGCAAAAAAGTAAAACAAGTATGTTTACCCCTTTTCTCTTCTTGTCCTATCTTTATCACAGTTGGGACATATTGGGTCAATATGTACCTTTGCACAAATTTTTCAGATAAAATAATTTTCCCCTGAATACGAAGGAATTAAAATATTCCAGATTTTGCCAGATTTTTACTCAGGAGCTTAGGATCCAACGTAGCTACATCAAATTCTCTTCTGAAAACAAGTTTTTCAGCCCTTAACGTTCTGACAAAAACTGTAATTTCAGCTTGCCATTCTGAAGCAAGATGAAAATGATTTCAAATTTCAAAATTTCCAGCAAAATTGAGACCCTATTTTCTGCATAGCTCCAGTTTGAACCTGATATTCCCACTGCTGCTAATAGATTTTCAACTGTGACCGCCCCCCCCCCCCCAAGTCATAATTCAATCGCTGTTTGTAAACTGTAACCTTTGTCTGAAGAATGAAATGATGGGAGACGTTGCAACAGGGAAGAGTGGTCTAAAGTCAGAGGGCTGAAAGCTCTGAGCCAAAAAACTTGCCCGTCTCACACTAACAGTCTAAGAGTTGTTTAATATATACTATAAAAATACATTTATAAGTCTAAACTTTTTTTACAAATTATTTATAAATTGAACTTTTAGGTAAACTGGCTTAAACTATTACTGAACACATCTTTTCACCACACAGAAAACAATAATATCACAGACAGAAACTTTATGACTTCCTCCAGGAACACAGCAGCTGAAAACAAATCATTTAAAAGAAAGATCACTTTTTTATTTGAGTGTTCTTAGAGATAGAAAGGTACAAGAAACAGTGCAAAATACGTGATGCATACTATATGCTATAAACAATATGTATCTTCTTCCTGTTGAAGTCAATGCTGAAAATTTCCACAAACTTTCATAGCATATGAACTCAGGTCCCCTATGAAAAGGAAGTGAGCATAGACTTTAATGCCATTTCAAAATTTCTGGCATTATTGCATTTTTGGACTTCTATGCTATATGGAAGATCTGAAGACATCACTGTCTTTTAGCATGGTTCAGGTTTTACTAAAAGAATTACCTTTCTAAACATAATTTGCTCTTAGGAAACAAAACAAAATAAGAAGAAAAATGTCTCTCACTGATAACAGCTTTAAAAGAAATCGTTATATATATATATATACACATTATATATATATATATTTCCGCACAAGAATGCTAGTATAATACCTGAGTTCTTTATGTAATTTTTCAGGTGAAAAAAAAAAACAACCAAAAAACAACAACAACAACAAACACACACTTTCCCTAATATTTGTAAAACACTAATTTTTTTTGAAATCTATCAGTGTATAACAATATTTTCAAAAAAGCAGCACTAAATAATAGCATTATTATGATAATAATTGTATCATAATAATAATTTGCAACCCAATCTGTAAGAAACCCTAGTCCAAAGGAAGCACAGAAAATAATAGGCTCTTAAGATAATTATGAGTTCTACTGCTAAATCTGGGTATCCCAAGACTTGTCCCACTTACTTTAATTTCTTTTCCCCTTTGCTTTCTGCTACAGACTAAAATTAATTCCTTTATAGACTTTGGATCTAAATCCTGGGAGATGCTGAATTCCTGCTATTCATTGCACTTACTGAGAACTGTGAATGCCTGAAGTCACTCATGAGCTGTCTGTTACAGATGAAAATCCCACACAAATTTAATAAAATGCTAACTTTGAGGTTTCTTGTGGATCCTGGAAAAGAATTCTGTGATAGCTATGCATCACTGTGGCATTCTAAGAAGATGCATACAATTCTTAAGAAGGGGAGGATGTTAACTTTCATTTCAGGTTGCGTTAACACTAATTTCCAGAAGAATTCCATGTGTTTTTCTACCTGGGAGTCTTTGGCAAAGCATCAGTGTACCCTTGTACAATGTACCAAAGTTGATGTTAAGGTATGAAAACAGAAAAACATGAGCTGGATTTTATTTCTTATGCAGAGAAGCAACTACAGCTAAAGAAGTCATTAATCCAAAATTAAATGCAACTGAGTAAATAACATTCTATTCTCTCCTTCCAATAAAAGAATGCCTTATAACCTGTGTCTGTGAGATTAATGAATGCATTGAAGCTTAATTGCTCTTTGATGGACTGCAAAAGGACACAATGCAGGACAATATTTGAACAATAATGATTTATCCTTTCTTCTTCAAGAGTAAGCTGATTGCAAAGGCTCCAGGACCATGGATTAAATAGCTAAAGGGGTCAAGAATCTTAATAGCTTCTAAACCAGAGAGATCTGCAACTTACATGCTCTGACTGGAATGTGTATGGAATGTATAAATATTAATAGGTCTGGTCTGGCAAGGGCTCAGCAGATGAGTTGTCTAAAATTTCACAGTGGGAAGACTGAAGATTGAAGTAGCTCCGTGCAGAACAGCTGAGAAGCTCCCACCTGAAAATGAACTGTCAGCATGTGCATAAATACAGTTTTCCTGAAGCAATATTTAATATTCTGAGATGACCTGGTACATAGGTGTTGCATTGGTGCCTAACTCCACAAGATCATTTAGTATGACGAACATGCACACTAGGCTGAATGCCATTATTGGGGAAGGGAAGACTAATGTGTGCCACGTGTCTGAAGGTTGCTTTGATGATCTTTCTGTTCAGACAACTTGCTTGTAGGAAGCATCATGAAGTCCATTGTCATGACTGCATTAAAACAGAGAAATAAAAATTAAAAAAAAAAAAGTGAGAATCAGCTTTAAAAAGTTAAGAGTTCAAAAGTAAATGGCAGAAGTGAAATTTTCACTTACCTTTAGCTCTGGCCAGTCTTACATAGACATTTGCAGACAATAATTATAAGGATGAATCAATTTCTTAACACAACATGACACAAATGGAAATTGGGGCCTTTCTTGGCTTAGAACAAAGTAATCTTCTCAGTTTTTCCTATTTTGTGTATAACAGAGATTTCATCCTTGTGATTAACATGACTTTATTTCTGCTGAAATTATAGTTTATTACCTGTTTCTGCTGCACATTGCTGTGTAGCAGTCTGAGTATCTGCTGTGCATGAAAGTCATGAAAGTTGTACGTGAGTCCTTTCCCCTTTAGAAAACAAAACTAAAGAATCTAATGTATTTCGCAGAAATATTGTAATTCTAGCAAAGCAACACCTTCTGAGTGAAAGACTCCATTATGTGCTTCCATCTGTCTAGTTTTAAGGTTTTGTTTGTTTGTTTGTTTGTTGTTGTTTTCTTGTTTGTTTGTTTTTTAATAAGTTGTACAGTCTCTTTACAACTAAAAGGAGAATTTTGCTATTTACTCTATTTCCAGTAGGACACAATGGTAAATCTGAGTTTTCCATGCCCCAGAGAATACCACCAGCATAATACAGGCAATTAATAGTCTGTCTCACTAAATACAGCTTGCAGCACTTTTTATAATGGAGCTGTACTTCTTTTCCCTTTGTATCTCCACCCAGAGGATCGGCATCAGAGTCCATTTATTTCTTAGGACCATTTGTAGCACTGTTAAAATAAAAGAGTAATACTGAACATTCAGAAATCTGAAAATGCTCTTATAACCTGTCCAGACAAACATCACCTTATGCAGTAAATACCTCATAATGCATATTTTTTCTGTCTGATTAAGCTTAATAAAACAAATCTCTGTGAGGATTCCCCTTATTGAAAGGAAAATATAGCATTTTCATTCTAAAATTTACAAAATTAAAATAGGACACATTATGGATAAACAAATACCTGAACTGCTCCCTCTTTTCTGAACAGGCAAAGAAAAAGAAAAAAAAGTGAATTTTCTCAAGAAATTAACATGGTATTAGATGTTGCTTTGTGTTCAGAAAACTTTTCATAAAATGCCATAATTTTGTTAAGACAGAAGATGATCCCAGGAGGTAACACTGAAAGAGCTTTATGATCAAAAGCTAGAATTAGACCTGCCATTATTTGCACTATGTGTTGGCATGGCTATATTAGTTCTCAAGGGAAGAAAGTTACTACAGCATCTGCTATTGCTCCTTGCTCCTCGATTCTTCAGTTTTCCCTTTTGTCATCAGCTTTTCACATCCATTTCTTATTATTTTCAGCCCTCCAAGCCAACACCTTACTTGTTTCTGTTTCCTCTATGCACTCACTCTAGTCTGCTTTTTTTTTTTTTTTTTTTCTAAAGCTATCTATTTCTTGTCTCTGTTCACAGGTAGAGAACAAAAGTGGCAGCTACTTTCACTGTTGCAAAATTGCCTTTGTTCAACTAAGAATAATAACATTTTCATTGTGGCCAGTTTCTCTGAGGTTACAAACAAGAAAAGGAAAAATGGGCAGCCAGTGATTTCAATCTTAACAATCAGAAATTCAGACAAAATAATCAGAAACCATAGTGAATTACTAAAGGTGGAAGTCCTTTAGACATGAAGAAGTGAAAGGAAAAATGCATCAGAAAATTGCTAAATTCAAAAGTTTCCAAAAGAAATCAATTTTCTTCCAAGCCACAGTAGGAATTTTCACAAAAACAGCAAACAGAGACGCTCAAACAAATGGAAAACAAACAAACAAACAAAAAATGGTACATCAAATCTTATAAGGTATAATGAGGTCATAGAAGAGGGTGAATATTATTGCCACTTCAATTTATCAGCATTACATTTCAAAAAACATGAAGGAAAATTCTCACTCCCAGAAGTGACACAGCAGCATGACAAGGAAAGGACACAAGTTCTCAGTCTAGATGGTCTTAATGTTAGATATGATCTTAATTTCTCTGACTGGAAATGTTATAATTATATTGCTTTCATTATTCTGTCACTTTTGCTTATTAAAATCTTTCGTGACCCAGATTTTGTTTTGCAAATTCTTTTGCTTTTTTATCTCTTGTTTTTGAAGTTCTTCATTTCATTTCTGAAAAGTAATAGCATTACATGCTATTTTCTTCAGTTGTTGAGAAAGAAAATCTGTCAAGGGACAACTGAATGCAGTTTAAATGAACTCAGAAAGATACATGCAAATGTTAGTATGCTTCGGATTTATTTTTGGTGGGGTGAGTTATTTTTATTTTTGAAGGTGTAAAAATTCACACAAATTGAAGCAAAAAAAAAAATAAATCTTTATTGAACCCTCCAATTGGTGTTTATTTGGCTAGATAATAAATTTAATCTTTAGTATGCATTCTTATAAGCTTATTCCTAAGCATCTTCTTACTTCAACATGTCAAGCACTTTCCCTTGAAAGGATCTTAATCTTTCAATTGAATAAATTTAATTAATCAAGGATTCATGGATCAGCTGATGAAAATAAAACTCACAGAATGGTCAATTCCATAAAGAAAGAGTACAACTATATTTCCATTTAAAATGTATTTATGTATTTTTTTCAGCATCTGTGAGGATAAATACTGCCATTTGAAATCCACTGTGATTAAAATACATAGGTTATTGCAACAATCTTCAGAGTAGAGTATACACAAGAATAAATTAATAAACAATGTTGTAAATAATTAAAGTATTCTAATATCCATTATTAAATAAAAAATATCATTCTTCTTCTTAGGACACTTCTTTTTTTCATTATGGATGAGTTTCATTTAACTAGTTTAACTAGCTTTTAATATTATATTCAAAGTAGTGGTAGTTGTGGTAATTGTGGGTAATTGTCAATAGTGGTCCAAAGCTTTCCACTATCTTTTTTTCAGAATTGGAAAGGAAGAGATCACAGTGTCCAGTGTTGTGGTCAGTGATCTCCATGATGCGTGTTCTCATGACTAATTTTTGTTTTGTTTGAATAATGAATAATGAAGTGCAAGTACTGCTCTCTATTTCAGAGAAAATGAAAAAGAAAAAAAAAAAATCCACGAGAAACAAGCATTCTCTTGTGCTTTGCAGAGTGTAACCATTCCTGCAGGTAATACTTTGTTTTATCTTTATAATGGGAGAAAAGAGGTAGGAGGAAGTGTCAGACTGATTAGCCCTCAATGTGCTAAATCAGGTACACTTGGTACCTGAGGACTAAACATTGAACTCCTCACTATCAAGTCCTTTTAAATCTGTCCAGTGATTTTTTTATGTTCCACTGGTAGATCACAGGGGATCAGATCAATACCAAGCCCCCATTTTCTAAGGTGAAACTCAGCTCTGGAAAACTGGATTTTAAAATAACAGATCAGTTGCATTATAGAGTTGTCTGATATTCTGAGATGAGGCACATCAGAGCTCAGCCTTTGTAACTCTTAACTGTTCAGGTTCAATATGGGAATTCAAGAGGCATTTTATATCTAAGTTTTGAAGTACATGAGGAAACTCTTGTGAGTTTGGTCACATTTGAATGGCAAATACGCTAGCCACAGTGATGGAAACCTTATCTCGACTGTATCTTTGGTGCTATGACTTAGAAGTCAGTCTATCAATTAAGTTTCCAAAGTTCAAGTTTGAAATGTAATAAGAAAAGTGCAGAAGTTTCAAGCGGTTAATTGTGAACTTAGATCTCCAGTTTACATTGGTGCCTAATGTCAGTGATATAATATAATAATACGGTTCTTCCTCCCTAATCACCTTTTCAACCCATCTCTAATTAAAATGAAGAGTACCAGTTGAGTACCATTTAAATTTCACCAGTATTTATTTATATTAGACATAATTTCTAAAAGAGGCTTACATTAGGTGGAAATGAATTTGATTTTTAAGTCCAAGACTTGGTTCTATACCAAAGTGTCATGTTTGTAATAGTATGTCTTTTTCCAACGTCTGTTCAGATTAATTTATTTTTCCTAAGTGCTGATTACAAATCAAAAGGTTTAACAAGTATGGCTATTGAACAATCCTGTCAAATAAGGAGAAAAAAAGTATCTTGTTGACAGTGTCTCACTCTTACGAGGCTCAATAATTGACACTGAAAGCTAAAGTCAAATGTAAATGTCACAGTATATAAACCAAGTCAGAACTGAGAGGCAGGCTTTCCTTTTTTTCAGGTGAATGGGTAGTAATAACAAGAAACTTATTGTCTTGTAACAAGAAGATGTTTTTTTGTGTTCAGGTGAGGAAGAGAGCTTCAGAATTGATCACATAGCTCCTCTGTACAACGTACTTTGTTAATCCCCAGATTCTGAATTTACCTTTTTCCCAACTGCCAGTAATCATTAATCAGATAAAAATCTTTGCCACCCTTATTTTATTACCTGTAATGACATTTGTTTAAATTTATGATAGAATTCTATACTCAAGCAGAAACCTAAGCTTGAATGAGTCCAAAGGAAATGTATAAATTTAATTAGAAATCCTGCTATGTATGAAGTGCTTCTACGTAGTGGATTTACTTCTTTAGAAAATACAATGTTTTAGGCATCTGTCATATCATTACTAAGAAAGAAAGAGGAATATAGAATTTTTTAATCTATATCACATTGAGTATCTTATGATACTTAGAATATCTTATGGTTCTTAGAATGTCCTAGGCACTGTACAGGGCCTGACTAAACACTATTATCTTTCATGTGAAGGAATCACGATAGTGAGAAAAACTGAATAAACGTTAAGAAACACAACTATTTCTAGAAGTAAATCTAACAAGTTTGTGCCAGATTTGCAGTAGTCATTGATCACCATTTTCTGGATAAGAATCAATTTATTAATTAAGGTGTATGCAAAACTTGTTAAATGAAAATCATTTATAAGAAATGATAAACTATGGACTATGGTAAGATTCAGACTGGCTTTGTTTTAAAATACAGAGCTGATTGTGACAGGGCCAAAGTTTTTTAGATTGAGAGAGATTATATAAAAAAAAAAAAAGAAGTCAACAAAAGTATTTGTTTTCAGCCAATGTCCTTCTTTTGGTTAGAGCTGTCTGATACAGAATTGTGACCTAGGTACTATGTCAGCCATCAAAACTGGACTTGGATACTACCTATAGACTGAAATTTATGTTGCTAGGTAAATGCTAATGAAGTCAATACTAGGTATATGATGATAGCTAACCATTAATCATCAGAGTTAACTACTCTTGGCTTCTGTATCTAAAAGGGTGGTGATCCGAATTATTCTCTGGTGGCAGAACTGAATTTGTACAGTTTGGGATGAGGCATTGCAAGGTGCTAACCTTCACTTAATTTACAATGATATGACTTATCAGGTAAATAGTGTTTAACAAACGAGTTCCTGAATGCGAGTAAACAGTCTACAAACGTGACCATATTTGAAGAGCATAATGGAGTACTGCACCAAATTAATAATCTCTGCTGGGATCTGTGGTCGTATCATAGGTACAGAAATACATACCATTCTGGAAATCAAACTGTCTGCAGGGGTTGTACTTCAGTGCAGATTTTTTTTTAGGTCTGCTACCTCAGGGCATTGCATTTTGCTTTGTGGCCACATCTTTAGACCGATAACAGGCTAAGGGTGATTCTTTGGAAAAAAATGCTTTTTTGCCACTAAGACAGAAGGTCAGGAATTTTGAATACTTTCTGCCTTTAGCAGCTTGTTTTTCAAAGCAACAACAGCCACAAGCACTGTCAGATTTACCATGCCTTTGGCTTGAATATTTCCAGACCTTGTAAACCAAACACCTAAAGCAATCCCCCAAAGGTTACTGTGACTTGCAGCTAGTTTTTCTTTTTCAGCAGCACAAGAGATTGCTTACACTGTGCTGGGAGACCAGCACTCTTTTTTTAACTTAAATTTCCTGGTAATTAGATGTTCCTCAAGCAACTTTTTGATGTGCCTCTGAATGTATACTTCTTTATTTGGCTTCCTTGCTGGGAAAGAAGAGGGTGTTAATTACATATACATTCCTTTCTAAATCCTTTTGTTTATCCCCTTCCTCTCCCCATCCTCACAATTTCAATTTATACACAATACCTGCTTTTATCCAGTCCTTGATTATGTACAAAACAGTCAAAAGTTCTTCTAAATGATCAGTCACTTAAATCTTCCTGCAAAAGAACACCAGTCGACTTTTCACAACACTACCCCAACCTGAGTCATTCTTAAGTTCCATCTGGAACCAAGGGATCACATTGAGACAGGTACATTTCAACATGGAAAAAAATATATATATATGCACATGCACATATATAAATATATCATATATATAAATATATAATAAAAATATATGTCATATATATATATAAAAGACAAGCAATTCTCTGGCTCACAAATCAATGTTTTCTAACAGGTTTCTACAAACAGATCTTCAAAGCTTAAATTGCAGTGAAATTAGGAGCAGAGAGTGCGCAGGTATTTCAAGTACACCAGTACTGGCATCCATTTTTCTAGATATTCTTGTTTGGAGCTCATAGAGGTTCACATTGAAAGGAATGGAATTTTACACTGAAATGGTGCTGTAATATTTTTATAGGATTCTCCTGCAAGAAAGGTATTTTGTGATAAGTTTTATGTTTGCAAATTAGAACAGTGTTAGAACATAAACTTTAGAGACATCTTTTGGAGGATTTAGACCTTATGGATACAGCAAATCTTGTGGGGTTGCCTAACACATAGGTAACATTGTGCTTGCTCAAACCCTTGAATAAACATCAAGAAAGTCATCAGCAGCTGTTTTAAGAATATTCTGCTTTTAAGATTAATATTCTGCTTTTAAGATTAACCTGTGAGTCCCTCTAGTAATTTATAGGCAAGTGTATAGCTTGGACTGGTGTTTGCAACAATGATTTTTTGTTGCAATTCAAAATATTAGAAATAAAATGTGTTTCTTTACACCCAGTCACTTACATATGTGAAGCAAGGAGTGGCTTGGTGTGCATTTTAGTATGCTTTAGTAAATGCGATGCTATAAAGCAACATAGTAAGTTGTCTTCAGTGAATAAATAAAAATCCTCTTTAGAGTCCCTTGGTAAATCATATGTTGAAAATTCAGGTATTAAGCATAAACAATCCAGCTTTGGAATAATAAGTATTTTCTCTATGAATCTTAGTTTGGCCCTCACTGCAGTACATAAACCATATAAATACCAGCTGAATCAAGCAGAAGAGTTTTAAAAATAGAAAGCAGAGCCTTGTACTTGACTGACTGAAATCCTCACAGCTTCATTAGAGGCAAAGGAGCTATGCTAATTCATGAATTTGAACTGTTATCTTTAAGTGAAGAGTTAATATTGTGGCAAATTGATCAAACAATGAGACAGAGATTATCAAATTAGAGCATGGGGTGCTAGATAAAATTCAGAAACAATATATGAGGTGTTTTAAATTAGATCTCCTCTAACTGCGTAAAAAGAAGTGATTGACATTAGAGGGATTTTATGTTTTTCAGGGAGCAAAGACCAAGATGATGACTGCTCTATCCTTTTCCATTGAATTTCAACAGAATCATTTTTCTTACTCCAGAGGACAGAGTGAACTATCATACTAACTGCATTAATTAGATTACCATAGTCTCTGTGTTAATGGAAGAGACTACAAATTGTAAGAGGTGAGAGGTAAATTCTAAGGGGGACTGATAATCCTTCTTAGCTTCCTCCAGAAAATCAGCCTGTTATTAATTATCCAGCACAAACCAAAACTACACCAGGACATAATAACTCCATATTACTCCCACTCTGCCCTTATGTATCTGACTCCATAAAGTATAGCACAGGGTGGTGGGTATGCAGCAAAACAGACTCCTGATTCCCAGTGTCTTTCATGTCTCATTGTCAGTATCAGCCTCTGCACATGGTCCCTCTTTGCAAATGCTTGTTCTATTCTTTTTTCCTTCTTTCCTTTTTTCTTCCTTTCTTTTTCTTTTCTTTTTCTTTCTTTCTTTCTTTCTTTCTTTCTTTCTTTCTTTCTTTCTTTCTTTCTTTCTTTCTTTCTTTCTTTCTTTCTTTCTTTCTTTCTTTCCTTCCTTCCTTCCTTCCTTCCTTCCTTCCTTCCTTCCTTCCTTCCTTTCTTCCTTCCTTCCTTCCTTTCCTTCCTTTCTTTCTTCCTTTCTTTCTTCCTTTCTTTCCTTTTTCTTTTTCTTTCTTTCTTTTTCTTTCTTTCTTTCTTTTTCTTTCTTTCTTTCTTTCTTTCTTTCTTTCTTTCTTTCTTTCTTTCTTTCTTTCTTTCTTTCTTTCTTTCTTTCTTTCTTTTTCTTTCTTTCTTTCTTTCTTTCTTTCTTTCTTTCTTTCTTTCTTTCTTTCTTTCTTTCTTTCTTTCTTTCTTTCTTTCTTTCTCTCTTTCTTTCTTTCTTTCTTTCTCTCTTTTTCTTTCTCTCTTTCTTTCTCTTTCTTCCTTTCTTCCTTTCTTTCCTTTCTTTCCTTTCTTTTTCTCCTACTTTATTCTACTAAGTTCTGACTTTCTTGGGAAGAGGATAGGAGATCGAAAATGACTATAGCTCCTATTCCCTATAGGCATTAGCCAGTGTAATATGTGCTCCCAAAAACTAGCAAGAGTACCTGTTCCTTTACACTTATTGGTTCATATAGAAAGAAAAATATCTTGATACTTGAAGTCTTCTACCAGTATGCTGAGCAGCAGCTGTCCCCTACATCTTTTCTAGGCATTTTGATTTTGATTATTCCACTCTCCTAAGACAAAAGTAATTTTAAGTTAGCCTAGGTTAAAAAATTGATCATGACGTATTTATACAGAACATATTTGATTTCCTTTACAGGGAAGAAACCTATGATTGTTGTTTGTTTTGTATGTCAAAGGTACTGTTTGAAGAGAGAAAGACTGAAGGACATTGCCTTAGTATGAGTACAACAGCCAGAATATTTTTTTCATACACAGGTGAAAAAATTGAACTGTTCTAGTTCCATAAGGTCTAAGTGGCTTTCATTATAGTTCACAAGTGTTATGTATGATTGCAAACTTATGCACAAAGATGTGCAACGTCTACTTACTTTTAAATAAAATATAACTCGCTACTATTAGCAAACTGTCAGTTTTATTGAAATATTTTCTGCTTGCTCGATTTTTTTTTTTTAAGTGAGAGATCATGTGGAACCATATCAAGTATAGGTAGGACAGAGAAGACCAGGCTTCTTTCCATGTTATAAAACATGGGAACTACATTCAACTAGTAGTTCTGCTGGACAAGCTTACAAGCATAAGTAAACTGTGTTTTCACATTCATACTTGGACATGCTTAGAGGTCTGAATACTGACTACCATGACTGACAGTGTTAATACCATTAACAGTATAAAATATATAAGTGAGTTGGTTTCATATACATTTCTTTAATTCTGTTGTTTCTTCTTTCCCCCCACTGTCTGGGGACCCCATAGTTTTATTGTGCTAACTACCCCTGTGGTAAAGAGGTGGTGCACACCGCTCCTCAGAGCTGATCCTGCCTTCTAGGCACACCCAGAAAGGAATGTTGAGCTACTCCAGAAGGTCCCCAGTCCATGCAATGAAACATTGAGCATGGTGGATGCATCACTAAAAGTGATGTAAAAAGAGACACATCTGCTCTACACATGAATAGACTTGCTATAATTCTTATCTCAAACCGACTGTAACACCCCCTTAAAGATCTGTAAACTGACTGTATGATGCTGTCTGTGATCTCATTTCCTGCAGCCAGAGATGGACCATATGCACTCTGAGGAATAACTGGTTGTGCAAGGTTTCCAATTCAAGAAGTCTCCAGAGGGAAAGTTTGGGAAAGAAGGAGGAGGAAACGGGAACCATTCCTTAAACTAAGTAAAAATAAATTGTATCATTATGTCAGTGAAATATATTTTTTAAACTAGTTTGTTCATAAAAGAATTTCTTTTCAATCAGTTTTTCCAAGCATGTTAGATGTCATGTGTAAGTTTCTGTCTAATGATTTGTTTTTTTAAAAAAATGGCACACTAGTTACACACAGGCAGTAGTGATATATCTAGTTTCTTTCTCGATCAAGGACCCAATCAATAAAATACATTTTCAGTGTATGCAATTTTAAATTTACTCTTTGAATAGTGTCAGTTTAAAAAGATTGATTACAACTATTTTATGCTAAGGGGAATTTTAAAAATCTGCATCTTATTTTTTACATACAAATAAAAATCTAGGGATTTAATTTATGAGAAGCTGAAATTAAAAACTATTAAGTAAAAGAAAATAGACCTGATATTACTGCAATCTCCCACAAAATTTTGTTTGCTCTGAGTAAATAAGGTTACAAGATTTAGCTGAAATAATCTAATGGCTACTATTTCAAACATTTTTTTAAACTTGTATTTCTACACGAATTTGACCTGTCCAGAGTCACAATGGCAGAGAATCCACAAGTAGAACTTAGTGGATGTAATTGTATAGAGCTAAGAGAGTTATATAGAGCTATATAGAGTTGTATAGAGCAAAGCTATTTATGACTAGTAATAGTAATAGTCAAGCAGTTTTCAGTTAACAGACAAACACATTTTTCTATATTCAGGATTAAATCATCTCTGAATAACCCTCTGTAGTAGAACATGAGGGATATGATCCAGAATTTTGAAAGACAGGAAACTTCCTAAGTCATGCAGGCCCCTTCCCAACTGTGTCAAGACATAAGCTTTTCCACAGGCAGTTCAGCCTATTTCAAGATAAATGTTTTTCAGAGGTGTGACAAATCATTCTCTGGATGTGACATTTCTCTTTCCATTGGCTGTAGGAAGAATGGAGTTTAGCACTCAAATAGACATGTTGACCTGTATAGTCCATTACCAGTTATGAAATACTTGAGAATTAAGATTCAGACAAATGCAGATTTAACTTTTTTTTTTTTCTCATTGCAGTAAAACTTAAAAAAAATTACTTCTTCAGCCAAGATATTTTTACAGGATATCCTATTTGAATATCTTTGAGATAATTGTGCCAGGGGAGGTTTAGGTTGGATATTAGGAAGAACTTCTTTACTGAAAGGGTTGTTAGGCATTCGAATAGGCTGCCCAGGGAAGTGGTTGAGTCACCATCTCTGGAGGTCGTTAAAAGATGTTTAGACGTAGAGCTTAGTGTTATGGTTTAGTGGAGGACTTGTTAGTATTAGGTAAGAGGTTGGACTGGGTGACCTTGGAGGTCTCTTCCAACCTAGACGATTCTGTGATTCTGTGATTCTGTAATTTAAAGACCTTAATTCTTATGTCCCTTTGGGGAAGAAAACAAATAGTATTGAGAAAGACAAAGACTTTTGAAGCCTTTTGCCTTCATGAAAATGAAAGACAAAAAGGATGAATTAAAGAAAAAAAAAAAAGGAGATGAGAAACCAAATGCACTGATGTCAGATTTAACTTAGTTTTTCATTGCTATAGGAATACAGACAGATGCAATTTTATCATCCACTCTCCCATCTGGCAAACTGGTACATCAGTTTCTGCTGTTTGAAGGCTTTAATATGGCTGTAATCATAAGCTTATGTTGTTAAAGCTAGAGTCTGTACTGTTGAAACAAAACTGTACTACTTCCAGAGAAAGGAAAGAGAGAGCTGAGAGAAGAAATAGATGTCAGGCAGGGGATGGGGGGAAGAAGGGAAGAGGAGATGAGAATTCATTTCTCAGTTCCACTTTATTTTTGCAAAGCCAGGAGTGCAGTGTGTTGCTAAGCAGACCTGTTTTGTTCAGAACATCATTTTCAAAGGAAACCAAGAGAAAGTAACACATTATTTCATTCACCAATTAACTGTAATTTATAGCATCCCGATTTTGATCCATTACTTTTCCTCTCCGTTCTCCTCCTGTTTACCCATCATATTTCCAAACCTCTAGATGGTATTAATGCATTCTTGTTTGTACTAATTCAGTCTTCTCCTTTTTGTACTTTTTCTAATAATGATAGAAGAAAAACCCACCCTACTTCAGTCTAAATAGAGTTTTCCTACTTTGGTTAATGGAGATAAAATAGGAGATAAACAGGTAATAGTTACTGGCAGAACTGTACATAATGCTTCCAAATTGAGTCTTGTCTGCAGAGAAACTGTATGAAACATTTAGAAAGGGATTAAGAATCATCTAGTGATCTTCTAGTTATGTGTTTAAAACATGTCCGGTCAGATTTCCTCAGCTTTATGACAGAGTCTGCATGTTGGCCCTGAAAACACGAAACTTAGCTGATTTTCTTCTGAACTTAACAAAATATGTTTTTATTTTCTCCATCTATCCTCTGTCATACTTCCTAGTCCCAATCCCCTAAAACCAGCGACATTTGTTAGAAACGCATCTTCACCTTGATAGATAACCACTTTCACAGTGCCATTATTAATTTAAATGTTCAATTTGAATGATTAACAATTATTACTTAAATTAATTAAATTTAAATAACTTATTAGTACAGAGTGGTTACTCTGGACCACTATTTATCACTTAAAATACTTTTATCAGAAATCTTAAGAGCTTAAGTGTTGATGAAATGAAATACATGAAGATTAGAAGCAGACATCCTAGCGTGCCTCCACCACACCCTTCTGCTTCCGTTTTTTCACCCTATATGAACATGCATGACCCTGGTTCCCTTGAGACTGTCCAGCTTCTTTTCTTGTCACTCAGAGCTTCAGTCCTGAGCAAAAAATTTTTGTCAGTTTACCTTAGTTGGACCTTAACTAGGCAGCTAGATGTGGTAAAGGCCCTCTTTCCTTCATGCTAAAATACAACTATCTCTTTGCTGCTCCTGTCTAGAATTTGCTGAGTGATTTTCATTATTTTTTTTCCCCTAACCTCAATAGGTTGTCCATGAAATATTTCCTTTTTATTATATTCTTTAGGAGATTTTTTTCCCCAGACCCTCTTCTTGGAGATAATTCAGACTGCAGACTACTTTTTCAACTACAGTTAATGTTTTAAGATACAAGTTACCTTGTCAAATACACAGTCGTTGATATTAAATGCTCTCTGACAGTTATATGTAGGAGGTCTTGTAGGAAAAGGTATGTACATGGAGATATTTTGTGACCATAGTTTTCCCGATAATGATGTTCCTGTTTGATTATCGAATTGTGATTTTTTTTTCTACATTTTGTTGACTTTTTTTTTGTTTTTCTTATCTGCAAAGCACTAGCATGAGAGTAATCAGAAATTTACCAACAGAATTATTTTTTATCTGAAAAAAGGACTTATTAGCATCATGATTTTACTGACCACAGTTTTGATAGGTTATTTATTCACAAGGAGAAGAGATATAAAAAAGGTCTTTAAAAAGAAGTGAATAATTTCAGAATGTATCATGACATAAATCCCAAGTCATTTAATGCCATACTGCTGGACTAAAGCTTGCAGGGTACCATGCTCCCAAAGGTGCCTCAAATGCACCTAAAGGTGCTTTTAGGCATTACTTTAGTTGCTGTATTTACAGGCAATGACTAGCCTTCAGAGGAGTTTTTAGTTGTCCTTAAGACAATCTAGACAGTGATAAAAATTAAATGAACTTTTTTTTTTTTTTTTTTTTTTTTGTGGAAGACATTTTCTGGCTGAAATCTTAGTGACTAGGAAGGAGTCTCCCTCCTTGGAGATCTTCAAAAGCCACCTGGACGTGGTCCTGGGCAGCCTGCTCTGGATGTCCCTGCTTGAGTGTGGGGCTGGACCAGATAGGCTCCAGAAGTCCCTTCCAGATTTAATCATTCTGTAGTTCTGGGATTCTGTAAAAGTAAAGTCCAATTTAGCCTATCTGCATAATTGCATATATGCATATATATATATGCATATATAATATGCATAAATTTGAAATCATATAAAACACTTAAGAACTTTGATGAAAGTCGTCAAGACATTATGGAGCTAGGATAGCTTTTTTGTTTGTTTGTTTGTTTGTTTGTTTTCCCTTCATTTGTATATAAATAATTAAATACGCTGGCCCTTGTGCTTATATCCAGGCATCTTGCACAATTTAGGTAGAACCGCATGGTTCTCTGTGTAAGTACTGCTGTCCTGTATCTTGCCTGGGCAGACTCTTCTCACTTCTCTCTCCACCATCCAAACCCAGACAAATCACACAGAATCAAATTCTTGTATAAAATTTACACACTAAAATATGTACATTTTATTTCTACCATTGAATATCAGCTCCTTAACCTAACCTAGCTGAACCCAAACAAGACTAACCTAACCTGATCTCCCAGTTCTTTTGCAGACTGAGACTTTGGTCTGACATAAAGAGCTTGTTGAAGGTATTGAGTGATGCTGAACCTGGAATGAAGGCATGTTTATGGTAATGTTAAAGACTTTGAATCAAAAAGTCTGAGGCTAAAGTACAATTTAAAAACTGCTTGCAGTGCTGTGGATGAAGGACATAAACACTCTAAGAAATAATTTCTTAAGTGCCTGAAAGTAGTGTCACTTGAACTCATTTGTCATCACTCTTAGAAAATGATTTAAACAAGCTTTATTGACAATTCATCCTAATTTTTTTCTGGAGGGCCAAGACTGTCATCAAGGAAGACAAGATTGAATTTAAGACTCTGGGCAGATGTGCTATTCTGTAGGACAGTTCTTCTAGTGTTATTCCTTTCCTTGCAAGGCAGTAAAAATAAATCCTAGAGCATGTAACAGTCTATAAACAATTACTGGAGTCCAAATCACAGACTGTCTCCAGAATGCAAAATAGGGGGATATGCATAATTAAGAAAGTTGAGAAAATGTTTAGAGGAAAGAAGAAATGCAATAGCTGCCTAGAGTTCAAATTAGATCTATGATTAAATACAAAACTATGCTTAAATAATATCCTTAGTATTATTTAAACAGATAAAGATGAAGAAATTCTAATTAGGTTCATAATGAAAAGGCTAACAGCCTTTTAACTACAGACAGAACTTGCCAAGATATGATATTTTAGCATAAACATAAGATTCTTTGCTATGCTTAGAGAGTAAATGTAACAGCTAGAAATTGCCAATCCCATTCAAGATCCATTAACTGTAACATCATTGCTAACTAATAGTAGGAAGAAAAACATTTCAGTGGTTTCCTGGAAGCCTAAGTGTTCTTCTCCTAAGCTTCTGTCAATTAAGAGGGCAAAATCTTCTGTAAAATTTATCAGTGAGGTTACTTTATTTCTGAAGTATGTTAAGGATATTTTCAAAGAGTTTTTTAACAACTAGAGAAGTCTATCTGCAATATAGCTGTGCAAAACTCAAATATTAGTTTGGCATCAACCTGGGAAAATTCAGATGGCAGTCAAGTAATGAAAAGTAATCACTCTAAAAGGATTTTCACTGGCTGCATGCAAGCAGGCAGATGTATATACATTTATGGGTGCAAGATTTTCTTAGTGGAAGGTTACCATGTTATTTGAATTAAAAAGATGGTGAAGTTTTAAAAGAAAGAAATTATGCTCTTAAAATATTTCTTTCCCTTTCCCTTTCCCTTTCCCTTTCCCTTTCCCTTTCCCTTTCCCTTTCCCTTTCCCTTTCCCTTTCCCTTTCCCTTTCCCCTCCCCTTCCCTTTCCCCTTCCCTTTCCCTTTCCCCTTCCCCTTCTCTTTCCCATACCTACGTCTTTCTATTTTTTAAGAAAATCATACAGTTTTATGAAATAATTTTTTTCCTTTTACCATATTTTCCTTAGTTATATGCTCTAGTATTTCTTCAAATACAGTAGAAACAATGTCTAGTCTGCATAAGTACTCTTGTAAACAAACAAATCTACATTTGCCAGATTAAATGAGGGATTGAAGCTTGTGGTTGTAGGCTCTTGGATTCAGTAACAGGAAATACCAAGACTCTTTCCATTCTATTCAAAACATTACCGTTTCTAGTTTGTCTTATTACTTCTTTTTTCTTTTTTTTTTACCACCTGTTTATTTTAGATAATACAATTCCTTAATTTTCTCTGCTATCAATAGTATAATTTCACTAACCTTTCATTTTCTCTTATGTCTTTTCCATTTTGCTCTCACTTCCATATAGCCTTTATTTCATTCCTCTTTCTTTCTCCAAATGGCACTTTTCAGATGGTAGCTGTGAGAGCTTTTCAAGTTGGAATCTGGTTGCCCAGAAATGTTGCAGAAACCTATTCCTGAAGATATTTAACACTTCACAAGATATGGCCCTTAGCAATCTGCTCTGACTGAAGTTGGATCTAATTTTGTAATTGCCCTATCATGAGCAGAGGTTTAGATTAGATAGCCTCTAGACTTTCTGTCTGGTGAAGAAGGGTTCCTTAGGTTCGTGATGGATTCTGGTGGAGATCAAAAAGATAACAGGAATGATAGCACTTCTCCAAAACACCTCTTACTGTGGATCCTTCAGTGAAATGGAAGGCACGTCATTCACAACCATGACACAATGATCACATTTAGCCTACTAGCTTGTACTGGTAATTAATCCATTGCTACTGGCACATTTTCATTCCCATAATGTCATTGGCTGTTTTGGAATTCAGTATGTTTCCATATGTTTTAAATATATACCTCTTGAAGGATGGATGCTAAGCAATGGATTTTTATTTTTTTATATCTATTTTTTTTTCACTGTAGCCTGCTTTGGTGTTCTGAAAAACATTTGTTCTTCTGTTTAAAAAAGTTGACTCTTTAATACTGTATACAGGACGTATTCAAATCTATGCAAATCAAGTTTCATTTTATGATGCTGCATAAATATGAATTATACAACTAGTGGCTTACCTTAAAAATTCTCATTTAGCATTAGGAAGTTAGCTGTAAATTGCAATTTGCCATCTGCTCACCATATACTTACCACTTCTGGAAAAGATAAATTGAATTATTTGCCATACCTAATGCAGAAATAAACTCTCATTCAAAGCCTGAGTTACACTTATTAAGAAAGATTTGCTGACTCTTTGGAAAAAGACTCGAGTAATTTTAAGTATCAGTACAATATATACAGAAACACTTTAAAAACTGTTCTGACAATTTAATTTATGATGCGAAATGAAATATCTTTTTTCCATAGCAAAACAAACTTACAAATGTTAGATCCTAATTTAAATTAGGAAAGGGATGAAACTAGAAAAAAAAAATAGCATGATTTTACTGGGAAAAAAAAAAAAGTTAACGTTAGTAAGCCAGCAGCTGGAATCTAGATTAATTAATAAAAACTACCTGCTTTTGACACTTCTTTTTCTCATATAGCAGAGCATGTTACAAAGGATTAATAACACTTTAACTCTCAATGTCCTTTTTTATAGCATAGCAATAAGCTGCAATTGACATTTTACCCTGCTCCTCATGTAAATTCTTTAATACAAATATATCAATAGAAACTTCAGCAAAAGACAGACTGTCTCAACACTTTGTCTAGTGAATCTCTGGGGCCTCCACTCCTATACATATTACTCACAGGTGACTGGATCCAAACAGAACTAAAATCAAAGAGCTAGAAGGAGGAAGAACCAAGTTCAATGCAAATGAAATTCAAAGCCCACAGCTTTCACCAAGATGCTACAACATCCTGGAGCCTCCTGCCACTCAAATATGTTGTTCCACCTGATTGTAAACCTCTACGAGGTCTACAATGGCTTTCAAGAGTGGCTTTAAATACTTGACTTTAGGCTTTCATCAGCTCCCCATATTGTTTACTTTTAGAAATATCCTCATAATTTCATTTAATGTGATATGGATAACTTACTTGGGGAAAACTTCAAAATACATGCTAGAGTGCATTTAGGCACACAAATAATATGTAAAGACGTTACTCTCTGGCCAACCCAGTCTACCCCATTTGCTTTTGACAAAATTACATGACCAGTTTTAAACAAACAGGATAACCATATTTCTTCCTGCAAAGGCCCTGATTTTGGTAGGACAAGATGGTATGTTCTGATCAGGCTGTCTGCATGGCCATTTGGAAAAAGGACTTAGGTCTGTGAAGTCAGAGCAATTCCCAGCCTCAGCCAGCTGATGTACGGCACAGACTTGGATTTGGGGTTCTGTCTTGGGCTTCCTACAAGGAATGACCTCTTCATCACTGATGTACTACTGAAGCCTTGCAGGACTCAGAAAAAGAGATTAGTCTCCTGATAGACCCAGGATTAGATGTTGCTGGTGGCACTATGATTTTAAATCATAGCTTTTTGTTTTGTGCACTCTCTCAGCATGTGGAAGAGCTGAATTAAGTTTCCCTTATAGGAGGGTTCAACCTGACGTTTATTAACCTCTAGGAAAATGCTTTAATTAGTAAGCTGTAGGTTAATCACAGGAGGAGGGAGACTATTCTGTGGCTGAAGACAGTATGCTGCACAGTTTCATTCTTTACTCTGCTTTTGTTAATTTTTAAATGTGCTTCTGGCTTCCTCCTGTAATGATACTTGTGAATACCAAAGAAGATTAGTCTCCATTCTTTTCCTCTCCTATGTTCAACACAAAATAAGAAACAGCTCTAGCTCCAAGCAGATTGCAATACACCTAAACTAGCTAGAAGACGAGATCTTACAGAAAAGGGAGTACAAAGTGGTGTAGTGTGCACTGTGATATTTGGAAACATTGCCAGTTTTGTGACATCTTTGGGTTTCTCATTCCTTTATTCTCTTTCAAAGAACTTTGAGAAAGTATTACATAGAAGAATAAAAAAAAAATGAAGAGGGAGAGGAAGAAAAGGAACGAGTTTAGTGATAGCAGAAGGAGAGAACATGTCCCAGAAAAATCTATGAAAGGCTGTCAGACATTGACAACTTCATCGCTAGAGCTGGCAGGGATTTTTCAAGCAGAAACCAATTTAATCAGGAAATGTCAATTTCTCGAATAAGGAATTTTCTCCATGCATGTTTTTCTTTCACAGAGGTTCAATGAACCCTAGTTTGAACAGTACTCTAGTGGTGCTCTTGGCAACCTGAAGGTATTTGGCTTCAGAGCAAGGACAAGCTGGTCCTCTCCCTGGGCAGCCAGTTTGTTGGGTCAGACTTTTTGTTGGGACATCCAGGGTCGGGGAAATACTTGAAACTTACAAGTGGAGCTTATTTGATTCTTGTCAACTTTACTGGTTCACATCACTGAAAGACAGTAGGAAAACTTGGAAAACTAATAACTTTGTCTAATTCAGTGAAACAATGCTTCAAGTCATCAGAGCTCTCTCCAGTTAGGACAGTTTTTGGTTCAGTACTCAAGGCTACATGTCATGAGACCACATCAATCAAACACCTTTGCATATTTAATTTCTGGTCCCACTATAATGAGACAAAATGTTGACATGCTTCATCCTGTAGTATATTCAACAATTTTTTATGGTTTACCTGTATTTTTCCTGCAATTCCACTGCATCTTATATACATGCATGTGCATGTGTATGTTCATGACTATGATTATACATATAGCTTCTCCCTTTGAAGTCCAGACTGGGTTAAAAAGATATTAATTTTCTGTGACATTTGAATATTCTACTGAATATTCAGCTTAGATACTGAAAACACATTTCTTTTCTTGGCAGAACCAGTATACTCGATCCCTTAGAGATTTTAGCACCATCCATATTTGCTGAGGAGTGTTTTGCCCTCTGGAAATCCACAGCTCTGAATACTCCAGTGCAGGAATCAACAACCTTCGTTTTGTCAGGGTTAAAATATTTCTTATATCACTAGGGGGCAATGTTACTCTTCATTTAATAAAAGAATTGTGGTGGTAGTGATGCATTTTACGTTATTTTTAGCAAACTTAAGAGAAGTGTTAAAAATGGTTTCTTTAATACAAAAGAACTGTTTTCCTCAGCACTATAGTACTTTCACAATGGATACTCACATCTAAGACAATCAAAATATTTCTGTTTTAAAGAAGAACCAAAAATAGGATTTATTGATGCCAAATTCTGTCAATGTATTGGGTAGTGTACTATTAAATATGAAATTGTATCAAGTATCCAATCCTATTTTGGCTCAAGGAAAACAGTTTCACTTCTTTATTTTTTTAATTCTTATTTTTTTCCTTTGGGATAGAGAGATGTTTGCTCGAAGAGCTCATTAGTAAGGAAGAATTAAGATCAATTAATAACACAGATGTGTGCATACTCTGCATGAACCAACTCTCTCTGTACCCTACCCAGAGACACTAATTTGTGGAAGCTCCAACACACATAGAGTTATAGAAATGCATAGTTTCTGACAAATGAGAAGCAAGAGGGTTTGAAAAAAGATTCACCAATTCTAAGAAAAAAAAAATCTGAGAAATGCTGCAGGAATATACAATTGATTTTCTTTTAATATTAGTCATTTTCTGACTATGTATAATTATCAAGACAAGCAGTTTTTCTGCAATACAGAAAAATATTATGAAATGGGGAAAAATTATATGCATCTAACTTTGTATGAATAAAAAAGCAACATTAAAAAAAATAAAAAAAATCCAGTGTATTAAACCTCATTTTCACTGTCTTCAATTGTCCATTTAGATTAAAATATGTAGTTTTCAGCCAGCTCTACCTTTCTGAAAGAGAATACTTGGTGCAACTGAGTCAGATTATACCGATTTCACACACAACAAATATTTTATATGTCATAATTATTGGCTGCTTCATTATTCCTTATGTCAATAATAGAAGTGGAGTATTTTCTTCACCATCACCTTTAAAAATCTTAATTGTCAAGTATTCACCTGTTGTCCTTGATTATAGTGTTGTGTACTAACGTCATTTAGATCTGCAGGTACTATTAGGGGTATTAGGGGTACTGTTTATCATGGTTCTTATTTTAAATGTACCTTATGGGAAGAATTGCCCTGATTTTTCTCTTTTTTTTGTTGTTCCACAACTCACCCCACCCCCCCCCACCCCCACCACCCCCCAGGAGTGCCTCTGAGCAATCTCCACCCAGCTGTAGTGGAGGGAACCTGTACAGGTCTCAGGGGATGAGATCAGATCCTCTGATGCAGATATTCTGTCTCTTTACATAGGCTCCTAAAGGCTCCTAAGCACCATGGATCTAAAAGCTATCTGAAATCACTAGAGTTGGCCAAAATTCTTCAGATAAAGTGACAATCTTCAGAAAATATTAGCTTACACAAGTTAAAGTTTATAGGGGTTTTGTATCAGTTTTGATGATGAGTTTTTCTTAAAGCAGGGTAAAATTTGGATGGAAATCATGCAATAACCCTCAGTATAACCCTCAATCCAGTTGTTAGGTGATTGCTGTGGGACACTGGATACAGAAGTGCAAGGCCCTAAAAGAAAACTGGCACCTGATTAAAACCGGGCCATTACGTAGTGTTTATTAGTACCTCACCTGCATGTGTTTGTCATTTCTTATTGAAGTATTTGAGAGCACTTTCTTTCAGTTGTATTTAGTTATTTTTAATATCTTGAGGTAAACGCAGTATTACCCTAGTTGTAAAAAGGGGACAATGGAGTCAAGATGAAATAGTTTCTGAAATACACTTAGAAACGGTGCAAAAGAGATCAAAATCTGTGTGTACCACCAAAATAACAACCTGCTCTGACATCCACTAATCCAAAAGAAAACAAAACCCCACCTTTTTCAAAAAGTAGGCTGATGCTAGTTGAGATATTGGCAACCTGCATTCAGGCATAAAGCCCACTCCTCTACAATCTACAAGGATTTGCTTAATGCCACCACCAGATGAATTGTGTTGCTTAACACCATCTTCCTGCAGCACTATCCGAATCTGTCTATAAGATTATAAATAAAATAAGAAAATGGTGTGCTATGCCTATCCAGTAATTCAGAATCACTTTTTAACTGATGAGATTGAAAAGACTGGTGAGAGTACAATTGAGGTGGCTGCTTCAAAAGCCCTCACAGCTTCCTGGTAGCTGTTTTGCTCTCTACCTATAAAATGCTGCTTCCAAGGTCACCAGCATGTGGGGCTGCCTTTTACCAATGTTAGCAGGGACTACTTTCTCTAGTTATAGAAGATATTTCATTTTAGTCTTGAGGTCCATCTAAAGGAGATGACATTTAAAAATAGACATTTAAAAACAACAAAAAACATCCAGAAGACAAGAGTTCAGCTCCAATTACACTAAGGGACATTTGTTAGTGCTAATTCTAAGAGCGAATCTCAGTTTTTAAATCCCCCTGATTAAAGGAAAATGGTCCTTAATGATAAAAAGGTTAACTTTGAAAGAGGAAAAGGTCTTCTGCTTAGACACAAATGCCAGAAGTGTGACTGAAGAAACAAGAAAACAGGACACTGATCAAATAATTTTTCTTCTGACCAACATAAACTGGAGTCTTTTACAATAAGGAGCAGACAGCAGTCCTGCAAGCTGAAGCCTATGGGAAAACAACCAGTGATTTGGGGCTCAGTTGTGAAAGGTGTGTGACACTGTGATTTCAATCACACTGTCTGAAAAGCTGTCAGGTGCTGATTTCCCCTCTCTGCCAATACTTTTATATGACCTTAAAGGAAAGCCAGCGGAGGACGCAGAGCATGGAAATCAAATGTGAGCAGGAGCTGTGGAAGGCAGAATTCATGGTGCTACAAACTCAGTGAGAAACTAGGCAGTCATTTGTGCAGCTTTCAGAACCAAAATAAGCTAATACATTATTGTGGCTTAGTGATAAGGAAGGATGTCATCACGTGGGGGCACAGTTCAGTCTCATCTATTCAAGTCACACAAGATGCATTCAGATTAGGTTGAAATGTAAGACAAAGAAAATTAACAAGAAGAAAGGTACAAAAGCACAGTCAATTATATTCAGGATATTACATAGCACAAGTATTTCTGCCTTAGTTATGGTATCTGCATATAAATGCAAAATTGTGATATGCCTCTTTAGACTCATCAGTTGAAGTTACACCTATTTCTATATTTTGATTTTGTCATATCTGTTTGGCCAGTTATGGAAATAACAGAGGATGGGGTTGTCATTTTCAAAATTAATCGTAATTTGGCTTCTGTATATGAAAAACATGATAATCTAGCACCAGCTGATTCAGACTGCTGCAGAAGAGGTATGGAAGAACAAACACTGGTTGGCTGTTGTAAGTCATAAGTGATCTTCTTGGTCAAATTCTTTCTCAACCTTTTCCTAAAAAAAGGCTGTATACTGTGGCCTGTTAATGAAAGAAGTACATGGAGAGGCAAGTAGTCTGGTGGATGCCAAATAAATTAGTCAAATATTGACAAATTTTCCTGAACAGGGAGTTTTACACTGAAGTTTAGAAACAATTTCTAAACAAAGAACCAAATATAATTATATGAAAATGTGAGTCTAAAAGTGTCTCTAATGAAGGTTTGCATACTGAAAGTAGAAACTTAGCTTTGCCCAGGGCCCAAATGATCTGAAAAACATACCCAGCTGTTACCTAATCCTGGAGGTGCTTAAATTTACTTGCTGGGTCCTTCCTTTTAAAAAAACCAAACTCCTTCAAACAGTGCTTCTGGAAGTGCCTAAAGCCACTGAATTCTGAGCACCTCAGGATCTGACTCTTACCTGAGTCTACCAAAGTAGGGATGTAAGTCATCTCCACTAAGTGTAGAGGTCTTTAATGTACATCCTATGTCTGTGCAAACCAGTGGAAAGAATGCTTTATAATGGGATAGATTTTATAATCTCTTTAGAACCAGCAAAAAGCAATAAGCATTTCTGCTGCAGGATTCAACTGATCTGTTTTCAATGTCTATATTGGAAGATGAATCACATCCTAGATGTGCCCAAGTGGCTGTCTGCGCTGTAGACGTAAAATAGATTAGATGAATCCTGCCAAGTTAGTTTTTGCTGAAGTTCCCTAAGGATTTTGATCTGATTAATGACTTCTCAGTGTTTCTAATACACATCCAAAGTATCAAGGTCCCTAAAAACTTTTTTTAAGTGGCTGCTTTTCACCTAATCATTGTGTTGTTTATGCAGCGAACTGGAGGCTGACACCTCAGCTCTGTGTGGCTCAACCAGCTGTAGGTTCTTATGAAAAAGTTTAAATCTTCATGCCATAATTAGTGATGAAAAGATTCTGAATTTCCATTTTTTAAGAAAGTTTCAGTGCAAAGAAAAGTATGTGACGCTCATTTAGGCAGAAGGACCAGAAGTCTGCAACTTCTTTTTCTTTTTCTTTTTTCTTTTTCCTTTTTTTTTCTTTTTCTTTTTCTTTTCTTTCTTTTCTCAGCCACAACACCACGACAGAGTTACTTTTCCACTGTGGCATGCATATTGGTATTCTGTTTTCTCTGCAGTTTCCACTAGGACATCAATATCATGTTGCAAGTGCATGCTCAACCCTCAAGCTGTCTTTTGTCCATGGAGCTTAGGTGATCCTTGAGCCTACCAGCAGGAGAGTTACGGAGAGATGATCTGAATGTGTCCAGGCTCTGATGCAGTGGGTTTGGCAGTCTGTGTCAGCCACCCCATATCCCACCCACTCTTGTGCTCTAATCATATGGCTGTCATCCATCAGATATGAGAACCATCCTACAAGTGTCTGTACTGTAAGAACAGGTGAGATTTTTCAAAATTCTGTCTCAAGCTGCTATGGCAATTGCACTACTTTTGACAAGATGGAAAAGAAATGAGGTTTCTTCCTATTCCAGTGCAGAACACAGACCCCAAGCTGAATGCACACTCCCAAACCAAACAGCATTCTTCTTCAAAGCTGGGGGGATCTGGCTCCTTGCTCCCTTCTCAAGTACTCATCCCCCTTCTCATAGGGCTAAGAAAATTGCATACAGTCACTGCATTAAGATCAGATACTTCGGGCCTCATGTTATTTACCCTTCCCTTCTTATCATCCCCTCTAAGACCTCCCTTTTCTTCCTGTTTAGACAGTTTGGTTATATAGACCCTGAAAATCTCTTCCTAATGCCACATGCAGCATTCTTTTCTTCTGAAACAGGCCCTGCATTATTTTTTTTTTCTACAAAGTCTACTGTTTCCAGATGTCATGGAAGGTTTGCACTTGTGCAAATTTCAGAAAGCCAGAAACAAACAAACAAACAAAAAAACAAAAAAGCCTAGGCAATTTCACAATAACAATAACATGGGGAAAAGAAAAGTGAATAGTAGCTGGTCCTGACTCTGCCCCTGCAGGGCACCACATGGAAGCTTTTTATACATAGGTGGAAATAAACCCAAGAAACTGTTTCTTGCCTGACATTTTCCTCATGCATCCTCTGTTCTTCTGGCATAGAATAAGTAGAGCCGAAATATTGAAATAAAATTAGCTATTTGTGTGAATAATTGTGAAAACTGTAATCTTGAATTATTCAAAATGATTCATTCAATTTAATATTTAAATTCTAATTGTTTGCCTAAGGAGTATAGCACAGGCACAGTAATTTTCATTTTGTTGTTTTTCTTACAATTCCTAAAGCATTTGAATATACACAAGTCTTAGGATAGCAATAAAAATGATTACATGATTAAAAATGTAAGGGTTTATTTTATTATAAGACTTGCTGGAAAGAAGTGTTTTGCATGAATATTAAAATACGCACTAGTTAAAATAACAAAAGTAACAACAAAACTAACACCAATAATAATAATGACAATATATTTTTTCCTGTGGCAAATATTTCTTAAAACTATTGAGATTTTTAAATCCGTACCAAAATACTGACCTTTAGAAAACATTTGATTTTGAAATTCTATAGAAAATCTTAATTTGGAGGTGTTAGTGCTTTTTATATAGGAAAGAAGAACAAAAAAAAAATGCATTAATGATATTTCGATCTCTTATTTCCCCCTAAGGTATTTTTAGGTATCCAAAAAAGAGTTTTTAAAAAGGATTGTAAAATAGGTTATTTCAAGGTTGTTAGATAGAATTCGGTATTTTCTTTTATTCTTATCCATTTCTTTCTGTTCTTTCTACCTTTCTTTCTGTTCTTTCTATTTCTTTCTTGGTCTCCGTTCTTTCTCTTTTTCTTTCTTTCCCTTTCTTTATCTCTCTCTCTCTCTTTCTTCTACGTTATATTTATTCTATTTTCAACTTAAAGGGAAAGGAAGAGAGAAAAATCATGAACATTTATTTACTAGAAATAAATGATTATTTTAGGGAACAATTATTTTTCCATCCCAAAATATTTAATAAAATAGGACCACATATTTCAGTGAGCTCATCTTATAATTGTCCTATCATACAGCAACTGTTCATTCATATCATTGAATACAACTCGCCAGGGCTACCTTACAACCCATGTTTAAGTTTCAACCCCTGAGAAAACATGCATTATTTAAATGTATAATATATTTACTCTCTTCATTGCACTGTAAAGTTCTTACAACTTATTGTTGAGTGTGTTTCTTTAAGGATGTGTTTGGCATTGTTACAGGAGAATCATTTTTTATTGAATACCAGAGTGAATAACTATGTAAAACCTGCATGATTTGTTGGCATTAAAACTAAGGCTGCCTCCAGGCACTGTTAACTTATGCACCATCCTTTACTTAATTTCTCTGTTTTGTTTTAATTTGTAAACTGTCTCTGAGCTGGAAAGCACATTTTTCATGTAGGTTTGCTTCACTGATATTAAGAACCTATCTTACTCTCCTGAGTATATGGCTTACTTTAAAATAGGTGCAAAGGAACAGAGTTTATTAAATTGCAGTAATACACTTTCTGTGTCTCATAAGGGCACGAGAATTCCATTTAAATGGAGTTTTTAATTTTGTGTACATCATGCTTGAAATGACAGTGTTGACTTGCAGATATAAAATAATCAGTCTACCGGTCACTTTTCTTAATTTCATGTTTTAATTTCCTTTCAAGACGGCCATTTTTAAAGTCCTATACAGAACCAGACCATCATTTAAGTCTGTGATCTCTGTTTAAAACTAAACTGATATCATTGTTTTTGTTTGTTTGTTTGTTTGTTTGTTTAATCTCAACAATCTCTTTATCAGCAATGCTGCATCTGTTTTTTTTTTGTTGTTTTGTTTTGTTTTGTCTCAGCTGGCTTATAGGTGTTTTCCAAGATTTTTATTTTGTCCTCCAGTTCTAAGGAGTGGATGAGAAGAACAAGCCAGAGGATAAGCCACAGCATCCCCAAAATTAGACTGAACCTGTCCCAGATAAAGATTTATACTGAATTAAGGGATAGTCATACTCATCTTCTCTATAAAGTCCTAAATGTTCTTGCTGAAGGAGCCAGCTAACTGTAGCCAGACCCCAAAAGCAATGTGGACCACTGGCAGGTTTGGCCATTGGCAGAAATTTTATACTGAGCTCTCATTATAATTATTCTGTCCTTAAATGAGATCTACGGCTGCTAGAAACTGTGCCACTGACACAAGGTTATTGCTGCAAGCATAGCTTTAGCTAACAATTCCATTTACCTTTCTTTTATGCCCACCAACAGAATTGTGAGTGATGGCAATGCAGCTGTCACTGTGGAGTCTTGTCCTACTAGCTACACAGTAGGAGAAGTAAACCCTTAGAAATTGTCTGGTCTTCACAAAAGGGTGGGTTTCACCTGAAACAAACAAGCAAACAAAAACACAAACAAACAACAACAAGAAAACAGTCTCTAAGTATGTCATTAATATTGGGTTTGATTCTTGTTTAATGAGAAAAGTTACAGGTCTTTTGGTACCTGATAAGATAGGTAACTTATATATAGAGAAATATACATATTTCTGGTAGAAGTTAGTGATGTCTTTTCTGATGCCTGCATATCTGACAGAGTATTTGAATCCCAGAGTTAAAAAGTATCTTATTCTATCACAGATTTGTTAAGACTCTGGCCTCAAAATCAGCACACATGTATATAGCTAGGGAGACAGTGAAATGGGAGTGAAAGAGCCATGTTATTATCATTCAAGGTTTAATAATATCTTATTAGACATAGAAAGTAATATTAAAATCTTTTCCTAAAACAAGTTCCTACTGATCTGCACATACAAAATTATAGGTTTGCTGGTCTCACCCCATTCTGTGCTTTTATTTCTTTTCAAGATTTCATGGTGTTAAAGATCTTGAGCAGAACCATCTAATTCCATGAACATAGTTGAAAATTAAGCTAGGTGTGTGGTTTTTTTTTAGTATAGGAGTACAAGTAATATACTGGGGGAGGCTATAATTTTGGCCTGCAGACCAGAAACTTAAAATTCAGACTTGCTCAAATATATCATTTAAGTAATTTTTATTTTTCATTGATTGTATAGCAAGTTGTCCAGCTAGATTAAAAAAAAAAAAAAAGATAATTTCAGAATTAATGAAATTTATAAATAAATAAATTTAAAAAAAAAAAAGTTCATTGAGAGAGAAAAATAAAACCACAGGAGTATGAATTAGGATTTTTTTTATTAAAGTGAATACAAAACCTGAAAAATAATCAAAAAGACGGCAACGTCCCCACATCTAACTAAACAAACAAGCAATTTAGAAAAATAAATTATATTTAACAGGGAATAAAGAGAAATCTATATAAATGAGTCTGTCCGAAGAATAAATTTTGAGAAGAAATTCTGAAATAATTGTGAAAAATTTATAGGGGTGCAGTACCTTTAAACAAAATCTGGTACTATGTGCCAACTATTGCACGAAGATGCTAAATATGTTAATGATGATTTTTTATCTTTAAAAAAAAAATAAAAATACTTCTATCACATTCATATGGTGAAACATTTTGCTCTCCACTGATAACTTCCGGTGTTAAATGACAGCTCCTGAAATTAAATTTCTTTTCAATTAGCAGGCCTAGGTGTCTTGAACCCAGGAGTTTTAAAAGGGCTGTCTGATGTCTCTTGTTTCACAATATTAATGTCTTCTAAAGAACATTTACTGTATCAAAAAAGGACTGGAAGATGTTTTGCTGATGTTCATAAGGTAACCATAATGGTTCATGTAACTGGATTATTTAACAGGACATAAATCTAAGGTATACCAGTAAATCTGAAATTAGTTCAAGTTACTAAAGAGCTAAAGAATAAAAAGTGTTACCATCAGTGTGGTAGTTTTCTAACAAAAACATATCTTAGCAAATATTTCGTTTTCTGATAAGGATGAAATTTTGCTTGCTGAAAGTAACTCCCTAACCATAATAAGTTTTGTATGTATTACCTAAGATTCTGATTAATTACTGTTATATAACATCAATAAACCATGTGTTAACATTGATTTAAACAAGAAGGACTGGCATATATCAAGAAATAGTTATTAATGAGGAATTGCTGTTGGAAATGATATTCCATAGAGACCAGCAGTGTGTCTGGCTTTTCATAATTTTGTCTTGCTGTGGAAGTAAATATACAAATCACTGCTGAGGGAAATAAGCAATACTTGCATGGATTTCATGTGCTTGAAGTCATGCCTCTGTACCACAGGTCTTGAACAGCCACATTTTCTGTTTCTACCCTTGTAGTACTTATCTATTATTCCATCTGGATTTTTCATCACTATTAAAGGTGTCTTTTTTTGTCATCCATCTTGACTGTTTGAAAGCTTAATCATTATTTGTTCCACATGTTAAATAAATCCCAGCCTTTAATTAATTTATTTATTTTTAATTGTATTAGTCTTCACAGAGTAGTATAACAATATGACACTATATGTTACATAAATATACATAGCAACTTCTTATCTGTAGGTACCTTTATCAGAGCCCCAAACTTCTGTGTCTTCATGTTTCATTACAAATCTATATTGAGATACACTTAGATATTTTGGTTCTTAATAACTTGTAAATTACTTGTTTTTATTTTTTTGACACTATACCATTAACACCTAAATTTAGTATCCACTAGTTTAACATCACTGGTTTCTTAACTCCAGTTTAAACTCTAAATACTTATTAGCTTTTTTTTTTTCTTTCACTTAAACAGTTATCCTGTTATTTCTATAGTAGTTTCAAACAAGAAAATAAACAAAAAATCAATTGCTTACTGCACGTTGTACTTTATTTTTTTAAAAAAAATTTACATTCCACTTCTTGAACCAAAAGCAAAGATCAGTGACCACACATTGCAGCATTATAATCTTTAAATAAGGATCATCTTATCACTGAACAAAAAATAACATTCAGGTTATTTTTTCTTGTTGATGTATCATGCATGTAATTTCTATTAAGAGGGATTATGCAAGCACATCCACAGGAGAATTGATCTGTTTTTGTTATTCAAGTTCATCTTCAGTCATTCTCCTGTATTTATTTCTTCCAATTTTTCTTCTCTGCTCTTGGTCTACAGATTAACTCTTTCCAGATATAACTCATATAGATAATTTCTGCTGCAGTAAGCATGCATAACAGTTATTTGAATGTTACTTTGTTTGGTATGTCAAGAATGAATTAATCAGGTGCTCACTAAAGCTTCAAGGAATGGGTTTCCTTGACAAATTTTTTTATGTCATTTGGACAATTAACACAGAGAAGTGGTTTCAACCATTCTCTGCAGAAACAGCCTGATGTTTGATATATCTTGTATTTGGAAAGTTCCCTTTTTCCTTTAGATGCTACTCATTTCCATGCTGTTCAGACAGCTAGAAACACAACCTAAGCATGACCCTGACCTCTTTGAAACTTTCAGTGTTCTGCCTCTTACAAGGCATTTACAGCCTTCCAGTGAATTATGAGAATATTTCCTTTTTCTGAGCAAAGATGAGAAGCTGAGTTCCTCATCATTTGTATGCAAGTATGGATTTTACTAATTAAAATTCCAAAATGAAACTCTTTTATAATGCATCTGTACACTGTAAAATAAAACAACGTTCAATCAGAGATAGATTTATGGGGGGAGGAATAAAGGAATCTTCCTTTCATTTTCATCACTGTATAGTGTGAAAGAGCAGGAAAAAGTACCTGAAAGTCCACAACCACCCCACCCAGACTTGCTCTAGCACCTCAGAGTAGCAACGTGGATGTTTAAGTAATATTAAATTAAGGCACATTAATAGTTCTGAGAAATTTGTTTAAAATTTGACAGTATTTAATCAGTTCTGACTTTTTGATTTACTAAAATAGTAAACCTCATGAAACAGTAGCACATAAACCATATTGCCAATAGATATTCAGAAATCCCAGCTAACAAGCAGCAGGCAAGAAAATGTGTTCCTTGCATAGAACCTTGTTTTACTTTGTGCTTTATTATTTTAGCAATCTAAATCTTGCAGGTGTGATCTTTAGGGAAATCTGTGGCAACATAATCAATGTTCTAATTAATAGAAGAAGACTTTACAAACAAGTAAGAAATTCTAACTGCTGATAAGAACTTTAAAACCAATATAAGTTGCTGATTTTGTTATAATTTTGGAATGACAAATGGCTTGACAATAAGTCTATGCTCTTAACAATTACTCTAATTAAAGTTTCTAAAAGGAGGCACATTCTGGTTGCTGGACAGGCTCAGGAATCAAGGCACACATTGGCCTATAACAGCAAGCTGATTTAAATGCATATGTAGTAAAGTTCTATTAAAGTTATTTCAAGGCAAGACTGAAAACCCAAATATTACGTAGAAAGAATGTTGTGTAAATAGTTGCTGTAAAAGCATGACTTTAAAATTTATTGAAAAGTATTTTTGATTCAAACAAACAACCAAACAACATATAAAACTGCAGTTCCTAACAAGACTGATGATCAGTTTCTCCAGTCAAACATATTGCTTTCCTTTTTGGTTGGTTGAGCTGGGACCTCTTCCTCTTCCCGTGAAGTCAGTAGCTACATTTGTGTCCCAAGAGCAGCATCAGGTCACAAGCAGCTTGTGTCCTCAGCATTTTTTTGTGACAGAGAAAATATCAGTTTTGCTGTAACAGCAAAAGGCAAATAGTCCAACAACTAGTTGGCCAATGTTCATATAAATGTTCGTAGAAGTAGTATGTGTATACACACAGAGAAAATGTGACACATGGTGTCTGTTGAACATGCTTGTTTACAACATAGCTGATATTACCATGGCTGTCATGATAAAAGCTGTGGCTGGACTGTATGGCAGGAAGCTGGATGCTTCTCCCTTATAGTTCTGCTTTGGGTCAGCTTGAAACCCTGGAAAAAGAAGCCATAATGCCTCCTGAAATCAATGCTGTTTGGGGAGGAATCCAGAATGCATGGGAAGTTTTCAAATCCATATTCCTTACCTGTTAGTTTCATGGGTAGAGCAAACTCCACAACAATCTTGTTTACTCATTAGGAAAATGAAATCCCACACTATCGTCTCTGATGTTTTGCTGTGTAGCTGTTTTTAATTTAGGTGATTGCCCTGCACTTTCTGGGAATCCCACAGAGTGTCTTTGCTCCTGCAGGCTCTGCTTCTGGGTCCCCACCTCCCTTCCTCACCTGGCATCTCAGAGGGCCTTTCTGCGCCAACACGTTCCAGCAGGTTCTGCCTGAGCCAAAGCACCAACCTGGGAATAAAACTACTTTGCTCCCTGCAGGTCCAACATGCCACCTTATTACAAACTGTGAAAAAATCAATTAAACATCTAATCATACTTGTATACATATACTTATTTTAATGTATGCAAATATATAGTCAGAATCTAACATGCTAGGGCAAGGTCATAACTGAGCAGAAGATTAATTAAACATAAGCCTGGTGCTCATGATTATTGCGCATCCACAAGAAGAAATAAATTTGATTTTGGTGCTGTCTCATTGACTTATAGCCAATAACCTAATGACTCATAGGAAGATGACAGAAAGATTTTTGTATCCATGTTCACTATATGACATTCATTCTTCTTTAAAGTCTCACTGTTTGATCCTGTGAGCCTTGCCTTTTGGCTTCATATCTACATATTTTCAGTAGGATGTGTGAGAAGGGCACATTCTAAGGTGTTGAATACGATGTAGAGTATGGTCACAGCTTTCCCAGGAAAAGGAATTTCTGATCATGCCCAGAAGAAGAGACCACGGTCTGATACTGTTCATTTGCCTGAGGTGGGAGAAATCCCTAGTTCTCATCCCCTGTCATCTATTCTATCACACCAAAGGACTGCTCCAGCCCTCAGACTCGATGATATGTCCTTCTGCCCTCTTTTCACTTAACAGATGCTTATTTGTATAATTTGTATAAACTCCACAAAAATAAAAAATAAAAAAAAAAAGAAAGAAATTTAAGGACCCAGCTCCTCCCTGTCTCCATTCATATTCCTACTGTAGTCAGTGACAGCAAGAGCACTCAAGTGGAAACAGGAAAGTTACTGGTCCAGGTTTGCAGCAAAGATGTGTGAACCTGGATCTTCTATGTTCATGGGGACTGGAAAACCTGTACTTCTAAATTGAGATTTTCTGGTTTTTGTTTGTTTGTTTGCTTGTTTGTTTTTAATTAGAAAGCAGATCAATAACACTTGGTTTTGGTTTTCATCTCAGTATGGAACAGGAAACAATGAAACTGGAAAAGCTTTGTGATACAGGTATTTTTCAATGAGTTCTCCATATGCCAGTTTCATGTCTCCAGACGCCTTAGTCTGTCTGTGCTTTGCTCAATACAGGGATACCTAGCTGAATTTTAATGACCTCTAAACTAACGATGTAGCAGAGGGCAGACTAGATGGACTCTTTTTCTTGTAAATTGTAGAAAAACATTCTGAAGTTCCTCTTTTCTCTGCCGTGTAAACTGTATCACATCTTAGAATAACACAACACAGCATGAAAGATTATGCTTTGACTGGACATCATTCAGCTTTCATTGAGCCGGTATACAATCTCTCTCTCTATCGGTCCCAATCTCCCTGCCCAGACAAGCATCACACTTCGTCTGTCCTCTGCCAGAGCCTCTGGCATGGAAATATTTTTCCTCTCTGTTATCTCTATTACTTTTTTGCTTCTCTCTCACCTTCACACTCCCAGTTACTCTTAAGATACAGTCACTCTTAAGATACAGTCACTCATCAGTTTTAATTCAAGCCAGCCTGCACTTATATTCTTATTTTCTTTATGTCTTTAATATCTTGCCTTGTGGTTCAGTTCCTGCCCCATATTTTTTGGTGGCTGCTGTTTCACCCCAACTGCCGCAGCTCCTTCGAGTGCCACCTGCCCCAGCTGCCCTGGCTACTTTATGCCTCCCTCTGATCCTCCCAGGCTGCTCTATGCCATTTCCACTCTGCTCACACAGCCCTTGCCAAGGTCAGCAGTGACCTATTCTCTCTCTAGACCTCCTTTCTACTCTCATCCATCTCAGTCTATTGGCTGTGTTCAGCAAAACCTATCATTTTCCCTGCCTTAATCCTGCATGGCACTTCAGTTTCCTGGCTCCTCTCTAATGCCCTTCAACTGTATGTTACAATTGCCTTTCCCTCCTCTCGCCTGCACTTAACCCTAAAGCCCCATGGGGCTCCACTTGCATTCATTTTATTCCTTTCCCTTCTATATGTTATTCCTGGCCTTGGATGTTGTCATTCAAAATAAAAAATAAAAATAAAAAAAAATAAAAAAAAAATCAGACTCTTTATCATCATCTTTCTTACACTTGTGTTCTGTCAATATATGTCCATGCATATATATGTTTAAGTAACAGCTGTAACAGCACGGTTCTAAACCCACACTGAAAAGTGAGCTCTCCCTCCCTTTCCTTCAATTCATTCTTCACTCTCCATTACAACCATCACTCTCAGATGGGTCTTCAGAAGTTCACTTTTCCTTTCTAGTTTTCCAGCAGGACTCATGAGGGAGATCTCTCTCTCTCTCTTCTGATTCTCCCTACCAAAGATACTTAGACATTCCAGAATAGTAACCTCTTCCTTAGATTACCAGAGCATCCTTTCATTTTATGCCTTCATCTAGGATGCTGCTGTAAATCTCTGTGGTTTCCCATTTCCATTTTGTCCATTCCCTCCACTTTATCCTACTTTTCATATCATATTTATTCTCTTTAATCTTGTTGAGTATTTTGACACTGTTCCAGATTCCAGTTCACCATCTCTTAAGCTATATATAAAGTTACAAAAATAGTTATATATTTTATTCTCCTCCATATTTTTTTTTCCATGAACCTTGAAGTCTCTGATGTGGTTAGTAAGCCTGCATATCCATATCTGTCTGGTGCACTTCTGGTATACATCAGTGCTGACAAGAAAGACTGTGGGAGACATCAGGAATGATGTAAGCCTTTCCAACTTATTTCTCTTTGCCAGCAGTGAGTTCTGTACAATAGTGGACAAATTAATACTTGCCTAGTATTTATACACATTCATTTCCCTAGGACAGAACATTTTTTTCCTACGTGTTGTATGAGATCAAGCATATTGCCAGCCCTTGGCAAATAAAAGTGAAAAAATAAAATGCAAAATGGAATACAGTCACTATCTCCAGGTTTTCTGAAAGTATGCAGTGACAAAGAAAGTTCTGTTGCTTTTTTGCCCCCCTATACCTGAGAACACCAGGCAGCTTGATTATTTTCTTGGTTAACAGAAAAAATGGAAGGATGAATTTTACTTTGGGCTGGGTAAAAGAGCAGCAGTTGAAAGCACTGGTTCTCAAGAGGGGCATGTTGCAGTGAGTAGTGAGGTAGTACTTCAGCAGTACTGAAGAGAAGAACAAGGGAAAGAAAATGCTGTGACACCAGTGACAGTGAATAAAACTGAGTATGTAAATCAGTAAAATTTGCTTTACTCTTCATAGGCAAAGGTATGAGATTCCTTCCTATTATTTTTCAGATTCCTCAGGTTTATTATTGAACACAGCATGGTGGTAGCCATGGGAACACTATTAACGTTGTATCTAGTTTGCAAGGCAAGGCAAGGACTTTGCAATTCCACAGGCTGCTGTTCAAAGTATTTTATAGATTTTTTTGTCCACATTTCAGTGTTGCCATCATATGTATTGTAGTATAATTGGCAGGGTTGGTTTTTTTTGTTTGGTTGGTTTGTTTTGTTTTGTTTTGCACCTTAAAGTTTTTCAGTAAACTTTTTGCATAATGCTGTTTTAAAACAGTTTTTAAAGAAAAGCTATAATACAGCTAGAATATAACATATTTTACCAGTTTTATTCCCCTGGCAATTTGTTCCATTTCATTCTTCTATTTACATTCCATTTCCCCAATCACCTCTTACAAGTTTAAAAATCCTTACACCTTTATAATGTACATGAGGCCAATGATGAGACCAAGATAACATGTTTTTCTTGTTGTTTTCACAGCTGAAATCTGCAGACCAGAACAAAATTGGATTCACTTTTCCCTCCAAGATCAGTGTATGTCGTTGTGTGAACTGGCAAGCTTGGCTTGCTTGGATAATCCCTGCACATTTAGATTACTTATTGCCAAGGCAGCAAGATGCTATGAAGGGAAAAGGTGTATGTGGGAAAGCAGGGAGAGGAGGAAATACATGCAGAAGAACCAGGTCTCACCCTCACATAATTCTGGATCAGAGTAGCTTTGCTGCAGATGATATCCAAAATGCCAGTGTTGTGGGGTGTGAGCAGCCAGGATTTCCTCTCACTCACCACATTCTGGTTGCATATATATTGCCTGGAGATAGGAATCCCTCCCCAGTAATCTAATGTCTTTCAGGACAATTTGGTTTCAGCTCTTCTGCAGGTGTGCTTATGCCACAAACACAGGGAGGACAAGCTTTTGCTCAAAAAAAAAATAAAAAGAAAAAAGGAAAAAAAAAAAGGCAGATCCATCTTCATTCCTGCCATCGGCTACTGAAATAGGAACACAAACAAAGTCACCTCTATCTCATTTTGCAGGGATATTAGTGATGAAAAAAAAAAATCAGGCCTCAGTACTTTCTTGGTTATATTTCTAATTTCCTGACACATGCAAAGCTAATGATTTTCATTTTAGCCTGTGGTAAATTGAGGCCACTATTTCAGGAATATGTAATAGTGATTAGAAATTGCTTTGTACTTTGCAGGATTATTGTACCAGATGTTGTTGTCAGACAACATTATAAACTTAGATGTTTACCTATCAGCATTGCTGCAACCTTGGAAATGTTATTTGATGGTTTTTCTAGTTTTGAGAGACAAAACTATAAAAAGATTGGAAGGAAAATGTCTGTCTGGCAGTGCATGACACTTGCCAGTCCATAGCAGTACCAAGAAGAAATGGTAATACTAAATTTGGAAAACTTTGTGACCTCTTTTTGTCCTTAGGGAAGGGACCTTGTCCTTAAAGCAGCAGAAACTTTCCTGAAACTCATTCAGACTCCATCAGTTTTCCTGTGACAGCCTTAGAAAACACATAGATATTGCTTTATAGCTCAGGAAGGACTCTGACAGATCAAGTTTTCTCTATTTGATCTTACAGTACACCAATAAAACATACTACCCAGAACTAAGAATGGTTCCGGGTTTGGGTGCTTTGTAGCATTGGGACGAATAGAAAAAAAATGAGAAACCAAAGTGTCCAGAGTGATGTCAGTAAGATGCAGGAAAACAAGAGATAAAATTATCAAAGTGCTGAGAGGGTGTGGTGGTTTTACTCAGCTGGGCAGCTGAGCTCCACCACAATTACTCTCTCA
Source organism: Anser cygnoides (assembly GCF_040182565.1). NCBI lineage: Eukaryota > Metazoa > Chordata > Aves > Anseriformes > Anatidae > Anser > Anser cygnoides. The sequence continues at coordinate 34,649,994 of NC_089873.1, forward strand.
CTCCCCACCCTCACAGGGAAAGGGGATGAAAATATGATAGAAAGGGCTCACGGGTTGAGATAAAGACAGGGAGATCACTCAACAATTATCTTTATGGGCAAAACAGACTCAGTGTAGTGAGATTAATAAAATGTATTACCTATTACTAACAAGCTAGAGAAGTGAGAAAAAACAACAATAACAAAACTAAAAATACCCTCTCCCCAACCTCCCTTTTCTATGTCCTCCCGCTGAGCAGTGCAGGGGAACGGGGAATATATACCTGTGTCAAGCAGAGCGGTGTATTCAAACAGAAATGATTTCAGGTTGAGTAATATTCACAGCAGAGGACTTCAGCAGAAAGGCTTAGAAATGTCCATGCTACTGAAGGGCACATAAATAAAGGTGGCACTCAGTGTTCTATAGTAAAAGGAGAGATGGTTACAAACAATTCAATATTCCTATAAAAAACGTAGTGGTAGAATCACAGAACTGTGGGGTGGGAAGTCCAAGCCTCCTGCTTGCAGATAGGGCCACCGGGATCTGGTTGCTCGTGGCTGTGTGCATTTGGAGGTTGAATATCTCCAAGAATAGACACTCCACAACTTTTCTGTGAGAAGAAAAAAATATATATAAAAAAAATCTTCCATATATTTGCATGGAATTTGCTGCATTTCAGGCTGTGTTTATTGCCTTTTGTCCTTTTTCTGAGCACCTCTGAGAAGAGTTTGGGGAAGTTCTTTCCTTTCCCACATCAGTTGTTTATACACATTGGTAAGAACCCCCTAAGCCTTCTCTTCCTCAGGCTGAACAGCCCCAGCTCTCTCTTCCTCTCCTCATATGACAGGTGCTCCATTGATCTTCATGCCACTTTGCTGGGCTTTCTCCAGTATATCTGTCCACATCTCTGCTACTGAGGAACCTAGATCTCTGCTACTGAGAAACGTAGGTCAATATCTAGGTGTGTCTCACCAGTGATGAGTAGAGGGAAAGGTCACCTTCCTCCACCTACCCATATTGCCTTAAAATGATAGAATCAAAGAATGAATGGTTTATGCTGGAAGGGATCTTAAAGATCATCTGATTCCAGCCCCCTGTCAGGGGCATACTACAGTTCTTTTTTATTTGAGTAGTAATTTAAAAGCTAGGAAGGTCTTTCTCCTCCTTTGCAATGACACTGACAGCTTCAGAGCATTCAGTTATCAGAAGATTGTTTATCTGAAAAATTAATGAATATTTTTTCAACATTGCAAAACATTTCTTCTAGAGAGGCAGTCTTCACTTAAAACTGTTTAGGTTTGTATTGCCTAATTAATAAGAATAAATGCAGGTAAAGATTATCGACACCAATAATTAAGCACCACCTGTAATGAGATGAGGTACATTTTAGACCTATTGACCGATGCCCCCTGATATCTATAGTATCGATCAAACATTCATTTTCTAAACATCTGATAAACAAGAGCACTTCCCATGATCAAGATAACTTAAAATGCAGCCTGTGATCTTCATGTTAAGGAAGATTAAGGCTGAGCTGCACAGCAAAGGACAGGGAGTTGGGAGCTGAGGTGACAGCCCTTCCCACCGTGGAGTCTGGTCCCACTCTGCCTGAAGATGGAAGGCAAGGCAAGTCTGGCACAGCCCAGGGATGGTCAGACATATCAGCAGAAACACAGCAGGTCTGAGATCCAGCCAGCCAGGCTACGCAGGCCAGGCACAATGTGGGCACAGCATGCCTGCAAGGAGCTCAGGCAATTCTGTGACTGGCAGAATACATGCAGCTCCTGATCCACGGACGGAGGGTGCAGAGGTGGAAGTCACAGGTAATGCTTCTCCCATCTCCTTCTCACTACAGAGCTGCTTTCAAAGCAGTCAGCTCTGAGATGGCACATCTGCACGAGATCAGAGCAGATCCTGAACACAAGCAGCCCTAGCTCTGGAATGAGGGGTTGGAGAAGCTGCAGAAGAGGAGAAAGGCATTACAGAAAGCTGTACATACAAGGCTGATGCAGTCAGGGCCCTAGTGTTTTGTTTATTTACTAAGCCAAATATATATATATATATTTGATGACATTCTGGTCCTCTGTTCTTAAATATGGGACTTTGAGTGAAAATTTATCCCTGTGTGCAGTTCATGATGGAAGCAAAGCAGTGTTATGAATTTCTCATTTAAATGTACTCAGTGGAGTTATTTTCTGCAAGCTGATCCTTGCTTCCACAAAGCTCTTGTTAACATCTGTGAAAGTATTCTTTCGAGCCTAGTGCAGTAGTAGGTGCTACATGCTGAAGTATTTCATTCCTATTAGTGTAGTTCCCTCTACTTAGTAAAACGGTTATATCACTTGTATTGATTCAAGTTATCCATTAACCTACTGCATTATTTTGTCTGTAATGGGAGTCTGATTTAGAGTTAATTTGTTGTCTGTAACAAATGTGCATAGTGTATTACAGATTTAACTATGATATTTATCCCTTATTGCAGAGCTGGCATTTGGTTCGGCATTTGGTTCTCATGCAACTTGAACCTCCCCTTCTGCAGCAGAGGACACTGAAGTTCAAGAAACTTTCTAAGCTCACTTTTCTGCCATTTTCAAAGACTGACAGGTGTAAATCTTATTCAGTCTTTCTGACTCAGGAAGTTTATTAATCATTTTAATTACAATCATACATTGCTGAGATATAGAAATACAAAAAGGTTATGCTTATTTTTAATTTGGCATATGCTGGAAATATTTTTTCTCCTTTTTATTGTATTCTTAAAACAGTATAATGGTCTACAGCAGGTGTGGAGCCCTTTTGTAACAAATGTACCTTTTTAGGGTATTGTGGGTGTTTTAGAAAAAAATAGGTTTTTACTAGTGGTAAGTATTCAGCTTGCATATAGATATTGTTTTTGAATGGGAAATATATTTTCTTTGTTGATCCAGGTAGATGGCTGTGACAATCACAAGACTCTATTCCTTCTGATGAACTGGTCTTTGCCTTTATAAGAGCTCATTAGATATAATTAGAGATCATCAGAGAAATAGTTAACATATTCACATAATCCAAAAGGATTTTGAGAAGATGTCTGGCAAACCCCAGCAACTGCAACACTTAAAAGCATTAACTACATATTTAAAATGTTATTGAGGAAACACCCTACACTGGCCAGCAAAGATTTCAAATTTTAGCAGAAAGCCGATGAGCTGACTCTTAACATAAAGAACACTCTAATGTACCTCTTTGTTTATCGTTTCTGACTTTTGCTCTTTCAGGTTAATTAATACAGAATAGTACCTTTTACTGAATAATCATTTACAATATAATGTTTTGAAATGCAGAGAAAAAACAAGAACTATATTTGCTCACAGTAAGATCACACAATCACAGAATGGCTGAGGTTGGAAGGGACCTCTGAAGTTCATCTAGTCCAACCCCCCTGCCAAGCAGGATCACCTAGAGCATGTCGTGCTGGTTGGCATCCAGGCGGGTTTTGAATATCTCCAGAGAAGGAGACTCCACAACATCTCTGGGCAACCTGTTCCAATGCTCTGTCACCCTCACAGTAAAGACATACCCCCTCATATTCATCTGGAACATCCTGGTCTTCAGTTTGTGCCCATTGCCTCTTGTCCTGTTGCAGGGCACAACTGAAAAGAGACCGGCTCCATCCTCTCGACACCCTCCCCTCAGATATTTATATACATTGATGAGGTCTCCCCTCCGTCTTCTTTTTTCCACGCTAAACAGGCCCGGATCTCTCAGCCTCTCCTCATACAACAGGTGCTTCAGTCTTCTCATCATCTTTGTAGCCGTCCTCTGGACTTGCTCCAGTAGCTCCAAGTCCCTCTTGTTCTGGGAAGCCCAGAACTGGACACTATACTCCAGGTGTGGCCTCACCAGGGCTGAGTAGAGGAGGAAGATCACCTCCCTTCACCTGGATACCGTTGGCCTTGGCCACAAGGGCACAACACATTGCTGGCTCACAGTCAGCCTGCTGTCCACCAGGACTTCCAGATCCCTCTCTGCAGAGCTGCTTTCCAGCAGGACACCCCCCAACCTGTACTGGTGCTTGGGGTTATTCCTCCCTAGGTGCAGGACCCTGCACTTGCCCATGTTGAACTTGATGAGGTTCCTCTCGGCACAACCCTCTGGCCTGTCAAGGTCCCTCTGAATGGCAGCGCGGCCCTCTGGGGTATCAGCCACACCTCCCAGCTTTGTGTCATCAGCAAACTTGCAGAGGGTGCACTCTGTTCCATCGTCCATGTTGTTGATGAATAAGTTGAACAAACAATTTTTTCTTTTCAGATGTATAGTACTTACAACATCTATGTTTCTTTTCTTACAGGAATCCGTTTTGAAGAACAATCCTAAAAATAGTGATTAAAAGGAAGATAGATCACAAATCTTTCTGGTTTTAATCTATTTTTCTACTATTGTAGATGAATTTTTACCTTGTTAAATGCATGTGGAGGGTGAACTAATGAAGTTTTGCAGGAGACAAAGCTATTTAAAGGAATAGGGAAACATTTTTTTCTATAAATACTGGTGCGTATATGAAAACATGTTATATTCATTTGAAAATTTGATATATGCTACAACAGGAATGAATCCAAATATTTATTTTTCATGCGTTTCATTTATATTGTCTATATTGTCTCAAAAGAGCAAAATATTGATACTTCAGTTCAGCATCAACATATTTGAATGTGGGTATCTAAATGCAAGTTTATTCATGTGAGTTGGTTCTCCACTGCAGACAGTGGAGATCTAGAACTCTGACCTTAGATGCCACCTAAATGTCACTGTGGTGACACCTGAGACACTCTTGTCATGTCCCTGATATTATACAGAAGCAGCAGATCTGGCTTTGGTTGGAGTCCAGATTGGCATATCCTGGCATCACTGGGATGACACCAAAGAGCTGAGTTTGGGCAAATGAACTGAGCTCCCTGTCACCACAGCCTTCAATGGTAGTTTATACACCTAACTTGCATACCGGCACCTCCATCCAGAGCTTTTCATTCAGAGGCAAATCCAATTGAAAAAGCCAGAGAAAAGCTGTATGCATAAATTTCCACAAAGAAGCATGTCCATATTTTCTGCCTGTTAAATGCCATATATCATGACACACAGATGTCACATTTGTGCACACTCCAGCAGTTAAAAAATGCAATGTCAGATGAAGCTAATTCTGTACCGTATGATGGAAGATTGTTTTCAGTTGTGTATAACTGCATTTCCACGGAGTCAGATAAAATTGAAAATCTGTGACTACTGCAAAGCAGCCTAATTTATGCCTGATGTGCTCCATGACGCATGCCTGCACAAATTCTATCGTAATCATGCAAAGCAAGTTTTCAAAACCATTTGCATGTGTAAAGTATTTAACATCTGACTGTGATCACATCTCCCGATACTAGTGGACTCATCAGCTATAAGCATGCTAACGTGTTGAACACCTCTTCTGCTCAAGCCCTAAAAGCCTACATTTTCTACCTACATTGAATATATGCAAAACACTGTATAAAACTTTACCAGACTATGAGAGTGCTGATATAAGAAATTCTTGGAAAAAAATATGGAAAAGAATATGTGTGTGGTCTAAGTGCACAATCCATCTTCATATCAAGGGTAGACGTATGTAAATCATACTCAAAAATTGTCACAGATGAAGCAAATGGCACATTTTGCAAAGCTTTATTGCATACTGTGAAACCTTCAGCATTTCCAAGAATTCAGCAGTGTGGGAATCCATACACTGATTTCTCACTGTACTGTGACAAAGGTTTGCAAAGCGCAGGGATGTTTAACCACACACATCTACCTCCAGGATCTAAACAGATGGCATGCAGCTAAAACCTGCATAGTTAGAGGCATCTCCTCTTACAGTCCACAGTTCAGAAGGGGTTGATAAGTCCAGAAATCACTCACACATTTGTTCTACTTGTTATGTTTTATGTCTGCTAACATATACACATTTAGTTTTTTATGTATGGTCATCAAATTGTTGTATTTAAGTATCCTCATATAACAATAAATGCATGTACTATACATATTATGTGTAGTTCAACGTACATGCATACTTCTGTATTAACAGGGCAATCTAGTAACAGCACAGATTGCTCTAATGGCTTTGTGGGGAAGATAAGCTGTCTGAGATCTTCATGGTCTGCTACAAATTTTGGCACCAAACTGCTATAAACACTACGCATTCAGACTTCTCTGCCCAGGCAAATGCTGCCTAAAGCTCATTGCTGCTTTTATTCTCAGTCCCACCGAAAGGCCTGGCATGGTGGCAAATTTGTCTGTACTTTTCAACTGCATTAGCAAATTGTATAAAATTTTCACTTTTCACTGAGAGTCTCAGCTGGCTGAAAATCCTAATTCACATCAACAAACACATCATCCTTACCAAAGTAAAATGAAAATGACCTTGATTTTAAACTGTTTACATTTCTGTGTATTTAATTAAATAAATAATTTTCTGATATGTTACTGCCACACACTCATCCAGAATATTGAGTTCTCCTGGGACATGCAATAGTATCAGCTCTAACAGTCAAACTGACATCTACTTTTCGATCTCTTGCACCTACTTTATGATTTAATTTAATTCAATTCACCTCTCCCTTTTTGATTTACCATATAATTTGGATAATGAGCAAAACGGAAGGGCAGAGATTAAGGTATTCAGCTAGGTAAAAGAGCAGCAAATTGTGTTTTACAGTTTTTGATATGTTCTAGGTCAGCTCCCTTTTAATTGCTTTGGCAAAAGTAAGACTGACTTCTATTCTGTAGTTGGCTAGATAACATCTGACAGGGAGCATTTTTGCCAGTAATTAGCAGTTCAGATGGCCTACCAGATGAGGAAATGCTTTTTTTTTTTTTTTTTTAATATATCTGAAGTGGGAAGATAGCAAGTTTCTGTAGTTCAGTATGTCAATAACTTGCTGTCACTGATTTCTGTGATACATAGCAGTGATGGTAAATCTGCCAAGGCAGGCTTTGTAAAACCACTCTCAGTGGTGTCCCAGGGGTAATGGTCAAACTCATCACCATGGTGACCGACACAAAAAAAAACTTGCCATTTGACACAAAAGAATAAATCCGTGACCAAACCTAGGGTGTCCTGTCTTGAGTCACAATCTTCTGAAGCTTTGTCATCAGGTTGCTGAGCTACTGTGCTGGCTCGATGAGTTTGCTTTCCTCTGTTGAAAACATGTCTTGGCATCCAAGCAAGCGTGACTCAATGGCACTAGCAGTCAAAGTACACTTTAAGTGGCCTTTCTGCATCAACTTGAGGATTTGTACCCATACTGAACATTTCTTTGTTTTCGTTATGGGAATCCTACCGTGATTCATTCCCAACAAACAAAAGACAGATTTACAGGCCCTGTTTGTGAGTCTAAAGATCATCACCTTCTCAATGTGGTTCCCCTAGTTTCTTCATAAATGCAAGATACATTTCAAAACCTTGTTTTTCTTCCCTGCTTTGACTTCTTTCTTTCGTTGATATGGAATTACAGTCTAGTTTCACTCAGATCCAACCGAGCTGGCATTCAAAGACCATTCGTGTCCTATGGAGGATGCCCTTTTTAAAGAAAAAGTAATTCTGAACTTGGAGAATGAGAATGGAGATACTGCTGGCATGTAAAAGTTGCTCTCTGTGGTTCAAAATCTGGAGGAAAACTGATTTTACAACTGCAGTGTGCAATGCTTGTGTGTGTTACATTTACCTGAGAAAAAAAGCACATAGAAATAAGTAAATTGTTCTAGTTGTTAGACCTCCATTCAGTCTTGCTCTGAACTTTAAATAACAGAAATAAATACATATACAAATAAATAAATAAATAAAAACAATTCTAGTTTCCAGCTCTCTTTTTTTTTTTTTTTTTTTTTTTTTTTTACCTGAATTATAAGGCTGGGTTTGGTGAAAAGAAGGAGTTTGCACTTTTATTGCCATGCTTGAAGTGATCACAGGCTGAGGGCATGTGTATTATGTTCTTTGTTTTTCAAGACAAGATTCCATCTTCACGGTTACATTCAATATGGATCTGCATCATATCAATTCAATTGCCAAGTCACAGAATCACAGAATCATCTAGGTTTGAAGAGACCTCCAAGATCACCGAGTCCAACCTCTGACCTAACACTAACAAGTCCTCCACTAAACGATATCACTAAGCTCTACATCTAAACGTCTCTTAAAGACCTTCAGGGGTGGTAACTCAACCACTTCCCTGGGCAGCCTATTCCAATGCCTAACAACCCTTTCAGTAAAGAATTCTTCCTAATATCCGACTTAAACCTCCCCTGGTGCAACTTTAGCCCATTCCCCCTCATCCTGTCACCAGGCACATGGGAGAATAGACCAACCCCCACCTCGCTACAGTCTCCTTAAGATATCTATAGAGTCACCTTTAAAGTATTAGTACTGCACTGACCACTTCAGTGAGTGCATATTTCCAGACTGCCAACAAAAGCCCCAGTTTCATTACAGTGAATTCCTGCATATGGCTGTAACAGTTACACTTTTGTACCTGAGTTGTACCATTTGCACAGTCCCTTGAAACCTTTACTTTCTCAGAGTATTAATGCAGTTATCTAGCCAAAGTAAACATTCTTTTAAATGAGTGAGATTTACCAATATAGTTGATATTTCCATTTCCAATTTGATATTCCATTTCCAATTATTTATTCTGAATAGCTCCCAGGGATCCACTCTATATGAACCGTCTGATCTTCTAAAGTATTTTAAAAGTGGAGGGAGTAACCTAATGTAGCAGAATAGTTCAGTTCAGGTCTCGATAAAGACCTTCCAGATAGTTAACATAAAAGAAAAGCACTTTTGTCTTCTTATATTGCATGAACTATTTTATTTTATTTTATTTTATTTTATTTTATTTATTTTGTTTTGTTTTGTTTTGTTTTGTTTTATTTATTTATTTGTTTTGTTTTGTTTTGTTTTGTTTTGTTTTGTTTTGTTTTATTTTATTTTATTTATTTTATGCATGCTGGAATAAATAAACGCACTAAGGCAGACATGTTCCTCCTCTATTCCATCATACATTGATTTGTTTCTGTGTTTTCTAATCAGATTTAGTAACAATGAAAACAAATCTTTCATTCAAGGGACTAGTAGATTTTTAAACAGTTTACTCCCAAACTGTTAAACTGTTTAAACTGTTTACTCCCAAACACATTTTGGACATGAACAAAATTATTTTTAAACTTACATTATTACATCAAACACCTGTACCTGAAAACAAACAAACAAAACAAACAAACAACAACAAACAACCACCAGAGGAAACTCATCAGAAACTAATCTTTCAAAATGTTGAAGTTTGCCAGATAAAATTAAACTGCTCCTTTCTTTTAATTCAATATGTATATATAGTATTATTTTCTCATTTACAAAAGAGCAAAAAGTTTTCACTTTGCACCATTCTGAAATAAAATTCTTCTCTCTAATCTTTTCTCTGTTATTAGGAATGGAATTAGACCTATCATTCCGTTTTTATGAATATAAGAGAATCCAGCTCAGCTCATATTATCTACACAAAACAAAAATATATGCTCTAAAAAATAAAAGTAAAACTTCTTTTAGGAGTAAGGAATGCAGATCTGGGATAATTTAAAATTATTACAAAGGTTAGAAGCCAGAGGAAAAAGAATTAAATTTCATTCTCCTCAATACCTTAATTACCGGACTTTCAGTCTTTCTGTATACTTCTTGCATCTTTAGGCAAAATACATTTTTATTTTTACTGTATAAATAAATCCCTTCTGGGAAGAGAATTTATCAATTGCATTTTTATAATTCTCTAACTTTCTTGAATTTTCAGTCTATATGAACATTCTGCAAGACAAAACCTTTACTGCAAGGCCGGTCAAACACTGGAGTGGGCTGCCTAGAGAGGTTCTGGAGACTCCAGCTGTGGAGATGTTCAACTGCCTGCCCTGTTTGACCCATCTCTGAGACTAAGCCAACTCCAGAGGTGTTGTCCTCTGCCTCTGATTCTAACAGTGGACAGAAGTCCAGTGAATGTTTGCACATCTGGAAGAAACAGCTTAAACTCAAGCATCCGCACAGCTGTTTACAAACCTCTCTACCAGAAAAGCAATCCTAAACCAAAAAGATGGGTTTAAGGTCTCATAATACTCACATATATAATCTCTCATAATAATCTCACAAGTATTTGGGGATCACAAGGTCTTTCAGGATTTTACATGGTGGAAAACTGCTTTCCAAAATGAGCTGTTGAAGTAGCTCAAGACTGCCTGGCATAGTATGAGGAATCTGACATGCTGTATTATTTCAATAAACTTGGAAATCTGAAAACAGCAATTATTTATTTATTTATTTACTTATTTATTTATTTATTATTTTTATTGTCTCTGTAGTTATTAGTTAAGAATCTCATTTTCTTTGTGGTTCTGGCTTCAATAATTTATTCAGCACTCTCTGAATAATAGTAACTATGACAAGCTAGTTGTTGTGCTTAGTGATCTGACTACTGACCCCACCTCTCAGGCCTATGTGTATTCTAGGAAATAAAATTGACCCTTTTCCTTAGCCTAAGGGTAAGTGGCATGGCGAGTCTTATGTCCAAGTGTTCATGCTCTCTCTCACCCTGACAATGACAGCATTGCTTTGGGAAAACTCCAGATCAGCTCTCCTTTTTCTCTATCATGTATAGTCAACAGAAAGAACTACCATATTTTGCCCTGTGGTCTGAGATGAAGTGCTGGGTAGGGAAGAACACATCACGGTACCCACATGGTGCCTGAAGGCAGCATGCCCTTCCTGTAGGAAAATGGGGCTGTCTTTCTCATTGCCTTACTTTGGTGGGCTGAAGGGCTCAGGAGGGCATAAGAAGGCAGTAAGAGGATGCTGAGCAATTCACTTCTACAGTTCTGTCTGCTCAGCAGATTTCTTTATTAATTAAATATCGTTGATGATTCTTTAGAACACCCTCAGTCATTCCTGAGAAGAAAAGTTCCTTGCACTTCTCCAACATTACTCTTCCCTCAAGACTTCAGTGAGAAGTGGTTCAGGTCTCATATTGAGTTACTAACTAGAAACCTAGACTTAACAACCCCCCCAAAAAAACAGAGGAAGTACTTTTCAGGCAAAACATTAACTGTCAGGCAAAACATTAACAACATTAATAGTTGTCTTCTCTTTGAATTTCTTTTTCACATATGTTTGATGAACAATCTATTTCATCTAAATGTTAAGTGATACCACGATTCAGTAAAAAAGGAAATAAAACTAAATTGTCCCCAAACTTGAGCATGTTGTACACTATAGATACTGTATACAGCCGATAATTTACTGTTGGCTCCTGAGATATTCTAGCTGTAAAAGAATATGTTTCAACCTACATAACAACATTAGAAGGCAATGGTAGCACAATGAATTTCTATAAGCCATATAATTCATCATCCTTTCAAACAAGCCACCTGGCATTCTTCCTGGAAAAGGACAATTTTCCTTGAAAAATAAACTCCTGTTTCATGTTCTATGTTTACTTGGATAAATACCTGCCTTGGGAAATACAGAACACCACTGCTGATTAGCAGAATGGCCTAATGCTTCCTCTTTTCAGCTTTGGCTGGACCTATATGAGTAAGTGAAACAAGGCCAGGGCATGGATCAAGTATGGAGACCATCCAGTCCCACGACACTTTGTACAGTTTTTGGCAATGGGTTCTCTTTTGGTCTGGGACAGCAAGCACTGTCAGGGCAACACCTGAGCACAAGAGACAGCCTGGGCCAGGGATTGTTCATGGATAGGGCTACATTTTGGACAAGAGACAAGCTTAGCCAAAGAAGATGATCTGAACTGTGAAACATGCCATCAGGGCCAGAGATTGGCCACCTTCCCAGTTTTGGATAGTAGCATAGACTTAACCTGTGGGTAATGCAAGCTGTTTTCCCTAAAAGTTGTGGCTACATAAAATAAGTGGTCTTTTCATGTTTTGCTTTATGTTATCCACATTTCCATTCATAGAATATTAATGAAATATCATTCTTCATCCTATTCTTAGGCGCTGATGGAAATCTCAAGTTCACTGATTTATTCAATATCTTGTCAAGTACTAGGAGGAATATAGCAGCAGTATATTTCTCAGTTTAAAAGTCTCTTTCATGTGATCTGCTCTAGCACATCTTGTTAATGTACAGAATGAAGCATTTCATTGTAACAGAAGGAGGAAAAATATATTTCAGAGACTTTTTTTGAAGTGACTGTCAAACAGTGAAGCTGCACATTCACACAAAAAAAGCTGCCGTTAACCTGGAAAAGGAAGTCCCACTGGGGCTACTTAATTGTGCAAGAAAGTCAGAAGGATTTTACTACAGTATCTCAAAGTGCAAATTGAGTCGAAAGGAATGAGACTCATACACCTCTTTAAAAAATAAAAATAAAAATAAAAAAACAACAAACAAGTCACAATAAAAATACAATAAAATACTGAGTTTCTGTTTAAGAAGGTATCGTTCAACTTTGCTTTCAAAAGTAACATTATTTCATCCTAATTTCTGAACAAATAGAGGATGTTAAATTATATGTCCATAGTCAAAATGTTACACAAAGTGGAAGTATTACTTTTTAGCTATCCCTGGATCCAGACAGCTTGAAAAACAGTTTCATAGAATCATAGAATGACTCAGGTTGGAAGAGACTTTAAAGATCATCTAACTCCAACCCCCCTGCCATAGGCAAGGATGCCACCCACTAGATCAGGTTGGCCAAGGCCTTGTCCAGCCTGGCCTTGAACACCTCCAGGGACGGGGCATCCACAGCTTCTCTGGGCAACCTGTTCCAGTGCCTCACTACCCTTACAGTGAAGAATTTCCTCTTAATGTCTAGTCTAAATCTATCCTCTTTTAGTGTAAGACCATTCCCCCTTGTTCTATCATTATCTACCCGAGTAAAGAGACCTTCTCCATCATTTTATAAGACCCCTTTAAGTATTGAAAGGTTGCAATGAGGTCTCCTTGGAGCCTTCTCTTCTGCAGGCTGAACATCCCCAGCTCTCTCAGCCTTTCTTCACAGGAGAGATGCTCCAGTCCTCTGACCATCTTTTTAGCCCTCCAATCATTTCTGTAGCCCTCTAAAGGGTTAAAGTTTATTTAAGATGTTTCTGAATATGGATTAAGGTCAGTATGTACATCAGATATTCATGTGGCAAAGATTACTTTACTCCAAAGTAAAAAATCATCCAATGAAAGATGAGTCTTTTATACTAGGATTCTATAGGATATACTAAGGCCTGATTGAAAGTCCACTGTAGTCAGTGGAGATGCTCCCTTGGACTTCAATGAACTTTAGATCAAGCCTTAGATGAAACACAGTAGGACAGAATTTAATTTTTTATAGATGTTTACTTTTTATAGGTGTTTTGTGATGTTCTTAGCTGTATTTTATTTGCAGTATTTATGCATGCAGACTACTTCCTAGAATCCCCACCTAAGACTCAAACTGCATTATGCAAGGTGGTATAAAAAAATGTAAACGTAAAAAATTGTATTCTTGTACAAACTTCTTCCTATCAGCTGATAAAGGGTAAGATAAAGGAGGTGTCACTGTCTTCACTCTGTAGAACATGGAATTAAAGTATAAAGACACAGGGAGACAGCATAATGTGGTCTCTCCAGTGTTGGAAACCAGATATAAATCTGAAAACTGACTTCAACGACCAAGTTGATATAGGAAGAGCAAGTATGTCTAAATACATGACAAAAACAAAACTATTCTGATTAGAAATTGTCCTCTTCTTTGACACCCCCCCCCCAAAAAAAAAAAAAAAAAAAAGACTCCTAGACATAAATCCCAGTGTGGATTTGGTCTGCATGCAATACGTCATCCATTCATGCCTAGAGGTGTTCAAGATTATGGTGGCACCTGTATCTGAATTCAGATCTCCCGTGACCCAGGTCTGTGGGTTCTGTGAGATGGCATTCCTATTCTGCAGATTGCTGGAGCAGAGATACATGTAGCTTTGGATATGCCCAGAGCAGTATGTCTGGGACACTGGGACAAGAAGGACAATTCCAAGAGGATGCATATTTCAGTGTCAGCTCATAAAGCAAATAGAGATGTGCACTGCCACAGGAGAATTGGTTATAAGGAGGGAATTTTTTTGTATGCAAGGGATAGTGTATACCTAACACAGGATATCAGTCAGCAGATTCAAAAATAATAAGATCCATATTTTACATTTGTACAATCACTCTTCTGCAGATTTTTCCTTGTCTTGGCTTTCAGACCTAATCCCCCACCACCCTCCATTCTCAGGATGACATCTTCATCAGATTTATTGATTTGAAAACCTGATCAAAGAAGTGAGCTTGTTTTCATAGCACAGATTACCATTTGAGAGTTAGGGCTACTAAATAATTGAAAGTGTAGACTTCCAATTAGGTAAGCATGAAAGCAAACTGTTATCTTCCAGACTCTCCGTGTTTGACTTAAAAACTAGAGATTCACAACATAAATAAATAAATAGATAGATATTTTTGTTCTGTCTTAAAACAATACCTTTTTTTTTCTTTTTTTCTTTTTTTTTTTTTTTCTGCTGCTCAGGAGATGGAGATCTTGGTCAATATCTATATCTGCAACATGGCTGCTATATAATCAACATTTTAAGAGCTCTTTATTTTACCTACTTCAAAACAAAAGTTCACATTAGGATGACAGGAAAATGCAACGCAAATTTAGAGGCCATGACAGGTCTCACCACAACGGACTTTTCCATGACTTTTATCTCTTATTTCCAAATGCTTTTTATTTTCTTTCTCTTTCTTTAAATAGTTGTCTTTAAAAAAAAAAATAATTATAACTGTATAATGTTTGCATTATGATATTCATCTGTTCCTGCCTTCTTTTAGCTTTTTAAACTTAAGCTGAGGAGATCATGAAGGTAAAAAATCAGAGTATACTTATGTATACAAGTATACATGTATGTACATATAAATACATAGAAAACATGAAGATGGAGAGCAACTTTTTACATAGGCAGAAAATGACAGGACAAGGGGGAATAGCTTTAAACTAAAAGTGGGAAGATTTAGATTAGATGTTAGAAGGAAATTCTTTACTCAGTGGGTGGTGGGGCGCTGGAACAGGTTGCCCAGAGAAGTTGTGGTTGCCCCCATTGCTGGAGGTGTTCAAGACCAGGTTGCCCTGGGCCACCTGATCTAGTGGGTTCTGATTCTTACCCATAAACGCTCAACCTTGTTGTCACTGTCATTAAGCTTAAGACAAAACACTCCCTAACATACAGGACTCCCCCCACCTCTCCTTTCTAGCCTATCCCTTCTGAAGAGTTTATAGCCATCCATTGCAACACTCCAGTTGTGCGAGTCATCCTACCATGTTTCTGTGATAGCAACTATATCATAGTTTTCCTGCTGCACAATGTCTTTCAGCTCCTCCTGTTTGTTGCCCATGATGTGTGCATTGCTGTAGATGTACTTTAGTTGGGTTAGTGATCCAGTCACCTTTTTGGGGGGACAAGCCTATGTGACCATTCTCAGGCACTTCCATGATTTCTAACCCATCAGTATCCCTTGTGTCTTCGCTGTCGCATGGTTCACCATCCTCTACCTCCACTGGGAGAGCAGACTGAAGGATCTTGCTAGCACAACATCCCACAACTATTGTTATATTGCCCCCGAGTTTCTCTCTCTACGCTTTCTTAATATATATGCTTTCCCAATATATTAAGCATCTCCAATTTAACTTATTGGCCCAGAAATAGAACATAAACCCACATGGCATGACAACAGGGGTATCATAGCATGTCAGAAGCCTTTGAACTTTTTGTTCAAGAAAATTATCATTTAGCTCATGATTTTTGAATAAAGTTCCTAGTAAAATGCTGCTCATGCCAGGAGACAGATACTGAGCATGAGGGAGGAAAATCTGTAAGGTCAGTGAATAAAAAATATGTAACTATCAGTAGTTACATGGAGGGTATAATAGATTTAGTAGACTATATTGAGTGGCACCAGCTGGCAATCTGCCAGAAATGCCCAGAACATTCAGACTGGTGCACTTCTCCCCTATATTTCTAGTCCCTAGGTAGCCAAAACCCGTGAGACTGAAAATGCTCTGCTGGGAGATTGGTCCTTAAACTGCCTGTTGGGGAAATGGCACATTTTCCTCCAAGACATATTGCAGTTCTGTGTATCCTTCAAAAGCTGCATAATCCCAGGGGCATCACTAATGCAGTCAGAGCTTTTTGTGCACAGAAATCTTTCCATTTGTTTCTGGGCATAACAGACCATGCTGCCAGAATTTCTGCAGATGTCCCAGGAAAAGTCTCTCTCTTCTAAGGGTGAGATTCTATCCCTCAGCCTTGGTAGTCAGTTGCTCTTTCTTCAGTTGCTCTGTGGAAATTGATTCTGCATGTAAAAACCCTATAATCAAAAGAGCACTAGATTGAGTATTTTGGCTTGACCAGATCCTGGAATCAAAAACTGTTTTGGTCATGCCATCTCATCTAAAAAAGTTGTCACAGTAAATCTGAAAGTCAAGTAGTAGAACAAAGCTGACAAGGTTCTTGGCAACAAATTGATTTCGTGACCCTTGGGGAGAAGCAGATTGAGACATGTCAGCAGGATACAAGGGACCTCATGAGAAAAGCCATTGGAGTCTGTAGGAGGTGTCTGCCACTCTGATTTATCTCACAGCTCATCATCCTGTGTGACCGCCATGGATAATGATAATGAAAGCAAACTCATTTATGGAATGATCTTGATCACAGCTTGGACAGAATGTAAAACTTCATGTGAGTGACAATATTTTGAAGTACAAGGAAAAGTCACTTATATTTACTTCACTGAAAGCTTGGAATATCCCACCAGGCAAACGGGGGAAATAAGAGAAAAAAAAAATGCATATATTTAAAGCTGATGGCTACAACTTAGCCATGTAAGTCCTTTAGCTCTGGTTTTGCTTGAATAAAAGAAAAATTCTTTAATCTGATATATAATTAAAAGGATGTCATTCTTCACCAAGAAATAAATTCCTTTCAAGCTTCATCAGAGATACTGCCTCAAAGCTAGTCTGGGACAAAACAGGCAGCTTATTTGGAGACACTGAGGAAATAAAATGGCTGTCTCTTACCCATGACATTTAGTGGTATTTCAAAGCAGGATCACCACTATTGTTTGATTGCCTCCATGCAGCTTCATCACAGGTTTAATCCTGAGATGCTCGGCTCTCAGCAAACCTTATAACGCTTTCTCTCTGCCTTGCCAGGCACAGAATGTCATGTTTATATTCCTTGCTAGACAGATTATTTTTTCCTCCTATTTTTTCCCAGCTCACTACCAAAATGTAATGAAAATATCTAGATTCATTTACACCTACTTTTGTCACCCACTGCTTTTGCCCCCACTCTGCCCACACTGTAACACATTGCTCAGAAGTAATTGCAGCCACAGGCTCTGTGAGAAAAACAATGAAGGTGAGCCAAGGGATTAACAAGGCCATTGTGCGAATGTTCTGCAAACCTAAAGCATGTATCTCTGTTAAACACTACCTCAACTTTCTCTCTATAATAGCTAATCACATTTTATCACCTCTCAGTTTGGTGCAGAAGTTTGAACAAGATTCTCAGAGGTTTTTCCCAGATCTATCATATTTAAATTTCTTTCTTCTGGAAAAATCACATTTTATTTTCTTTTGGTAGTTAACATAAAAATAAAATACTAAAAAACAAACTTCAGTTCCAAGAACACTACATTGGAAGCAAAGACATTGAAACAAGAGGTTCAGCACAGCAGCTAGGATTTTTGTATATGCCTAAGTGCTAAACCCTGTAAGGGATGAAGGAGCTTGAACGCAGACGTAGGCAGAACTAGGTCTCCCTGAACAAAACTGATATCCAAAATATCCCTAGCACAGCTCCACCTCAAATGAAGACTCCTTGTGCAATATGACCCATTCTCTAAGCATTGCAGTTCTGTCTCTGTACCAAATTCACTCAGCCTGAGCAGTGAGGTATGTAAATACTCTGTGAACCCTATCAAGAACCCAAGACTGCTTCAGAAGGGGTCTGATCTGACAGGGGCTCTCAGTGCAAGCTTAACACAAAATAATAGGATCAGCTCCCTCACATAATATTTCTACAGTGATTTTTTATTTATTTATTTATTTTTATTAACTGCTGGACAATAATTAAATGATAACAGCATTGTCAATAGGGGCAATGAAAAGCTTTCTCAGAGAGTGAGACACTGGTTCACTGACCTTCATATTCTGTGGTGTTTTGTCTCATATTTACTGTGCTGTAGCAGGTTCACCTAGGGAGAGCAACATATTCCCCACTGCCAGCAAAAGCTGTGCCTCCTTGCAGGAAATGAGAAAGATTGCTGGACTAGAGACAGTGAGCAAACAGAAGTGGAGACAGCGCATAACCCCTTAACTTCTCCAACTCAGTGCACAGCAGGAAGGCACAGAGCTTGCTTTGGGTCTGTCCTCTCATGACTGCTTCTTTGTATTTAATGAAATGCTTTCTCTTATGTGCTTACTATTGCAATTCTAATAACTTTATCTGGTCCGCCGTCTTCTTTTGAAGTTAAGTTTTCCAAAGGCTGTTAAACTAATTTATATTTGATTCACTAACATTAGGTATCTGGAAGGGAATTTCTTGCACAGAAAATAAAAATCAGGAGCCCTGTGGCAGAGGGAAACATTCTTCACAAACTTATAGCTGTCTTCTACAAACTGCTTATCAGATAGAATGTCAGTTCCAAACTAAATTTAGAATGTTTTTGTAGAAAATTCAGGTTTCTGATTAGGACTAAATTTTTGACCTATTAGGTTTACTATTTAGTAGTATTTCTGCCAGTATCTGTCAGAAATAATAATAACAATAGTAATAATAATAGTAATAATAATGAAAACAAGCAGATTCATAATGGAAATAAAGAAGATATTCAGAAAAAATCTCTAAGCCTGGGAAAGATCACATAAAAACAAGCTTTCAGTAAATTTCCCCCCCACCACCACCACTAGCTAAAGATATGTAGATTATTATGTCAGTAGAACGTCTGACAGCATCATCAAATTCAAGTAGCTATTCAGACATGATTGATGAGTTTTCTGAGAAACTCATTCTAGTTTATGAACATTCAGGCTACACACACTACCCACATGCACTTCCATATTTCAGTTAGTAATCTCCAGGCTGAAAGAAAGGGAATAAGTCAAAGAAATAAAGGAGTAACTGTTTTTTACTCAGAACTGAAAATAGAACTTGAATTGAATAGAACAACAAGAACAACAACTAAACCAAAACAACCAACCAACCAAACGAAAACAAACATACAGCTTCAGATTAGAGCATGGAAACATGGAAACTGTATAATTGGGTTGTGCAGGAATAAATTATCACGAGTTAAAAAGTGACCTGCATTTTAAAACTTTGGAATCTTGGGAATGATAAAAAAGCCTCAGAGAGCTCATACTATTAATGAAAACAGGTGTTTTTAAACACACAGTAAAAAGAGCAGATACTGTGCTATATTTCCACCTGTCAATAAAAGACTGTCAGCTTTTCAGAGTTATAAGTACCTCTTGATTCTTTACTAACACTACTCTACTGAAATATAAGATCATCCTATTGGTTTGTACTGGGTTTATGTGGAAAGGGTTTGGCAGCAGGGGGTCTGGGGGGGATTACTTCCATGAGAAGACACCAGGACACAGCCAGTTCCAGCCAACTCCCATGGGCTCACAACAGGATGTGTCTGAGCCAATAAGAAATGCTTGTTGTACCTCTGTGGTAACATATTAAGAAAGGGTAAATATGCTGTGCAGCAGCTGTGAGAGAGTGGAGTGACACTTTTCTGCAGACACTAAGGTCAAAGAAGGAGGTGAAGGAGATGCTCTAGGTGCTGGAACAGAGATTTCCCTGTAGCCTGTAGAGAGGCCCATGGTGAAGCAGGCTGTCCTCCTGAAGCCCATGGTGTACATCATCAGAGCAGATATCCACACTGCAGCCTGTGAAGCATCTGACTCCAGAACAGGTGGGTGTGCCGTAAGCAGAGTCCATGAAGGAGCAATCCCTTCCTGAAAGACTGCAGGCACCCTGTGGAAAGGACCCATGATGGAGTTCTTGAAGACCTATGACCAGTGAGAAACCCACATTCACGAAGAACTGCATCCCATGGGAGGGACTCCATGATGGAGCATGGGAAGAGACTGAGGAGAAAGGAGCAGTAGAAATGAAGTGTTATGAGATAACTGCAGCCCCCAAGTTGCACTGTGGGGAAGAGGTAGGGATGTCAGGAATGAAGGAGTGAAGTTGAGCCTGGGAAAAGGGGGGGTGAGGGGAATATGCTCTTTGTTTTCTCTTCTTTTCTTACCATCCTACTCTATTTTCAATTGGCAATAAATTAATTTCGCCAAGCTGAGTCTGTTTTTCCTGTGATGGTAAGTGATCTCCCTGTCCCTACAGGAGTCATCCTGAAGCTGTCCAAGCTACTAGTGCAATGAAGGCCTACACCAGGAGCAAGTGTGATGTATTCTGTTGCCCACACTCCTGTGTATGCATACTGCTGAGAGGTCCTCTGACACTTGTAGCTTAGGTCTGAGGAATGAATTCTGTCTTCATATAAGTATATATTTCTGTAAACCATCCTCATGCAAAAACATGCTGTTGGACCAAACATTCTCTAAATAGGTTTGTGCTTGGGTCCATGCAAAAGGGCAAAGTAAAATCATCGTACCTCAAATCTGAAGCCTTCCTCCAAGGTTTTTTTTCCTCTTTTTTTTTTCTTTTTTCCAGAGCATATGCTTGAATGCAGTCTATTAAGATAAGATCAGACTGAGGTGCAGGCTTGGACTTGTTCTCAAATGGAAACACTTTAGGTTACCCATTTATGTACTTTCGGGGATGAAAGAATACGCTGATGTCTTAGGTCACTTATTTTTAAGACTTCGAAGTCAACTTCATCTTCAAGAATGTTACTTCCTCCACACAGTCTTCTTAAGCTCAATTTTTGTAGTATAAACATAACAAATGGAGATTTTCCTAAATCAAGTGTGGTAATAAAACCTTTATAGTATGAAAGTATAAAGTTTACGTATTATATTCAAAGAAGCTGCAGAACTTCTCAAACTTGAAATTGCTGAGAGGTGTCTTATGGAAAATGCAATATGAGCATTCGACTTTATGGCCCTCAGTTTTCTCTCCTGATCTTCTCTAAGAAACTCCATTTCTGCCAGATCCTATTACCATTCTTGCCTCTCCATTCTCACTCTTTGTACCTGGTCAGGCTCTCCTGCTGAAACATTTTGTATGTGTCAGCTTCTTGGGGACAGGACAAGGGGCAATGGCCACAAAACAGAGCACAGGAAGTTCCACACCAACATACAAAAAGATCTTCTTCACAGTGAGGGTTACGGAGCACTGGAACAGGCTGCCCAGGGAGGTTGTGGTGTCTCCTTCTCTGGAGATATTCAAGGCCTGTCTGGACACCTACCTGGGCAACCTGCTCTAGGGTACCTGCTTAGGCAGAGGGGTTGGACCCAATGAGCTCTTGAGGTCCCTTCCAACCCCTACAATTCTGTGATTCTTCTCAGCCTTACTGTTGGGTCAACAGCACTCACAGCCCAGTTATCTAGTCTGTCAGCAAGAAGGACTTGCAAAAGAGGTCTTGCTAGGCCAAAGAGACCCCAAAACGGCACATGCTTCATGAAAAGAGTAGCTTTGGAATACCTGGCTGTCTAGCATACCCAAAGCAGATTTAAAAAATAAAAAATTAAAAAAAAAAATCACATCCCATATCCAGCCCCCTTACAGATCCTCAGATCCTTGCCAAAGCATACTTGACTAAAGGTTTTGGTCAACACAATCCAATTTAACTTTCAAGCAGCAAACAATGGAACCCTGTAATGTCTCAGGATATACGTATCTAAAACTTTTTAGAGATTAACACTCTTAAACAAAATCCAAACTATCTCCACCCCACCCCCCCCCCCCCAAAAAAAAAAAATTCTCTGAAGGGTACACGACCATTAAAAATACAAGTCTCATACATTATTTCTTATTTTACATGCATTTATTTTCTACTCTAAAGATTCTTATTCTTCATACCTAAAAGCAGAGAACTTCTTTATTTTATTTTGTTTCAAAAAACAACAACAAAACTTTTGTTACTTTGTGATTCCTGTAGCCAAAAAGCTAAAACAAAATACAATTTGCTTTAAGTCTTAAGACATGCAAGGGATTTCTTCACAAAAAGCTTAGTAATACCTGTGTTTGGTGGCTTCTTTTTTCTTTGATTTTATTTTCATCATTGTTGCCTATTAAAATAAAATATTTTTAGTGCTTCCATGAAAAGCTTTAAATAATTTTATATTTTTCTGTAGAGTTTTGGTTCTTCTTACTTGGAATCATTTATATTAATTGCATGATCAACTAATATTTTGACTACTTCACAATGAACTGTGTGATGATCATCTGATTCTTAATTTAAATAGGCATCTGTATCTTCTCTCTGAACTGTGAAAGACAATCCACCATAATCTTTTTTTAATAATATTTTACATCCAGAAATAGAAGTATGCCATTATCTTTCTAGATCAGTTCTTCTTTCCTAGATGGAACTGTTAATGCGCAGAGGTTCTTCAGACTGCTTCATTTTATCTCATTCTATCACTAGGAAAATGTTATTCACATGTTAATACTGATTTTTCTACAATGAGCTGTTCTTTTAAAATTTCATATTAATGAGTATTTAAAGTTGATCATTGATTAAAAAGAAAGATTATTTTCTCATACATTACAGAATTCTGAGGAGACTGGATTATTGCTTAAGAATAAAACTCTGTTAAGAAAAAAAAAACACTAACCTGACTATTTCTGTTATATTTCTTGAATGGAATTTGGGTACTGAGAGAAAGCAGAAGTATGTAGTTTTTATATGCAAATTGTATTTGCTATATGTTGTAACCAAAAATTTTGTGTTTTGTGCTTGAGTTACGTGGCTGGAAAATATCACTAACGTTAATGAGAACTTGAATAAGCACTGCAAATCATGCTTGTTATAATGCACAGACATTTCCTAGTGGTGCAAGACAAGAGATAATTGTTATTTTCAGTTATTACCATCCTGTAAAAACAGATTTTTTGGGAAGACTTCTTAGCTAACATTAGGTATAAACTCATTTCTTCATAGGGATGGATGAAGTTTACACTAAATGAATAGAAGCAGTTGTAAACCACGTGTAGTCTGTAGCACAGATCCTGCTGATTGATTCCAGTGTGAGGATGTCTCAGAAAATGTGAGCTTTCCTGTGCTCGTCAAAATAACAGCAAGGACCTCTGATTTTGTTTTTATATTTCAAGACCAACCCCAAGCCTTTGAAGTGTTTTTTGTTTTGTTTGTTTTGAAATAAATGACTCAGAACCTCTTTAAGAAATTTACCCATAGAGCAGGAAAAAAAAAAAAGAAAAGATTCCAGTAACCATCTTATTTAAGGCTAGTGTCTCCAGAGACCTCAAGAGAATAATAGTCACTTGAATATGAAATCAGCTTCTCTGTAGCTCAGTAAGTATTTACTTACAGAAAATAAAATGGCTCCAATAAGAGAAAGAAATCCTCTTTGATACCGTGCAATGTGGAAAGTTATACTTCAGCACCCTGGAGTGAGTTAGGCACAGTGAGGCTCTTGAATTCTAGCTGTATATATCCCCAGCACACGTCAAAAACACTTGGTACTTGAGTAGCTGCATGGATGGTTTCATAATCTTGACTTTTCATCTTGGTCTGAGTATAGGACAACCCTGCCTTGGTATTCAAATAGATGTAGCAATCTCCTACCTGCTGTCATAAATGTCAATAAGCCATATCCAGTCCATCATGTGCAGCTGAATAGTTTCTTGTTTTTACTGCATTTGTGGTTAAAGAGCTCAGATATGTAAACATCACATTTTAAGTAAACATACTTTCTATGTAAGCTTAAAGAAATTCAGACATACTGCTTAAGACCTCCATACTCAGCAGAAAAGGATCTGAAAAATCCAGGGAACAGCTAGTAAAGGAAAGCCCACCAAAAATTTCTGTGAGCAAAATTAGGCAAGAACACATGTAAAAACAGAATAAGACAGCGATGCAGCAATACCCTTAGAAAACAATTACCCCAAAAACACCTATATTACAGGAAGAGATGAAGCATGGTTTGTTATAACTAAAGGGTAAAATATCTACCATAACACTTAAAGTGTTAAAATAAAACCACCCCTAGAATCAAACAAGCCCAAAGAATGTACCATACAGAGATAATTTCTCATTACAGCTTGTTAAAAATGGAAAAGAACCAGAAGGGGAGTGGGGGATACAACTAAAAGCCTTTTATAGAAGTACAACTAAAAGGCAGGCAGATTATCAGTAAGACCTCAGCCACCTGTTACTAATTATTTTAGCTTCAGGTTCTTAGGCAAACACAGATGCAGCAAAACTAATCACTAGAGAAAAAGAAATGCTCAAGCAAAGTGTAGAAAAAAAATCCTTATCCATTACATTTCCTTTATAACACCCATTCTGAGAGATAATTGTTTTGAATGGAACAATTAATGGAATCTTTTCATACCAAGGGAAATTACTCCATAATGAAGTTTAATGTTTTAGAATTGAGGTGGAATTCATTAAAAAAAAATAAATAAAAGCTTTATCCCAGGTGAAAGGTAGTGCACTGGATGGTTAAAGGTGTTGCATTTTGAAGGGCATTCACACCACAAGTTTTCAGCACATAGACAAAGCAAATGGACCAGTTAAGTGAGGTAACTTAACTGTAAAAGGTAAAGCTGCACAAGGTAAAGCTGCACAACAAATGAAAACTGAGGGGAAAAAAAAAAAAAAGGCATAAGCATCGAATATTAAAGCAATTGCTTAATAAATTCCAATATACTTTGAAACTCTAATTACGTGATATGTTAGGTTTACCTACCAGCTTACTGGCTGAAAAGAGAGCTTTGGTCTTTTCCATCACTTATTTGAGTTGTGTCACATTTCAGTAACATTTATGTTTGCACCAAAATTTTAGTCAAGCTAAGCATGGACCCACTGACATGATTTCTCACTAGGGAAACAGGAATATTAATAATGTGTTGAATGGTAGTCATGTGCCGTCCCCTTTTCCTGTACAACATGAAGTACCACCTCCCTCCAGCACAGAGAGGGAAGTTTTGCTACATATTCTTTGCTACACCAGAGCAATCCCCCTTAGCTGCTTAGCACTATGGAAATCACAATACATGTATCAGGTCTTTGTGAAGGGTAGAGTATGAATGAAAGAAATAGTACGAAAATGATGAGTGAAAATGCAAGGTTAACTAAACCAAACCAAACCCCCTAAAAATAATATTTCAGTGCAAATAAGAATAGTAAAATCTCAAGAAGATATACAGTTAATGAAAGATATGAAATGCTAAAGGTCTGAAAACATTGTGGATGAAATCCACTTTTGTGCAAAACAGCAGTGAAAGGCCTGTGCAGTGACTAACTTGGCAAGCAGAACACAAATAGGGTTTATCTGGTGCTGCAGAGGGGTGAATTTCTTCCAGAATGATTTGGGCCTTGGGAATATGGCCAAGACCAGCAGTGCATATCTTGATAGAGTACTTATATTATTTCACTGCTAGTGTTCAGCCTCAGCTACCTAGGACATGAAGAATATACAGTCTATTCATTATAGCTTTGAAAAATATGTAATTTTAGCAGCATGGAAAAGTCCCCCAGGTAATTCCAACAAGAGCAGATCAAAAAGCAGTCATGGACAGTGAACATCAAAGTTTGATTGCTATTGATACGTACATAAAAACGAACGTCTATTTTACTTATCTTAAAGGAATAACCAATAATTAACATAAAATAATATTTAAATCCAGATAAAGGTAATTCTTTGCACTTGTATGAGTCCTAACCACCCTCACAAATCAGTTGGGAAATGTACAGAAACCTTTAATGTAGACGGGACACTGAAATGCAGCTGCTGTTAGGACACACTCTGATCATAGCACTGATGTTCCAGTAGCTCTGGGCAAGGGCTGAGGGGAAAGAGAAGTGAAATCAGCTGAATAGAAATCTCAGGGGAAATTATCATAGTTAAACAATAGCCAAGATCTCTAATTAAAATGTATCCACAGACACTAGAGCTCATACTTACACTTCATTAAAGAGGGACCTGGGATATACAGTAAGCACAAGTCTTCGGTTTCTTAGTTGTGCATTTTGTATGGGTATAAGAATCTGCAAAGGGGAAATTACATGTAGGTAATCAGGTTGTGGAGGATGTACGCAATCCTTTAAATATTTCTCAGGAGTTTAATGGTAAAACTGATGAAATGTGAATAGAGCTTTAGTGGGGAGCCCTGCAACTAACTAGTGTGATAACCCTAATTTTATGTCATGAAGAGTTAATTTTTCATTAGAGTTTTAACATTTTTTATTATCAGAGGAAACTGAAGGCAAGTTCAAATGTTATCAAACACTTGAGAGTAGAAGAAACCTAAGTAGAAATGTGACAAATATTTCTTGAAAGGAGAATTATCTGTCAGAACTGCCTTATTTCATTAGGGCCATATAGTAAAATAAAAGCTCATCCACATTTTGCTTAGACAGATTGTTATTATGAATTCTCTCAATTCTTGCTCTTGGAACATTCAACCAAAGGAGAAGAAAGTCTAGTGGTAGGAAAAATCACCCTTATAAATAGCGAAAATTATAAAACAAAAACATATAGTCAGTGCATTAAGCCCAAAATGGCACAACATTATTATTAGCTTAATTTCAGCTGATATCAAGATACAGAATCTTCCATAGGTCAAATAAATACTTTTTCATGCTGCATGACAGGAGCAGAAGGGAATTATATTTTTTCTCCACAGACTGAAAGACTTTCTATTGAATTTTCCACAATGGTGAAAAATTAGGAAGGGAGGTGATTCATATAGTAGCTCAACTCAGATAAAGTTTGTGTTACTTATAGATAGAACAGAAAATATTGGAACTTCTTTGAAAGAAGAAATATTGAAAGTTGACATTGCACATCCATGAAGCAAGTATACTCAGATTGAAAAATGTTTATAGTAACATTATGTGTTTAAGTGGTTAAATTGGCTAATTATTTTTTTTTCTGCTGATTTTCTAAATTTGTCTTTTTCTAAGTATCAGTTGTTTATTTGGTTCATGTTTTCAGAGAATAATGATCTTAACAGAAATCCAAAGTAACTAAAGGAATAAGTTCAGTGTCAACCTACAGCAGGCAGCAGGCAGGTTATGTTCCAATTTGTGTTGGACCCGGAATTGCAATTATCATTTGCATTGCAATTGCTCCTAGAGATCATTTCTGTTTGCAACAATACTAAATCCTCTACAAAATAATTCTGAATAAATAATCTTGAAATCTAAAAAGACTGTGAGATAGGAAATCAGAAGTTTTATAGCCTTTATTTAGAACACAGGTGACTAAAATTGAGCAACTGCACGTAGAAAAGCTGTCAGAACTAGACTCACATCTTCCTTTGTTTTTTTTTCATCCTATGTGAATATACTTCATCATAAATGTTACACAGATCATTACATGATTAATGTTTTAATGCAGTTTATATGTAGAATCTCAGGCTGTGCAGATTACTTACTATTTCAGGTTGTATTTTCACCTGAGTGTAGGAAAAAAACAAAATAAAACAAAAAAACAATACGAAAAATACAAATACCCATGAACAATGCATACTTATTGTAACAAAAACATATTGAACAGAATTTGTGTAATTTTGTCCCCTTTATTTATCTTTTATTATTATTTTGCTTTGCTTTTTATTATTATTTTGCTTTGCTTTGTTTACTTTTTTTTTTGTTTTCCCCTGGAAAACAGATAAATATGTTTGCTGGGGCACAGTTTTAAAACCTACATAAATACCTTTAAGTAGAAAAAAATATATATAATTTAGATATTAGAAGCAGAGTGTGAGAGCTAAATATTAGTAACATCAAACAAAGGGAAATTAAGCAACTGCAACAGGTACAGATCTAAGGCAGTGAACTACATCAGGCTGCAGAACCTGAGATCAAATACTCCCGATTTTCCTTTTACCCTTTGGGGTCGTTTCTCTGATAAATAATTCACAGACTGCAGTGCAAAGTAGTTTGCATACTGACAAGATTAAAAAGAATGCTTTGTCTGGGTTAAATTTACAATCTGAAACCTTCCTTTAAAATGTCAAGCAGGTAATTAATTTAAGATGGTTTGCCAAGCAGAATCTCTGACCCTGTCAGAATAATTTCATTTCTTGAGGGTGAAGGGGGTTTTACATTTATCTTTGTGGAGTATCTCATTTGTTTTCTTCTTCCCTTCGACTTTCTTCTCGCAATTTACTACCTGTTCCA
The DNA here is from genome assembly GCF_040182565.1 of Anser cygnoides. NCBI lineage: Eukaryota > Metazoa > Chordata > Aves > Anseriformes > Anatidae > Anser > Anser cygnoides. Next base: position 34,678,378 of record NC_089873.1, read on the forward strand.
TAACATCACATTGAAGTAAAAATTAGCACCACAATCTTTTCCTCATTAATTTGTGACGATAAAGCAAACATTGGCTGCAAATTGCCAATGAATAGGGAATAGAGTACATGTCAGACCTCTTGACTCAAACAGAAGATGAGCATTTTCCACAGAGAGAGGTCTCCCCTGCCTGAGCATTCAGACAAGCATTTTGAGTAACAGTGGGAAATGCATAAATTCAACAGCATGAAGATTCGCTTTTGGCATAGCAAAACATCCTGTCCCACATATGCACAGTAGTGTGCTTTCTTATGAATGAATGCCTAAATGCATGACAATCAGCAGGGTTTTTACATCTGCTCTTCAAGCCAGGTTTACTGGTGTAAAATTTTATTAGAAATTGTGTCACCTCAGCTAATCCCTGCAGGCACTATGGAAGAGATGATACAATGCAGTAACAGTACTTGGAGGCTTAATTCTAGGTTTGCATGGTTAGATGGAAGAAAGGGGGAATGGAAAATGGAAAGATTCAAAAAAAAAAAAAAAAAAAGGAATATAAAGAACTTTCCTGTATACACAGTAAACTTTCTCTTAGAAACAACTTGTGACATTGTGTACTATTTGCTTAAAACAAATGCTGTTCCACGAAACTCTAATTAAGGCACAGTAAGGTGACGGTGATTTTCTTCAAGAGGAAGAAGTCACACCAAGATTGTCTTCCTCTCAAATCCAAGGAAAAAGTAAATCAAATATTTATAAATTGCAAATGCAAATCCCAAGTTGTATGGCTAAATTTTTATGCAAATTCACATTACATATATGCTAAAGTACTAGAAATAATTTGCACTGCTTCGCTCTCCTCCATGTTGACCAAGCTTTTGAACCTTACTATAATTTATTGTTCAGGTGGCTACTCAATAAATGTTTATTTTTCTGGTCAAGATATTTCTTGCATCCAACTAACTCAAGAATCAGCCTATTGATACATAACTTTCTTTGAGGAAACAGCTCAGAAAAGTGAAAATAAAAGAGGAATCTTCTGTGTACTGTACAGAAACTTGAAGTGGACAGCAAGAGTATGAAACTCTCCATGTTGCGAGGTCATAATTTTGAGTGGCACCTGAGAAGATTCCAGAGAGACCCCTCAAATTCTGCTGTTCTCTTGGTGTTTCAACTGATTCCTCTCACACCTCCTAACAAACTTATTTTGGCTCAGTGGGGATACTCAGCCTTTTAATCAATAGAGACCGTGTCAAGTAAATGAAGGCAAAATCCTGTTTGATTTTTCAAACATCACAAATCCTCAGTTCCCAAATTGCATAGCAACATAAGATTTTTTATTATTATTATTTATTTATTTATTTATTTTGAGAATCCATGTTGGGAGTGTTTTAAGATGTTACACCTTTCACTGATCAACATCTCTGTTGATCTGTCTCCAGGAAAGCTCTGCTTAGTCATTAGCTTTTAGGAACTCAACTAAATTTTCATTAGGCCAGTTTTCATTCCTGTAGTTGAAAATGCAGTCATTTCCTTCCTGACCAGACATTATCCATATGGGAAAAGAAAGGATGGAGCTGGATGCAAGGCCAGAACATGATATGCTGATGAGAGGTTTTGTTTGTTTTCAAATAAGTGAAGACAAAAGTATCTGGAGCACTTTTCTGCAGCCTGACTCATCGAGTTTCCCCCATGACTATAAGCTGTACCTTCAAAATGCGTTCTAAAGACAGGAAAAGGATAAATGTCATAGAGCTAACTCCCCAGCCAGGAGAATACTTACTGCTCCTTTGAAACTAGCAGAGCTCTGCTTAGCATTTTGATCTTTCTTGTTCCCTACTCAATACAACATGATCTCTTCATTTCCAGTGCTCTTATGCAAACATTCAGGCTGGCAAAAACAGGTCTCTGAACCATCTCTTCTTCATTATACCAGATTTATGAATGAAATAAAGCCATGCTTATTTCACAAAATTTTCAAAGTAAATATAGAAGTCTTTCCATAGAATAAGATGTGATTTCTCTTGATACTCTGTACTAAGAAAAGTACTTGGGTAGCCCCAGATCATACACATATCTGAACTACCTGTGATGACTTCACGATAATTAGTCTTTGTTCAGGCCTTGATTCAGTGGAAAAAAAAAAAAAAAAATCTAATTTCAACCATGAAAGAGTTCCAGTGTTAGCAGAAACCCTTGTGTATTCAAATCACTTTTTTATTTTTTTTTAGATAAAGATATTCAAAATGAACCTCATACACCACTACAGAAAGTTATCATTTTCCATTCCATTAATGAGAATTTCAAAACTCGATAAAGAGATATTCACATTATTCAGTGGCAGTTATGAAGGCGCTTTCCTGTTTTACAGAATATCGGATTGCATCCTTATTCCACTACAATAGCTATACTTCAGGCTACACATACATTGCTTTGAAGGTTACCAAAGCTGTTTATAACTCTATTTCAATGACACTGAGTCATCTTTCTTTAAGATGTTACAATTGGAAATTACAATTTGTAAACTTAGATCTATGGCAGGAACAGCTTGAACAAGTATGGTTTATAGTGGGTACTTACAGAAATCATAAACAAGTGATAGATCAAGAAAAAAATCTTATTTTTGTTGTGTGACTGGCCATGTTGACAGTTTAAAATCATTCATGAGCAACTGATGGTAATTCATCAAGAAAACAAATGTAGTTAATTAAACAATTACATATATTGGTTTATTAGTATGTTTTGTGACTAGCACGATCATACGTAGCTTACCTTGTAATTATTGTTTACAGAACATTTAGCACTCATGTAAAAGCAGATGAATTACTTGTTATCTCAAAACATTTAGGACAAAATAAAACAGTTTTCCTCATGAGTAAAAAGGTAGATTCCCTATGAATTTTAATATGTTTTCAGTTTTTCTGGCAGCAAATTATGAACAGAACTTCTATGATGTTAATAAAAGAAAGCTCCTGGGAGATAGGAAACTGAAAAATTATATTCAAGCTATGAAAGACAGTAAATGTATTAATGTTATTACAAATATATTCTCAAATCATTCCACCTCTTTTCTTTAGTAAGACACTTCTAGTTCTTTCAAACTTTTAGACTACTCTTGGAAACTATTTTCCAGCAATTTTGTTATGATCCGTAGTTTTCTTATACAATTTTATTTGCAGTGCATGCTTTCAATAATGATATCCAGTAATGGCTCTTTTCCATAATAACAATGACTTATATTTCTACAAATCTACAACAGTGACTTAACTACAAACATGAGATCGAGTTGAACATACTTTTTTCAGTTATCATCTAAACTAATGCTGTGCTTAAAAACTGTGTTGTTGAGAGGAAAATTAGTTACATCAGCAAGCTGCTGCATTCTTCTTTCATCCCACTGATATGTTCAGAGGTGTGGGCAAGAGAAGGGAAAAGAAGGGAAAAAGCAAACCCATGGTTTATATTTCAAGCTGGCACCACAGAACTTCTTTCCCTTCCTCAATTATCTGAAAACTGATGATGAAGCTTTGTAAAGTTAGTCACCTGCTGAAGGTTTGGAACTTCAAATTAAATAGCAAAATTACCAAATGTTTTGATATTAATTCAGGTGAAGAGGAGTCTACCAAGACAGGTAACAGAATATCTATAATATTGTAGGTTAACAGATTAGACAAATCACAATATAATATTCTATAGGAGCTACTACACACTGATATTTAAAGACTTGTTGGATGGCTAAATTGTTCCTTTTCATCCTCTTCTTCTTTGGAGCTTATAGCAACTTGCTTTGCTTATGGATTTTCTATTAGTGAAAATGTGAACAAATGTTATTTCACACACTGAGTTTATTAAATCTAGCAAAAAAAAAAATCTAAATTCTACAGAATCTATGTATTTCCTCAGAGTTTATATCTGATCTATTTTTACAAAATTATAAGTTTTACCTTCCTTCACAGGCAAAAAGATGCTGTCACTAATATTAGTTTTCACCACAATACAAATTCAAAAGGACATATAGAGAATACCAGAGAAGCTTTTAGCAAACGTCTTCAACAAGAATGCAATTAGAGAATTAAGGACAGCCACTTTATTTTAACATGTCAGATGTTATTTTGGAATCTTAAATGAGATCTTTCTGGGAAAAAAGTTACTAATAAATATAAAATTAAACAATTTAGGCAAGCCAATTTTGATATTTGATTTTCAAAATATATTTGCACATTCTTGCTGAAACACTGTAATTCATTCATATATAAAAAAGGACACAAATATTCTCCTCTGCCCAGGTACCATGCCAAATCTGGGAAGAGATGTTCTGTTCCAAAAGAAAGTTAAAGGTTGCATCATGATTGATATATTTACACATTTTTCTCTCTATGTTCCTCTTTACTATTTGTGTTGCATTTTCAATAGACTTTCACTTATCAATTATTTCTGTAATATATGAGATATCTAAATAAAGTGTAATAGCCAACTTCCTCATTAAATTAGAGTTTTTTTGAACAAAATATGACTCACAGCTAGAGATTTACCTTGGCCAAAGAAAGCACAGGAAAGAACTGATGTTTCAGAAGATAAATGCAGAGGCTTTCAAAAGTAAAAATAAAACTTAAAAATAAAACTCTTTTTCCAACTTCCTTAAATTCTTCCAGATAGTTTTCATTTTAGTAAAGCATGAGCAAATGGAAAACCAGAAAGTCTGACAGACACACAAAGAAAAATCAAATTTAATTTTATTAAAATCATCATGAGTCTTTAACATTATGATCCCCATCCTGCTTTTGGGAGCACTCTGGCTTTGGACTCCTGCATAAACAGCCCGGTACACACCTTTTATCATTCCTTTTTCAGAAAAAAAAAATAAAAAAATAAAAATAAAAAAAAAGAAGCCTGTAAAAGAAGATTTTATTAAGGTGGACACCTATACAGGGGAATATTTTATTTATTCTGTACTCGGGGTGATACTGGTGACTTCAGTCAGGCTGACAAGCAAGTCCCTCTAGCCAGGAATGCCTTGTATCTTCTGTTTTCTTGTGGCTGCTTTTTTTTTTTTTTTTTTTTTTAATTACCAAAATACAGCTGTCCCATAGTTCTAGTCCCATGCTTATGTGGTAGGACAGTTAACAGCTTGCTTAGCTTTCCTGTCACTTTGCTAGTTACTCTGGAGTAATGAAAAGACCAGATACTTCTTTTGTTAATCTGTTATTCAGCTAAACCTATATGGTTATCACCAGCTTCAGCGTTGCATTCCTCCTAAGCTGAGTAAAGGAAAGTTTACCTCAGACCACTGCAAACCTTATCTCAAAGGCTGTGGATCCTGTTTCAGGGAATTCCTCTTTCTCTATACTTACTGTGCTCATATAACATCAGTGCACATATAACATCTTTCTCAAGTCTTAGAAAGGCTCCCACTGAGGTTAATGGAAGGTGTCTCAAACCTAAAGAACAATGTCACAACTGTTAATCAGTTGAAATTTCACATTTATGAAAGTAATACAAATTTTTATTTTATTTTATTTGGTTAAGATTACAGACCATAAGTTTAACCATTCTGTTTCTGGTCCTTTTGTTGAGGCAAGGTAAAGGTATACTAGTTTCCATTGCAGTTTCTTAAGTGGTGCAGCTGCTCTGCTACTATGAACTAGGCTGAAATAATTAAATCCTGTCACTGAGACCAATGAACAAGCATAAATTAGCAACAGTGACCTTCTACTGCAGCTAAAGTGGTTTGCAAAGCATGAAGTAAAAATCCACTGAACAAATAAAAGTGATAAATTTTTATTTAGCCTTCTTACCGTTCAACCACATAGTAAAAAAACGATGTAATTCTCTTTCTTCATTGTTAAAATTTGAAGGAAACCTACAATCCTTGAAAAGCCTCTTCTGCATCTTAATAACAATAATCTCAGATTTAAAGTAAAAAGGATAGAGACACTAACTCTGAATCAGCTTTTGGATCTGTGAAGAACAAACCTATCTCATTTACTGCAGTGCTTTGCAAAACCTTTGTAATTCACAGAACAGGCCTTCAGGAGGCATTTCTCTGGTTTGTCACAAAATTCCATCAGCTCCTGCAGTGAAGGAAACCTCTAGTATTGTGAATATGATTAGGTGCAGAGGAATCTAAGGAAACCATCAGCAGACACTCATCTTTCTTCACGCCCTTGCAATGCTGCAGCTAGAGAGAAGGTAAATTCTGACAGCTGATTTCACAGAGTTTTACCCAAAACAGGATATATCTTCCCTACCAGGGATATCAAATCCTTGACCTTTGCTTCTCTTCTCTCCTTTATTTTTGATTTAAAAGATTAGAAACCCTATAAAAATGCAATCTTCTCAAATGCCTTGACAAATACATTGGAAAAATCATATAGAGGGAATAAAAGCATTCTGCTTAGCACATAAATAGGCAATCCACTGTGAAGCAGATTATTTGGAAATCTCCAGCCTCTCACAGTTTGATCTCTTTAAGGGGAGAGAGTTTCTTATATATGACAAAGTTTCAGCTTCCACATTAACACATTTTCCCCTAATGTTTATTATTACTGTATCATTACTATAGTTATTGTTATTTTCCTTCCTATGCCAGATAAGCTCTTCAAACATTCCATCCATAAGAACTTTAATATTTAGACACCAGATGGTGATAACTGACTGTACCCAAGATTGCTGGCTAAAGATAGCAGCTTTTTAGATATGTCAATAGTATTTGCACTCGTCTTCAGAATCATAGAATAAAGGTGTGTCTATAAATCACTGGAGTTTGCCTTGGAAAGGGAAGTAGACAATATTCTGTTTACAAGACTTAAACTGCACAATATTCAGGGTGCACTCTGCATTTGATTCCTAAGAAAGAGCTGCGTGTGTCTGCATATTTCCATGGATTAGTGTCACAACTAGGCAACTGTAGTTTAAGAAGCTCAAAGTTTAGATTTGGAGTGCCATGGCTTAAACTCCAAGCATCTGTCCCTGTATTACATAGTAAGAATTTTTCACCATATTTGATACTGTCTGTCAATTATATTTACATAGGTGGAGACATACTGCAACCAGTGATACGAGTGTATGTTACTTGAAAAATGAGGGTTGTAGAACTTCACCCTAAATTCACCGTGTTTGTATTAACTACATAACCATAGGAGAACAAAAGACCCTGTATATATATCTATATCAATATATAAACTTGTTTTCCCTCAAAGTTCTGCAATAATAGTGCAGCACTGCGAAAGTAATCTAGCACATCAGGACCTTTTGCGATGTCTAGCAGAACACTATGGGGTGAGAATGCGGAGGCAAGGCTGATGCCCTAAGCATTTTATAGCCCTTCTGGCACCCTCTCTGTTCTTATATCCCACTGACTGCTCCATGTGCTGGTCTGAAGTAGCAGCTAATGAATGACTTAGCAAAGCTTCTATGAAGAAAGAACTGCTTTCCTAGAAAGAAAGGAAGATAGATCTAGAATGAAAATCAGTGCTGACACTGGTATCTTGGATTTAGCTTTTTAGAGAGAAACTTATAAAAGAGAACTTACAGATATCACTGACATAATTGAACACCTTCTACTATTTCAGTCTCAGAAGATATTCTTAACTAAACCTAGAACTGTAAAATAAAATATTATGAGATAAAAATTAGTTTTTAACAAAAAGTTTCACATCAAAACCTAATACTTGTATCCTTAAGTAAATAAGTGGGAAGAGTCTTCCTTCATGATGTCAAATTATTAACATCATCTTTTCTTGTCATCTTCAAGGTGCAACATAAGAAGTTCTTTAGATTTTTAAATGTTTAATTCCAATTCATTTTTGCTAATTTTCTAATAAGCCTCTCACCCCCCTCTGTTACAGAAAATAAATGCTTACCTGAAGTAAGTCTGACAACTGAAAATGTATGAAAAACAACTGGCTTTTCAACTGGAAATGGTCTTGGCCATTTCCAGTTGAAAATAGCCAATATCCCTCCGATTTTTTCAGTTTTTCCTAACAAGTCTCCTGACAAATACACAAAATTTCAGGAGAAATCTGGACTTAAGAAGAGACAACAGAAACAAACAAACAAAAAAACTTAACACTAACAACAACAGCAACAAAAAAATAAAAAATTAACTGATTAGTAGTCTGATTTATCTATTTGTCAGCATCATCAGGTGTGGAGGAAGCTGGCTGGTCATTGCAAGGCCACTCCTGATTATCAAAATGTCATGGCAATCAGTGGAGGATGCTGAGGACTGGAGGAAAGGAAATATTACTCCTACCTTCAAAAAGGGCAGGAAGGAGTATGCAGGGAACTACAGTCTGCTCAGCCCTCATTTCAGGACCTAGGGAGCTAATGGAGCAAATAATTCTGCAACCAATTTCCAAACAAGGAAGGACAAGAAGGTAACTACAAGTAGTTCAGCATAGATTTATGAAAGAGAAATGTCTGACAAACCTGATAGCTTCCTACAGTGACTGGCTTGGTAGATGAGGGGAGAGCAGTGAGTGTTTGTCTCTAACAAAAATTTCAACACAGTCTCCCATAACATCCTTATAGATGAACTGGGGGAGTACAGACTAGATAAACAGATGGTGAAGTGGATTGAAATCTGGCTAAACAACCAGACTCAGAAAGTTCTGATCTGTCATACAATGTCCAGTTGGAGGACAGTCACTAGTAATGTGCTCCTGGGGTTGATATCAGGACTAAGACTTTAAAAGCTGCATTAACAGCTTGGGCAATAAGAGCGCCCAAGATGTTTATAGATGACACAGAACTATGAGGAGTATCTGATACACAAGATGGTTATGTTGCTATTTAGAGTGACCTGGACAAGGTGGAGAAATGGGTTAACATGAATCTCATGAAATTCAGCAAAGGGAAATGCTGTCTCCTGCACGTGGGAAGGAACAACCCCAGCACCAATACAGGCTGAGGGTTGATCAGCTCCAAAACAGTTTGTTAGAAAAAGTCCTGGTAGACAAGTAGTTGAACATAAGTCAGCAATATGTCCTCAAGGCATAGAAGGCCAACAGCCTTCCTAACAATGCATTAGGAAGACTTTTGCCAGCAGATTGAAGGAAGACATCCTTCAACTCTACTCAGCACTGCTGAGATGTGCGTGGAGTGCTAAGTCCAGTTCTGGGCTCCCCAGTACACGAGAGACATAGACATAATGTCCAGTGGAGGATCATGAATATAAGTGGCCTGAAGCATCAGTCATACAAGAAGAGTATGAGAGCTGGTACTATTAAGTTTGGAGAAGAGAAGGCTCTGGAAGAATCTTATCAATATGTCTAAATACCTGATGGGGTGGACAGAAGTAAAGAAGGTGGAGCCATAAAGGTGCCAACAAGATGCAACAGGCATAAGATGACACACGGCAAATCCCATTTAAAATAAGAAAAAGATTAAAAAAAAAAAAAAAAAAAAAAGGTTTGGTTGGATGGTTGGTTGTTTGTTGTTGTTTTTTAAGGCTGGTCATTATGCTGGAAGAATTTGCACAGAGAGTCTTTGGGCTTTCCATTCTTTGAGATATTTGAAACAATCCTGGCGGTGTCCCTGAGCAACCTGCTCTGAATGTCTGAATGACCATGCTTTAAGCAGTGGGTTGGACTAGATGATTTACGGAGATGTCTTCCAGCCTTGTTCTTTGACATTAAAAGGAAGGGATGATGTGCTGGGAAATTCTTAGATCTCAACAAAAAATCTCCTTCATATTTTGCTCACAAAAAACATTCATTCTTTACTAAGCTCAGGGGTGGTGGACTGGAGTCAGGAAATTCAGCAGAGTCCAGGCTCATGTGGGAATGATGTTGATGTGGGAAGAGAGCTAGCTGCTCTCAGCACCTCTGACATTGAGCAAGACTTCCAACCTCTTTGACTCTGCTTCTAATTTTAAACACTTGTGAGTAAGGATGTTTTCATTAAACATTCTGCGCTTGAATTTGCTACTTTAGCACAAACAATGCATAACAAGCTTCATTCCTCAGGGACATACAGAAGTCAGCAAGCCAAGTATTTGTACCATTCTTTAGACACATCGTGGAGAGATGTGCAGCTCCTAAGGACACGCTCTGGTTATAAGTGACATTACCCTTTGGTTAGGGTAATGACTTGAGGTTTTATCCACATACCCAAGCTGGTTTCCCAAAAGCTATTTGGAGATTGATAAGAGTGTAGCTGTGAAAACACAGGGGTCAGAACAAGCCATAAATAGTTTTGGGATCCTCAGCACATATTTGAACTGTTAGCTTGTGCTGAACTCCCAAGATGATGGAGGAGGTATTGGCCTTGGCAACACCAGCAGCATCTTTTGGAAGGAGAGGCTACCTGTTTTGCAGGTAAAAGGAAGGTGTGAAGAGTGTGGTGCCACCAGTGCAAAGAAGCTATGTTGGTTTGCAATGTACACCAGACCCCCGATGACTGCCTGAAGCCTGATAGCTGCACTGATAGCTGCACTGTACTAATAGTATTAAAGCATCATGCTTGCTATTGATGGAAGTTTTGAAGTGAATGCATAAATGCTAAAACAGCCTCAAATGATCACAGAAAATTAAAATGTCCATTATTATTCAGGTAAAATTTCAATGAACATGAATTTCATATAATTATATCTTTATAGCAAAAAGAAGCTCTATTAATCCTCCGAGAATTTTTGTGTGACCCCCAGATGTAGTTATTATGTCTGGTACCTGAATTTTCTCAGAGATCTCCTGCCTTCGTAATTTAAAATCACTACCTTCAGCTGTTCCGAGTACATAGGCTGTAATGAGAGCATGCCAGTGGTTTGAGAGAGACCTATTACTCAGAGAAAAAGACATTAAACTAACATACTGTTTGTGGTTTTCAAAACCTCAAAGGGAGCTGCTGCTGTAGGGGCAGAAACAATGACATCAAAACCAGCATGTAACTTATAGTTTCATTTGTTACCCAGCCTCTTCTTTTGTTTTTATGGGTCATCATCATATTGGCTGCATTTTAAATATTACTGCTTTTTATTTTGAAGCAGTAACATAACATTAAATAAATACTGGCAAGATCTACATGGAACAGTTATTTCCCAGCATGATTTTGTGCAGCTCAGCAAGTAATTTCACCTGCTGAGGGAACTCAGGAAAGCAACCAGGCAATCTCATAAGGCTACTAAATCAGTGTAAACAAAGTTGTATTTAGACTGGACCAGGGAATGATCTCAAGTTCATAAGCATAGGAATTTGCAGCTTATACTTCTTTCTAGCAAATTTAATACTAGCTGAGTTTGACACAAATCCCAAAATTCTTGTCAAGCCATTCTGGCATTTGTCTGTTTGCTTGTTTCACTAAGAGGTTGTAGGAATATTCTTTTCCTGGAAAACGTTGTATGGAGAACATGATAAAAAACTTTTTCACAGGAAAAAAAATCATGATTGTTGATTCTTTCTTGGTAGTGTTATTTTGCTATTTAAATATGAATCTTGGAAGGGGATAAAGCCCCTTTAAATTTCAAATAGCAGATAATAAAGGAAGAATAAAACACAATAAAACAAAACCAAACAACAGGCTTCCAAACTCAAGGTTTAGACAGTATGCATCTCATGTGTCTGAGTTGCTCTTTCTGCTCCCAGTGTCCAGCTGGCCCTGGTGCATGCTCAGCCGCTGCTCTTTGCTTGACACATCACTACCCACAGCACCAAAAGGAGAAGCAAAGCAGTGGCCACCATGGAGGCTCACTCTTTGGAGACCAGGTTGTTGGACTGTTATTTTATTTCATCATTGTGCACTAAAATGGATCTTTTTTTGGACTCAGAAAAAAACACATATTTTTCAAAATATAAAAGAGGGATTATATATAATATGTGATATATATATATATATTTTTTTTTCTTCATGGGTACATTTTTGGCTTTGCACAAGCTGCAATATAAACTGTGAGCTCTAAAGAACCAGTCCACAACTTACAATAAAATTGCAATAGTTGCCAGCAATCAACTTTTGACACAATTAGAATACAGTTCCAGGTAAAAGCTGTTACTGAAGATGTGTTTTAAATATTTTCCTGACTGAAGCATGGCAAAGAGTTTAGTACATTTCAAGAACATGGTAAATACTTCTTCAACAAATTACTGCATACATGTTATTTTAATAGTGACTTTCTGGAATTTGTTTGTTTAAAGTGGATCAGAGATTTTGGAAAATGAATCCAGAGAGAGTAAAACATAGAAAAGTACAATGGCAAAAACACGTTAACTAAACAGTTATAAAAATGTCTCAGTATCTTACCACATAAAAATGTCTGCCCTGTTTGTATAAAAATGTCTGCCCTGTTTGAATGTTGCATGCATATTTGTCCTTTTAGTTTTAGTTTTCTTTTGTAAATGTAGAATGATGTATGCCTTTATAATGATATCGTCTTGCCTTGATTTTCCAGTGTGCCTGAGCTTTTTCGTCTTTGTGATAAAGACTGGTGGCAAACAGCCATTTGCAATTCCCTGGTCAGTGACCTATGACTGATCAGCCTCAGTGCATGTTAAAGCAGGGATGGTTCTGCTCTAATTTATACCACTGGGCTAAGACCCCTATCACACTCCTGTCACTCTTAAACAGCCATTCTGACCCATCACCACATGCTCCTTCTCTCTCTTTGTGCTGGGGGTAAGAAGGGGAGATTGAATAAATTATAGTTTTGGCACATCCACCAGATTTACTCCAAAGCGCCTGTTCAAGCAATATTCTCCAACAGGGATCTTCAGACAATGTGATGTGACTTTACACAGGATGAAGTGGGGTTAATAGAGCACAAAAATGTGTGTACACTAATTTTGTGCATAATTATACACAGATACACACATAGACAGAAATTCTCCATAAGTGCTGAGGTCTACACGCCCCAAACATAGTCTGAAATATTTAACCTGATGTTCAGCACAAATTAAATGACATAAAAATAGGAAAAAATAAGCTCCTTAACATTCTTCTTTACTTGGTGCTATATTTCTATGTGCTTAATCATCAGAGCAGCACAGAATAAAGTTAATGTTATAATGCTGAAAAAAAGAAAAAAAAAAAGTGTCAATATATATCTACCCTGGCAAAGCAATATTTCTCAGACCTCGTAACGTAGGACTGTGAGTCAAAGTGACAATTGACAAACGTTCGATAAGAGGTCAGAAAACAACCATGCAGACAGATTTGTCGAGGGCTTATGTTATCTATTTTTGATAAGTGAAACAATTGTCCTAAGTCATGTCACCTGAGGCTCTCCACGTCTGAGTGAAGAACAGTCACAGAGTTGAAAAAGATTATAATGATTTTTTTTTTCACTTTGTGTCCTTCCAGGAGAACTTGCTGCTTAGTTTCAAAGGCAAATGCAATATCAAAAGGCAGCTAGCTTGAAATAAAGGTAAAAGCTCACTTTGGTTTATTTATATTTAAATAGATTATATCAGCAGTGAATATGATTATGTAGCATATGCAGTTAGGTCAGCCAATTAATTTGTATACCTTACTGAGGGGAAGAGAAGACAGCTTTCTAAACACAGTTAAAGTGACAGCATAAAGCCCATTAAAACACGATGTTCACTACTTATATCAAGTGATTTGCAGGTGGGTATAGACAAAACGCTCTAAGAATGTCTATTCTCTGTAAAAAACCTTTAAGATATGGATGCCTGTGGAGAATTTCCTTCATTTTCATCCCTTTTACAATTTAGGGGTGGAACCTGCTTCTTAATTTCATATTTTCCCTGTCCACATTGGTAAGTACCAGGTCGTCTGTCCTCTTTGTCAAGACATGCTTTTCCTTTATCCTAGAAAAGGGTTCTCCTTATTGCTTTACATTCAGCCTGGATCCTTAGAGGCATTATATTTCTGTGGGAGTTAGGTGCTGAATATTCCTCTGGTTTTGGAGCTGAGTGCATTGTTCAGGAATAGGTGTTTGGGACAGTGATAGCGGTTGAGGTCAGTGATGTTAAAGAGTGAGAAATTGCTTTAGGTGTTGTGGCTGCCACATTGGGAAGGAGGGAGAGAGAGGAAACTGTGAGGGATAACAACGGTTGAACCTCCTGGAAAACTGTCACTGAAGCAGTTTTCCTTGTCCATGTTCTTACAGATGCCATTTAGTAAGGGAAATATAAACCCCAGCTTTTATTCTAAATACAGAACAGAGAGTGTTAAATATGTGTATTGCTTGCCCACCTTAAACTGATGGTCACAGACTTAATCTCTGCTTTTGCCTTCTGTGCCAAATGAACACACCAGCTGAGGCAGGACAGGGAGCATCTCCTCTGCTTTCACTGGCATCAAATGACAAAGAGCAAGAGGTTTTTGAGCTAGATGGTCTTTGTCTCATCTTTTCTGCTTACCTGAACATCTTTCTCTCATAGTCATCTTAGAAAGAAAGACAAAATGATGTATATTTCTGTGTTTCATGACAGCACAGTAGACCTGTAAATGGAGATGACCCCTGCCCCCAATATTTTAATGTGAGGCTAATGCTAGAAGTTAAAACAATGCCAAAGCTAGTGGAGGAATGATAATAGCTGGAAGTGGCCTATGTAAGCATAAAACTGGGCATGAATTAATCATTAAAATGTAGGAGAATATACCTTGTATATTCACCATATATATGGGACATGACATGTCACTCTGCCTTTAATTTCCTGGTTTTATATCCTAACTCTGAGAATCACAGGGTCATTATTTTAAAATGTACTTATTGTACTGTTGAATCTTCACCTCAAAGTCCTCAACATTTTTCTCTATAATAATATGAACTAAAAACACATTTTTTTTTTCTCAGAACAAATATGTACAGTACTTTTAGCTTAAGAAAAAGATGCTATAAATGCAACGGTAAGCATGATGGATTTCAGGGAAAAAAGGGAAAAAAAAGAATGCTCTTAAAAATAAAGCACTCTCCCATCTTTGCCTCAGGAGGTAATAACCTAGCTTAACTCTAGGGGCTTCAAACTGTGTAGGGAATGCAAAATAGTGTGATGGAAGAACTGCAGCTATGCAAACTGAGCAGCATCTAATTGAATTCCTAACAGATGGGAAATAATTAAATCATTTATTATCACTTCACAATTAGTTAACTCAGAGGTATACCTCAGACAATAAAAGGTTTTATCCAACCTTCTGTTAGGAATTTAAAGTTTTTATCATCTCATCTTCTCTGGATTTGTTACTCAGTTTAATCAACAGCAAGCTAGTCAAAATGAAATGATCTCCCCGGTTACTTAAAAAACAAACAAACAAACAAACAAACAACTAACAAAAACAAATAGAAAAAAAGTAAAAAAAAACTTCTTGAATATCACATTACTACCTATTTTGAAGATATTATTCATTCACACAGGCTTCTACTTTCACTTGACTTTTAAAAATGTTTGTTATGACAAATATTTGAGGCTATTATACAAAATGCTATAGGAGAAAATAGCTTCATTTTCAGATGAGGAAATGGGCTGAATTTGGAATAGTGGCAGCCTGTTTCAGCCAACTGCATCTATTATGATTTTTTACTGTCCTTCCTATAGTACCCAAAGGCTCAATTCACTGAAGAATTTGGGCACTGGACTGCTAAGCCCGGCAGCTTGTCCCCATTAGGCAACTAAATGTCTGGTGAAATTCATGTCTCTGGGTCAGGCATTCAGGCTCCGCACAATGTATAAGCAGGAATAGCTTAGCGCTTCATAGTGGGATGCAAAAGACAGGACAATAATCCTTCAAAGTTATGGAAATGTCAAGGAAAGGCATGTAGTTTAAGTGTGGTGTGTTTTGAAGACACAAGCCTAGGTCCTGGATCCAAGGTGAACCCAGTGCTGGCAGGCATTAATAGGTGGAAATGTACCCATGAGGAATGCCTGCGACAGACTCCTCCCAGTTACAGAGCACCCAAAGTCAGCTCTCTTCCATTCCTGAAGGCATGTAGACATTCAGTGTGAATACTGAGACTGTGAAGTTAGTTTTTGAGACCTGGGCTCTCTCCTTCTCATCTTTAAATCCTATTTGTTCTCATATGCATGCTGTTGTGCTATGGAAAATATGTTGTGCTGGACTACAGTCAGCCTGGGAATGGAGAGATGTAGGTTAAAATCCCCTCAGTCAGAGAAAAGAATTAAAACTAACCTCCTAATTATGGACATACATCCTCTACCCTTCAGAGAAGGAGTAGCTAGCCAGCTTTCTGCTCAGAACTTGTGGATAAATTCTGCTCAGAGTTGTGGATAAACTCAGGAGTACTTTAGGCATTTGAAAGATACTTTGCTGGTTGTGGAATCACAAAATTGCTGATGTTGGAAGGCACCTGTGCAGGTCATCTGGTTCAACACCCCTGCTCAAGCAAGTTACATGGGACCATGTTGAGTTTTGAAGATCTCCAAGAAGGGAGAATCTACAACCTGTGCTTGGTCTCCTTAACATTGCAAAAGTCTTTCCTGATTTTTGTTCAGAGGGAACCTCCCATGTTTCAGCTTGTGCCCATTGTCTATTGTCCTGGAGCCAGTATTCTGTGAAATTCAAACAACTCCAGTGTTAGCTAGTAGCTAAGTCTGAGTAGACCTGTATTTCAGTCTTAGAATCTTCTGTAAACACTGCATTAAAAATAAAAATAAAAATAAAAATAAAAATAAAAATAAAAATAAAAATAAAAATAAAAATAAATATAAATATAAATATAAATATAAATATAAATATAAATATAAATATAAATATAAATATAAATATAAATATATATATAAATATATATATAAATATAAATATAAATATAAATATAAAAAAAGATCACAACCATCTCCAAATCTTCTACTAGCCTACATTTATGATATCCCCCAGAACACTTTGTTGGCTCCAGTCTCTTCAGCTTATAAATGTCTCTGGGTTAAGATTTTGTCTCCCATTTAACATCCTCTGTTCATAGATAGGGTATAACAGCAGTAATATGAACTTTTTTTATTTTATTTTATTTTATTTTTAGAGGTAACTGACCTCAATTTAATCATAGCAATTATATTAACTGTATATATGCAATCTTAGCAATAATCAAAAGAAAGAAAAATAAGGTTAAATTGCTAATGGCTTTGGAACGAGCGTGATATGTTCCTTATACCATATTTCAGTCTTCTACATGGAATAGGCCAAATGTCTAATAATCTAATTGTCATCACTTAATCTTATTGAGATCAGGGGGTTAACTGCTTCATTTAAATAGCTACAAGGTAGAATTACAATTCTAGATGAAACTATTCTAGGTGAAACTATTAAAGTCTCCATCTTTGCATACACAAGTTCATATTACCAAGTAAATGTACAAAGTCTCTGGGAAAACTTTAGTGCTTTTCAGGCTATATCTTAGTTACAGTTTTCTGCAAGGACATTATTAGTATTTCTTAATTTATACAGTTGTGAAATAATTGTTATGAATCTATTTATCAATTAAGATAATTATGAGGAGGTTGTATTCTGTTACATAGATTGAGAACTGAAACATGAACCATGGATGAATGGAACATTGTTACCTGGAGGGACAGGGATAGAGCTATTGCTCCTGGTGGATATTGTTAAGGTTTGTATCTGCAAGAGAAATAGAAATTCAGGAAGCAAGAGAAACAAAACAAAACAAACAAACAAACAAAAACATACTGTGTCACAGTCTGGAAAATCAGTGATGCAGCTTTAAGAATAAATACATGCAAAAGGTTTGGGGTGAAACACCAACTGAAACCATTTTGAAACTGTTTGAAAAGATACTGTTTCCTTGATTGCTTTGCTGGTCCAGCTCAGGAGAACATTTTGTCTGAACACAGTACATCAAAGAATCACGCAAATATATTGCCAATTTCTCCTGATGGAGATGAAATGCACTAACCCCAAACTTAAGTGACTATGATAGAAAGGAAATGATTTATGATACAACAGTTCAGTTGGAAGGGACCTTCTGAGAAAGGGTAGTAGCATGCTGTACTGTAAGAAAATAAACTTGCTTGTACACATTTTATCCAGCACACATGAAGCCAAAAAGCTTTTAGCTTAATTTGCATATTGCATGCACCAGATAGATGTGCACGTCTCAGATCAGCTGTCTCAGACCTGTGGCTTCTACTACAGAAGTTCCAAAGTAATCACTTTCAAACGTGGCTGTAAATGAATTTCAGTTACAATTTGGAATCCGTTGACTTCATGAGAGTTTGCAGATAATTAATAACACAGGGATACAAACAGGCCTTCCTGAAACTGCCTTTCTAATTTACCTGATTACAAATGCACAATTCAAATTGTTCACATCCATCTAACCTCACATCTGTTGTTCACTTATCTCACCATAGGACAGGAGTAGAACATTAAAGTGCCTTGAAATACACAGAGGCTTATCAAGTCTTATCATCCTGCTCAAGCAAATCTGTAGCACAGATTCCCAAGACCTTAAAGACGAACCTGATGCAATTCACTTTCCTCAGATGAGAGACAGAGGCAGCCTTTGTTTGACTGCTTCATCAGTAGGGGCTGAAGTGTAGCCATGTACCACAATCTAACATGATTGTGAAGGTAACAAAATCCAAGTCCAAAATAGGGAGAAGAAAATGGATGCAGTTTTAAATATAACTGAAGAGTATCCGTAAACAAGAATAAGAGAATAAGACTGCAGGCATATGAGAAAATACCTTTCTGACTCCAAAATTCATACCTTTCTGAACAGACAATGTAAAATATGAAAACATTTACTTGTTATTTGGAGTTGCTGCTTTCTTATTATGTTTATTAGTGTTTTTATTACTATTATTTATTTTTTATTTATTTTTGAGAAAGCCTGGTGGCAATCATAACCCAGAGACAGTACATTCACAAATAAACAAGTGCTTTTTAGTGGCCCAGACATAGGCTTCACCATACTTTTTTATCTTCTTGCAGTATTAAAGAGATGCCCTGTGAACAAAATAATTCAGAAGTACTGCTTTTTCTTTTCCAGATGTAAAGACTTTACACAATTTAACACCTTTACTTTGGGAACAGATCTTGAGATCACTGTTTCCTTGCTGAGGATCAATGTTGACTATTAGTCTGTGTGTCTGTGTGTTAATTCATACTGCAATTTTAGAGTTTTAAACAATACTGCAAGTTCTTCATCCATCCAAGCACAAAATAGTAAATTAATTCATACATTTTTAAAACTATTTTAATTCATTTTTAAACTCTTTAAACAACAAGGTCGCTATCATAAATTAGTAAAAGATAAATCAGCATAACATGTTTGTACTTTTTTAACAGAATTTTTTTAACAGAATTTAACACTTTTTTTTTTTTTTAATGCAGATGCTAGAAAGTTGAAGGAACTGCACCATCTTTTCAGAGCACTTTTAACAGTAATGTTCAAAACTTTTTTTTTTTTTTTTTTGAGCTGGACTCAGACCTGAAGATGCTAAAAAGTCAAATTCAGCTTCTGAATCTGAACTTTCAAGACACTTTTATTAAACTTATCCAACTAGTAAAAGTAAAAAGTTTTAAAAAAGTGTGGATGTTTTAAATGTTAATGTGGATGTTTTAAAAAGATGTGGATGGGGACAGAACTTCTAATGTAATTTCTTTCTCTCCTCCATAATAAAACTCTAAAGAAGAAAAAGTGTTATGCTAGAAAGAAGCACTCATTTACTTTTCAATATTTTAGATGGATCAGATATATTTATGTATATAGTCAAATAAACTGTCTGTTTCAGAGCCTAGAAAAAGTCAAATATCTAAATAATGAAGATCATTAACAAATCATCTGATACTTTTTCAAATTTGGTATTAAATTCCTGATTCTAATTAATCATCAGTTAGTTGCGGTCCATAACTAACTCATAGATGATATGTTGTTTTTCAACCACATACATCTAGTACAGTGTGTGTGTAAATTTATTTTAATTCCATTAATAGATGTTCTTTTCTTCACATGATTTAATCTTATTCATCATTTCTCAAATATTAAGACCAAAAAAATATATCTTTTAGTCCATTTGTACAGGTCAGATAAACGTTGAGTAATTTTTAAACGTTAATTTTCAGTTTGCTTCTAATCTTACAATTTTGTCTGATCATAGCATTGGCCATATTGAGGATCACACTGACACACTGAGGACTAGCTTTTGTTCTCTGATCCCCCAACATGTTCACACTAAATAACAGCAGCCTGTCATGTTGCCAGTCTCAGAGAGAATTTGAAGTACTGCGTTAGCACCTGTTCCACAAAAAGGATGGGAGACCAAAAATTATGTAATTATATTCATGTTGGAAGGCTTGGAAGACTTTTTCTTGGGGATACATTTCTCTTTTCTCAGAAATACATATCCTGCACATAGAAAATGTTTCATTCCAGTGACCTACTGGAATAAAATATTGAATATGAAAAGATCAACCCATGTTTGCCTGGAGAAATGATTTGGTTTTTAGCCTACTTGATATAGCTGGAAAAAAATAGGCAGTCTTTTCATGTTTGGAGTCCTTGTATGAAGTGTGACTGAAAGCTTTTCTTTTTGATTTAGCTATAGCAATTAATTTAATATCACTTCCCCTCTGCCTTCAAACTGTACTTATGTATGTGAAGTCACCATGGTACAAAAGCCGTGAATGATTAAGACTGACTACAGTGTTACAAAGTGGCAGGTTACATAGTGTTCAGATTTCTGGAACAGGACTACAATTAGACTAAGCCTGCACTTGGTAGGCATGTCTTTGGATCCAGGTCTCTCTGGCTTCAGATCTCTTTCTTACTTCCCAGTGTAACAGCAAATCTAGAAAAGGTCAAAAGGGAGACCAATTTGTTGCCAAGCTTATAATTCAGGCTGTCAGACATATCAGCTATTAATACAGTGTTTAAAAGTGAAGCTGTAGGCCTGTGTGATGTGATCTATTGGCTAAATAGGAGCTGTGACATTTTGCAAAAGCCAAAAGAGGTAATTATGATGCTAAGAGCTTTTAGATTGGAAGCTGGAAGGCAATAATAAAACTGAAGAGTGGATGAATCATTACAGCCTCTATTGTTTACCATTCAGGGAAAGACCACAGATTTTGCTTTTATTGGAAAAGCTCTGATTTTAGAACTTTCTTAAAAGCAGGATCAATTCTCCATTAAATGTGATCCATAGAAGAACTATAGAGACATTTCTTGGATTTCTTTTAATTGTACATTTATAAACATAAGAAATTTTATGAGGAAAAATCCTGTTTTATTCTTCTTCCATGGCAGAACAAACAGAATATAAAATTATCTGCAGAGACACACACCAATGCTATTTCTCTGACATTTTCACCCCACTCTCACTCCCACCCCCCCCCCAAAAAAAAAAAAAAGAAAAAAAAAAGAAAAAACAAAAAAAAAGGAGGAAAACTTTCTTATTGTACTTCAGAATTTTCTTTGATGATAGCATATTGTGAATGAAGAGTCCATCATCATTTGATCATTCATCTGAGGAGGCTACCTGTCATTAATGAAGGAAAAAAAAAAATTACTTTTGGCTAATAAATGCCCTTATTACACTGGCTGGAAGGCAGGGCTTTCATTCTCTCTGTCAGTACATCATTGGTATCCCTGGGGTTTTGCTTTAATTGCAGAATTTTATTTAAACAAATGAGATTAACACATCAGCGCTTTCAATCATGAGAAAAATACTTTTTTCATCCATGTTCCTTATCACAGTGATTCATTTCTAAACTATACACTCCTATACATCATAATGATCTTCAAATGTCTCTTATTGTTTATACGGTTTTTGTCTGTGTTTTGTTTTGCTTTATTTTGTTTTCTCACAAAGTGAAAGAAAGGTGTCCAGAAATAGCCACACTTTTTTTTCCCCAAACAAGAATGTAGTTTTAATTTCTATGTGTATATGCTATATGCATTTATCGAACAGATCTTGTGGAGCAATGTCAATAAATATTTCAAGTACCTTTTGTAAACAATTTATTTATTATTTCCCAACCAGCTCTACATTAATACCTTGTTATGGTAAAAATAAATAGATAAATAAATCATGCAATTTATCTTAAATTTATTGAAAGTCTAAACTTTTTCTGTTGTGAATTGTACTTGAATAATCATATATTCAATAGCAACATAGACCAACTGAAATGCTCTTGGAATACATCCAGGGATCCCTATCTTTCCTCCTCTGTAGCTAGAAGGAAGAGACCTGGAACTATGAATTACGGGGAAAACAGATATAGTTTTAATTTTAAATAAAGCTGATAATGGGTATTCAATATCTAATGCCATATAATTATTATAATTTCTGTCAAATACCTTGGAAGGACCTTAATTCAAGAAAACCCCTAAACACATATCCAATTTTAAATATGCTTGAAGATATGCTTAGGCTAACGTGCCTTGCTAACTTGAATCCATATAATAAAACAGAGACAATTTAAAAATGTTTAATCTACTTTTTAAAACACTTTGTTGCAGAGCCTTTTTTGGAGAGATTCTAGGGGCTCAGTGTCTTGGTTTGAAAAATGTGCATTTTTCATTATGTACACCTTGAGCAGGTTTTAAACTGGGTACCTCAGAAAAAGAAAACCAAGATAACTTGTAGTTTTAGGGAAGGTAAGTGCAAGCAATCAAGTCTTACACTCAGCATGGCACTCACTCAAGTAAGAGCTACCAGATGTATCATAAAAACCTATCAGAAATGACAATAACATCTCAAGCATTTGCAGCAGAGCCCGAGTAGTGCAGACTTTTCTCTGTACACTTCCTGTCCCTAGCACTGGTGCATGGAGCCCCAGGGGCATTGCAGCTGTTACAGTCATTACATCTTCCCCAGCCCACATTTGAAAGGCAGTAGCCTAATGATGCTGTAACTTCCCTCACCCTTCATATGATCCGTCTCACCCATCATCTCAGCAGTGACATGCCCTACATAGACTACTCCGAAATGCTAAACACTGGGCCATGTCACCTAATTTGGCATAGGGTCATCCAAAGTAATGAAGATGTGAGGCTAGATTCACATCTAATGGGTATTTGTACTGATATTACTACAGTGAAGATCACACCAAATCTAAACCTGATCAATCTCTTCTCTCCTAATGCTCATTTTTACGATGAACGGCTTACGTTCATTACGAGGAACGGCTGAGGTCACTGGGCCTGTTCAGCCTGGAGAAGAGGAGGCTGAGGGGAGACCTCATCACAGTCTACAACTTCCTCGTAAGGGGGTGTCGAGAGGCAGGAGACCTTTTCTCCATTAACACCAGTGACAGGACCCGCGGGAACGGGGTTAAGCTGAGGCAGGGGAAATTTAGGCTCGACATCAGGAGGGGGTTCTTCACAGAGAGGGTGGTTGCACAGTGGAACAGGCTCCCCAGGGAAGTGGTCACTGCACCGAGCCTGTCTGAATTTAAGAAGAGATTGGACTGTGCACTTAGTCACATGGTCTGAACTTTTGGGTAGACCTGTGCGGTATCAAGAGTTGGACTTGATGATCCTTAAGGGTCCCTTCCAACTCAGGATATTCTATGATTCTATGATTCTATGATTTTTAACTAGTTGTACATTGCCCTAGACTTCAGCAGGTCTTATACACCCCAGAAGAAAAGTTCACTTGCTCAGTTTAGGTAAATTTCTTTCTGAATCTCCTATCTATAGCTGACTGGGCAAAGCATGGTGGACTTCCACAAATTACAGCAGTATGAAAGCAGTTTCAGTGGTGGAAAAACAATAGCACAAAAAAAAATTGAAACCAACACTAAGGCTTCATAAATGGAGACAGCTTGTGATGGACTGCTGTTTTCCCAGCAGCAAAGAGCATTCCTCAAAAAGGAGTTAGCCCCTTGTTAGGTAGAATTACTTTTACAAGATTATTCAGAGATGATTATTTTTATCTTTGCTCTGTCTTGATCTTCTCATGTGCCATTCTGCAGCACACGTGCTTTCCCGTCCTTGTTATATAGGCTGGCGCTGGCGTTCCTCAATACTTATACTTAACAAAGCAAACAAATATGTCCACTTCACTTAAAAATTAAAAACTATTAAATTATTGTTTGTGTTTCCTCGAGGGAGATAAAACATATGAGGTTCCCCTACTCTTTCCAATAAATTTAATAAGAATAAAAATCAATATACAACTTAATTTTAAAATAATTTTGTTAGTTTTTCTCTGGTTTATTGCACATTGTGCTGGCTGGTGGCCAGAAATATGAACAATTTGTGTTGTACAGGAAGGCTGAGTCCTTAATCAATACACCAGAATATTTCCATAGCCTCTCAGTATGATAGAAATCAGGTAATCAATTATTTTGTCATAAAAACAAAAAACATCATGTTATTGTAAGCATGATTACTATATTCCTGAAAAATCTCTGTTCACTGATTGAAAAAAGGTAGAATGTTTTTGCCAAGCAAGTAAAAAAATTACTGTTAAAATACTAAAACTGTGTCACACAGACCCACAAAAGCAGAACACATCAGAGCTAAGGGGACTATGTTAATCAAAGAATATCAGAATGAAAGGTGATCTTACTATGCCTTTAACAAGCTCCTCTGTGTGTGTACTGAAGCATATATACATTTAGTTATAATCTTTCAGCTGGAAGGGGGATTGTCCTTGCAATTATGTTACTAAGTAAGAGTAGAAATGGAAATGAAAATATGTTCTTGAAAATGACAACATTGTAAAATTCTATGTTCTGGGAAAATTGCTCCATTAACTCCTTTGTTAACAGGCAGGCTGCTTCTGGTACTTCATTAAAGCCAACAAAACCAATAGATGCAGCTAAAACTACAGACAATAAAACTAAGGTTGCCACTTACAATAAGGTAAAATGTGAGGTTGCCTAAAAGATTCCTTTAAAAAAAATCAGAAAAGGATAAGAAAAGTTAATCTGAATCTCTGGATGTGCTTCTCAGGAAGTCTGAACTCATATCCAGTTAATTGTATTATGTTGGTTGTCAGAAATATTATGTAATTCTTAAGGGACAGGACTTAAAACATAAGAAAGAAAAACAGGAAAGGTGAGTTAAGAAAGGACTGTTTATCATGAAATAGAAGGATGAGATGGAAAGAAAGATCAAGAACATTTCAAAAATGTCTACAATAAAATTCTATCTACACATTTCATGTCAGACAGAGGGCAAGAAAAATTCCACAAAGAAGATACTAACCCCAAACATGCAAAACATACTTTTAAGAGCATTTTGTAGCCACATCCTGTAGCCTAAGACATGTAGTTCTGCGCTTGAAATGTAGACCATGTGCTGCTATACAAACTAATATAATGAAGAGAGCTTTGGGAACTCTTTTAATGAACAAAGCTTTCTTCCTGTTGTGTAGGTCTGATCTCAGGCACCCAATGCACAGTTCAAGCAAAACTGGTACTAATCTTAGTGACTTTATTCCTTTCCCAAAGAGGGCTTGATTGAACAATTGTGTGCCCCCGTCAGACCACAATACCTACAAATATTAATGAAGATTTAAAATTTTAAAGTTATTAGTGGTGTGATTTCTTTCTTCTTTCCACAGATAGATAGTTACATCAGAGGACCAGCTAACTTCCATCACTCTTGATCTCCACTAGCAATGAAGGGGTCCCCAGAAGAAGAAAGGTAGTAGGGCTCTCCTGTTCCTTTCTTAGCCAGCTTTTTGCCCTATGCATCTAATGAAGCATTCTCATTTACCCTGTGATATAGAGATGTGATAGGGATGGTGCTGATGGCAGAGATGAGATGGAGAAAACACAGTCCAGGCATATCTGCTTTGTATTTGCACACATTATCAGACTTCTGCACAATCTGAAAGCAGCAGAGCACTCACCATAACTTAGAGAGAAAGTTACTATCTGAACTCTTAAAAGAAGGGTGAAAAGATCTTTCCATCCCCTCCCTAGTTCTCACAGTGTTATGTCCTCTTGGAAATCCTAGGGGATGTTAGTCTTCATTTAGCAGCCCTGGTTATTTTCATCCATCCTTTCTGGCTCCAAGATCAATGGACCAGAATGTATGCTAATGGATGTCCATCAGCTCTTTCCAGTTTTCCCATTTATATGTCATGTATAATATCAACATCACAATGGATAGTCAAGCTGCAGTATGAATGAAAATTCCAATTGTCACGTAATCAGTTTTGAAGAAAACTACCAACTCCACATATCATATATACCCTGGAGAAAATTAAATTTAGTACCTATATACTGAACTTAAAATATTCACCAAACATTAATAATCCATGAAAATATATTCATATCTATGTCAAATAATATTAGCTTGTCTCAGAAATTATGTCTGGATACATTTATTACGAAGCACTGAAATTTCAGAACCAACAAAATCTGCTGCTACTGTCTGAGGCTATGCAGTCTGGGCCCAAAATGGAGCACAAGCAGAATTCCCATGTAAAGCCAATATATCTGTATTCAATAGTGTGCTTGCACGGAACCAGATATTAAACTACTGCATGCGTTTTTTTATTTGGACTCTAAATATTACTATATAGGACACAGTTTCACAAATCCGATGTGGACACAGCCTCAGAACATGTCTGTTTATAAATAACTTATTTGCACTAAAAGACACCATATATTTTACTTTGATTTTCTTTTGGTTTGTCTACATAATTAACTGTGCTTTCTTCATTACGATTTTCTCACTTGAGCCATTTCATTTCTTCTCAAAACATTTTCATGCAAGAAATATATTTCACTGTCTTTCTAATTTGATTTCCCAAGTGCTGCATTCTTTCTAAGTCATTTCATATGTCCATTATTTTGTAGCCTGGAAGTCTTTGCCTGAGCATGTTTTCCATCATTTTTGGTTTTGTTTGTTTGGTTGGTTGGTTGTTGGTTGGTTGTTGTTGTTTTGTTTTGGTTTTTATAGTAGATCCTAGGTAGAGCCAATGTGAAATGGTTTGGGATCAAATTCAGGTTGAAGTGATGACTCACAGAAAAAAATAGCAGTCACATAGAAAGGAAAATATTTTCTCATAAATTTACATATATATATAGGTATATAATAATTTATATAACAGTCTTAAAGGCATAAACTTGTTAATAGCTCAAAATCACCCTCGTGAATAAATTAATATCCTAAATAGATCATAAATGAAATTTGTTTCTAGCCTGTTGTTGTACCAACAAACTGACAATGTTTGGAGCTGCAGGTAGTTGCTAAATTTCCAAGTGATGAATAGAAAAAGTGTGACAATAAGAAACCAGCTACCCTCCGAAACAGTGTTATGTCAGTTTCTGCCAGAGTTTTATTACAGGTATACAAGGACTTAGAAAGGTTAAAAGGCACCATCTGTAGCAGACGATTTTTTATCTTCAAGAAAAATACTCTTCAAAGCTTCAGAGGCCAACCAGAAAACTAACATCTGGGAAACAAATACTTTTCCCATTTAGTTCTGAGATCATCAGTTTTATCTTTGATTATACATGACCTCATTCCTGGGTGAACTACTGGAATTGTGTTGCTTGCTTACTACTTTCCTTATCACAAACTTCCTGAACAGACTCTAACGATAAAGACAGAACAAAAAGCCACTTTTATAACTCAACACCAGCTTCTCTCTTCCTTTACCAAGCAGATCCGACCTGGATGAGAACAAGCTCTTTAGCTACATGAGACTATGCAACTCTATAACCACATAACTACATAAGAACAAAGCTCCTTTAAACCAAAGGCAAGACTATTCTTTGATTTTTATCACAAAATCAGAGAATGATTGGGATTGGAACGGACCTCTGCAGGTCATCTAGTCCAGTTCCCCTGCTCAAGCAGGGAAACCCAGAGCAGGTTGCCCAGGAACATGTTCAGGCAGCTTTTGAAGATCTCCAAGGAGGGAGACTCCACAGCCTCTCTGAGCAATCTCAGTCATCTGCACAGTAAAAACTGTTTCATGATGTTCGGATGGCACCTCCTCTGTTCCAGTTGGTGTCCATTGTCTCTTGACATGTCACTGGGCAACACTGAAAAGAATATGGCGCTGTATTCTTTGCACTCTTTCTTCAGGTATTAATAGACATTGACAGATATAGACATGATACAGACATCCCCCTGAACCTTCTCTTCTCCAGGTTGAACAGTTCCAGCTCTCAGCCCCTCCTCATAAGAGAGATGCTACAATCCCTTCATCATTTTAGTGGTGCTACATTGGACTCACCTCAGTATGTCTTTTTTTTTTTTTCTTTTTTTTTTTTTTCCTTTTTTTTTTTTTAGTTGTACTGGCTGGCCCAGAAGTGGTCACAGTACTCCAAGTGTGGCCTTACCAATGCCAAGTAGAGGGGAACTCTAACACCTGAGGATGTTAAAGCTGGTGATTGAAGACCAGGAGAAGAGTAAACTGGCAGCTCAGACTCAAGATTTGGGATGCACATTCATCTTCCTTTGTGTGCTCTGAATTCCTCAAAACAATGCTCAGCTTCTGCCTAATGCTCTCGGTTCCCATACTAGTTTTCCATACTGCTTCTGACAAATGTTCACAACTTTCCCTAATGTTGCCCAGCAGATGAAGGTCAGGGTTGGATATCTAATCTCAGCTGTATGTTAGTGCAATGCTTCAGCATAGAGCTCAAATTTATATTGAAGTCCCGACATGGAGAATGAACATAAACCCATATTCTGATTCCCGTCTCTTTGCTTAGATCTCTGAGTTTCTGCTCAAATAGTAATCAGTATCACAGATGTTACTGTGACTCCTTCATATAAGAGGGAAATGAAAAGCTGTTAGATATTGGAAGGAGGGAGGACAAGGCTGAGCTAAAAAGCCACAGTTTTGATTAAAATCACCAAGATTTATATTGTCATAAAAGACAATCTTGCATCAGACAAGCCAGTCCAGCTCCAGGCAAGAAGCTGGTCAGGGGCCCTCCTCTTTAACCGTCAAGAATGCTATGTTTCAGACAGACTTGGCATCCATGTTCAGCAGGGAGGTGGAAGTGCAAAATGAACCTGGGCACAGACCACAGCCACATTTTGTTTTGAATGGGCAGCTTGCAGTGCCTTGGGTCCCTGAATCTCTTTGAAGGATACTGCTTGTTGTAACACAAAAGTAGGCTTCGGTAACATACAAAATTAAACTTACTTATATTGCTGAGAAACCTTGAAAAAAGTATCTGATCAGGAATTTGACTCATCCTCCAGAAAGCTGAGCAGGGAATTCTGAGACATTCTTGGTCCTCTGAGTAGTTTTCTTCTGTGCCTAGTAAAACAGCATGTTTTACAACATGTTCTGATGGATGCTACATTGTTGTTCTTGTCTCACTGACACTCAACTAGCCTTGAAAAAGATCATCTTAATGTGAGATCAGATTTCTTTCTTGTATTTGTATGTATTGTAGCTGGCAGACCTCTCCTGAACTGAGAAAACTTACAGACAAAAATCTAGTATTCAAAGAACAGTTTCAAACATTTATCCACATAACTGACTTTATGGCTGCTCTCCATACTTTCACTGTGAACATTTAACCTTTTTCTTCTCCCAAGTCAAAGTAGTACCAAGAACAGGTTTTAAACCAGATTTAGCTGATTGTGCTTCATGGTGTTCTGGAATGTCCCTTTTATATTTTTTTTCCCTACTTAATTTTTGTCCACCCTCAGATGACCTGTGTGGTGGTGTTGTTAAGAGATAAATGCTAAAAAAGATAAATCTCATTTCTCTGCATTTCACTAAAATCAAAAATAGATATACTGTTATTATTCTTATTAGGAAATGAATGGACTACAAGTACTTTTTTTTTTTTTAATAGGATTCTTTAATCCTTTGGTATTTCCTCTTTTCCTTTATTTTTATTTTTCAATGTAACAGCTATGGCTTTGGTGGGAATATGTTTGAAAAGAAAGCCTATAAAGTGTCAGAGTAAAAGTAATAAAAACTTTCCAAACACTTCTAAGTGTCTGTGTTCTCTTGCATAACACTCACTGTCAATTTATGCTGCATCATTTGTGTTGAATCACTGTGTGCATTTCTGTGCCAAAAGAAGGCAACTTTTCTGTCTTTTCATTGGAAACTGCTCTTTGGATGCTGATATACCAACTGCCTACACACTCAGCCAATACAAAAATCACACATGCTCAGTGATTAAAGGAGGTGATCCTCAGGAAAGTCAATTATATGTTACTATTAGAGTGAACAGTTGGCAATCTGAAAGCATAATATTAAAAAAAGTTATTACCCTAATCTGCTCTGGAAAATGGACCATAGTACAGAGTCAAACAAACATGTTGAAACCTATTCAGATGGATTTAATTACAGTACTTAGTGCCTAGAGTCTCAAATTCAAGGAGAAACCTAGAAAACTGATCATAATTTAAGGTCATAATACAATTCCACTCTGCTCACAACATTCACCTTATAGCTCATTAATTCTGCCTCTGAATTTGGGAAATCATTACCACATCCAAAAGCAACACACACACACACACTTGTTCATAAAACACTTACTGGCTTATAATATTCTTCAAATCCCATGTTTTATAGGTGATTCTTTCCTTTCAAGTCAGTGGCAAGTTACCTAGCTGAGGGCTGATCTAAAATGTCAAAGTCACAACCCTCTCATCCTAAATAGCTCTGAATAGGGCAATATTTTGAGAGAAATCTGTCTGATAAAGAGAGGTGCTCTTTAAGTTAATTTATATCTTCATTGCCATGTCTATCTCTCCAGGAACATAATGCAGCTTGATCACCTCCCTTGTTGAAATTGGAGGTAAGGCTCCCATTTACCTCAATGTTATGTAGTCATGTCCCTAAAGAACTTAAACTAGCTAAAGACCAAAGCCAGAAATCCGATTTAGTCATTATTACCACAGGTGTTTATCTGAGTCCCTACTCATGGGGATTGTAACATAAAAGGAGAGACATTTTATAACACCAAACAACAAAAATATATAATTCCTCAAAAATAGGTTATCTCAATTACTAAATGGCAAATATTCTTTGAAATTGTTCTCAGTTTGAGCATGGTGACTGTTAAGGTAGACATAGTGCTATCAAATCCATTGCACAAAATGTGAAATACAAAATTGTCTGCATATGCTCTCAACAAAAAGATGTCTTTACTACTTTGCTGTTGCTACTGCTATGAAACTAGAGTATCATGTCCTGAACTGATCAAAGGACTCTTTTGATGTTGTTGAAGGCCTAAGTGCTGTTTGCTCTACAGGATCTCTTCAGAGTGCCAGAAGCCCTCAGAACCATGAATATGCTGGTCCATTTGCACAGGCTAGGCCTGGCATTTCATACTGATGAAATACTCATTTCCACAGGCAGAGCAGATTCACCGGGCACACGATGTGGGGCCTGGTCTTACTGCCTATGAAACGTGTAGTCTTTGCACACAAACACTAAGGCAAGTCAGTCAACAAGGCATAGATTGAACTGGTTGTGGCATGGGAAATCAGGGTTCGGTCCTAGCAGTAAGATACAGCTGCCTTGGAAACTTGGGAAGATCTGTAAGGGACAGACTCAGAATAAACAATTTATGCTAGTTTGGAAAGCTAAAGTCAGATTATCAACATCCCTGCAGCTCACAAGCATATCATACATCCATTGCACAAGAATTTATGTTGGAAGGAACTTCTGGAGGTCATCTTGTCCAGAACCCTGCTCAAAGTTTCCACCACCCACTCAAGTTTCAAAGTTATATCCAACTTCAAAGATACACTCCAGGCTAGTGACGTGTGCACAAGGAAGGATTAGAGTATGCAGGAAGAGAATCCTCATTCAATTCGTTTGCCTAAACATAAAATGTCCAAAGGTATATGAGAGACTTAGGATATTGTACGCTACAAGTCAGGGGTGTCTGTGACTCAGGAGATGGTTTTGTGCATGACATTGTATTGACTTTAAAGAAAAAAAATCTGCTCTTGGATTGTAAATAAGAATGCTAATAACATAAAAGACAAGGAAAATAAAAACAGAGAGTTGAAATTGTTGGAAATTGTTGGCTTAAATAATAGTAGCTACTAGCTGAAGGCCTGCAGACAAACCCCTCTACACAAAGAGGTACAAAAACCTGAGGGTTTTTGTATAATATTTTGTATAAAAATATATATGTATATGTATATATGTTTTTGTATAAAAATATATATTATATGTATAAAATTTTGTATAAAAATAAATAATAATAATAATAAATAAATAAATAAATAAATAAATAAATAAAACAGAGAGCTGAAAGATGGCAATTCAGCAAGATGGAAGATTAGCCCAGGTGCCACGGACATTGTTGCCTCCCCACTCAACTGATGAGTGCCTGATGCCTGACCAGCAAAGTCATCAGGAGTCTGTCCTGCAGGTGCTAAGAATATCAGAGTTAAGCCTAGAACTATAGTCCATCTGTTTGCTGTCTGTATTAGCCAATAAATAAGATCATTGTTATGTACTCATAAATTGTGTTTGAATGTCTTTGCAAGTGTCTGCACATAGTAAAATGCCCTGCAGA
This sequence comes from Anser cygnoides, assembly GCF_040182565.1. Classification (NCBI taxonomy): domain Eukaryota; kingdom Metazoa; phylum Chordata; class Aves; order Anseriformes; family Anatidae; genus Anser; species Anser cygnoides. Next base: position 34,710,718 of record NC_089873.1, read on the forward strand.
TGAAAGGTTATATACTACGGAAAGATCTTTGGTTGTAGTGTTTGCCACCTGCATGAGAATGTCTTCAACATCTGGGAAGTCTCAAAGGGCATGAAATGCCTATGAGTAGAAAACTATATCAAGTCGTGACTTTCTGTTGCTGAGAGATTGATGGTATTTTGTAGCACTGTGGATATTCAAGAAAATAAAGCTTTTGCCATGAATTTATATGAGGTTCCTCTGAAAATCTTTAACCGTGGACAGACATTTTTACCAGACAGCAATCTCCTTTTTACTTGGGATTAATTTGATAAGTGGCTTTCAATGAAAAAATTATCAGGCTGTGCAGGGCTTGGGATATATGGTCCTGGATGCTTGCAGGCAGATGCCACCCCATTTTACTAATATTTTAGCTGATCAGAAAGATGTGTGAAGTTTGACTGGGGAGCCATATGGCCACAGTGTCATGTCTCAGTGGCTGTCTAATAATCTCTCCAGAGTATGAAGAGGAAACAAACCTTCTTCTGTTTGAACCCCTATATGCAGATATATCCTATAGCACGCTATAAAATATGGACAACAAAGATGTTGGAATTTTCTTCTGTTTACTTTCTCAGAGCCTGAAAAATACCCCTAAAACATTTGCTGATGTCCTTGCCAGCCAGGGACATCAGCAAAATCTCTGCCTCTCTGTGTCAGCAGTTGCTAACGTTGGTTTTGTTTGTTGTGTTTCATACGTACCTATAAAGAACTGCTGTAACAGTAATAACTGTTTATTTAAAACTATAGGAATCCCCCATGGAGAAATCTCTTGAAAGTCACAATCAGATAAACTGTCCCATGCAAGCCACCAGTGATATAGTCATTAGGTTAGACTTCTATGTTCAAGCACATCTAAACACAATATAAAAATGGAAAAAAAAAAAAAAACCTCACCTTGCTCTTTGACAATGAAAAACAATAAATATAGAAATACATAAAAAATTTTGTTTGAACGTTACTTTAGCATTTCCTGTCCCACTACATCTGAAGAATGTGAAACATAATTGAGAGAAAACAAAACAAAAAAAACAAAAATCAAAATTTAATAAATTGTGATATTAATCTTTTATTTTGTGTTACATTCAATAATAAAAAGTTTTTGAAAGATTTTTTTCTGAAGTTTCATTAAAAGCAATGATTTTCTTTGACAACAATAACACTTGAAAATCCATAGCAAAAAATAATAATAAAAAAGTATTAACCTTTGTCAGCAGAAAAAAACCCAAAGGCAAGATGATGAACAGGTTATGAAAACATTTTGCACTAACACTCATGTCTTTATACAATATGAGTTACAGAAGAGAATCTGGAGTGTTTTGTTCAGTATCCTTTTCTTATAACTACTATCTGTCATTGACAAAAGACAGAGATATCAGATGTCTGTGACAGTATAATTTCACCTACAGACATAGAAATTTGAATCACAGGAAAAAAAAAAAAGACTTCTGAAACATCTGTTTTCTCTTTTGTTATTGTTTAGATTCACCTGCTATGAAATGAATTGTCTTATTGATAAAACTACTAATCTAAGTATGACAATGAAGAAAAGTCTCCTTTGGGTGTGACTGGATGCAGTTTACTGTTATTAAACTTTTTAATAAATAAATACAATGGGCCATGTTAAACTATTATTCATGTTCTTGAGAGGAGAGGGAGAGGAGAGGAGAGGAGAGGAGAGGAGAGGAGAGGAGAGGAGAGGAGAGGAGAGGAGAGGAGAGGAGAGGAGAGGAGAGGAGAGGAGAGGAGAGGAGAGGAGAGGAGAGGAGAGGAGAGGAGAGGAGAGGAGAGGAGAGGAGAGGAGAGGAGAGGAGAGGAGAGGAGAGGAGAGGAGAGGAGAGGAGAGGAGAGGAGAGGAGAGGAGAGGAGAGGAGAGGAGAGGAGAGTTATCTGTACAGTCCTTCTTTCATTTCTTATTGACCAAATATAAGAAAGAATGATTAACTCATATTATATATGTTTTATTATGGGTAGCAGAATGGATTATAGAAAGGATGTATCCATGGGCTCTGATTTTATTTCTCCTTTTCTTATATTCTCTTGCGGGTTTTTGTTTGTTTTTGTTTGTTTGTTTGTTTGTTTCTCTTTTGGTTTGGTTTTGGTTATCTGATCTGAAGAATCCTCAGAAGGGGAAAGTTGCAAAGTCCCTTTGCAAAGGACAACTTTAGTGATCTCTGGATGGTGTTAATAATGGAAATAAAATATTTTGTGTTAAGCCAGAACACTGATATGTAGAAATTAGCAGCTCTTGCTTGGTAACTGGAAAACAGACCTGCCTTTTACCCTACCGTACAGTAACTTGTGGCCACCTGACATTTCTTCTGGTAAAGAAAAAATAAGTTATCATTTGGACCTTTATGACACTTTATGAGGGCTTCCATTAGTTATATCTCATCAGGAGAGCTGACACATTGTGTCACACTGACAGAAATGCCCAACAAAGCATAGTTTTTGTAGAATTTGGACTCTGATCACATAACTAGGTACTTTTCTTTTTTTTTTTTTTTTTCTTCTTCATGAGCTGTCCCTGCAGAGATGATAAATGTACAAGTCTGTCTGAACACCTCATCTGAAGAGTAATCCAGACACACACAGCGCTATATGGAATGGATGTCTAATCCAAGTTGCTGACTGGGGTTGCAATAAAATGCTCACAACTCGCAGCAGTTGTGTACTGCATAAAAATTGCTTGGGCTAGCTATTAGACATTTTCTAAGTATTCCTCAGACATGTAAGCCTGCAGATCTCTCCAAATAACTTAAAGTCTTTTTAATGTTAACTTACCTCTCAAAGTTAGTACTCCTGTGTTTTGTACAAACAACATTCTGTTCTTCCTTTTCGAAAGCAGTTTGGTTTATTACAACATCTTTCAATACTGCCTATTCAGTTGCCTGTTGTTTTGCTATCTCTAAGGTGAGGGTCATCCAAATGAGAAATCAAAATGATACCTCATTCAGAGCAAACATCACAATATTTTTTACTAATTACAATAGTGTTTGCTGACAATATATGACTTCAGGTTTACATTTTTTTCAAAATGTTTACAACCTTAGACGAAATGCAAACAGCTGTCAAAGCAAGATGTTCTCACTATTCAGAAATATCAGCAGTGTTGTCACTTTCCTAGATAAAGTGACATAAAGTGACCATGAAGCACAGCTGGTAAATGAGTCTAAGATACTTTTGTATATAACAAAAGAAACCTGAAGTGGAGCCAACAGGAATGAAAATTTTCAAAGCTTTATTAAATATTTGAAATGTTATCTTAGGCAATGAGTTTTAAGCATTATAGCCTTTACAGAATATTTCTATGGAAATAAGCAGAGAAAAAATCTATAAAGAAGGTTTTGATCCTGTTTTCTCAGCTTATTAAAATAACTCTCCAGTAAGACAAGCGAGTGACCCACTCGGCAGATGGGTGAGCTACAGAAATCAGAATTTCAGTTCAGTTTGTATATGCACACAAGACTTGGAATGTAAGCACTGAACTTCATCCAAATATTTTTATTTTTTTAATGGGACTGAAAAAACAGCTTGGAAAATCTGACAGTGAAAGTTTTCTCTTGAGATTTCAAGGCCTTTCTGCTTCTATTAAAACAATATCTTCTCCCAGAATATTTTGGTGCTTTTAATGCTAAGTGAAAAGAGGACCAGAAATTGCAGGGATACATGAAGTTAAAAACACGTGAGAAGCAAAAGTGTTCTAAATATTTTGGATCCAAAATAAGCTTTGGACTATCTTCAAGTTTGGAGTTACATTTTGAATTATCTATCTCTTTATCTGGCCAGTGAACCCATATATTTATTAATGGGAACTGCATACAGTGTGTTCCTGGTGTGATTTCAGAAGGACCACATAGAAATAACGTCATTTCCCTGCTGGATATTGCAATAGCTGTGCTTATGCAGCTTGAAATTGATTTTGCTTTCACCACAACGTAATGCCAGGATAGATGCAAGCTGCTGTTCAATATCAGGTCTTTCTGAACAGTAGAGCTTTCAGAGAACTTTCTTACATTTCAGTGGTTCTGATGAAGGATATTTTTCCTACAGGAATTATTTTACACTTTTTTTTTTATCTTACCTTACTTCTATCCTCTTCACATCAAGTGATAGTAAATGAAGATGTCAAAGAGTTAGAACGATTCAGGAAAAAAAGCTCATGAATGAGAAAGCAATACAGGGAATGATCTTTTGGGATGGAATAAGATGACTAATTCCTCCCTCATAATATAAACATCAGGAAGAATTTCCTGGACACTGAGTCAGAAGAATGGTCCAGCAGAATTTTTGTACAGTCTACATTATGCATATATCCACCTACACATCTACCAGCATCTCCAAATTACTAATGTGCTTGGAATATGCATGTGCTGCAGCACATAGTTTTAAAACTGTTTTTATCTTCTGTTCTAGAGAGGAGACTCCGTACAATCCCAATGACAATCCTGGGACATTGATTCTATTTTCAGCCTAGAAAATTGTTGACAAACTGTAATTAAGGTTAAATACTGGCAGTGTTGCTGTTTGATGCAATTGTCGTTTGGCAAGTCCAGAATGGAAATCGGATCTACCTTATATCTAACGAGAAAAGGGATGTTGCATTTAGGAGGATAGGTAGGGAATAAACAGCTTCAGGTGTGTGTACCTGTCTCCCAGCTCAGGTATCACTTAGAGCTGCCTGGATAAGGGGACTTGCATAGTTTTTTTTTTTTGGGTTTTTTTTTTTTTTTTGTTACTAGAGAAAACATGAACCAAAGACATAGCTTCAAGGGGGTTCAGCAGAGCATTCTCTTATTTTTTTCTTATCAGAGCTTCCCAGGTTAACTTAACTCCCTTTCAGTAACTTGTTTCTATGTACATTTTGGCAAGGTGTGAAAAAAAATGATAGTGAAAAAAATAAGAAAATTTTGGGACAGAGTTGGCTGAAACAGCACAGATTAAGAAGAATTTGGGAGAAATGAAAAGAGAGGTAGAAGCCCCTTTGAATCAAAATGTTACAGGAAGCACAGAAAAGACGTCAGAAAATGAGGAGGAATGAGTCCAGGCTAACATTTCCTGACATGTAAGACATTTTCACCTTCATGGAGACCATAAGAAACTATGCACAAGTAGTAACAAAATAGCATACCTAGGTTTAACTTAGTACTTACCAATTACTAAGCAAAAAGCATGGTTTTAAAAATAAAATAATTGAAAATAAAAAATAAAATAAATTTAAAAAGATATCATGCTTACAGCTTTTGAAAGAAGATAGAGTACTTATTTAATAAACCTGAAAACATACAATGGGCAATATAAAATGCATACAAAATTAAATCAAGCAGGTACATTTATCACTGACAATAAAATAAATGGATCCAAGAACCAAACATTTATTTTAATGACCTAAGGCAGCATAAGGATAATGACATAAGATAAAGAACACTGTGGAAAGTTTTTGTATTTTTTTCTGTAGCCTGTAGCACAAGGGCAAACAGATGCTGGAGTATAATAGCACTTAGCTTGACACTTTTTTGACTGTGATGGAGAACTAGGGTAGGAGAGTGGTTATCCTCTTAACAGGTTAATTGAAAATCCATACACTGTAGGTGACCAGTCTGGTTTTATTGTGTCAATACTGGCAGGGACAACATGTTTTGATTTTAACTTTTTAATGCCCTCCATCATATGATATAGCTAGTAAAAAAAAATACAAAATACTGAAAAGTCATTCTAAAGTATTATTTCATACAAAAGTTGTTTAAAGGCTGTAAAGATAGGGCTTTTTTTTTTTCTTTTTCCTTTTTTTTTGTTTGATTGTTGTTGTTTTTTAATGTCTTCCTCTAAAAAAGGTTTAGCAAAATCAGCATACAGCATATTTTGCTGCAGGTCTTCTTTCTGATATAAAGTTTACAAAGGATTTTTTTCCAAGCAGCTGTATATAGGGATCAGCATATGTAAGAGGAAGATCCTTTAGAACTACATTTTCTTTAAAAAACACTTTCTCTTAAAATACTATCTTTAAATGCCCAGTAAGTTTCTACCCCTTGCATTCTTTCTGCTGCTCTTCTCTCAGTTCTCCTTCCCTCTGTTCACAGAGGACTAAAACACTCATCTGGACTGGCTTTGGGCAGAGACAAACTCAAGAAGACAGAAGTAGACAAACCAGATTGGATATTAAGAAAAGTTTTTTCACTGAAAGGGTGCTCAGGAACTTGAACAGGCTCCCCAGGGAACTGGTCATAGCACCAAGCCTGCTGGAGTTCAAGAAGCATTTGTGCAATGTTCTCGTTTAATTTTCAGACAGTCATTTGTGGAGCCAGGAGTTGGACTCAATGGTACTTCATTACTGAACCTGGTGCTTACCATTGTAGACGAACTCATTAAAGAGGTTAAGAATGGAGGCGGTCTACGCTGCAGTGACGACGCTCTGATTGAGTTTGTGATCTGGAGGAATATGGGTCTGACAAAGAGCAAAGTCAGGACCCCTGAACTTTAGAAGAGCAAAGTTCGAGGTATCTAAAGACCGAGTGGACAAGATCCCCTGGAACATTGTCCTTAGGGACAAAGGAGCTGAACAGAGCTGACAACTCTCTAAGGATGTTTTATCTTACAGCACAAGAACTCGACATCCCCCTGTGCAAGAAAGCAAGCAGGGAGGACAGCAAACCAGGATGGCTATACAAGGGCCTGCTGGTCAAAGTGAGGTGCAAGAAGGAAATGCACAGACAGTGGAAGCAGGGACATGTGGCCTGGGAAGAGCACAGGGATGTTGTCTGGATGTGCAGGAATGGGATCAGGAAAGCCAAGGCACAGATGGAACTGAGCTTGGCAAGGGATGCAAAAAATATAACGAAAGGATTCTATAAGTACATTGCTCAGAAAAGAAAGGACAAGGAGAGTGTACCACCTCTGATAAACGAGAAGGGAGATTTGTTAACAAGAGACATGGAGAACACTGAAGTACTCAACAACTTCTTTGCCTCAGTCTTCACTGCCAGTCAGGTTTCCCACATCTCTCGTTTTCATGAAACTGAAGATGAGGGCTAGGGGAAGAACATCCCTCCCACTGTAAGTGAAGAGCAGTTCAAGAGCACCTGATGAAACTGAACAGGTACAAGTTTATGGGGCCTTGTGACATGCATCCCAGGGTCCTGAGGGAACTCAAGGTGCTGCATCTGTGTTGGGGCAATCTCAGATCTGAGAATAGACTAGGTGGAGAATTCATTGGGAGCAGACCTGCAGAGAAGCATCTGGTGGACAAAAAGCTTGACATGAGCCAGTATTGTGCACTTGCAGCCCAGAAGGCCAACTGCTTCCTGGGCTGCATCTACAGAGGGGTGGCCAGCAGGTCAAGGGAGGTGATTGTTCCCCTCTGCTCTGCCCTTGTGAGGCTGGAGTACCTCTCCTGCAAAGAAAGGCTGTGAGAGCTGGGGATGTTCAGCCTAAAGAAGAAAAGGCTCAAGGGTGACCTCACTGCAGCTTTTCAATACTTAAAATGAGCCTATAAAAAAAAGATGGAGAGGAACTTTTTGCACTGGAAGATAATGACAGGACAAGGGGGGATGGATTTAAACTAAAAGAGGGGAGATTTAGATTAGAGGTTAGGAGGAAATTCTTCACTCAGAGGGTGGTGAGGCACTGAATCAGGTTGCCCAGAGAAGCTGTGGATGCTCCATGCCTGGAGGTGTTCAAGACCAGGCTGGACAAGGCCCTGGGCAACCTGATCTAGTGGGTAGCATCCCTGCCCATGGCATGGGGGTTGGAACTATGTGATCTTAAAGTCCCTTCCAACACGAACCATTCTATGACTCTATGATTCTGTGATACTCGTGGGTCCCTTCCAACTCCAGATATTCTATAATTTTATGATAAACCACCAGAAAAAAAAAGACTAGTCTGCAAATATAGAACCTGAAAGCAAGTGTTAACATCCAGAAAAAAATGAACTATAAAAATTAAATACATAAAGTATATCCTCTTTAACCTCTCTGGCTCTGAATGGTCAGCATATAAATGCTCCTGATGGATTGATTTTGTGTGACCTTCAGCATGTATGCAGAAGCATCAAAATAATTTCTGTAGCTCAACAGCAAGGAGGCCTAACCCTTTTCACTGCAGCACTTATTCCATTCTCTGTCCTAGAAAGATTAATTGATACTCCAACATAGAGCTCTTTACCTACTGGTTAAGATTCATCCCACTTTCTTCAGCACTTCTCTGAGTCACCAAAGCTAGGAACACAGCCAGCAGTTACTATACATTTATTCTTTGACAAGAGGTACTTCTAGATGTGAATTCAACTGGCCCAACTTGAATAGCAGTCTGTTAGAGGGTATCTGTATACAGGGAATCACAGCCAATTATGCTCCTAACTTAAACATTTTAACAGTATTCCCTAATTATGTGGGATTAGTCATGTCCATTGTGAGAGACAGCCATAATAAGACAGCCATAATAAGACAGCCATCAGCTATTGGCATCTGGAGAACCTGTTAAGAAACTTTCAGGTTGAATTCAGCAATAATGTGAGCAGTGCTGCATGGTAATGGTACAGCAGAGTAACTTTCTACTATGTAGGAAAATCAGTGTAACAAAACTCTGCAGGAGTTCCTATGGAAGGAAAAAATGATTTTATTGAGTAACATCTTTAAACAATTTCCTTTCAGAGACTCACATTTACAAGCACCAAAATGTGTCAAAGCAGACTGGGAAGGGCCACTATTCTGTGCAACAAAGGCAATAAAGAGACAGACTCCATCAAGTCCTCACCTCTCAGGTGCCTATCGATTGGCAACAGTGAACTAGTCTTCAGACTATTGATTTCCAAAGTCTATTTTAAAAGACTCGTCTGATATTCTCTGTTACCAATACAGTCAGCATGAGTCAGCAGTGTGCCCTGGCAGCCAAGAGGGCAAACCGCATTTTAGGGTGCATAGCCAGCTGGTCAAAACAGGTGATTCTCCTGCCTTTTGGCTTTGGAGAGGCCTCAACTTGAATGTTGTGTCCAGTTCTGGGCTCCACAATATAAAAAGGATGTTAAGATACTCGAAAGTGTCCAGAAGAGGGTAACAAAGCTCATAATAGGGCTGGAAGGCTTGTTCTACGAGGAGAGGCTGAGGACGCTTGGGTCACCTGGTCTGGAGAAAAGGAGGCTCAGAGGCAACCCCCTTACTCCCTAGAGCTTCCTGAGGAGGGGAAGGACAGAGGGAGGTGCCTGTCTCTGCTCCTTTTGGAACCGATGATGGGATGCATAGGAACAGCACAAAGCTGTACCAGAGGAGGTTCAGACTGGACATGAGGAAAAATTTCTTTACTGTGAGGGTGGCCAAACACTGGAACAGGCTTCCTAGAGGGGTGGTTGGTTCCCCAAGCTTGCCAGTGTTCAAGAGGCATTTGTACAATGCCCTCAGTAATATGCTTTAACTTTGGTTGGCCCTGAAGTGATCAGGCAGTTGGACTTGATGGACTTTGAATGTCCCTTCCAACTGAACTTTTACATTCTATTCAGTCCTTACACATTTCGTTCATTTCAGTCTTACAAATCTCTACAAATGGGTGTGTAAGTGTGAAAAGAACTTCCTAACCAAGACCAAAAACATTTTACTCCTTTCAGATCATCAACAACAAAAACCCAACATCTAAAAGCTACCCCCTCAAAAACAAACAAACAAACAAACCAAAACAAAAAAAAAAGCCCATCATGTAAAGAAAGAGTCAGAAGATGGCTTTGGCTATTTCTACTGTATAATGAATGAAATAAATAAATAAATAAATAAATAAATAAATAAATAAATGCTGGGAAATTGGAGAGCAAAATTGTTACCCCACAGGAATATGTGGATCATACATGGTATTTGGAAACCAATATGAGAACACACCAGGTAATTTAAAGGATAAACAAGACAAGGTGACACTCAACAAAAAGAGTTTAATATTTAACAGTATTAATTGTCATGTTCACTTCAGAGAGGTTAAAAAAAAAAAAAAAGGAGGTTAGACCTACAAAGAAAAAGAACAGTAAAGCTTAGGTGTTTATGAAGAACTGAGAAGAAATATGAGACATTACCGAAGATATCATGCAGCCATATAGACCAATAAATCTCCTGTAACCCAGCTCCCATTTCATTTTGTCTTTATTTCTAGTGAAGACTTGAAGATGGATGGGAAAGATTTTGACTTAGAACTTTTGTAATCCTGTTCTTCTGAAGCTAATGGATGCTCTAACTTGTGAAAAAATGTGAACAATATATACTGTAAAGGCAAGGTCTTGGCCCCATCAAAAACAGTGCAAAACTCTCAGTGATGTCAGTGCAGCCAGAAATAAGGGAATTCTCTTTCTACAGAAACCCTATTCAAAGATTTACAAAGTGAATATTCTAACTCATAATAAAGCAAGAGCTCTACATTTTCTTTCTTCAGTCTTTCATCCCCAGTGAATATTGTCCTTCCAGACAAAAATGTTTGGACTGGGACAATTGCAAAAGTAAGTATGATACATGTTGTTATTAAACATATATCATACATAAATTATTAGATATAGTTAGACATTACCTTAAGAAATTAATGCAATATTCTGTCCACACTGAAAACTCAGTGTCTTCCCACTCTAATTATAACCATGGCTGAAAGTAAAGAAGTTCAACTGTTCAACTGTTCCTTTTTCCCAGAGGAATTGCTTCCAGTTTCTTGTTACACTTCCTCTGTGATCTTGAGAAAGGTTTATGAGCTTGTAGGTTCATGAACTGAGTATGCCCCTCATGATATGGGGACCAAGAAATGTATGTTTTCTATAAGAGGCAACATCTCTTGGGACCTTCTCTTTGTTCCAGCATGTATCCTCAGTGAGATACCTTGGATACGGACAGTGTTTGCAACATCCCAAAATGTGTTTACCTGAAGTGTAAGCACCCTTCCACCTAGAGCTATTCCCCTTGCCCTTGTGAATGGCAAGCTGACAGGATGCTTAGAGAACCTTGCTTGCCTAAGAACCAGTGCCATGACTTCTGACTGAAGGGTAAACGGGCTTTCTGGGCAAATGAGCTCAGCCTGATCACAGTCTGCTTGTAAAAGCTGTACAGATAGCTCGCTTGTGCTGTGCCTTGGCAGGGACCTGGTGTGTTCACAGTTCCTTTGAATGCATTTTTGTTTTGTTTTGTTGTTGTTGTTGTTTGTTTGACTGAGTTTGGTTTGGTTTGGTTTGGTTTCATTTGGTTTCTGTGTGTTTTCAGCTAAAATCTAGGAGCAATGATTTTGTTTCATATCCTCACCTGTAAAAATGTGTTAGCATTACTCCACCTAAGACTACATATAAAGACACTGCAAATTGAGACAGGGTATGTCAGTTGTAAGTTAGATGTTTAAATGGTCAGATCAGTAACTCCCTGGCAGATCTTATTTCTCTCTGCTGAGTATAAAGAGATTCTAGCATGACCAGCTCAGGCTCAGACATCTATCTTTCTGACATTAAACTTAGGCAAGTGACTCCTGTGCCAAGGATGTTAAAAATCATGGTAATGAGTCACAGTAAATAACTGGGAAAAATAAATTTCTTTCGAGTTCTACCAAAGGGTACATTTTGACCCAAATGATTTACTTCAGATTTGAACTGAAACTTCTGTTCTGCTTGATCAGAATACAACATCATCAGAATACAGAAGTGGTCAAGTAATAATCACATTATTCAGAGAAAAATTAAGGTTTGAAAACTGCAAGAAAAAGCACAAGTAAAGGTTATTTGTAGACATGGTGCAGGTGACTGAAGAACCTGCATGATTTTCCAGTTGTTGTATATCCCAATAGCACAAGCTTTGGAAAAAAGTGAGTAAGTCATAAGTTGCTTCTTCAGGAAAAATGTTGTCAAGAACAAAGTATTACATAATCCAAGGTGAAAACTGAAGCCCAATTTTATTTAACATGTTCTTCATCAGAGTTATTCTGTAATGCTTATTGCTCTGTATTATCAGAGTGAACAAACAGCTGTGGAAAATGAATCAGAGAAATACTTCAACTAGGGGACAAGGGAGGGAATTTAATGTCTCATGCAATGAGAACCACCACACTGTGGTTGGGGAGGGAGCAATTTTATTTATTTATTTATTTATTTATTTATTGTGGAAGATGGAGGAGGCACATTATACTCGTGTAAAGATTAAAGGAGTTGTGTGTTCAAAGTCTTGAGTGGAAAGAAAGAACTTATGGCAGAGTGGAGAGGAGGAGGAGAGAAGACAGAATCTGGCAGAAACTTCATATAATGGTTAAGTACTGAAAGGTTTAATTGAAGGGAAAGTCCTGTCAAATCTAAGCTCTTGATAGGCTTCAACTTAAGGATCACATCCACGATTTAATATAAAAAATATTTTTTGGTAAAGCCCTCCCTATTTCTATCACATACATAAAACAGTGTGAGAGGTTTAATGAAGATGGAAAAAAAAGCTATTTACATTATAAGACAATGTCACAAGAGCAAATTAATATAAACTAGGTAGAAATCAATTTAAGCTGAAAAAGAGAATATGACATCTACCTATCAAAGTAGTTACATTCTAAGTTAGCCTTCTGGGAGAACAGAGGTGAAAATCCTAGCCAGTTTAAAGGTAAATTTTTTAAAGGATTATGTGATGCAATTGTCTGTGGTTTAGATTACACTAAAAGATCCAAGAGGTCCTAAATGTGTCCTGTTGTCTGATGTTCTTAAATACAGTAGTGCATGGTCAACCACAAGTGGAAGCTGCTTTTATTGCAACCAGAGGTACAACAAAACATCTATATGTTTCATTCTTTTCTATTTCAGAGGAAAAGTTAAAGGACTTAAACTGGGGAGCCAAGTGAAACAACAAGGAAAAAGTCTGATATGCTGATATGATGACATATACGTGTGCTTTCACACAGTAATATGTAGTTCTAGGTGGTGGAAAGCCGTAGGTTGTCATGTTAAATGCGATGGTATTGATTAAAAATAATAAGTGGAAAAATCTACTTCAGCCTGCATATGTTCAGGATGCTGGTTTCCTGCCACTATAAAACAAATGAAGGATTTGGCTAGTTCTTGTAGACCTGAAATATTAGAGAGGAGAGAAGTTTTACAGTGCTAATTGATGGATTCTACGGCTGGACGCCAATCCCTCTCATTAAGCCATCTATCACTGTGTGTCATGGATGTGAGTTCCTATAGCATTTTAAATGCCAGCCTTGTAATCATTTCCCTTATTCCCATGAAGTACCTGATCTGCCAGCTGTAGCTTTCCTTTTACTCTCGAATAAGGTTGTGAACAGCACCAAGGGGAACGTGGCTGGGAGCTGGGAAGTCCTAGCAGGCAAAGGCTCCAACTGGAGCACCATGATGTCAAACCCTACTGATGGTATCCCAAGTGGGGTTCAGTTGCTGTGCAAAATTCAGCTGGGCAGAGACAGGAAAGCCAATCAAAATAATTCAGCTTTGGAAATCATATGTCTTCTCCCATCTTTGATGTTATCGTGACAGATGATGCAAAAGAGCAGTGGCCTCTGAATTACAAAATAACTCATTAGCAGCTCCAACTAGCATTATTTGCACATACAGTACTCAGTGTTGCACTGTTACAGCTTGTGGTCTCAGAATTAAATTCTGCACAGAAAGCACATAGTTGTATTTTTGAATACAGAGCGCCCTGACAAAAACTATAATTTTTTCTCTTTGTACACTCTGATTAACTCAATTAAATTAGGAGTTAAAAGTTAATAAAAATTGGTTTTCTAAGAAATGGTATAACTTCTAGCAGATAATTTATTTTTCTTAAATAGTTCTTAATAACTGAACACTGCGTACACTTCAAACTTTTCTTCCAGTTAAAAGGCACTACTTGTAGAATATAAGGTACATCTGAAATATATGCTTAATATTAATTCTTATTATTTACCCTGCTATTTTTTACAATTGAAATTTCTTCACCAGCAAATGAATAACTTTTTCGAACTTTCCAGCAATCAGCATGAAAATAATAGCACCACAAATATTAAGCTTACAAGATGTTTTTGTTTGTTTGTTTACTTGCTTGTTTCTAAATATTAATTTGGGGATTTTTCTTTTCCACTTATGGATTTTGAAAACTGCAGGAAATTCAGGAATCCTTTTATTTTCCCTTTAGCCAGTTTGGGATCAAAAACACAAACACATCTCAGTTGCAAGTTTATTCTGCATATTTATTCTATAAGGTGGCCACTAACACATAGTTTTCATATATACTATTTAATATGGACTATTATTGATCTCAATAGAATAGAACAGTGTAATTATAGTAAGTTGTATGTGCAAACTTGCCTCAGTATTTCAAAACAACTTACATATAGTTCTGTGCAAAAGAAATACTCTGAATAAAATTGCAAAGCAGTACATTTCAGCACATTTCGGTATTATTGTAGGGCTATCTTGAGAAGACTTTTGTTAAGAAAATTTTTGATTAAAAATGTAGTTTAATCGACTTTATTATTATTATTATTACTATTATTATTATTATTATTTCTTAATAGATACAGGAAGAGAGACCTCCCCAGACTTGTCCTTCAGCCAGACAGCTAGGCACTCACATGGTGACCCAAGCCCTTCCATTGTTCAAATTAAAGGAATTTGACTATTGACCTTTCCAACATTATGGGTAGATGATGTAATCAGGAGACTATCTGGATTGCCTTTGAATTCAAATGTTCTTTTCAGAACAGTTTCAGATTAAAAAAAAAAAAAAATTATTTCCAATTAAAAAAAGATGGCAAGCCAAATGTGATTATTCCATTATAGACAGCATATATGTGCTAGATTATACAACCATAAAAAAATATACTATTAGTCATATATATCAGCCCACAGTTTATATGTTGTTAAAAACAATTAAAAGGAAAAAAAGTTGATTAGAGAAGATTAGAGAATAACTGCTTTAAAAATATACGAAACATAAATACATATAGACATTGAATACTGTATACTTTATAGACACAAATAGTCTACTGTAATGTAAATTTAGACTTTCAAGAAATCTTACACTGCACTTTTTTTTTTCTCTACTGGAAAAAGAATGTTAAAGAACACATGACAAGTTTTTAGACATCGAGTGCGCTAGCAGAAGCATACAATCATGGGAAGGTGGAAAAGGAATATAGAAGTTGGTATAGGACTGATCCATTTTATAATAGCTGTAATTACAAATTTATCATCTTTGAACTTTATCTGGGAAATTCAGATTACCATCACTTATTTAACTTTAATTTTTAATAAATTTTTCCCAAATGATTCGTTTGAAAAAAAATATAAAAAAGGTTTTTAACTTGAATGAAAAAAATATATATATATTCTTATTTTCTTATGAATCAAGAAGAGAAAGAAGACAAAACTCTGCCAGTAAAATAAACATATAAATTTTATATAATATATAAGTAATATATACATATATAAGCAATGGTTTATATTTCTTATTGATTAGTCAGATTTTGTCAGCCTAAATTTATTCTGAGCAAAAAGATACTACTGTGTTAAGCTATAGATCTTGGTAAATGTCTGCCTTTGAAGGGGGTGGGGGGAACACCAACCCACCAACCCCTGTTTTGTCTTAAACTTTTACTGTTGCAAATTTCCAATACTTTTTAGCAGGCAAAGAACAATTATTTTAATTCACAGTTATTTGACTTAATAAAAGCATATTGGGAATGTACAGTTCAGTGTATGTACAGTGGTGATAAACATTATAGCTCTTTCTATTTTTTGCAGAATATTAAATGTTACATTACTTATTGAAAAGAAAAAAAAAAATTGTTCAAATGAAGACTGAGAAAATCCCAAAGACATTTGGAGTGCTTAAGTGATTTATTTTTGCATTTCTGTTTGAAAATATTCTTGAGTTGCCTTCTGTAAATGATTATCATGAACATCTGCTTCTATAAATATACAAATTATATTTTAACTTGAAAATGTCTGGCAGTCTGACACCTAATATTGGGGGAAAAAAGTGCCCTTGCAGTAGACTGGAAATATCAACACAGTTCATTCTGGCTTAGCTAGTAATAGTATCAGTAACAGAGGCTGTGTTTTTTAAATGAAATGTTAAAAGACTGGTTCGGTTTAAAACATCCTTTCAATATCTGGGATCCAAAGTACCTATAGAGCTTGAGCATTGTGAAAGTGAAGTTACATGAGACAGCTGAACCCACCTGAAAGTTTGTCACACCCAAAAAGAGTAAACTCTGTTCATTTCCCCTTTACCTGTGCTCAATTCCATCCTACCTTGTCCTTCCCTACGGTTGGGGGCAACTGTGTGAACCAGGATGAAACAAATGCCTATCCCTCCCTTCCTCTTCAAGTTGTTTCTCCCATGACAACTAAGTGAACCAGATTAGGTACCAAGTTCTGACCTGGTACAGTTCATAGCTAAGCAAGGAAGCTTTTAAATAAATAAGTAACCTGCAAGATGCAGTGGCTCAGAAGCAGTTTTGTTTTCTGTTCAGTGTCACTCTTTGAGAGAAATAGTAAGGAAGACTGGGCTGTGCCCGCTTCAGACAGTCCAGTTCAGTTCACAAAAACATAACTGCTGACATTGTTTGCTCTCTCTAACGTGATCTAATGTTAGAGAGATTCTGTTCTTTCTGACTAATAAAGTAACAGTACCTTCTGCTCATTAATGAAGTGATGAGAAATGGAGAATAATTCATTGGGAAAATAACACCTAATTTATCACTGTTCTGCACAATTAGCAGCCTTTGCTTAAAAGAGACTTTGGAAATAGAATATAAAAAGCTCTGCAGTAAGTACTGCCAGCAGTATTGTTATTATTTTCATTTTACAACACTCAAGGTACTATAGTCATGTATAGTACAAAGGGAACATAGCCATTGTCTAAAGATGCTTTGCAGTCTCAAGATAGCAACAAAACCACCAGGCAGAATATAATTGGCTTTGACTCCAGTCCTGTATGTTGGCTTGCGTAGGATTGTGTAGTATCTACTGGGGGATGAGACATGATTGCAGGCTCTCTCTCTCATTACCACCCTCTGCCCAGAGAAGCTGTGGATGTCCCATCCCTGGAGGTGTTCAAGGCCAGGTTGGAAGGCGCTGTGTCCAACATGACCTAGTGGGTGGCATCCCTGCCTATGGCAGGAGAGATGAAATTACCTGATTTTTAAAGTTCCTTTCAACCCAAGCCATTCTATGATCTGGTATATGACTTATATTTTGGAGAGGGGTGGCATGTATAATGAGGGAATTATTGCACTGAGCAGCTCCTTGCCCATCCATATCATACCTGACACCAGTGATGTTATTGGAATCTAGGCCACTTCCTGACCATGCCTGGCAGGCATCATTTGATGCTGAAGAAATAAATGCTATGATGAGTAGCTCCTTTCAGGAGTAAGAAGCACATTTCAAATTGTAAAAGATGAGATGTTATTTTGTTCAGTATATAAAAATCAATATCAGTACTGTTTGTATCACAATGGCCATAAAGAGATCCTTGCAGAGATCAGAACTGTAGCATGTCTTGAGGACTGTGCATGGAAAGACACACCCTAAGAAATACATAAACACACAGGGTAGTTAGATTCCACGTTTACATGACATACAGAAAAGTAAAGGTGGGATTCATCTCCTTTAAATTTTGCTTTCTAAAAATTTGGTGTCTTTTGTGAAGTAGTTACTTGAATTCTTCTTGTAGGATGGGCAGAACACCCACTCCCCAAGGGTAAGTTACTTCCTTGTAAAGTGGATCTCCAACACAAGTGTGACATTTTGCCCAGTGGAGGTACCTGATCACTTCATTGCTTGTAAAAAAAGTCTGGTTTACTAGATTAAACTAGGCAATTTCCAGACAACTAAGTGAAGAGAAGTATACACAGGCCAAAATATGAAGTCACAGAGCAAGTTCCTACAGGATCAGAATCACAAGGTATGCTATATCCTAGCTGTCACACACACACACAAGTTTTTCAAAGAAAATAAGCATACGTGTAAAATAAAACACTGTCAAGTACTCTTTCATCTGGTATGATAAATAATAAAGATGAGTTTTGAAATGCAAAGCCACAAAAGGGTCTGAAATCCGTAAGCTTTGGTACTTCTATAGCTGTCTGCTGAGCTGTTCATGTTTGCTGTTGTTATGTGCATGAGGAAGTGAACTTGGAAGTGAATTCAACCTCCTCAGTCCCAAACTATTGATCAGTCATTGCAGAGCAAATGTCCAAAGGGGAAACTTCTCTAAGGAGAATATTTGTGAGGATACAAGACACAAAAAAAAATAATAAATATTAAAGATCTTAAGTGCCAAAAGAAAGGGAGTAGGCATTGAGAAGAAATAGGTTATCAGAGCATAATTTGTGTGTTCATAGTAAATAAATAAAGAATTATGTCCAAAAGAAATAAGTATCAATTTTTCCTTCTAGAGGAAATAGTCCTTAGAATCCTAAATTCTGGCTAACCACATGAGTTAGACAAAACAATCACAAAAACCTCTGAAGAACTCAAATAAAATACTGAACGAATTATTATAGTTTTTATGTACACATTACATAATAATAATACAGATCAGCACATGTGGCTGGCTACGCTAAAAGACAAGCTGTTGATGAATTGGAATGTAAGATGTGAAGTGAATAGGATTTATAAAATTGTCTGCTTTATGCTTCCCTTGTGCTGCAAAGTAGGTAACTAGAGTACTAAGGACAAAATCCACTTGCTACAGAAGATAATGATTTAAGCAGGAACACTGTGTGGCCCTAAAGGCAATGACAGACAAATCACTGGAAAATACATTTGAAAAATCACCAAAAACTGAAAGAACAAAACCACTATCCCACCAGAAAGCTAAATAGCAATTGTTAGCCATGGTACACTGTTTCAAAATAAGCCTTTTTTCTACCATAAGACAAAAAGAAATTGAAGCTAAGACAAGATTATTTCTGATAGCCCTAAAAGTAAAGGAAGCATAACCAATTGAACCTTTGTTATCTGGTGAAAATGCACATCTGGGCTATCAAATTGTAGAACATGTTTCAATGACACTATCATCAAAATTAATCTCCATATGATCAGCTCAGACTGAGTCATTTTTTCCCTTACATTTGTATTTTAACTCCTTTCAGTAAGGGCATGAAGCAAGCGGATGCATGATAATTAACTACCCTAATTTGCATGCCTCTCTCTAATAAGATAGGAAAGTAGCTCTCTGTGTTACAGCAGCTTTGAATACCAATCCAGCATGCCTGTAAAAGTTTTTCAGGACACAGGAATCATTTGCTAAAGCTTCAGTCCAGAATCCTCTATTTTGGCTGTGAACAAGCATGCCACTGATCTTCTCTATCACATATAGCTTTCAAGCTAATTTGCAGGAAGGCTTTCAAGTCAATAGAGCAATGTTCTTCTCATTACTGTGAGGTTTGTAGGGTGCCTGTCCTTGGTAGGATCTCTAATGGGATAAAGCTGCAAAAAAGGGCCATCTGCCTTCAACAGTCCTTCTGATGATAGTGCTGGTAAAGTATGCAGTTACCATTAGTGGCCAGCTGGCCTCTTGCATCATTATACATTACAAATGTTTTACAGCAAGACAATATAATATCAAATGACATTTTTTAAAAAACATAACATGCTTTGAATTGTAAAAGCATCCTTAAAGAGAATGATAGGCTGTGATTCTTAAGGCGGCTTGTCCAGGTTCATATTTGTTTATGCAAGCCTTTTAATTCCAACTTTGGGTATATTTCATCTTTCCAAAAATGCTGAAAAAAAAAATGAAGATGGAATAAAATATCTAACAAGTTATATTTTAGATTTAAATTTTAAAAAATAAATAAATCATGCTGAATTTGGCTCTTTAGTGTTTTATTTTATTGCTTAATGTAATGTGACTTTGTTTATATGTCTTTGCTTTATAATTTTTAGTAAGATAAACATATATACAACAAAGCAGAAGTAATCCTTGAAACATCAGAAGCTGAGAGACACTATTTTACAGTGTTGAAAGCAAAATCACATCTACCTTAAATATATATATATATATATATATACACTGTCATTTTGTCATTTTTAGTTTTCTCTTTGGAACACTAGACAGCTAATTCGTAATCACAACAATGAAAACCCCACCACATAAACAGTGGAAAAGTCACAGTTGCTTAATTCCATATAAAAGTTTCAAGTAATGGGAGAAATACAAGGAATATGCTAATTTCTATTCTCCCTCCAAAATCCTTTGCTGTTTTTTAACAATGTTAAAGCCTTATATTACTATACATGAAACTAGAGTTTCATCCTTGGGATGAAATTGCTATTGTTATGATAATACTTTAAAAATGAAAAGCTACTTTTTTTTTTTTTTCCCACTAAAATTCATGGCAGTTTAACTAGCACTGTTAAACAAACCATAGCAGAAGCACTTACTACCACTGGCTAGTCCCATTAGTTCCTAATTAAGCAATTAGCAATAAAGTAAATGTCTAAAAACTCCTGAGAGCTGATAGCTGTAGGTAGAAGTTTTTGTTGTTGTTGTTGTTGTTTTTTCCAATCACAATAATCATTTAGTGTTCAGAATATTGAAAAGAAAAATCAAAATCAAGACTGAGACCCATATTAAGAACTGAAGAGTACAGCCCCTACCTTTTTATTCTTCTTTTCCAGTAAGATTTGGTTTGTTTCTGACCATTCAATACTGAAGTCCTTAGTCTTTACTCAACAACAAAAAAAATGCCTTTGAAATCAGCTGACTTGCAACCATGCCAATGAACTCTGACAAAAAGAAAGCTCCCTAAACTAATAGAGATAATTCCACTCAAGAAGCGTAAACAAAGAATGGATTTACATTGTTTTGGAAGAATTGAAAAATTAATCTTGAAATACCATCATTTATTTCAAATTATAGTATTGTTGTCCTAGGGAGAAAAGAAGACAATTGCTAAGGAGTCAGAGAAAATAATTGAATTTTATTTTTTTTTTTGTAGTTAGTTAACAAAACTGAGGAAACCTGATGATTCCAGAAGAAAAGATAAGAAAATCCTGAACAGAAACAAACAAAGATTTTCTTGATGCTGAAGAAAAGAAATACAACTTTGTACTAAAGAAATGTTAAAATTCTACAGAGATTAGACATAGACAATATTTTAGCAAAGTTCTGCTTATGTTCTGAATAGAAAACCCATCAAAAGTTTATGGTCTCTATATATATATATTTAATAGAACACACTCATTCATGGCTACTCAAACAATCAAGCCATACTTGAATATCCTGTAAGCATACGTGTCATTATACTGCCATTTACTTTAGATGTTAGAGGCTGCTCTCCTTTTTAAATAACACTGAGGTGCCTTGAGGAATACTATTTCTATGTAAACCGATTAGGATAAATACATGCAACCCTTTCAACATGCTGTGATGAATTTTAGAGTTCATTGCTATTTGTTTATTTTAAAGGCACATTCACAGCTTGTTTGTTTTTACGTTCTAAAAATCTCTACAATTCTGTCTCTGGAAATAATGGCAGATGTAATAAACTCAGCATTTCTTTGAAAAACATCCTGGCTGGGCAAAGGATTTATTTTATTGTTATTTTTAATTTATTTAAATAGTGCTCTTACTGCTAGGCAGAAAAAAAATAGATTTTGGAATGGAAGCAGGGATGCCTCTGACAGGTTGAAAATTATCAAGGAACAGCTAGTATCTCATAATTTCCTTGAAAACTCTACAAAATCCTCAGTTGGGGGGCACAGAAAAATGCAGTCCATTAATAGTCAAACAACCAGTTAGAACCAAAGTGTTCTGGAAATGCTGTGAAATTATGGTGGGGTATTTTCCTTTTTTGATACAGTATGCTTGTATAACTGGAGCTCCCATTGCACTGTAATGGGAAGTATTTTAAACAATATTATTTCCTTGTATGATTTAGGGCTCAAAAAAAAGGGAAAAAAAAAGTTTATTTTCAATGGATTACACATGAGAGGTGATCTAATTTCATAATAGACACACTACAATAAACTGACCTCCTCTGATATGTTTCACTCCTACTCCACAAGATTTGAATGTTTTAGAGTTTGTTTGTTTTTACTGAACTAAGTCAGCTCACACATAGGTGTCAGACAAGGTTCAGTGCTGTGTGTAAGGGACAAGCAACAATGAATAAGGATGAGCAGGTGGGATCACTTATTTCTCCTAATCATTCTAATTAGTCTGTAAGTTTCTAGACTTCAAATTAAAAGGAATATTGGCTATCCTTGTGTATCATACAAATCACAGATTATTGGAGCTGACACAGAAATTTCTGAAGTATTAGTTTCTTATTGATTTGGTGCATGTGCAACTGAAAGATATGATAAAGATATCTAATATTGATTAAAATATGTTGAGTGTTAAAATTAAATTATTCTGGCATTAAGTGTATGCTCCCTATTCCTAGCGTGAACTTCCTATCAGCTTTCAGCACTAGCCTTCATATTTTTTTGCTTTTTTGAGATGTAGGATTCTGTTCTTCTCACATAACTCCACATCACCCAATTACATAGTTTTCTCTATAAAATTCTCCTGTGTGTGATAGTATCCAATTGTCTTTGAAAAGAAAGGTGTTTTCACAAATTTTACAATGGTCATTTTGATTCTTTCTGCAGGCCTTTAACAAGGATATTGCTTACATTCAAACCAGTTGCAGACCCATACATTGTCCATTAGAACTTCCTGTTTATTTTTTATTTTTTAGAACTTCAATCAGCATAAGTTGTCTAAATGTTTTTTTGTTTGTTTGTTGGTTGGTTTTTTTCATGTTAATATCCAATGACTGTGTTGTAGTAACAGAAATTTCTTACTGGGGTCTTCTATTTCAATGGATTAGACTCTAACAACCAAACTCATAATCTCAAAACCAAAACTTTAAAAAGTGATTATAATATAAACATAAAGAATCCTGATATTTTCCTGCTTGATTCTGTAACGGATTCCATCAAATTTATAAATATGCTTTTGAAAAACACTGAATGCTTTTGGTCCTTGGGAATGTACTTATTCTAACTCAGATTAGAAATGTTCAAATGGGTGTTTGCTTGTTTGCTTAAATTGGCATAAGATTTTGCTTACAAACTTCTGTGCTGCACACCAATTGTAAGCCTGACAAATGTATGTGTTTGCCACCCAAGTGGCAAAGGTTTCCAGCCTTAGAATTTTAATGAAAATTGTGCAAATAAAAAATCCAGCATACCATCACCAACTTCTAAACAGATCAGAATACATTTCTGTAGTGTGAAATGGCTCTGCAGTATACACAACCAGAAAACTGGAAGATAAAAACTCTCAAAAGTTACTTCTCTGGAAGGTCACAGTGACTTCAGCGTTACTTTTGGTTAAACTTTTTTTTTTTTTTCCACAAAGGCAAAACATTGTAGGGTATTGACCAAAAAAAAAAATGTAAAAAAGAAAATAAAATGACTTACATCACTGTCCACACACCAAATATTCTGTATTCACAAACCAAATATTTTTGATATATTTGCAGTGAGCCATACAGACATCAGAATCCCATCTTGAAGCATTTCTAGTTAATATGAACATATCAATACAATATTAAATGTAACTAGACAGGCAAGTAGAATATAAAGAACTACATCCTCCAAATTAAGGAGGATTGTTCTTTCCATGAGACACTGATCATTTACTGAAAGTACAGAATGGCAAGCCTGACAAAATCTCTAAGAAGGGGATGATCTACCACTGTTAGACAACACTACCTGTAAATCTCCCAGATTTTTAGAATATTTTGAAGTTATTTGATTTAGTTAAATTAGTTGAGAGTCAAAAACTGTCTAATGCAAGTGAAGAACAGGTACAAGATGAAAGACATAGAGAAGGATCCATGGAGGAAAGAGAGGAGTAATAGTTTGAGAAGAGCAATGGCAAATATAACTGGAGCCTTGGAAGAGAAATAGCTGGCCTGGAAGAGAAATAGAAGTGAAAAGATATATGCATATATGAATACGATGTACATATGATATATGTATATATTTGTTTATTTATTTGGTGAGGGTATGATTTTCCAAAGATCCAGAAGCATCTAGGGCATTCTGAATGATTTCAAGTGAGGTATGCAAATCTCTAGATTATAATCCTCTGCTTTCTCCTCTTACTTTTCACAACAAAAAAAATAATAATAAAATAAAATAATATAATTATAAAAATCATTTTCTGTTCTTCAGGATACAAAGGTGGGTAGTCCCCCATACAACTTCTAGACATCCTGCATCTCAATGTCCTTACAAGTTTTCAAGCATATACAGTGCACCACCACAAGTTTCTTGTTTTAGACAGGTACAGTATCTTTGCAATTATATTCCTCCAGAACCATTTTTTACAAATTATAGTGACACTATTAAAGCTACCTCCTTTATGTGACAGCTTCAGATAAATAGGGACAAATCCAGCTGTCTGAGTAGTGTATCAGGAAATTATGGCCAATGTCTATGCTAGTGAAACAAACAATCTGAGGCCCATTATTCTGTCCTAATAACTGCCTCAGCAGGGTCATAGCCATGTAGCCACCTTCTCTTCCCTTTCCCCTGAAAAACTGAAAGCTGTATGGTTCCCGTTTTTCTTAAACCCCATGTGGTACATAAAGTTTGGTACTAGTTTGACCACCCCAAAACTGTGCCAAGGTTTATACCATTCATGTAATGGTATTTGTGTAACTGTAGGGATGGTTCGGGCCATTTCTCAGCCCTGACCCTTGCCTTGTTTAGATTACCAGATCAGATATATCTGTAGGATATATCTGGTGGGGCCACTGGGGCTCTGACCCAAATTTTAAAACCAAGGTGTGACAGTATTAAAGTGAAAATAAACATATAAGTGATGAGGCAACTTGTGAGAGAAGAAGAGAGATTTGTACACATCACTTAGTCTGGCTGTTAGCACCACTAGTTTAGATCAATAAAATCTATTCTCTTATTACATCTGTGGCTAGCCTTACATCTTCCCTTTCCAGAGGGGAATGAATACACCATCTGTTATACTGCGTTCTCATTCAGTCCCTAGGCTGGTTTTCTTCGCTTTGCAGATCTCTGAAGAGAGATGGTTACAGACATTCATTACTCTAGCATTCCATTCAGCACTTTCCCACAATGTTGTTTGGGTCTGTGGCTCCTCTGCAGCCATCTTTTTCCACCTGCTTGTGGAGGAAGCTCAGGATTCTATGGTTTTCTCTACAGATTGATTCTCACCTAGCCACAGCCTTCCAGAAACTATGCACATCTTCATTAGGGATGACAATATCGGTGCCTGTGCTCTGCCATTGCACCCATAGACATTGTCCCATGGCTGTGAAAGTACTGCAATTATGTGATCCTTTATCAGAATATATATTTTGCATTTGCTGCCTCAGTTTGTTTACACCAAATCACACTAGCCCTATTTTCATTACGTTAGGTCCTGAGGCAGTCCAAAGTTCAGTTTCTACTGCTAGTTCCTTCTCTTACTTAATCCGGTTTTGGCTCTTGATTGATACAAATATCTGAGTCAATTTATTAACCTGGCCAGGTATTATCTTGTTTTTTGTTAGATTAGTTTTTTGCTAGCTTAGTGCGATGATATTCAGCTTACAGTGCAATCAAACAAATGCCAGGTCATGCACCACAGCACTGGCAGGAGTGCAGAACAGTGAAGACCAGCGAAGATGTTTAAGAAGGATGGGTGGTGGAAAATAGGAACATGACCTCCTATTTTTGGTTGTGGGTAATTGTTAAGTACTATGTTAAGTTACAAAACTGCATCTTTAGGTTCAAAGTAGGACTGCTATTCCTTGTCTATTATGTTATTTTCCTTTCTAAAGATTCTTCTTAAGATTTCCACACCATTTTTTTCTAATACCAAAAGACTTTGAGTGTCTTAGTCTCTACATAATATGTCTAAATAGTACCTTCCTTCCTTCCTTCCTTCCTTCCTTCCTTCCTTCCTTCCTTCCTTCCTTCCTTCCTTCCTTCCTTCCTTCCTTCCTTCCTTTCTTTACTTCTTTATTTCTTTCATACTTAATTTTGTGGAACTCCAATTGTCACCCTATAGCTGTCATTATCATAGCAGAGATGACATATGTAACAAATACAGATCTTATGAGATTGCATGTCTGAGAGTCATTTTCTGTGATAATGATGTTTCTTGATGGTGAGAATATGAATCTAAACACGGCATGTTATTTTTTCTCCAGTGTATGCAAACAGCTGTATGCCAGTCCTGGACAGGAGAACCACAGTTTCATTAAACTTACCTGCCTGCACAGTAGTGATTTTCTGCTATTTCATTCGCATTCTTTATCAACACAAGTGTTATTAGCTCCTAATTTTCTGCATGGTATTTTTCATATCTGGGGACTTTTCCTTGTTATGTCTTCATTTCTTGTGCTTTAACTTCTATGTGTTTTCTTCCACACCTGCACTTTTACATGTTCCCTCCCTTTTTAGTCATCTTCTTTGTTTTGTTGACTATTCTTAGGATTTTGCTCTTTGGTTACACATTGCATCACACCATCTAGTCTGCTTCTGCTCGACAGTCTGTCAAACTCTCACTTTTTTCCATTTTTAATTCATGATCCTAACAACATATTTTTTCAGTAGCTGATTTTCATTATACCTGATGTCTGATTCCACAAGACTCTACAGACTGCACCTTTGCCTTTACATACTGAAGTCTGTTAAATATGTCCTCAGAGTTGCTAATTTTTTTCAAACAGCTAACATCTTCAAAAAGTTCATTTTTATAGGTGTACAATATGTTTTGGATATTTTGCCATTTGGTGACATCCTAGCTAGCTATTCTTTTGTGCTTTATTAAAGAAGACTAGAGTCTCAGCATCAGCAATATTAACATAAAAATCTTCTGGCAGCATTCACTTGCATGAAGAGACAAAGCACTCTTTTGAACCTCTTCCAGCTATGCAGAAGAAAGAGTTCTGTTCTTGATACCAGGTGTTCTTGTATCTTGTTAAAGAAAGTTCTGGATCATCACCAAAACTCCAAGATACCTTCCTTTCAGTGGAAGACAAACACAGCAGTGATGAAGAGGACAGAGGCAGGGAGAGGGACTGTGTCACTGGACACCTAGCAACACAAGCTGCAGCTGCTTCAAACCAGTATTGGTTTGAATATAAATATAAATATAAATATAAATATAAATATAAATATAAATATAAATATAAAATATTCTATATATATATATATTCAATATAAATTCAATTTAATATTCTATATTAAATTCAGAATATTCTATATTCTAATAACTATATTCAATATAAAAATATTCTATTTTTCTCAAACATATTGTCCAAGATACCTTCACGGTAGTGGCATTTTTTATACCGCTTTGGTTGCTGGGTGAAATAAGGAAGAAAAACAAAGAAGAAAACCTCTACACACTCTATCATATCTCCAGTCCAATGTTCAAATTGCAGCAGTGTTGAAATGGTTGCCTGTGCTGGAATTTAACCATCCAGCCTCTTGGAGACATTCTCTGCTGCCCAGAGCATCAGGATTTCAGCCCTCTCCAAAATCCCTGTATTGTGAATATACCATATGTACATCACCAAATGCTGGCAGTTTGAGGAGAGAACAATTTTGGTGCCCCAAGCAGTGTGCTCCTGCCCCCACAACCACCACTCTCTCACCCACCCCTCTGGAAGTCACTGCCCCTTTTGTTTTCTTTGTTTTACAACAAAATATATCACAGCTGGAATATTCTGGTTGACTTAGCTGAAGGAGAGAGGAAGAGTAAGGACATTTGCTTCCTAATAGCACACATTAAACCTCACCTAACCCCTCCCCACTGCTCTTTCATTATTCAGCTTTTTTCAGTTTGGGGATGGCACTGGAGAGATCTGGCCTTTCAGAGAGCCCGGTTCCAGACGGTGTGTCATAGTGTGCAGTAAATTAAATGTGTTCTCTCAATTTGTGTCCTTTCTGTACTACAGTGTCCCTGTCTGCTGTGCTGTCCTTGAAATGCAATGTGAAATTAGCTCTCAATAGTGCAGCATGGCAGAAATCAATAACAGAATTATGCCAGTACGTAGGATGGGCTGCTACACCCTGGCAGCCCCAGCAGCATCTCAATGCATGTCATGACAAACGCTGAACTCTGGAAAAGAGAACTGTCTCTCTCTTTAACCACTTTGGTTCTGGCTGATGTGTTCCCAGAATGGCTGAGGTATTGGAAAAGTACTGAAATACATCAGCTAGTGATTTCTAGCTTTTATAAGAGCATTTCCTGACTATGTAAGCAGACTTTAACTCACTGAGAATACAAGGCTCTGCTTTATTACTACACTGAAAATGATGAGATAAAAGCTTCTAGTGATAAATATTTTTGAGCTTGTTTGTGTGTTCCTTCAAGGAAGCAGAATAATCTGTCACAGAAGATGAAACTTCAATCAGATTTGATGGCTTTTACATCAATTTACTACATTATCTAATTAAAACCTAAAAGTCTTCTCACTATGATATTATGGGACTTGTCCCATGTAGAATGTGTTATTGTCTAAAAAGATGTTATTGGGAATTGATGTTCATTCTGGCTTCCGAATCTCTGAGGTATGTGAATAAAGAAGAATTTTAATGATATAGTTAATAGAAAATGACCGTGAAGTGGTTTGATATTTCTGTATTGTTGTACTTATGGAGTGATACACAATTTAGCAGAGCAGGTTGTTTTCAAGGGAATTAATTCTGTAAGATAGAAATAAATGCTTTAATCATAATGCACTAGCCCAAATTCTGTCCTGAGAAGAATCCTTTCAGTTAGATGTCTGACCTTTCTCCATTAATTTTGTTCCATAATAAAAATGCACAAATCATTTTAACAGACACGGAGAATTTCCAATTACTGCAGAGATTGCAAAAGTAGGTTGCAATTTTTTTTCAACAAAAATGTTCATTCATTGGGAAAATGTTATTAAACTGAAACCTAGACTCTTGGAGGGAAGGGGTTGCTTTGGACAAATTACTTCAGTGTATTGTCTGAATATAGATGCTGCAATTATGATAATGTTTATTTCTTAAGTTAGTCTTGTCTTCTGGAGATGAAAGCAATTAGTTGCATTTTCTCCATTCATGGTTTTCATAAAGTATTCCAGATTTATTTACTGTGTATTTATCTGTGAGTGATTATGTTTCTGAGGACTGCATTCAGAGTTTAGTTAAAAAAAAAAAAAAAAAAAAAAAAAAAAAAAGCTGTGTGTGCCTTTAAGGTCCTGTAAGGGCATTTTAAACAGTCATATTTGGAAGAGGAAAAGTTGAGGATTTCTTCTGCCATTTCCATGTCTTTTCTCTACCCTCTGTTCCTATACAGTCCCATATTGTCCCTTTGACTGATTCAGTACAGCCCTGCATTGTAAGTCAGCTTCTAGGGGAAAACACAAGAAACGAAGCAGATGCATCAGCAAATGTCCCCAGGCAGGCAGGAGGCTACCTCAGAGCCTGACTTCTAAAGCTGCCAACTTTTGAGGACTTCCTTGAATGACATATCCTGTAAAAGCCACAGGCATGAGCAACTTTGAGGTCAGGCAACAGTCAGAAATCCTCTTCAGAAAAAATATAAGGCTACCTTTACTCTTATTACAACATCAGTTTTTTGGTTGCCTTCTCTGAATCCTGTCACTCTGAACTGAGTGCTCCAGTGCTACAATCAATCTTTTTTGTTTCCCCTCCCCTTTTTCCTCCTGAACTAGCTGCTGTGAGCCACTCTCATGACAAGACTCTCTTCCTTGCTGCTCTCTCCTGCCAAGTCAGTTGGCAGACGAGAAGAAGGAGAGGAAAGGAGACGATGTTCCCACACTTGCAGCCCCACAGGGCTGGGGCCAGCCATGGCAAGAGCTCCGCCAGCGTCGGAGACCAGCCCTCTCACACCCACCTTCCCGCAGCGTTGCCAAAATGCTTCAGTGCAGAGCCAACGTCCTGGGGAGAAGGCGGAGAAGCATCTAAATTATTTCCTTCAGAAAATATCCAAGAGGTTTAACTGCTGCAAATCAATTCTGATTGCCACCGGGTGGATTTCAGATGGAAATCTGCTCAGCTTTCTGCCAGTCTCTCTGCCTCTCAGATCCCAAGGCAACCCTGCCGGGGCTGCCAGAAACTCCCACCTCCTGGGATGCCTACCTGGCACACGGCCAAAGAAGTCCCTTTGACTCTGGCTTCCAGATTCCCCCGTTCTCCAGTTCCCAAGGCATTACAGCTCCTGTGCCGCCCGCTAGAAAAGCATCCCACTGATGGACCACAAGGGAGACAAAAAAAACAAATGCATTGTAATTTACACCTTCCC
The DNA here is from genome assembly GCF_040182565.1 of Anser cygnoides. Taxonomy (NCBI): domain Eukaryota; kingdom Metazoa; phylum Chordata; class Aves; order Anseriformes; family Anatidae; genus Anser; species Anser cygnoides. Next base: position 34,740,996 of record NC_089873.1, read on the forward strand.
AAATGGGATTTTCTTTTTTTCTTCCCTCTTCAATCTTCTCACTTGAATCTGAATGAAAATACAGTTAGAAATGAAAATTTCCCAGGGGCTGGAGATTCCAGATTTTGCACAGATTAAGTCAAACGCTTGGTTTGGGGAAGGTACCGTAAAATATTCATTAGGTTAGCTACTGATCAGTTTGGCAGATGGAATGGTGCCATTTCCACAGGGAAGGAAATGCTGTGGAAAGACTAGAGAGACAGCCAAGAAAAACAAGAGCAGGAGAGGCAGGAGGGTGGGGAATTAGAGGACAAATTCAAGGTGAGAGGAAGGTGTAGTCTTTGAACAGTATTATGAACTAAAAAAAAAATACGTTTTATTATTGTTGTTATTGTTCTTATCTTTCACTTCCCACTACAGATCTTTTTTTTTGTTGTTACAAAAATAATAATAAAATTAAATTAAAATTAAAAACTTAAATAACTTTAAGATAGGTTTACAAGCTTTACTACAATGAACCAGCTCTAATTAAAGTCCCAGGGTGATGTTGAATGAGTCAATACAATCCTGAATAATAAATATATTAAAAAAAATAGATATTTGGGTGCTGTTCAAAGACAATGGCCTTGATTGCTGCATGAGCCTTCTCTTGCTATCATTGGAAGAGATACAACAGGAAATCCGTGTTATTCTTGCATGTTTAGTTTATATCCTGCCTCCTGGATAATAACTGATGATAGAATCCTGCCTTTCTGTGAAGTAATTTTAACTTTGCTTACATAAATAAAAGCATTTTAAAAATGCTTTTAAACAAAGACTTCATTTGTGATTGAAAACACAGGTGTGAAAAATGAGGCTGTTTAAATTTTAAAATCTATCTTTGTGCAGTCTTGGGGCCAAATTACAAACTGATTTACATTCTCTCCTAACCCTATGTCAGGAAACCACTTATAATTTGTGCAACTGTTTTTTTGTTTTGTTTTGTTTTGTTTTGTTTCTTTTCTCCCTCTGAGTAGCTCCAAGTGCTGTCTCTGATGATGTCACCCTCATCCTAGTTCTCCATCTGCAGAGTTCCAGGCAGAAAGAAACAGATTCAAAACAAATAGAGAAAATAAAATGTTCAGGCTTTCTTCATTCAGCAAAAATCAACATTGAGAAGGCTGGAGGGGCCAGGAGAAGAAAATATATATACATATATATATATATTTCTTGGAACATTTTTTAGTGTTTTCTGGTATAATGTATATAAATCATTTTAAATGTTCTCAGTACACAACACAGCTAAGCGTTTATTTCCAAGTAAAGCTAAATAGAAAACTAATTCAATCAGTTCAGCTTAAGGTACTTACAGCTCTTTGAAATGGTTTTGGAAACCTGAAAGTTGGCCAGACCCAGAATTTGAAAACTTAAAGGAAGTTTGATCAATTTCAACAGAGCTGCACATATTTACACCAAATGAAGATCTGACCTACAGCAGCACCTAGCATGTTTTCTGAAACATTTTGCAAAGAAAGGTAGAAAGGTCTGGATTTCTCTAAGTAACTGTTCCCTTTTCTTGGCTTAATATTGCTCACATGTTTTCTCACTTAAACTTTGCCTCATTTGGCTTTGTGTTTTTTTTTTTTTTTTTTATGTAGCGTTTGAAACCATTTCTAACAGAAAAATGCAGCTGTTAGCAAGATTTCCTAAAATGTACATGGAATTAATTTTCCAAGCATTTCTCTCAAGGACTCTGATGTATGTACAGAAGATATTCTGCCAAAATGACTTTCAGTATAACCAAATGAAGAAGGAGAAAATGACTTCTAGTAGTTCACATACTTGCCTTAAATAAAAGCTTGAAACCAGCAAGATTCCTTTACAGAAAGTCAGCGAATTTCTAGAGAATGAAAATTAAAATAAACTAATCAAAAATAAAAGGGTGCAGTAATGTAACATCTAGAACTGTATAAATATCATCACCACAGAACTTGATTTTATACATTGTCTCTCTTCATCAAGTTTTCAAAGGCACGAATAGTCAAGACTATAGAGTCCTCAACATATGACTCAATAAGAGTAAACAAGAAGGTCACAAAGTGCCATCTCCTCATCCTGCATGGCTGCACAATGCAAAGACATCAAAAAAAAAAAATTGGTCTGGTGGGGAGGAGGTTCTCAAATAAAGGGGAAAATTCAGCTTGTGTATTCTTCCTGTCACATTTTCTTCTCTTAGACACTGGTGCTGCAATGTTATTCACTCACACCTCCATACAGATAACAATATAAGCCTCAGTTATCACAGATGAAATTAAATAGCCAAATTATTAGGGGAAATAGACATATTTTTAAACAATACCCTTTGATAGAGACAATGTCATGCAATTAAATTTTGAAACCCCAGTCTACTCTTGGCTATGAACTGGATCAATAAAACTTAGGAATGTCTTAAACTTTCCAGGACAGATTTTTTGTTGTTCTTTTTCTGCATTGTAATTTACATCTGTTAACATTTCAAGCAAGTGAAAAGGGGAATTTAGACAGGAAGGCTCTAGTCCTTTCTTTGGATTAGTGACAGTCACACCCCAAAGTAAAAAATTGTGGAGAATCTACTGCTAATCCCAGCTGTAAAATATATTTAAGACATTGTCTGGCCTCTGTAACTGATATATATAAACACTTCATGAATTTTAATATGTTTATCCTCATAACAACATAGAAAGGAAAGTGTTATTATTCCCATTGTATCAATGAATAATTGAGGGCACAGATCATATCAACAGAAAGTCAATTCGATGTTAAACTGCTGCCAAAAGACACAGTCCTATTCTACCTTCTGCACCAGCTCACTTTTTCTGCTTCTTCTCTTATTTAAGTCTAAGTGAGTAAGTCCCTTAGGCAGCTAAATCTGCAGGAAGCCTACCCAGAAAAGTAGGAAGGCTCAAGAAATTCTTTCAAATTAATCTAGTCAATAGATTACTTTAACACCATCCTAAATGCATTTCACCCAATGACAAGAAACTGTTTCAAAATCAAGAAACAAATTTCAGCTTGCCTCGAAATGAATGGGTCATTTGTGACTGAGCAAAAAATTAAACTTGAACTCTCACCATGCCACTTTTCTGATGGCTTGGTTCCCTGCTCTTGCTGTATCTGAACTGGAAACGTTTGATGGATTTAAAGGGAAGGCAAAAGATGATAATGAAAATCAGAATTATAAGAGCGATTATACTTCATTACAAGCAGGAACAATCCCACTTATCTCAGAAGTTAGACTGCAATTATAGTTTCATGATACTGGCACTCAAAAAAAGAGACCAGTTCATGGACTTCCTGCTTCCTTCCTGCCTCTGGAGACCTCTTCTCAATAGCTCTTTACTCTTCATTTTTACCAGTGCAACTGTTTGAGAGGTCATGCAGTAAATGGAATCAATGAAATGATCCAGATTAAAAAAGACCTTTTTCTATTTTGGAGGTCAGGAAAAGGTTACTTTTAAATGACTGCATTTACTGCATAGTCCACAGTCATCTGTGTCAAAATAACCTGGAGGGAGGAAGAATAGCAACACTGATCAGGTTGGGAGTTAGAAAGCAGTGGTACGGAAACTGTGTAAGTCATACTTCCATTAAAAACAGAATATTGTTAAATGATGGCTTTATACTACCAGAGGCAGACATGGTCAGAAGCACTTTTGGACTGTTTTAGATGACTGAAAGACCACATATTAACAAAAATCTTATATGTGTATTACATGTGAGTGCATCTAGTAATAAATCAGAATGATTGTTAGTAATAATGGTAAGTGCATTATAAATATAAAACTAAAATGCAGGGAAATGCTCTAAGAGATTATTGAACAAATAAAAATACTTAATTAGCCAACAATATAGACAGGAGCCAGAACATATTTGCTGTTAGATGGTGATCACATGCTAATAATGGTTTCCCAGTATTATTCTTGCTGTTCTGCTTACAGCGTTTCTAAATGACAACAGCTGGATGGCTGCTTAAATACAACAGAGAACAAGTCACAACATGCCACTCTCTTTTAAACATATCACAGAACACTCAGGTAGTTAAAGTATAAATTAATATTATGTACATTAGAGGAAAAGTCTGTACAAATTGTTTTCATGAATTAAATATGACTATATTACAAACCACTGATCCAAAGTTGTAACAATAAAATGAGATCAAAATGTATTAGAGCAAAAGCAACAACATTCATAGGTAATTAATATGATTCTGACTGAACAATCAAAAAAGTTTTAAGAAACTGTTTATTGAATGTTTGGAATATGCATTTATTATGTTTAGCTGAAACTTAAGCATAAGAAAACTCTGGTTTCTTCCTTCTCTAAGACGTAAGTTAGAAACATTTTATGGCTATCAGCGCTCCCTTACAAAAAAAAAATAAAAAAAACTACTTCGTGTTATCTCAAAAAGCAGTATATACTGTATTGTGTGGCTGGGAACAAGTAGTGGGTGTAGGGAGTGACGTAAGATTTTTTTATTGCCAGAAAGCAAATATTTCATTAATCTTCATCCTGAAGTTCATTTCTCTTCATTGAGAAAACTGTGATAAAACCTCTTAGAATCTCATTCCCATGAAATTTTACATCCTGATCTTGAATTTTTGTTAGTTGCTTTGTTATTAAAAAATGAAAAGAAAACAAAAAAAAACACACAACAGAAACAAAGATTTATTTTAGGGATAAAGATTTCACTGAGCAGAATTGTTCACTGAGCATAGAACTGCAGTGGTTCAAGATGTTATTACTGTTTAGTGGTCTGTTGCAGTTCCTCTACTGGATGCTACTGGCCCATTAATAAAAAAACAAATTAATTGTAAAGAGCAAAAATGCACCTCTACTAGGGTTAACAAGGTTCATTCTTCCTCTTCTACTTAAAACTCAGTTCAGCCTCTTTATTATAAATGTTCTATTTTCCAAACAGTAGAGCAGAGGGCATTTTAACAGCATCAAATGAAAACAAGAACATCTTGAGTCTGAAAGAAATTACTTGGAAACAAAAATTTTGCTTTGGTTACCCTATAAGAGGGATCATTTATAAAATAGGCCTGGGTTATTTATGGCAGGTCTGAGAGGAGGCAGGTATTCAGATTACAAAAGGAAGTCATTTGGAAAACCATTATATTTATAGATATGTGTCCTCCTTAGAAGTGTCAATGCAGAGAGAGAACTGGCAGGGCTCTTGATTGGATTGTTTAAAACTTACGAATGCTTTGTCCATCAGGAAATAAATGTCATGCTCCCTGATTATTTTTTACAAAGAGTTTGAAACAGATTTCTAGACTTCTAATTGCACGGATTTTAACAGGTTACAGTCATATAAATGTATATTAGTGATTTTTTTTTTTTTACAAAAAAAAAAAAAGACCTTTTCAGGGAGACAGAAAAATCTAAAGCATTAGCTTTTGCATGGAATTTAAATCCATTCAATTCAGTAGTATCTGTGACAGGTGTGTGGTAAATCTGCAGTGCTGTAAGCCAGGCAAAATTTAAGGAAAATATATAATGATTAGATGAACTGGTAAAATTGAAAAGAAAAAAAAAAAAAAAACTTTAGCAGAAAATTAATCACCTGGTAACTGATAAAGGATTTGTGTGTTCAACAGTTTGTCCATTTCTTCTACCTGTATCTCTTTGTCTCACAAACAAAAATATATCTTCTTCACAAATGCCTTCAGACAAAAGCTATTAACAACACATAGCAGCAGGTTAAACACGTTGTTCTGTGGTAAAGGGAAGATATTTAGTCTTCCTTGTCAGAAGACTTTGGAGGTATTGATGGAGATGGGGATGGATTCTGCAAGCCTCCTTTACCTGGCAAATAATTTAAAGTTTACCTGGCAAATAATTCCACATATTATCTCCAACTTTGTTTCTTAATTTTCCCATGTCCTGTTTAGTTCAATGAATTATTTTATTTTATTTTAATTTTATTTTATTTTTCAGTGATGTACAATCTACCTTAGGAAGATGAATTCATATCTCATTAGTTTAGACAACTGCAATACAGGAAACAGTATCTGATTTAGTCATTTGTGCTCCTTTTATAACAGAAGGAGTAAAATAGACTTTTACAGCAGATGAGTTATTTGATGTATTTTAGATGTCCACTTTGAAATTATATGAATGCCTTGAGATGCAGATGTCTGCCTTTGGGAGACTATCTGCTCACTGCTGAGACAATCCTACTCACTGCCTCCAGATGCTGACTTCATCTTTTCTTAAGCATACACCAAAGTAGTTTCTGAATTCACAGAATCACAGAATCATCTAGGTCTGTAATATACTCCCACAATGACATCCCCTTTATTTGTTCGCCCCTTAATCCTTATCCAGAGGCTCTCAACCTTGCCATTGCCAACTTGAAGTTCCACACAGTCCAGCCCCTGCTTCACGTACATCGCCACCCCCCCACTTTGCCTACCCTGCGTGTCCCTCCTGAAGAGCCTGTAACCATCTATTGCAACACACCAGTCACAGGACTCATCCCACCAGGTTTCACTTATGCCAATGATGTCATAGCTGTGGGACTGGACCAAGACTTCTAGCTCATCCATTTTATTCCTCATACTGCGTGCGTTTGTGTAGAAGCACTTCAAATGTGCCTCCCTGCACGCAGCACCTTGTGGAGCAGACTGAAGGACCTCACTAGCACACAGTCCCTCTGATTCTAGCGCACCATCCCTTAGCTTATCACCGGCGGGCCTGGTTTTATCCCTTTCCCCCTTTGACTCTAGTTTAAAGCCCCATCTGTTAGCCCTGCTAACTCCTGAGCAAAAATCCTTTTCCCCCTCTGAGAGAGGCGCATCCCATCTGGTGCCAGCAGGCCTCATGTCACGTAGACCTTCCCATGATCGAAAAACCCAAAGTTCTGCTGGTTGCACCAGTCCCGAAGACACGTACTAATGTGACAAGTCTGCTTGTCAACATCTATCCCCCCTATCAGAGGCAAACACAATCTGATGTCAACATCAGATCCCCCCAAGGACAGAGGCAAACACAACCTGTGCCCCTGAACCTTTAAACTATTCGCCCTAAAGCCCTAAAGTCCCTTTTGATCGCTCTCGGACTTCTCCTTGCTACCTCGTCATTACCAGCCTGAAAGACCAGTAGCGGGTAGTAGTTGCTGGGCTGTACCAGGCAAGTGACTTTCTTAGCAACGTCTCTCACCCGAGCCCCAGGGAGGCAGCAGACTTCCCTGTGGGTTGGGTCTGATCGGCATATCGGGCCCTCTGTCCCTTTCAAAAGGGAGTCCCCCATGACAATAACCCTTCTTTCTTTCTTGACAGAAGATGTAGTGATGCCGGGGGTAGGTTGCCTTGCCTTAGGCACCCTCTCCAACTGGGACGGGCTTTCGTCTGCATCGTTGTTTTGACTGTCATGTTCTAGAGCTTCATACCTGTTACATAAGGGTAGATGGGAAGGTGAGGTGGGCAGGGACCGGGCTCGCCTGCCACCCCGAGTAGGAACCTGCTTCCATTCCCCCCTCTTGCCCTAGGTCCCCTTCTACTGCCTGGTGGGATGAGCGAACTTTTGTCTTCTGCGTAGCAGGAGACACTTGTGTGTGCTGTGGCAGGCTCGTGAGTCTGTCTCAGAGAGAGTAGAGTACACTAACACCAGTCAGTTTCTGTCTCTCATTCCCTTATGCTCCTGAGCCTGCTCACCTCCTCCTGAAGCTCTGCTACCTGGCTGAGCAGCTCTTCAACCTGGTCACACCTCCCACAGGCATAACCCCCCGCTGCTGCTGTCAGACACTGACAGAAGACTCAGGCACACCCTGCAGCCCAACACCTGGACGGCCGCGTGTTTCCCTGAGCCCTCTGTCTGAGCAGCCACATCAGTAACCGGGACTGTGGCAAGAGATGCGGAGGCCATGGCTTTCTGCCGGGTGGATACCATGGCTGGGCTCCTCACGAGCAGGTTACAAGCACCGTTGGGAAAAGACCGCTACAAAAGAGCGGCGACCGGCCCTCCCTGCTCGCCCTGCCTGCACGCCCTACTGCCGCTCCCCGCCCTGTTTGCTCGTCCTGGCCGCCGCGCTCCCTAGGGGCTGCTTTTGAACGGCAGGGGAGGGGGCGCTGCTGGCTCCGCCTACGCCTCGTCAGCCTCCCTCGCGGGGGCTGCCGAGGACTGACGGCTCCCTCAGCTGCTTTGAGTGGCCTCGATGCCGAAAAAAAGCCCTGCCTGTCTCGATCCCCCGCCCCGCTGCAAAACACGTCTGCCCCGGGGCCGATCGCCTCGGCGAGTGGCTGCGAAATGGCGGCGAGGCCCCATTTAAAGGGCATGGCGCTGAGCCTGCTGGCTCTGCCTACGCCTCGTCAGCCTCCCTGCGAGGGCTGCAGGGCCTTGGCGGCTCCCTCGGCTGCTTCGAATGGCCTCGATGCCGAAAAAAAGCCCTGCCCTCCTCGAACACGTCTGCCCCGGAGCCGATCGCCTCAGCGAGTGTTGTCCTCTAGTTTGGAATATTTTTCTCTATAGCCGAAGGCAGTGTCTCAGATGCCAAATGCCTCAGTTAGGAAGGATGAAGGGGAGTCCACCCATATTTTAGCTTATATGTCAAAATCATTATTTTTTAGATCAAGGTTTTCTTTATTTGTTGTTTGTTTTTGATGCTCTGATGCAGCTTTTTTATATGCTTTTGGTGCAGACTGAACAGTCCTGACAGTTCAACGAAATTAAAGTAGAATAAGTAAAAATAGGATTTTGTTAGTTTACATATACCAGGTTAGGTTCTCTACTGGCATATTCTGAGGCAGCTTCGCTATTTGAGCTAAATCAATATACGTCCACTGAGGTATGAACTTACATTTTTAATAAACTATCTTGTTTTGTTTTTGAGAGAAATTGGAAATAATTGTAATAAAAACAGATGACATGAAAGTACATATTTGTATGTATAGTCAATTGTTATTTTAGTAGAATCTGCCTTCAACAAAGCATGTAAAAAATAAAATCTGGCCAACTGAAACACTGTGAATTCCTGGTTAGAAGATGAGATGCACAGCTCCTTTATCATATGGCCAGATGCAGGAGCGGTTATGAAGATCAATATGTCCCTGGTATGTCCTTGCTCCATAACTTCTGGACTAAATCAATTACTGCTCTCAGCCTCCATGGAAATTCAGTATAAATGTGTTTTGTTTGTTTGTTTGTTCATTTTTCCCTTGGTCTTGGAAGAAAGTGTACCTGTGAAATTGAAATAGACCATGAAAAACCAAGTGTTAATGATTTCTGAATACTTTGTCAAAATGTTACCTGAAAATCACTCTAAAACTTAAAGCACAGAAAACTTGTACCTAGATGGCAGCTGTCAGCCTTAGAAATAAGTTTCATTCATATCATCTCTGTGAATGACATTTTTCTGCACAGCTTTTAAGATGCCATCTGCATTTTTGACTCCAATCTTCATCATTCAGAAACTTCTTATCTTTTTTTTTTTTTTTGGAAATAACCTCCTGTTTTTTCCTACTTTATCTGCCATAATTGTCAAAGTTTTTACCAATACTTTAAATAGATGTACACTGTTATTTTTATGGTAGATAAAATCAGAAAGAATAGACTTAAGTTGGTGATTCAGGAAATTAAAAAGCGCAGGAAGAACTAGCTGATCTTTTGTAGTCCTTCCTAGATCTAGACTTTTTCAACAGTGGTGTGTGGCCAAAGCTAAACCCAAGACAGCTTGACCATGACAGAATTTGTACCCTCAGAAGAAAAAAAATCCATCTTTCTGCAAAATAAATCATTTTAACAATGCAAGAACTGGCTGCTGGTCATTTGTTCAGTAGGTTTCCTTGTTCTCAGATACGCTAATTTTCAGGGGGAGAAACTCCAGAAGAAATGTTTGTGTGGACCTAGACTTGACGCCTTCCAATTGAGTCCATATATAATATAGGACAGTTGTGCACTTTTACCCCCCAAAAAGTAGTTTAGTGGAGACTCTGCATCAACTCTATTGCTCCATCTCTATGTTCTCTACAGTACAAGAGAGTACCCATCATCCTCAGGAACTGGTAGCATATATTTCGCTCTTTTCCCACCTTAAGACTGTAGCTGTGTGCTACCCACGCACAGTCTTTTAGGCAGGAGAGGGAATAGCAGTTTGCTGTCAACCTTTTTCTCTCCTCTCTGATGATTTGACAAGTCCATATACGGGAAGAAAACGTTACCTTAATCTCCCTACAGCTCTCTGCATGTGGCACCATTCTGAACATAGAGAAACTCGTGTGTATTTGCAGGCACAAAAAGCTATGAACATTTTTTTTTCATTTGTGCTTTCTTTATAAAGCTTACTACCAGGGGCACTTCTCAGCTTCCAGCCGTGCATTGGGTTCTCCTGAAGGAAATTTTAAGGATATCTATCCTTTTCCTTTTTTCCCTTTCCCTTTCCCTTTCCCTTTTCCTTTCTTTTTCTTTCTTCCTTTTTTCTTCCTTGTTTTTTTTTTTTTTTAAGCATGTGTAGAATTAAAGTGAGTTGCTGAAGGCTGACTGTTTTATTTCACATTTTAAATTTAAACTGAGTCATGGGTTAACCACATTTCTACATCTGTGAATTGTTTTTCTTGGATTTAGTTTATATCTTTAATAAGTGTTAGAGCAAATGTGCTAAGGAAATACTTTCCAGTTTTACTATTTTTATGTCATTATAGTGAACTTAGTTTCAATTTTTGTTTTGAAGTCCATATTATTTTCTTAACAAGTTCCTTTGAAAACAAAAACTTCAGTTTTACGGATTGAATTTTTTTTAAGTTTGGTAGTAATTAATGAATTCACACGCAGGTGGGCATAGAAAGTTAGCAGATCCCATGGTTTATTTTTAATGTGGTTAGAATTGTGTTTCTTATGCTCTTTCCAAGGTTGAGAGTGAAAGTGTTGGGATGATCTCATCCACAGAGAGGTGTATCTACATGCTCCCTTTCACAGGTGCAGCAACAGAAATCCTACCCGCTCAGTAACCGATAACCCATCCTGTTTGCTCAGTATATTGCAGGCTTGTTTCTCCAATGTGGGTGAGTACTGGAATTATCTCAAAAGCAACACCAAGATTTCTTTATTTTATTTTTTTAAAGTTAACAGACAACCCCAAAACATTGAGATATTGCTCCAAAGTTTCATTTAATATCTCCAGGAGGTTCCACACGGATGACAAAATTTGACACTTCCCAGTGACAATTTAACTTACTTTTATATTTTTATGTAATATAATATCATGTAGTTCATGGCTGTGCCATTTCAGGCTTACTTATGACTGTATATTCAAGAAAAAGGTTGTTTTCAGTGTAAGTTGAAATGTACCAAATAACACCTCAGTGAGATGTTTCTAAGTTATGGATCATACTCAGATGAAAGTGATATATCTTCCTTACCTTGATTATATCCCTTCTAGTTAAAGCCTCATTAAGGATCATAGAATCATAGAATGGCTTGTGTTGGAAGAGTTAGGGTTAGGGGTAAGGGTAGGGGTTGGGGTTAGGATTGGGGTTAGGGTTAGGTTAAGTGTTAGGGTTAGGGCTAGGGTAAGGGTTAGGGTTAGTTACAGTTAGGGTTAGGATTAGGGTTCAGGGTGGGGTTAGGGATAGGGATAGGGTTTGGTTTAGGGTTAGGGTTCATGTTAGGGTTAGGGTAAGGGTTAGGGTTAATGTTAGGGTTAGGGTTAGGGTTAGGGTAAGGGTAAGGGTTAGGGCTGTGGTTTTGGTTGGGTTTAGGGTTACTGTTGGGGGTGCATTTAGGCATAGGGTTTAGTTTAGGTTTAGGTTTGGGTTAGCGTTCGTGTTTGGTTTGTGTTAGATTTAGGGTTAGGGAAAGAGTTAGGATTAAGTTTAGGGTCTGGGTGAGTGTTCGGGTTGTGGTAGGTGTTAGGGTTAGTTTTTCAGTTAGGGTTAGTTATAGTTAGGATTGGGGGTGGGGTTAAGGTTAGGGATAGGGTTTGGTTTAGGTTTCGGGTTGGGTTAGAGTTAGGGTTTGGTTTGGGGTTAGGGTTAGTGTTAGTATACCAGGGACAACATAACTTACTTTTATTTTTTTATGTAATATAATACCATGTAGTTCATGTTTGTGCCATTTCAGGCTTACTTATGACTGTATTTTCAAGAAACAGTTTGTTTTCAGTGTAAGTTGAAATGTACCAAATAACACCTCTGGGTGATGTTTCTAAGTTATGGATCATACTCAGATGAAAGTGATATATCTTCCTTACCTTGATCATATCCCTTCTAGTTAAAGCCTCATTAAGGATCAAAGAATCATAGAATGGCTTGGGTTAGGGTTAGGGTTAGGGTTAGGGGGGGTTAGGGTTAGTTACAGTTAGGTTTAGGGTTGGGAGTGGGGTTAGGGTTAGGGATAGGGTCGGGTTTGGGTTAGGGTTAGGGTTTGGGGTTAGTTTTAGGGTTAGGGTTAGGATTAGTGTTATGGTTAGGGTGTGTTTCAGCATTAGTTACCATTAGGGTTGGTGTTAGGTTTGGGGTTAGGGTTCGGGTTTGGATTAGGGTTACGGTAAGGGTTAGGGTTGGGGTTGGGTTTAGGGTTAGGGGTAGGGTTGGGGTTGGGTTAGTGTTGGGGTTAGATTTAGATTTAGGGGTAAAGTTTCTGTTGGGGTTGGGCTTTGGGTTGTGGTTAGGGTGTGAGATAGGGTTAGTTACGGTTAGGGTTAGGCTTGGGGTTGGGGTTAGGGTTAGGTTAAGGGATAGGGTTGGGGTTAGGGTTAGTGTTAGGGTTTGTTACGGTTAACGTTACGGTTGGAGTGGGATTAGGGTCTGCGATAGGTTTTGATTGAGGTTTCGGGTTGGGTTAGGGTTATGTTTGTGGTTAGTGTTAGGATTAGTGTTAGTATTCAGGTTCAGTTTTGGTTTAGGTTTAGGGTTGGGTGTAGTTTTATGGTTAGGATTAGGGTTAGGGTTGCAGGTAGGTGTAGCATTGTGTTTAGGGATAAGGTTAGGGTTAGGGTTATTTCCGTAGGCACACAAGTAGAATTGTGTTGGTGTATTATCTAATTCATGCAGGTATGATGCTGTATATATATTCTTCCTTTTAATCAAGGGAAAGCTGAATTCGAAAATTTTCTTCCCAGTTTTACCTCTTGTCATCTACGATGCTCCTCCCAGTATTTTTGGGGAATACCTTAGAGAAGAACCAAAAGCAAAGTTAGACAGAGCCAACTGAAGAAGCCAGAGTAAATACTCAAGAGATGCACAAATGTTAAAACTCAGAAACACAGATTTAGATCTCCATATTCAAGGCTTCTTTGTTCTTGCTAGAGCTCTCTCTTTCTCTGATATCTAGCAAAGGCTTAACCATTGAATTCCACTTCTAGATGCTGAATCACAGTACCACCCTAGAACTTTATCTGTGAGAAACAATATAGTACTTACCTAATCACATAGAGCTCAAAAGGTCAAAAGATGGTTTATATTAGTTTAATTTCAATTTTTATGTTTTTGCTTAAGGACAAAGGTAATATGATTTTGGCAGAGAACCATTATCTTAAATCTGCTAGCAAGCTGGAGGGGAAAAAACTTCAATAAATACTGCATTTTAAAATATGAAATAATATGAATAATAGCACATTAAATTTCTGTGTGCCCTGTTTACAGGAATAGGTAGGAGGGAATTAATCAAAGGGTATTGTGATCAACTGCACTTCATTAAAACAGCTACTGCATAAACGTATTGGCCTACCTGTTCACCTGCGTCTTATCAACTGAAAGTTTGTATGCAGTGAAGGGGTGGGAAGGGGTGGGAGGGGAAGGGTAGGGGGTGGAAGTGGAAGCAGAAATTGTGTGATGGAAAATTGTTTCTGCATGAAATGTACACGCCAAAACACCTGATGATGAGCGGATCATCACCCCAGCACTACAGAGAGATTTATGAGACTTTTAAATACAGCTTTGCTCCAGGCCCTTAATTAGCACTCATTTCTGTCTGAAAGTAGAACTAAAATCTAATTAAACTTTGCATTTTAAAAGGTTTTACATTGAAAGCACAGAGCAACTGCAAGAGCAATTTTATGTATTGCCCTTGCAACAACCACAGTAAGTACATGCCAAAGTAAGGAACTAAAGTTCTGTTTCCTTTATGCAATGCTTCTTTCATCCATGTGCTCACACATACAGAAGACCCATCTAGGTTCCTCAGTATGGCTGTATTCTTGAAATAGAGGAAGTACAGATTCACCTGAACTCTAATTTCAAACATGGTTTCTGATGTCCACCTATTGTTATATAGCATTTACTTGCCATGATTTATTTTACTTAACTCAATCTGTCTGAAAACTTACTGTCTATACTGTCTAGCTTAGTTTGTTGTTGTTTTTTTTTGGTTTGAGTTCTCTTTATAGTCAACAAAAAGAGGCACCTCTGAATGGTAATTCATGCTGCTTATGTTAGACCCCTCTTTAGGACAACAACAATCTCATCATGGAGGTGCCAGTCTTCCTCTATTCACTAAAATGAAAGCTTAACACAGCCTGCTTAGATTAAATTCCTCAGCCTTTGAGCTGATTAAGTTGAATCCCCAGGCATGAATTATGCACTTTCATATTTCTATCTGTATGTTGGGATAATATGGGGAGATAGTCTATAACAAATAAGTCTGGACATTTCCAAGGCTAGCAATTGTTTTCCAGAGGATCTTACTTTACAGTTAACTTTTTCCATGTGTTTTTCATTGGAAAAAGATTTTTCACCTGAGTCAGAGAAATCTTTAAAGGTTCTCAGTAAGAGGAGGTATTTGAGTTGTGAAGGTCTGCATGAAGGAATAGAAAATTTGGGTATCAGGCTGGATACAAATGAAGGGCCATAATTTGGGGTGCTAGGTTGAAAGCTTCAGGTGGTGATGGCCTAGGAGGGAAGTAGTTAGAAAAAAACAATTATTTCTGCATATAAATTTATATCTGTTCTTTTTGGTAGTAATTAGGTCTGAAATACGTAGGAGAACATATGAGGGCAGGTTAGTTTCTGCTGCCTAAAGATGTTGAAGACGTGAAAATGAAGCTTACTTTGGGATAATGAAAATTAAAAGGGTGTAAGCAGAAGAGGCAAGGCTCAGCTGTTCTCTTGAGTCTTCTGGACACTGGTTGACCTAAATATTCCCTGCTGTCCAGTATAACTTCTGCAGATACTGTTCTGAATTTCCATCATAGAAAGGTTGTGGACATTGTCCTCTACATAAAAACAAATCTGTTTTGTCCTTCCTCTCTCCTTAGATGGTACAACAAGAAAGTGTTGAGGGGAAGGCAAACTGTTTGCCATCAATCAGCATTGTTTTCATTTAAATCAGTGATGAAAGAAGGGGAGAAACTTTCAGGCCTTGATTCTACTTATAAGATCTGCTAGATTAGTTGCATATTTAACAAGTAAGAAGGAAATTTCAAAAGGAGATACCACTGGTGTATGACCTTACTCTTCGAAAAATAGGCTTAGATAGTAGTATGAAATAATAATCCTCTAAAAACCTGAAATATATTTTTCCATGTAAAACTGTACCCATACCAATTTTTAAAGTTCCCATTGAAACACAGAGGCATTAGCACAGAAATTTTTCTATCCTTGGAGAGTTTTACTTGAATTGAGATGTACTTCTTGGAATGACTTCTCTAACTCACAACAGTGCATTTTCTGTAAATAAATAAATAAATAAATTTCCAGCCAAGACAAAGCATGGTCATTACATTGAGTATATGCAATGATCATTGGAGTGAGACTCACATTAGGACAGGTGAATTCATTGCATCTACCTTTCAACACTTATGAGACAGATACCTAATATAAGCTGGTTGTTTAGTCTCTCCATTGGAGTTGTCCCACTCATCCTTTCTCACTCTCTGTCCCCCTCTGTTGACTGTGGAAATGACTAATTTAAAACTAGTTATATAACATATAGGCAGCTAACATACATGTAATGTCCGAGTCTGTGTATTTCCCTAGCCAACTGCAGACAAACTCACAACCTTAGAAATATTCTTAGTAAATAATACTAAGAATAAATACATTAGAGAATAATTGCCACACACCTTTTCATGATTTTGCAGCTTTCTTTTTCCTGTTTGTTTGTTTTAATCCTCCTAAACGGTCTGAACATGAAGTTCAATGTTTTATTATTTTAAATAAGATGACATAATTATTTAGAAGATTCTTTAGATAATAAACCTGTTTTCTTATACCTTTCAGGGTATTGTGTTACATTACTTTTTACTTTAGAACAGAATAAAGAAATTCTAGACAATATCACAATATGTAGCTGTGACAAAATTCCTATTTTATTTCTGGTGAAAAATGATTAGATCATTCTGCACTTTAAAAAAATTCAGTGATAAATTTTGTTGAGAGTCATACATCTTCCCGAAATGTTTATGCTTTACTAAAACAGACATCCTTCATCAAGAAGAGATTTTTTATTCCAACCAAATCTACCTGTAAACAAACGGGCTTTGTCTAAAAAGAATTTGACAAGAAAAAGAGGGGTTTGTTTAAGCAGTATGCAAAAATTTGGATGATTTCAATTAAATTGCCAAAACTAACACAGATTTGTGCATCCTTAGATGAGTCCCTAATTCAGATCCATAACAGCACTCTGTTGGTCTTCCAAACAATAGTACAAAATTCAAATTTGTAATGTAAAGATCCTTGGTGATTTAGATGATTTTGGAAATGTTTTTAAAGCATCAGGTAAGTGGGCTAATATGATATGCTAACATCCTTTTGTGAATTTGTGCAGATTAACATTGGTTGCAATAATAAAGCCACCAGAGCACAGGCTTCGACACATAAAGACAGCCAGAATACTTACTCTGGCCCTGGAAACTGTGTGCTCTAATTATGAGCTCATTGAAAAAGTGTATTGTCCCAGCTCAACTCTTGTTGCTTTCTGACCTGATTAAATGAATCTTTCACCAAGTAGCAACACATCTTCACATAAAAAATATCACACATCTTCATGCTTGGGGAAGTGTTTCCTATCTGTGCAGCTGTGAGCCTGTACAGGGCATGGGTTTGGTAACACTGACGGCACTTCTCTGCCCTCCCTTTCCTTCTCCAGAGCACACTGCTTTCCTCTCAGCAGTATGAATGTCATCTCTGCTGTCCTGGTTTTGGCTGGGACAGAGTAATTTTCTTCATATCATCTGGTACAATGCTGTTTTTTGGATTTTCAGTGAAAATAGTGTTGATAACACACCAATGCTCAGTTGTTGCCTAGCAGTGCTCATGTGATGTCGTGCTCAGCAATAAAGCTAGGAGAAAGAAAGAGGAGCGGGAGATGTTTGGAGTGACGGCATTTGTCTTCCCAAGAAACAGTTCTGCAAGATGAGCCCCACTTTCCTGGAAATGGCCGAACATCTGCCTGCCAGTGGGAAGCAGTGAATGAATTTCTTGTTTTGCTTTGCTTGCATGTACAGCTTTTGCTTTTCCTAGTCAAGTGTCTTAATCTCAACCCATGAGTTCTTGCACTTTTACCTCTCCAACACTATTTTTATCATAAAAACAAAACAAAATTTTCTCTCAAGAATCAGAAATTGTGGTGGGAGTAAGCAAGCAGCTGTATAGTGCTTAGCTGCCCACGGAGGTTAAACAACAGCAGTTTTTTTTTTTTTTTGCGCTTTTATTGCTGAGCATGATGCCATGTGACATGGGATATCCCACTGGTCTGTCTGGGCCAGCTGTCCTGGCTGTGTCCCCTCCCAGCTCCTTGTGCACCCCCGGCCTCCTCACTGGCAGGGCAGCACAAGAAGCAGAAAAGTCCTTGGCTCTGTGTAAGCCCTGCTCAGCAACAGTAAAGGATCGGTGTGTTTTCAACACATCACAAATCCAAAACACAGCACCATTCAAGCTACTATGAAGAAAATTAACTCTATCCCAGCCCAAACCAGGGCATCTACCCAGGAGGAACAAATGGTCCTTAATATCATGACTCCATTTGCCCAGATCCAAGGGCCTAACTTGGCCAGTGATTCCATCTTGCAAGAAGCACAAGGTGACTCTGCTGGGCCCAGTTCCCCCAGTAGCATGGTGACTGTCCAGGAAGGCTCCAGGAAGTGTTCATGTGTGGAAGCAAGTCAGCAAGACCAACACAGTCTGGCAGTCTGGGGACGCAGACCATGAAATAGTCGCTTTAGGGAGTGCTCACCTGGTGCAACCAGAAAATGGGTCAAACAGCCTGAATAGCATAAAGTATGTAAAAAAGTTCTATGTAATAATTATATTCTAATAATGTAATAATTATATTCTAATAAAGTTCTTATGATTTGGAGTAAATGTCTCTGCATATCAGCTAATTTCCAAATATCAAGGAAGTCTTTCATTGACATTTACCTCAGGTCTACCACAGGGTCCAAGTATTTGCACGAGCAGTTACAGGGGGCATTTGACACCAGAACCTGTCAGACAGCATTACCTGTTCATTTGCCCTGTCTTTAGCAAAACACCATAATGAAAACTTTTCTTCTGTTTCACGTGTTTAATATTTATGGTGGATTGCTACAAGCTATAATGAAAATTCATTTTCACAATCACTTTGAACCTGCTTATTTCAGCTTTTCTGAAAGGCAACAAGATGGAGAGATGAGACATATCTTGCACAGGAAGGTAAAAAAAAAAAAAAAAAAAGGAGGACAACTAAGAGAGAAAAAAATGGAAGTGTTCTGCAGATAAAAACAATATGAGAGAAAGATTGATTTTTTTCTCTGAAATAAGACGTCCCCAAAGCACTCTCATTTATTTGTCTAATGGCAAGGTAGGCCCCTTGCTACCTTTCCTTTATATGTCACCTGTGCACATCCACAGGGACCTGTCAGCTTGATTAAAACACATCAATTAGTTTCAACAGGCTTTGAATCAACCCCTGCACTGCTTATGGGCTCTATTTCTCTTTCAGATCGGTGTGAAAAAGCCTCTTGCCAGTAGGGGGTGGATCTGTCCTGGAAACAAGGACAGACCAAGAATGCATCTTAATGCACCAGACACCACCCTGTTTTAATCATCATATTTATTTATAACAGTATAATAGGGAAAGTGCCAAGACATTATCTAATACACTGATGGTGCCTCAACAACTTTTCATCTTAGCCTGGGAACCATTAGGATATTCTGCTGCATAAATAACACAGTGAATTAAGTCTTCTCTGTGTATCAGCACCATATGTTAGTAACAAACATATTTATAATGTTTATTTGAATAGCTTCAAAAGGGGATATTAAAACAGATCAGTCGAATTGTAAACACTATTAAAACACTTTCTAAACTTTATCTCAAAAGCCTCTTAGTAGATGGTGAAATATGCTGGTGAGAAATTGAAAAAGTAGTGGGGAAAATGACATTTTTACAATGAACTTTGAATTTCTAACTACTTTAATTAGCTATGTGAATTAGTTGATCTCAGTAACCTGCATGCTTACAATTCTCCCTTAGATTAATAACAGTAAACGCTGGGCTGTGTTATTAGCCCACGGTCTTTCATCAGTAAAAACTTACGTTACAGGAAGCTGCACCACTGACATTTATAAGTTTCTGTGTGATGTATTAGAGTTAACATAAATACAGCTGATAGTAGCAGTTGCGTGGTCACAAATTAGACTAGTAAACAAAAGTAAGTATTTCCATGGCTATATTCGAGAAAAAGTAGCAAGTTAGTGAATTATTCTATGCAAGTTCACATTTCATAGAAAAATGTTTGTGAGTTCAATCCAAGAGACAATCTAATCTTTCCAGTCTTCCTGTTTGTTAGAAATACTGCCATCAGCATTTTTTTTCTCTTTTTCAAAGAAACACCATTCTTATATGAACCTGGCATCAAAGAACTAGTCAAGTACATTTTTGTGTACACTGTTTCCTTTAAATGCATTCTTCAATTAAACTTAGTAGTTGTTAGGACAGCAATGGGACTACCCAGTGGGAAAGAATATTTAGCCATCTGCAACACAGGGAGATGCTGATTTTTTGTATCTGTATCCAGCCAGGTTAGTCAGCAGAAAATCTGGCTGCACAATGAAAACATTTTCAAAGGTTTCCACAATGGGCTAGAAATAAATGCCAGACATCTGTACATCCTGAGTTAGTCTTCTAAAAGAAAAAAAACATTGATGCCAAAGTTTTGATTTAATGCAAGGAAACAAGGAAAATACTATATTGGCTGGGATTCACTTGCCTAAACATAGGCATCCAGTGTCATTTAAATTGTGTTAAGAGATTCAAGAGATGTGTGTGTGGCTGGTATATATGTTATAGGATATATGGAGATCTTTTCCACAAAATCAGTTTGAGATATGACAGGATACCACAGAGCATCCAAAATGACATTACATTCCTTTGCATAGGCAAGTTAATTCTATCCATACTTACAAAAGTCTCAGTTGCCATTAAGAGCAGTAAAAGGTCTAGGTAGGTTCAACAGTTCCTTTCTGCTTACATCCTGGAGACGTACCTACTTCCTTGGCTATTTCCTGCAATTTCAGTCAGTCTGAGAAATTGGGATCTTCCTGGATAGTGAATAATCCCCTCACACAAGTGAATGGTCTAGCTATCTGTCCCAAATTCTAAAAATCAGGTTTTAGAATGAGAAACGTTTCTGGCTACGGGACTGCTAGTAAAGGAGCCCAGGAATAGTTTTATAGGCTGAGCACTTGCTTACATGTAGAAATGAACTCACTAACTCTACTGTTTCACTGCACCTCACACAAGTCATACATCAGCAAAGTTCTTTAAAACAGCTGAGCCTTTCTGCAGCTTCCAATCTCCTACAATGCAGCTTGTGTACCAAAATGGTGAGCCAGCAGTGAAATAATTCAGCTAGATTTGGCAATCTTGAATGAAGTTGCACAAGTACAGTATTTTCCACCCAACTCTCTGAAATTTCATGGTGTATAGGTAGATGCACACTGACTATTTCAGTAGGTGCGGTTGGAACTAGGCTGCTGTATTGTATGGACCTGGCTCTTAGTACCAATAATATGGCTTAGAAGCCAAACTTCTGAAGTCAGTGCAAAATTAGGATAACAGAAAAAATCATTTGGCCATATAACCTCACAAACAAGAAGTCTGAAAGGCATTAGGAGAATATAATATTGCAAAGCCATATACTCCAAAAGGTAGAAAATACCAGAATTTATCTGGTAGTGACCACATACCACTCTAATTTCTTTTTCTTTAGGTATATGCATTACAGTATGGTGTGTGATTGTATTCTACCATGTCACAGAGAATGAGCAATTTCAGTGCACAGGACAGCATAGTCTGAATAAGAAGAAGACCACTAGACAGCAACTCAGGCAGTAGGCACTGCTTCTCAGAGACTAGAAAATAAAAAGCAGTATACGGCTTTGTTTCAGTCTATTGGCTTGCTACATTCCTGGGGAATATATATATATATATTTAATACGCTATATGAGCTATGAAGGTGGAGTTGAAATGAAGTCAGTCACCAGCTGTATGGGGTAAGGGGTCACTTGTCAGTGCTTGCAACTTGTCTCCTGACAAGCCCATTATTGTACCACATACGTACTACCTTCAAATGTCTGTAAAGGTCAGCTGTGTGCTCTGTCAAAGATCACAGAATCACAGAATCACAGAATGGCTGAGGTTGGAAGGGACCTCTGAAGATGATCTAGTCCAACCCCCCTGCCGAGCAGGATCACCTAGAGCACGTTGTGCAGGATGGCATCCAGGCGGGTTTTGAATATCTCCAGAGAAGGAGACTTCACAACCTCTGTGGGCAACCTGTTCCAGTTACTGTCACCCTCACAGTAAAGAAACGCCCTCTCATATTCAGCCATGTTAAGATGGGTTAAGATTAGTTTGAGTACTTTTTTTTAGTATTTTAGTTTCTGAGCAAGAAAAGCTAATACAAAATATTGTGGTTTCTATAGCATTTCATGTGGGCTTTGATCCATATTTCTCTTGTTGCAAAGAGTTTGCTGCTTTCAAAATAGCTCATATCTTATTTCTCTAACCAACAGAAGAATACTTCTGAATGTATTAAAGTCTAAACTAGCCTCTGAATTCTGACTCTCCTCTCCGCTCTCCCTTAGAGCAGCAGGAGTACATCTGCAAATGGCATTCTTGCTTCAGTGGCATTTGGTTAAGGGCTTCGACCAAACAACAGTAAGAACAAACATCCGTATTAATTTGAGATCCAGGAGTCTGCAGACTGAGACCTGAGATTCTAAGCTGTGCTGCCTACTTCTGACACTTAGCTGTGAATTCCTGCCTGACTTTTGGATCGTAGGATGGATCAGGGCAGGCTGGGTTGGAAGGGGTCTAAGTTCCTGAATTTGGCTCTTCCCATGTGCTGTTGGACAAGAGGGAGATTATGCTGTGACTACACTGGAATTATTCACTTAGCATGACAGGATCAAGTTGTTGTTTAGAAATAACCTTTCATGTATTAAACATTTTAACATGCCAGAAGGAAGAATTAGCTCATGGTCATCCTCCAAGATGCAGGAATAGCACTAGTCTTGACTTTGTTACTTTCTTCAGCATTACAGACCCTCACGCACTTTGGTCTGATTACCAAGAGAGCCTTGTTGAAGTCCACAGAGTACATAGCAAATCTCTACAATGGTAAACTGTATGCTAAATACTGCTCTTAAATGTGATATTATTTTAATATTTTTTTCATTATATTGTTTGAAGCGGAGCCGCTGAGTCTGCCTGATGAAGTCTGCCAATTTTTAAACATGGACTGAAATTTGAAATGCTTATTTTATTAAGGCAAAAAAATGCCAACATTGAAAATTTAATTATTAATTTAAAAAATGTTTTAGTTATTTTGCCTCAAAAAAAACACAAGTCTTCATTTCATAGATTTAGAAATGTATGTAACTTATGTTGATTGATTCTTTAAGCATGTGTGTTTCTGTAATAAAATCTTTAAGTGATTAGAGACAGAGTATCCAGTAAACATATTATATCCACAAACAAGATGAATATATGTGCTATTTAACCCATATTAACCCACTGTGTGAAAACATTTAACAGCTGCCTGCTCTTCGCTTTTGTTCTTCAGACAATTTAATGGAAATTATTTCCTCCTGCTAGATTCTTTGCTATACAGACTTTTTCCATTATACATTTTTCCGCCATTGCACTTTAAAAGGAATCTTTTTACCAGTACTTATTGACATTTAACGGCAGGCAAGCCACCAAAAGTTCAAGTCTCAGAATGACCTCATTACTTAATTTTGGCTTCATTCTGCTTCCATATTTGAGGTTGGAAAAAAAGACAAGTGAATAAAGGACTCAGCTCCATTCAGTATGGATCACCATGACCTTGAAAGCTGTATTTTTCCCCTTTGTGTCCAACACCCATACTTTTCAGAAAAAATTAGACTGCTTTACTGACTTTGCTTGTTGTTTCCTCACCAAGACACTTGACTATCTCTATCTCTTTGTCACATTTTTTGCCACATTTAGGTCTACTGTTGTGACACTATGAATCAAATTTCTTCAGTAAAGCCTTAATGATCCTGGCAATTATATCGTAGGTTATACTACTGACAAGGCATATTCATTTAAACAACTTAAATATTTTAAGGGATCTCACAGAACTTTGCTACTGCCTGAAAGGCATTACTTATCTAATGATATAGAGCATATATTTTCATTATAACCACTTGAAGTTCTGGCTTACCATGAGAAATCTTCACTGAGGGTTAAGTGCAACCCATTACCTCAGCTCATTGCTATTCTTAACTCAGGATATGCCTAATGGAAGTCAAAGAAGTGATATACCCTTAGACTTTGTTATACATTTTCTTCTCAGTTCATCCAGACTTTGGCTAAAAAAACAAACACACAAAGAAAAACAAAAACAACAACAACAAAATGAGTGCACAGGTAGTATGTTGTAACTGATGCAGGTGAGAAAGATGGGTTTACAAGAAGCATCAGCCACTTTCATTTGAAATGTATATCTGTATAAAAAAAAAAAAAAAAAGCTATTTTCAGCTGGATCCAACAGCGCTTACCATACCAACATATATGGGTTAGTTCCTGCTGTGCTAACTTTCATGCCATACAGAATAGCCATACCAGGGCAGCCTCCCGTTCAAGTTTTGCTTGTAGAGAGAAATGGGCATCCCAGAGTGGGACTGACAACAGCAAGAAGCAGAGGAAGCACCCACCAGGAAGAAAACAGTAAAGAAATCTGTGCATAGAGCTGTGTCACTAAGAACATATGCCAGAATTTCTCTAGGACTTGTCTACACAGGAGGCACCTTGGGACTCAGTCCAGCATTCTCTCTTGAGGTAAATCATTGTGTGCTTCTTCCCATAAAATCAAACAGAACTTTTCTCAGTTTAATGGAATAGCTAATGGATATCAACAGTGGATATTGGTAATCTGATTACATGAACCTTTTCATCAGCTTGAGGAGAGTCTGATTTACAATTCTCACCTTACCAAAAGGTACCATTTCTATTCTGGTAAGTCATGCTCTTCTTCCTCCAACTAAAAGCCTACTGCCGTGCAGTGAACTTGACAGTTACTGAGTTAAAAAGAAGGAATGGGGAGCACCTTGACCCAGCTTTCCATAATGGTGGCTGTTGGTTCTTCCACAAGAAAGTATAAAGACAGAAATAATACTGACGGTGTAGATCAGAAGCCAGGTTTTCCACCTGCCAACTCAATACTTTAGAGCAGCAAACTAGGAGAAGCAATCATATTCCAGTGTTTCTTTTCTGCCAGGACCATAGTCATTGGCTCAAGATATTTCACCTAACTGATTTAATTAGCTTGACAAGCCCTTACATTTTAGGCTTTGCAATCTTTTTACCCGCAGAACAAAAACCCAGAGTAAGATACCAACATTGGTGGAAATTTTATAAGAACTAACATTCTTTGGAAATCTAACCAGCTGAATGTGTCTGATACAGAACTGCACATTATAAGGGACACTAGAGGCAAAATCACCTTCAAAGTGCATTTAGCTTGTGCAGCGTGCAGTAAATATAATCCACAATTATGCTTCCATTTTTATCAAACACACAAGAATAACTTGCCAAAAACATATTTTTAAAGGTCTTTGCATGATTCTCTCATGGCTAATATATTCTTGACAACTGAGGGAAAAAAGGTATTTAAGTAGACATGGAAATTCAACTAGAAATGAAGAAGGTAATTTAGAACTCCAATCACAATTCCCTTTTGGGAGGAAAATTAAATGTTAGCCTGCTGAACTCAGAATTTTTGATTGATTAAAAAAAAAAAAAGAGAGGAAGAGAGAGAGAATTTCCTTATTTTCATGATTGATCCATTAGCTTGTTATTATGTTTTGTTGTTGTTTGTTTGTTTGCTTTTTACTTCTGAAGGTTTCTTCTCTCATTTCCAGCTCCTCCGTGAAGAACACCAGGTCCAGTGTTCCTGAGCTGTGCTGGAGACAGTTCAGCCTCATATAGCTGCTAATAGCTGTTTCTGTACCAATTTCTTCTGCTTCCTAACCTGGGAATTGATCCTTAATTCAAATGCAGAATAATATCCCTCGAAAGAATTTGGGGTAATCCTTGCTACTTTCTCGCTTGGAGCCCTACAGTGGCTCCATTTCCTGTCAGGAAAAGGCTGATATTCAAAGGTCAGAACACTCCTGCCTTCTTTCTTTTGCTTCTGTTTCCCATATTAAAATAAATTGAAACCTTTTTCTTGTTTTGAGTTTATGATGTTGCCTGTGAATAAAGAATTTTGTTAAAAGAATTAGGAATGAGTAAGTGTTGAACTGTATGCTGAGACATGCTTTCTACCTTCCTCAAACTTGCAAAGAGCAATACTTAACCAGTTTGTTCTTTCTGGTCAGTCATTTTAATGATGTAAACAAGCGTTTCATATATGGAATGAGAAACAATGGGCCTACAATTTTGGCTCCTATAGTGTTGGCAAAGTCCAAAATTCATGGGTAATGATATCAAGTTTAAGTTTATGGACATCAACCCAAACTTGTTACTAGTTGATCGTAATTATGCTCTCACACGAATAATCCAGATGGTTCTTTGTTGTTTGCATAATTGCAGACTAAATTGTTGTCAGACACTGAAAATCTTCTGAAGTGCTCTTTTTTATCCAAACAATAAATCAAGATCAGGAATATAGAAAGCAGTAATCTGGGAAAACATATTCTATGAAAATTAACAAACGAAAAGATACTTGGAAAAGACAATTTCTAGTTGCTGAAAAAGCTCATGAATTGATGTTTAGATAATGGTTTAAGTTTCTTACTGATGGATGGATTTTTCTTTAAGGAATCCTCCCTACTTCAGTCTTTGAAACAGGTTGGGGCATTTCTACAGCTCATTGTCCATTCTAGATGCAAAGAGCGTACCAACACCACACCAGAGGGAAATTGACCTCAGGTTGCAGAAGTCCCTAGATGCAAGTATATCACAAATCGCAGAGTAGGAAAATTTCATCCAGAAATAAAGTACCAGACAAGTAGTAAAGGCACAAATCTGTCGTCCATGCCAGACGGGAAAGGCAACTAAGCAAACTCTGAAACTTCAATCTATATGGGGTCCTGGGCCTTGGTTGGGGTGGAGGAAGGCCCAAGAGGAGGGTTCCCGCAGGGCCCTGACAACCCCAAGGACCATGGTCATAGAATAAAGCTGATGAAATTAAATGTCATGGCTATTAAATGAACTCACCAGCAATGCCCCAGACACAGTCATACTTCTACAGTACTAAGAAAAGCAGATCAGGATCCATAAAAGCACATTCAATGCACGTCGAAGTCTCTTTCAATAGCATTACTGTCCCTAGACTCCTGAACAATATTTGTAGTGCTGCAGCCACTCCACCAGCAAACTGGGCTCTGGAGAGTAGGTACTTCGTGCTGGCAAAACGCACTGCAAAATCAGCATGTCACACTCGTCACAGCGTTGCTGTAACAGAGACCTCTTCCTCTGGTGTTGCCTCTGCAGACACAGTAAATCATTTTCCCTGGCTACTGTTCATGAGAATGTAGCCAAGGGAAAACTTTAAGATGTTATGGGGGTGACAATTCCTGGCAAAGATAAGTTACAGTACAGTAGAAAGAGCCAAGGAGCTGCTTTATACTCTGTTCTGAACAATGATGGATATTCTGCACTAAGTTGCATTTAAGGAATACTTTAAGAGCTGAAGGAAAAGAAAGCATTTGCTATTTTCTCTTTTTATTCTTTTTACTCTTTCGTCTTTTGAAAGTCTCTCCAAATTAAAATTAATGTATAACATGTATGAATTCTGTCCAGCACATATGTTATATGGCACAGAAAATCTTACTTTGTATGCATATTTCTTCCATTAGAATTAGATGATTTTTTTTTCTTTCCACAGTACCACATTGTTTTCAGTCTGATTTAAAGCTCCAGAAATGTTCAAGCAATTAGCAAAAGAGGACTTTTACTTCTTATTAGCTCATTACATTTGCATTTGTATAGGGGCTCTGGAGATACAAAACCACAACATACCTATTCTTACCAGGCAGTTAAGGATAAGGTAGAGGCCCCTTTTTGGAAGACCTAGCTATTATGATTCACCTTCTTAAGCATGTAACCTACTTTTCCTGTGCTCATCACGATGCATTGTACTCGCTTAGATCTAGAAGTCCCTTTCCCAGTTATTACTCTAGAACTGGTTGTCAGTAGTTTGACAGTACAGTCACAACTAAAGTCAAACTGTAAGAGTAGCACCCAAAATAGACATAGGGGAGAAAAAGTAAATGAGAGAAAATGCAATAAATTACTGACATATCTTCTATATGGCAACTAAGAAGTTAGTGAAGCAATTCAGTGGCTTTATTTTCAAGTATATTTTCTACCAAGCACCTCATCTCTTGAGCACCATCCAAATCAAGCGTTCCAAACAGCCTAACTTGATTTCTCCGTAGCAGGACCTCTTCTCCTATTTTGATTTACTTTAGAACTAAAAAAAATGCAGTTAAATCTTGGTTACTTGAAATTCAATAATGCATAATAATTCCTTGCCTGAAACAGATTTCCACTGCCTGAATATAGCAGTGAACTGCTAAAGCTTTGTTTACCTGAACTTATGAAAATAACCAAGGTCACTGATAGTTCTAATACTAGCATAAGAAACATCTAGAAAAATGAATTTTAATAACAAAAACACTTAACAGTTTTTCCCAAATTCTCTGAAACAAAGTTCCACAGTTATTGCTAACTCCACACTTTGTCACTCACCCAGTCTTTGATATGGCAGGTGAAAATTTAATAGCTCATATTAAAAAACCTCTTTCTGATATTTTGGTGCCACTCACCTTACTTTGCACTTAACATCAAGAAGAAGAGTGTGTGGACTTTAAAATTTATCCAGCACAGAGTGAAAAATGTGATAAAAAGTCTTCTAGAGACTTCAAGTTCTTAAAGTAATTTACCTGTCCTTGAACAAACTGACTGTAAACCCTCACTTGGAGATTACATTACACAGATAAATTACCTTACATCACATGAACCCAGGGTTTTTGTCTGTTATAGGTTTGTGTATTGGTTTTTCTGTTTTAATAAAATCAATCACTTCTATCTGATTTCAGAAAATGGTAGCAACCCACCTGTGCTGGGAAATATCTGTACAATCACAGAGAGGAAGAAAAATGATCAAACAATAATTTAAGCTAGATCTTGGTTTATTTAATTACTATTGATATAAAGAGAAACATGTTAGTTTTGTCACAAAAATCACAACTTGCTCAACTATCTGTACATTCATGAGTCTCAAAGAAAAAAATAAAAGTGAAAATAAAGCCACAGTAACAATTCTTCCAGCAAGCAGCTGTCAAAATGTGGGATAAAAATATGGACCTTAGTTTTGCAAAATAAGACTATATCCATTTTTAAAGATTATTTTGGGGATTTCTTTTTCTTTTATTTTATTTTTCCTCCTTTTTTTTCTGTAAATCGGATTAGTTGCTGTTTTCTTTACTATGTTGCCTTAATTCTAAAGCTCATTAAGCTAATTTTTATATTTTCAATTTACTTCCTAAATTTTCAACTGTGGAGTCACTGAAAGGGAATTAAAGAGAAAGGCAGTTGGTGAGTTTGTGCATTTTTTTTCTTGTTTTTCACTTTCTTGATGATCTGATGCAACTGCCCTCCCTTGGGTATTTGTCTCACAAATATCAGAAAAAGAATAAAAGAATAATCCTTTTTCTTTCCCTTTCAATCTCTCAAGAAATTGAATCAGCAAGCCCTAAATACTTAATAACTTTTTGATATCTCTATCAATCATTAAAAAATAAATAAAAAATAAAAGAACAAAACACCACAAGCCCTCATGCTCACTTGTCACTGACAGTTTTGCCACTGCTGTCAAAAAAGGTAGGCTTGACTAACAATTACTCAAGGAAGTACAAATATAAATTTTGCTTTCTATTTCTTTCTTAGTCCATGTTGAATACACTTTCACCAGTTGTGTGGAAAACTACAAATTTAATCTAATTCCCTAACCTCTAAGAAAATATCTTTGTTTGTCTTTATACTCGTATCTTCAGTAAGAGTACTATTGTACTCTTATATTCATAGTTAACATAGTATATAAGAGTACATATATATATAATATAGTGAATATGAAATAACCAGCATAACATGAACACATGGAACATGCTAATTCTAGTGACAAAAAGTGCCTGAAACTTACTCCCTCAACAAAAAGTCATTGTAACTGTTAGAATCATGTGACTCTTACCTAACATTTTCATGTTTACGTATCTTCTTTAACTTAATCATATAGACTGATGAGATCAGTGGAGAGGCCAGTGGAGAGAAGCAGAACATGATTCATTCCTTTTTTTCAAATTTATTTTGTTTTGAAGAATCATGCTTTGAGAGTATTTATAAGACAGAAAGGCAGACTTTCACAGGAGTCTAGATAATCAGATAGACTCCTTTTTTATTTTATGTTATTTGTTTTTCAAAGGATTAACCTTAGGTGACATGGACTCTACCTTGCTTTTTTGAGTAACTCTTTGAAGCTTTTCTCGAGCATCCAGAATCATTCTAGAACCAATCATTATAGAGAGAGACAGATGGACAGAGATCTTTAGAATGTTTTTCTTTCTCTGTAGCAAGAAATATTTTGAACTATTTTCAACAGCTGAAATTTCTGTCACAACAGTGACCTAAGACAGAGGTTGTGTCCTTCTTGTTGACTTGTGTTTGAAATTTTTTTATGACATGGTTTCTAAATGTCTACAAACTCTGGGACCTGAACATGGTGTCACAGGCAGTGGTTTTGAGATTATTATAATTTTTTTAAGTCTATTGGATTATTGGAGTGATTGAGAATTACAAACAGGAAGATATTACATATTAGTCTTGAGAAACCAAATAAGTGCTCAGCCTAATCAGGACATGTATAAATATAAGTATGTATAGATATCAATTAAAGCCTGCTGGTTTTGTTGGCATTATCTTGTCAGAAGTTGTTTTTCATAGATACAATGTTTTTTATCTACTGGAGAAGAAGGAAAGGACAAGAAAAACAGAAAACATGGAAGAGAAAGTCAAGGTTGGTATGACACATTATGGTCTCTGTTAAGTGGTCATGGTGAAAGATCAGAGACCAGAATCAAAACTTACAGGAAGCAGAAAAGTGGAACTGTAAAGGGCATTAGAAGTCAGTATTGGCAATATGAGTTCAGAAACCTTGAGAAAGAATGAAAATATAAGGAAAAGAAATAGAAATGCCGGAAAGGTGATGAATTTAAGATGAAACAATATGCTGGATGTTCACTCTTTTACTCGTTAACAGGCAAGGAAAGAACAAGCAATAGAAATGGTCTTGTGAAGAAAGTAGAAAGCACCGAGCTGAGCCATTTTATGTGCAGTAAGTCAGAAGGATTTAGCAACAGACAGAATGTGGCAATGCCTGACTTGATTACTGGCTTGAATAAATCTAGTACGTTTGCTGGGGATTGCAGGATTGCACCCATAATCACAGGTTTCACCATCAGGATTACAGTCTAGAAACTGCTTCTCCAAATTAGTCTTACATTTATGTGGTCATGTTTGTTTTGGCACTGCAATATGTATACAGTGTACTACACATTGCTGTCTTTAATACTTTTTAACAAATACATTATTTGCGGCTTTTTGGAAACATTATTCTAATTGAGCCCAATTCTCAAACTGAACACTTCTTTATTATAAGCATATTTAGCTCTATGATTTATCTGTGCTGTAATTGTGTTGATGAAGGACAACTTCACTGTGTGGCAAAGGACAATGAAATTTTCATTTTGAATTCATTGATTTATTTCTGTTATTCTTCCAGGCATTTCATTTAGCCATTAAGACATTTGTTGTCTATTTTGTAGCTCTTGCACTTCATATTGATGCTGATATGTGCAATATTGTTGCATATTATAATTCTTACTAAATTATTATTTTTTTAATTGCAACTGGTAATAGGTAGAATATTGTCCATTCTACTTATAACTAATGAGCAAAGAAAATATGTTAAAACATGTATTTAGTACATAACCTGAAGTTCATCTTTGGTTTAAGTCTAATCTGTAGTTAATAAATGATGGTACAGATGTTATGAAAACAGTAAAATATGCATTCAAAACCAGCTAGTATGTTCTTGTCTTGTCTTTTGTCTTGTTTCCCCTTTTCTTCCATCTATTCTGTTATAAAATATGTTGTTATGGATATGTACATATTTTTAATAGCTTGAGTGCATATAGCAGCTGATTCCCAATTAGAGTAGCTCTCATTTGTTCTGCTTTGCCATACCTCCACCTTTTTTCCTGACTTCTCCTGAACAGCACCCTTCTCATTCTCTGCCTTTTCTCACTTCCCTAGAATCATGATCTGGTCCATGTTACACCATTTTGTTTAACTGAATTGGCTCCCAGTGAAACCAGGTAAAAAGCAAAAATAGCTCATGAAAACAGCAGAATAAATCCAGCAAGAGAGAGCAAAAGTAATCATCTTGGTCAGATGAGAGCTGGGAAGAGGATGTCATGTTTAAGTTAATGTTAGCTAACATATTCATAATTATTTATACAAGCTTTTACACTGAAAAACACATAGAGAATATTAATCATGTTGGAACCAGAAATTTAGGAGACTTAGTTAAAAGTTTATATATTTTTTATTTTTTTTTTTTTTACAATCCAAGAATAATTGCCCGAACCACTGATCCCTTCTCTTTTAAAGATGTCAGAAGATGGCAGGTTTGTCCTATTAAGGAAGAAGAAAGGAGTAAAAATATTAGAATGATTTAGTGAAATAGGAGAAAAAAAAATACCTTATTTTTCTCTATTAATAACACCTACACAACTTGTAATTTTTGCCATCTCAGACATACCAGATCTTGTAGGTAACGTTTTCTAGAGCATACATACATACATGAACTATGACTTGAGCACTGTAAAAAATATAAATCCCATGAGCTGACTGAAAGGGTCTCTAATCTGTTATTACTATTTTCAACAATTCTAGGAAGACTGGATGAATTCCAGAAACTGTACGAAAATTAACTTTGCACCAATATTTAAAAGGGATAAACAAGCTGACCTGCCTAAAGATACTCTGTCAGCTTTATCTTGATCTTAAAAAAAGTAGTAGAACAGATTGTGAAAGAATGCATTGTTAAATAATAAAATAATATTAGTGCCACTCAGAACAGCCTTCTGGAAAATAAATTTTGTGAAACTAGTGGAATATTTCTTTCATTGTTTCCTTTTTTTTTCTTTTTTTTTTTTTCGGTTAGATTACAAATTGAAATTACAAGTTGACAAAGATACTAATATTAGAGTATATGATTAAACTTCAGTAAAGCCTTTGACTTTGTATATCAGGACATTTTAATTAAGAGTATATAATGCTACAGCGTTAACACAGTGAACAGTACATATATTATCCATTAGCTAAGTGACAGATGTCAGGGAAATCATCATCAAGCAGGTGTGCTTTTAGTGTGATCCCATAGGTAATGCATTGGTAATATATTTTAATGAGTTTTTATCAATGACCTGGAAGACAACATAAAAACATCATTAACAAAGTTTGCAGATATCAGGAAGAGTTAGAGCTTGGCATATAACAAAGAAATGTTTCTGACAAAGGGCAAACTTGATTGCTTAATAAACTAGAAGCTTATAAACAGCATGTGTTTTGATATGAACAAGCGAAAAAATCAAGTGAGAGAGAGAATAAGGAATAAAGGACATAAACCATACTAACAGGAGAGGAGATGTTAACATGGGAAACAGTAATTCTGGAAAGATCCAGGGTCATGGTCTTGCTCTAAATGGATTCATGTGAGATTCTGTTTGAAAAGGCTAAGATGACCCTTGAATTTAGTAACAGGGGATTCTGGGAAAGTGTAAAGAGTCAATATCACTTTTGTACTTGTCCCAAAGTAAACATTACTGGAATACTCAATCAAATTCCTATGCTTGTAGTTCAAGAAAGATTGATAGAGTGCAGAGATGATTTGTAAGGATAATTAGTTTTTAAGATATAACTTGTAAATATATAATAAACAAAACAAAGTAAAATAAGATATAATTAAATGAAATAAATTCAGACATCTTAATCACTTTAACAAAGATAAAATGAAGGTATGAGTTGATCTTAGTGTACATATGCCTATGCAAGGAAAAAAAGTATTTAAAAGGGTTAGTCTATCAGTCATGGTCCATCTTCAGTAAGGTCTAATTCAGCATAGCCCTATGTCCTGTGTCACAGGTCAAGGTAGTTAGCCGCAGTGGTCCTTTCTGAGCATGTAATCTATGACTCATATACAACTGCTCGTTTCAGACCAAGCAGAATTACAAGTTGGATTTGAATAATTTGAAGTAAGGTTATATATGGCTATGTTGCTGAGACAGACTTCTGTAAGAGATTGTATCTTAAACAACTTATCTTGACTGAGATAGGACTTACCAAGAAAGAATGAAAACTGAACCATTTGTTAGATTATGGAAATAATTCTTCTTAGTTATGGATTCCATACCTCAAATATATAGTGCAAAGGATTAAGCTCTTTATTTTTTTTCTTGAAACAGAAAAATATCCATGAAAGAGATAAAGAGATACAGTGTTCATTTCTGGTTTTAATCAAACTCACTTTTTTTTTTTTTTTTTTAAGTTAAGTCTTTAAGATAATTAGGGTTGAGAAAAGCAGTTCAGTTAACATATGAAATGAACCACGCTCTGTCCCAGATGCTAACCAAACATGAATGACCATGTGAAGAGTGAGGTTAGGGAAAATGCTCCCTTAGTTTAAAGAGAAGAAGTTATTCATATTATTAGTTCTAATCTGGAGAAAAAATAAAAAATAAAAAAATAACAATCAGCTACTTCCTAAACTACAAGTACAGCTGCAAGCAGATATACAGAGGGAACTTCAGAGAGAAGAAAAATGCAACACCACTTCTGCAACAACAGAAAATTACCTAGTTATATTACTCAAAAAGCTGTGATCCCCATGTCAAAGAGGGTACATATTGATGTTAAAAATGTTGCAGTGCACAAAAAGGAACAAGGGGAGGAAGGAAAATATCACCATCAGTGCTTGCTCAGTTATAGGGCACTGCTTAACATATTGCTTTACTTAACACACTTTGCTTTACAGTTAGAAAAACTAAAACATAGTGAACCAAGCTAAAACATGGTTGACTAAACTCATTTCTTTCAGCTGTCTGACCTGTATAAGTAGAGAACCAGTCAGAGATCCCTGCAGAAGAAAGTGCCACATCTACAGAGAGTTGAAGATGAGGCTCTCACAGAGGTGAGGAGAGACCAAAGCAAGAAGCAGCTGATAAGCGTTCAGACTTTTGAATGCCTTATCCAAGCCTCTCTGGTCTGGAAGCATGACTGGAAATAACTCAAACAGAATTTCTTGAAAGATTTCCAGAAGTACTTGGTTTTGGCTGGGTCAGTAGTACAGCAAGAATAGCCTTTCTGGGATATTTTGGTATTGCTGTTTCCTGTCTCAGACACAAACAGAACATTTGGTCTTTTTCTTTCTCCTCTCTTCTCTTCCTGCTTTCCTGACTTCCTTTCTGTCTCCCTTTCTCTTTCACAATTTACTTTCAACATTTCCACACAGTTTAGGCTGTGGTTCAGTTAGAGGTTAGGACAAAAGATGGGAACAATCCCACAGCTTTGGCCAGAACAATCACCAAGTGCCCTACATGCTTCCTGAAGAAGACTGCTATACACCAAAGCCCAGGGGTCTGCAGAGAAACTGAGAAATAAGAACATTTTGTACAGTATGGAAATGGGAAATTAATGGAAATTATCATTCAGGAAAAAAATATTTCTCTCTCTTATTAGCACTATATATACAGAGAGGCATATGTACGCATATGTGTACACACATGCAGCCAGATTCTCTCCCCAGCTATGCGTGCACTGTTCCCATTGAAGCACGGAAGCCACACACATGCATCTGAGGGCAAAATGTGGATCCAACAGCTGCTTTTTTTAATGTAGCCACATTAATTACAGAGCTCATTGACCAATGCGTACAACTGAAACTCTGACCACACTGAGCAGATCAGCCTTGCTGTGCCGCTTCTGAGAAACAGGCAGCAGTATCTAAGGGAAACACCCCAATTTTGAAGATTCTCATCTGTTTGTTCCTGCATTGCACATTAGCATCAGTACCCCTCCCTTCTTCACCAAAGACTCCTTGCTAGGTACGTGGCCACACACAAAGCCTGCCTGGCAGCCAAGGAGCTCATAAACCAAGCACTGTAATCTACTCTGCTGGCAGTAAGTAGCACTATGGTCGCAACTGGGATAGTGTTGTTGCTGACTTGGCCAGACTTTCATTAGCTGTTTCTGTTAACTTTTCCAGGGTTGGCTGCCACAAGGCCTTCCCAGCTGTCTTCTTTCATTGGCTTGGTTCAAAAGCCCCAGTGACTTGCGTACATAGAGAATGGGTTTACTTCATTCTGGTATACACATGCACATACACCCAGCTGCGTTTATTGAGCTGGAAGTGGTCTCTCCATACATATACTCATTGACAGTTCAGCAAATGAAAATCAGTTTCCAACACCTGATAATAAAAAATAAAATATTTAAATGATAAAATGATAAAAATTATGGGCTTTGTGTTACTGCTAAGGACCAGACAATAGGCAGAAAGACTATAATGAAAAACCCATGACATATAATGACTGTAATAAGTGTTCTGTATTTCTGGGTATTGTATGAGGCCTTAGGAAATGGTCACCTGAAAAAAAGGCAATGTGGTTTTTTGGCATAGAAAAGAATCTGACATCATATACCATATACTAGGTTCTAGCAGTACCTTTGGTGTCTTTGACAAAAAACATGCATCTTGGCCAGAAATTCTAGTGGAATTACAGCAGGACTGAGCTTTGCTCTCTGTGATTCATTAACTCTTTGTTTTCCTCTTCCTTTGTTTTAATGTTGAAAAAAAAAAAAAAAAAAAAAAAAAAAGGCTCATTCTTTAGCTGCATCCCATCCTTAAATATAAAGGAAATACAAATTACTCTTTCCCCAAGAACCTACACCACTGCACAGCAGCA
The DNA here is from genome assembly GCF_040182565.1 of Anser cygnoides. NCBI lineage: Eukaryota > Metazoa > Chordata > Aves > Anseriformes > Anatidae > Anser > Anser cygnoides. The sequence continues at coordinate 34,777,469 of NC_089873.1, forward strand.
GAAGAGTTACTTTCTAACAATGCATTGCTAACTTTACTTTGTTTGCCCAATGCTGAATTACACAGTTCGAAAGGGGAAGCCAAGGTGAAAGTGCCTTTAGAATACAAAAGTAATTATGCTGGCTGATTTCTTTACAGAGACAATTAAGAGTCAGAAAGGCTGACTACATTTTACCAGCTGGAAATCCTGCCCTACAAGGTCAGAAAGCGGTAATGCTGCTAGCATCAAGAGGAATGAGACAGCAAGGTAAAGCATTGCCACCTCAAAAGTACACCTCATCAAGGGACATCTGCAGCTAATAACAGCTTTTGGGAGTAGTTAATTCAATAGTGCACTAGCTGATTTTGATTTTTCTTCCTGGAAGTATTTTATAGACTTATCATTTCTCCTGCATCAGAGATTTTCAACCTTTTTTGATTTATTGATGTTAAGAAATAACCATCCAGTATGTACAGACTCTGCCATGGGAGATTCTGTAGCCTCATATTGATTTTTTTTGCTCTGTTTTGTAAATTAAAAATAAAGTCTCATAATGTAACATGAAATTAAAAACAAAAACAAAAGCACACAGAAACAGTGGCATTCTAGTAAGGAAAGAAGCTGAGGTTTTCTCAGGAAGGAGAAGCACAATTAAGAAACAAAGAAAATGGTAAAATGATATAGGAGCCTATGAAGTACTTACAGCAGAGTTATTTCCATCTATTTGATGTAGACCTTGTATTTCAGATGCTCATTTAGCCCTCACCTTTAGTCTCCGCTCTTTCATGGGTGAGATTTGCTCGTTCACTTCTGTTCTTTCTGTTAACAGAACGTCATCCCTTGAACTCGCCTTTGTGTAGCGAAGGTTCTCTGATTTCTTTTTGCCTTCTTAATATAGCACTCAGACAGTGATAAGTACACTTGTATGCTTCATCTCTTCACACCTCCTTCACTGTTCTTTAGACAAGGTATTTGTCAATTCGAAAAGACAATGGGGGAAAAAAAAAAAAAGAAAGAAAAAGAAAAAAAAACACTGAAAGACCATCTGTTGGGCAAATGGGTTTCGCAAAGCACCTTCCTTTTGCTGATATCCATTAAACAAAATGGAGATTTGTTTAAATAATGTTACTTTTTAAATATTTCTTAAATGTTTTCTCAGGTATGTAACAACACAGGTTTGTTAAAGACACAGTTCCCAAAATGTTAAGTGCCAAGATATAAGAACCTTTGTTCTGAGACTGTAATCTTTAGCACTAAAAACCCGATAATGAAGTGATGTTTGGTCCCTGATAGAGCTCTGTAAATTCTGAATAAATAAATAAATAAATAAATAAAATTTCGTATTATTTTAAGAAAACATTTTAAAATATTTCAGTAATGACTCTTTTTAAGGAAAGGGTATTTTCAAGTGATGCATATAGATATCTTGAGTGTATACAGAAATACCAAGAAAATTCACTTAAAAAACAACGTCAGCAAGCTTTTTAATTTTGTTAGAGGAGGTCAGGTTAAAAATAGCAAGATGTGTGCAGATAAATTATTTTGCTTGTCTTTTTACTTTTTTTTTTTTCTCCCCACAGAATATATTTCTATTGCAGTGTTTTTACATGTATGTAAACATCCTCTACTACAGTTTGCATAAGTCTTCTGAAGACATGGCTACACTTCAGCAGAAAAAGGCATGTAGAAATACCCACGTTAACTTTAAATCAACTACCTTAGAGACTTGGAACATAGTAGTTTCTTTATTGGCATCAAAAACTATGGGAAAAAGCCCACATCACTGTCTTCCAATGCACAAATTAACTCATTTAGGACTAGTTCCTGTAGTTCCCTGCCTTCTCTGAGTCTAACTTTATTGAGTTCAATGGTTCAATGGACAACCTTTGAAGAATAACTTCCTATGGCTCAGTCCAAGTTTGTTCTGTTTAATTTAGATTCAGAATGTGTGAAGCTTAGACTGTATCAAATACCTTGATGCAGAAGACAGCACATGTCACTTTTAATAGGACAAAAGGGAGGATGCTGTCTGCCTTGCAACCTGGTCAAGATACTGCAGGAGCAGATGGCAAAGAGATTTGCTGTACTATCTGCTCTAATCTCACTTCCCAACAGTGATGGGTTTATATTATACTTCTTTATGTTTTTACTACCTTAACTGCTTCTTTTATTTAGAAATTCCACATCTGGATGGACTTCAGGGATTTTCAGCTCAATATTTTAAATATTATTATTTTAATTAAGTGAATTCTAATTCAACAGTTGAAATGGTCAGGATCAATACAAGTAACTCTTGACATTTCTCAGCAATTGACAATGTTCTCTTCACCTACTGATTTACAGCTCTAAGTCCGTATCTAAGATACACGCACATGTACATATATAAATACATTAGCTATTATTTTTGACTCCATTATAAAAAAAAAGGTATTTTTTTCTTTGAAATCATTTTTATATCTTGCTACCTTTATTCATAATCTTCATTGATTCACTTAAATATTTGATATTCGGTATACTCAAATATATCATTAAATCTCATATCTGTATTGAAGCATACTGGTCAGTATTTGATTTTTATCCACTGCAGAGTTGTTAAAGATCCTGAATATAAAACATGTGCACCAGTTTCAGCATGAGGCATGTCATGTCTTGAAACACAACTCTATCAAAACATCAAAAATAGCGTAATACTCCAGCTTCAATAAGATCATCAGTGGGATTCATCTCAGTGAACTTTTAAGCATTGACGCAGCGGCCAACAGTATCATCTTAGATACTCAGCCAGATTCTTTTTACTGTTGTTGGAGAGAAAAAAAAAAAAAAAAGCATTACTAAATCGCATTTGATCTGATTAATTTTAAACCTGTTCATCAGGATGAGAAGAGATGCTTTCTATGAGCAGCTGCTTCTTACAGCATTCTGCAAAAGGAGAAAGGAATATGCTGTTAGGTACAGTTTTCTACAGTACAGATATCTATCTACACTGGAGAGATTTTAAAAGCTAGCATTGTTGTCTTTGACCGTGACAGCCTCTTTTGAAATACAGCCCTTCAGAGAGAGACATACTGAACTCTTATGTACATACTGCATGTTGTTAAGTTTAATTACTGATTTTCCCAGTGATTTCCTTCAATTCACCAAACCCACCTCTTGTCCATACTTTTCCCTTATGAATAATGCAGATCACATCCCTCTTTCTTCTTCTCATGAAAAATACAAAAACAAAAACCAACCAACCACCACCAACAAAAAATATGACTATATCTCCATATGCAAGGACTAAAGGTAAGAAAACTATGTATAGTGAATTTTGCTTAGTAGAGGTGTTCTAGTAATACATGTAGGATAAATGGCTAGATAGATAGATGAATGAACTTGATGCATCTATTACCCTCCTTCGAGCATAATCTATTGTTAGTATAGCATTGACTTCTGATAATAGTGTTTGCTGCCCGAGTAAGATAGGAGCTGAAAAAGAAAATAAGTTAATTAGATTTATGTTCTGAAGGCCAATTGCCAGCTCAAAATGTGTTATGCCAGTACCCAATGGTATGTGAAATGCTTGATGTTAATTGAACAGAAACTTAGTCCAAAGACCTTTGCCTGTATCTTTTCCAAGGTGCAGAACTAAACTATTCAGATCAAAATGAAAAAGGAAAATAGATCATAAAGGAATTACAATCCCAAAGGTAGTTTACTGAGGCTCAGATGTTCTTGGCAGCACTACAAATGATGCATATATGATCAGCAAAAAGCATACAAAATATGCAAAGGATAATGACATATTTTACTATTATGTTTGTTTTTCTTCTATTTTGTTCATTATATACAAAATTAGAGGTGGGAGCCCCAGCCAGAAAGCAATAGCTCAGTACAAAGTAAAACATAAAGAATATCCAAATAGCTGGCTAAAATAAACCAGGAAAACAAGGAGAAGATGAGCTGCAACAACACAGAAGAGAGGCCTAGGTAAAAAATTAAAATAAAATAAAATAAAATAAAATAAAATAAAATAAAATAAAATAAAATAAAATAAAATAAAATAAAATAAAATAAAATAAAATAAAATAAAAATAAAATAAAATAAAATAAACAAAAAAAACAAAACAATAATAAAATGGAAGGAAAAGGAAGGAAGGAAGGAAGGAAAAGGAAAAAAGGAAGGAATAAAAGGGGGAGGGAGGAAGGAAGGAAGGAAGGAAGGAAGGAAGGAAGGAAGGAAGGAAGGAAGGAAGGAAGGAAGGAAGGAAGGAAGGAAGGAAGGAAGGAAGGAAGGAAGGAAGGAAGGAAGGAAGTCCTCATCTTTCCTTGGCTGTCATCAGTGATGACAAAGATTGTGAAAATGGATTTGAGAAAAGAAAAAAAAAAAGAAAGAAAGAAAGAAAGAATGTTTGTATTTCGGTGGTTAATTCTCATGTCAGCCTCAGGAGAAATTCCTAACAAAAGTCTCTAGAATACTGGAACTTCACTGCAGTCCTGCTGGTTCCCTCCTTCACTTGATTGCTCAGGTGTCCCTGCTATATCAACACTACCTGCTGAACACACTGTCAAGTCATGTCTAGGAACTGAAGCCAGGTTCATGTGTAGGATGAGAATTTCACCTCCTGTGTGGCAGCTGCTAGATGGTGGCTCCTGGTAAAGGTTACAAGGCAGCACATCACAGATTCTGAATACTGTATAGCATAATTTGACAGTGGAGATAACTAGGGTTAGGTAGAGATAGTAAAATATTACTTATCATCTACTCTGTAGTAGATTAAAAATACGATAAATAGGCTACAATAGTATCATATAAATTACTGTAGCCTGAAAGAGCAAAGACGGAACATTTCAGGTCAATACAGATACACTGAGACTTACAGAAAGGGCTTTGTCTCAAGTTTTGGTTTAGTTTCCACTTTGATTAATAGCAGCTCTCTTCCACCATCAGTCCTACAGAAAGCTGATGAAAGCATATATACAGTCTATTTATGCAGGGTCGAAAATTTTCTGGTCCACCTGGAGTAGAGGTCTATCTTTGTTCTGAATGTTAATGAACAACAGATTTTGGTGCTGGGCATTCCTGTGAGAGTTGAGAAGTCCTGCCTGTACACTGGGCATTTCTGTGGGCAGCTGTTGACAGGGAGGAGCTTGGAAGGAAAGTAGCTTTTCCTGAAAGTACCTTGAAGAATGAGCTTCTTGGGGTCTTCTCTTTCTACTCAGATGCCAGTTTGAGTAATGACCCCAAAACAGACTATCCATATTATGTCTTTAACCAAGCACTATTTGGCAGTCTTCTAGCCAGAATTTTGAAGTTGTTAAGGAAACAGAATTTTCGTCCTTAAAAACAAAACTTACATGAAGCCTACAAAATTCTCTTCTACTTTTAGAAAAAAAATGTCTTTAAAAGGGGGGGAAATAGGAAAAATTGTAGTTTCTGAACAGAGAGAGAGAGAGAGAGAGAGAATATAAACTGTGTTAAAATATGTTCTACTCCAAATAAAGTTTTGGAGGAAAAATATCCAACAGCTCTAACTTATTGTTTCAGTGAGTACTTTATACTTCTCTTTCCAAGAACGTTCTGCTCTCTGTAAATTCACCTTACCATTTCTATGGGTTGTGAGGGAGGATTTTGTGTGTACAGGAGCCTCATACAGCACTGTTCATGTCAGTAAGCTTTAGAGTTTTGATTCCAAGGAGATATCTTGATAGCCATGCTTTTGATAAAGGCCTGAAGACAGGCTTTTGCACAAATTAATTAATAAAAAGCTGAAAACAAGCATTGCTTTGCCTTATTCCTGTGAGCCCCTGAAAAATAACAGCTTCAAGAGCTATCATTCAGATGAACCCAGGAAATACACAGCACAGTAAGCACTCAGGTACTTTTCATTGTCTACACTTCTACTTTGTCTTCTGAGTTTCTCTCCCTATTTCAAAGCATGAGTGCCATCCAGCATATTAAATAGGGAGTGAAAATAATGCAATCATGCTATTTTTAATGCCTTTTGTATCTTAGAGAATCATTTTAATCTGTCTTTTTGTTATTCATTCCCCTCAGCTGGATTATGTTACAGTGAAATTCTGCGCACTCCCCTCTGTATTCAAATCCAGCCTATCCCAATACAGAGAAAGAAAGAAGATTCTTGGGGTTTCTGGCTCTGACTTTCTACATGACCTTGGACAACTCAGCACACAGTTGACTAATTTATTTTTCCCACCATCACAAATTTTAAAGACTTTTTTTTTTTTCTCTGATGTGTTGATATCATGAACTGAAATTACGTTATTGCCAGAAAGCCTGTCACAGGAATTTGGCAAAGCAGCGGAAATGCATGAGACTGTATTGTTATAAAAATCCCTTAAAACAGCATTGGGGGCTATTCCAGTTTAGGGAAGATTGTTTTACCAGTTCTCATCACATCCCTACTATGCATATAAGGAGGGAACATTGTTCTCCAGAATTGACAAAGTCACAAACCATAAATTCACTAACATAAACAGATAAAATGTTAAAGCTTTTTAAAACTCGTATCTCAATATAGATTGCACTTGTAGCTTTCTTTTATCAGCTCAGCACTTTCCACATATACACACAAAATTAAGGTGATTGTTAAAGACTTACAGGTTAAAACCATAAATTTAAAAAAAAAAAAGTCAGTAGATAACAGTAATGTATCCCATCTTTTTCTTTTATCAGCCAAGTGCAAAACATTGGAACAGCCATTGAACATGGGTTTAATTGAATCACAGTTGCTTAAGCAGTCTCAAGAGGTGATAAGTGAAAAAGTGTTATGCATGAAAGAAATAGGTTTCTGCAAGCCGGAAAAGCAATATGGCATGAGCCTAGTAATAAATTGTAGGTTATCTACTAACACCAAATTGCTACCAATGAAAATTATCTGTGAACATTTTAACAAGGAAGAGTAAATAAAATAGAAGATTTTACAACAAGCATGATTTAGGTTTTTTTTTTTTTTTTTTTAATTAGTGTCAGATTACCTGGAGATCTGGTCAAATTATTTACTGAAGATGATAGTTCAGTGAATCCATTGTATTTCATCTTGAATAATTGTTTCCTGGTAGATTGCTGCTTAGATGTTTTTATGGCTGCTTTCCAAATTTTCGGGTTATGAACTTTGCTTTTCTGTAAATTTATTTTTCTTCTGCAAAAATTTTTGCAAATTTTAAAAGTATTGAAATTCAAAAGCTAGTACATTTGCTTTCCTAAATCACATGGTACTCATTATGTAAAGTCATTGAATCTGACTAAAAGTTTATAAGTTTACCTGCAAAAATCTTTTCTATACTTTAAGGTATTTTATTCTTTGACTTTGTTTCTGGATTAAATCCTGACCTCTCTAAAGCTAGTTGATTACAGCAAGACCAAGGCATCGTATTACATATCTTACAAATAATTTAGAAATGCAATTGAATAAAACAGGAACGACACTTAGGAAATATCCAGAAAAGGATGGCAGCAGGTAAATCTGGCAATATTCCCCATTTGTGATCTCACATTGACATTTATCCACCAAAACATGAAGCATTAAGGATCCAGCATATCTGGCCAAGAGTATCATAAGTATCCAAAGTGGCCAAAATATCAGAAGTAATTCAATTCTGATGGAATTGAATAGGAAAGCATTCCAAAAATATCCCTGTGATCCCCAGGATGCTGTAGAAATACTATACAAGTCAGAACATGACTTCTCCTTTGATCTGGAGATTCTTTCTTTTCCTTTTCCTTCCTTCCTTTCTTTCTTTCTTTCTTTCTTTCTTTCTTTCTTTCTTTCTTTCTTTCTTTCTTTCTTTCTTTCTTTCTTTCTTTCTTTCTTTCTTTCTTTCTTTCTTTCTCTCTCTCTCTCTCTCTCTCTCTTTCTCTCCCTCTCCTTCCTTCCTTCCTTCCTCCTCTTCTTCCTTCTCTTCCTTCCTTCCTTCCTTCCTTCCTTCCTTCCTTCCTTCCTTCCTTCCTTCCTTCCTTCCTTCCTTCCTTCCTTCCCTCTCTTCTCTCTCTCTCTTTCTCTTCCTTTCCTTTTTCCTTTCCTTTCCTTCCTTCCTTTCCTTTCCTTTCCTTTCCTTCCTTTTTCCTTTCCTTTCCTTTCCTTTCCTTTCCTTTCCTTTCCTTTCCTTTCCTTTCCTTTCCTTTCCTTTCCTTTCCTTTCCTTTCCTTTCCTTTCCTTTCCTTTCCTTTCCTTTCCTTTCCTTTCCTTTCCTTTCCTTTCCTTTCCTTTCCTTTCCTTTCCTTTCCTTTCCTTTCCTTTCCTTTCCTTTCCTTTCCTTTCCTTTCCTTTCCTTTCCTTTCCTTTCCTTTCCTTTCCTTTCCTTTCCTTTCCTTTCCTTTCCTTTTTCCTTTCCTTTCCTTTCCTTTCCTTTCCTTTCCTTTCCTTTCCTTTCCTTTCCTTTCCTTTCCTTTCCTTTCCTTTCCTTTCCTTCCTTCCCTCCCCTCCCCTCCCCTCCCTTCCCCTCCCTTCCCCTCCCCCCTTCCCTTCCCTTCCCTTCCCTTCCCTTCCCTTCCCTTCCCTTCCCTTCCCTTCCCTTCCCTTCCCTTCCCTTCCCTTCCCTTCCCTTCCCTTCCCTTCCCTTCCCTTCCCTTCCCTTCCCCTTCCCTTCCCTTCCCTTCCCTTCCCTTCCTTCCCTTCCCTTCCCTTCCCTTCCCTTCCCTTCCCTTCCCTTCCCTTCCCTTCCCTTCCCTTCCCTTCCCTTCCCTTCCCTTCCCTTCCCTTCCCTTCCCTTCCCTTCCCTTCCCTAAAAAAAAAAAAATGTATATATATATACGTTTTAATCTCTATTTTCATTCTGTATCTTGAGACTCACCTTATCCTTTGCTTACGTATCTGGGTGGTGGTATTAAATTTTAAGAATTTCCATCAGAGAAATGTATATTTACTATTCAGACTTACAAAATAAATACTTACATAATGCAACATTTTATAACAAAACAGTAAATTAAATATAATACTCCTCCATGTTCCTTGGGCCCACCTCTCAGGATTCATAACCAGAGTGAATACATTAGGTCTTTGGGGAGCATGAGATAAAAACTGTGCCTGTTTTCACATTTATGTATTTATAAAAAGTTTGTAGTTCCATTCAATTTAATGATGAATAGCTAGTTGTTATAACCTCATGTGTAAAAATATAACATTTCTGAATGTGTGTGTGTTAGTGATAGTCTCTCCATCACGTGTGGAAAAAGCAAGGCAAAGCAAAATCATAGGCATGATTCTTGCTAAAGCAGGTTGTTTCCCTCGATCCTATCCGTCTTCCCCAAGTATACTTCGTTGTATTTGATGAAACACAGGCACTTCCAGAAGGCTACCTGGTCCTGATGTGATCAGCCAGCCTCTGCAAGGCAAGGATGGCCATGCTTCCCTGAAAGCACTCTGATCACGTTTCAAGAGTGATAAGATGAATTTTAAAAAAATAAAATAAAATTTTCATTCTTGATCTGTACAATTTCTTTTATCTCTAGGTGGTTTTGTGTGCTCAGCTAACAAGGGACTTGAATGATCTTGTCAATTTAGGAAGTATTAATAAGAGATACAAATCATTCTGTTGTAAGAAAACTGATTCTTTTTAGATGACAACCTGGAAGGACAATACCCTCAATACCCTTCACCAAATACACAAAACTAAACAGGGAAACCAAACTCAAAAGTTGAAAGTAAACACCTATTAAGTACTAATTAACTTATTAATTAAGATTAATCAGCCAGCTGCAGAGCAAAGCCAACTACCTTGTGTATGAAATTATGATGAGTGTGAGGAAAACAGAAATATGAGATAGCTGGTGCACAAAGGTGGACCTCAGGTTTGAAATAACCGGGAGCTGGGGAATGCTCTGCAGGCAGATGTGGAGCTGCCTCTTCTTTTCAAAGGAATGACCCTTTCAAAGAATGACTTGCTTTTGCCTGCTTATATTAGAATACAAATATCCGAGCGTGGCAAAGTGGTAACCATTTCCACTTGAGGTTTATAACCCAGATGATTATAATATCGGAGAAAAGATCATGCTTATCTTATAAATACGTATCCATATATTTATGAATCTCAGATGAAGGTGAAAAGGAGATAAATATGAAAAACAAGACCACTAGGCTTTGAAGGTACTTTATCTCTGTGTATATATGTTGAAAAAAAAAATCCTTTTTTTCCAAACAAAACTAGGACTCAGGCTAATGCATCTCTCAAGCCATAAGCAGTATGTACTAATTTCAGGGCTTTTTCAACTGTCTACCACCTGTCTGGGAATTTGTTTCACCCAGTTTTGCCATCTAACAGTTAAACACCTGCTCTCTGTGGTCTCTATGGAGGTTCCCTATGAAGACAGAGAGACTGATCAGTCACATCTCCTCCTGGAAATGCTGTTTCTGGGAATTGTCAAGGAGCATACCAATGATTCCTTCTTTGCCTCCAGGAAAGACTGGATGGTTACAAAGATGCCTTACTTTTAGGTGATGGAAGCACCATGAGGTAACTTCCAACAACAGGCAAGTTTAGGGTCAGAAATGTCATCCAGCCATATATTACTTGTATGGAGATAAAGGTTCCTGCACCTCTGGATTGTCTGCAGTACAAGTGTTTTGTTACATTCCTGAACTGAGATGCAGGAGTTACTGCAACAACAACTTTGGACATGTAGGTGGTCTGAATATGAATTTATTTAATTTATTATGTTCTGGGAAAAGTTAAAGCTTCTCTTGTTTTTCTTTCAGTGCCTTCTCCTACATACACTGTTTCAGGTTTAAGGCTAGAATATTAAAATGGTACAGTGTAATTAAAATTATACACGTGTTTTAAAGAACTAACATATTCAGTGTGAATAGAATGGAGATCAGACAAGTTCAAGTGTCAGAGTATGTTATTACTTTTCATTAAAATTCAGGTTTCTGAGAAATGACACATTTTGAACATTGATTCAATTGATTTATTTCCATCACTTGTTGGTGCCAATTAATTGCTGGCTGTATTAATGAGAAATTAGATCATTTTAATAGAAAGATCTAAACCCAGTGTTCCATTGCGCTGTTACAAGCCCTTCCAGTAGTTCTGTACTTAACTGTTAGAACACTAAAATAATCTTAATGGGAATATTATCACTGACTTCAAACAAGGCCAGCTGGTACTCAGTTGTAACAGAACTGGCCTCAGAACAAGAAAATATCTTTTCATGATTCTGCTCAACAGAAATTCATTTTTTTTTTTTTACTTCCTTTGACTATCCCTGTTCTTGAAGATCTGTGGTTTTGTTAGGGTTGTACTATAAGTTTTGTGGACTCCAGAAGAGTGGTTTAATTAAACATAAAGGATACACTTAAAGATTAAATTTTTTTGTTCTTCTACTAAAGGTGCTTCAATATTTAACTCAATTTTCAAAATAAAGGTAATTGTTCATAATTGCCATTGTTGATTTATCCTTGGTTGGATGGGTTTAGAAGAAGGTGATGCCAGAAATGGATGCTAAATTGATTAAGGGAAAGTAAGCCATATTCAAAGGTAAATACAGAAGTTTGCCTTCTTTGCCCCTTTAGCCCTTTCATTCCTTTAGAGAAGGGATACACTTACCTGCTGATTCCAGATGTAATTCGAGGCTGGAGGCCTGTCTTTTGGTCATCTAAAATGAAGTGGGAAGAATCCCAGCCCTAACTACTACCTGCAAGAGTTAAAACCTCCACCAAAGTCATCAGGCTTCACAGTGTGGGCTCTTCACAGTGCACGTGAGGAAATACAGATCTTTCAGGGCTGGGTGGTGAAGATGCCCAACGTACAACTCTGTCATAAAAGACAATGAAAGTATTCTTCATAACAACCTATGGCAGAACAGTTTGATTTCATTTCATTCAACAGAGTTCAAAATGCGTAGAGTAGTCCCTCTTCTTTGAGACAGTAAGACAAAAGTCCAAATTTCCAGTCTCCTTCCCTCCACCCCAACCTCCAGCCTACAGGGACAGCTGCAGGGAGGAGCCAGCCAGATTCCTCTTGCTGTTTTGTTTGGACTTTCTTGGGATTTTTTGGTAGCTGATCATCCTCATTCCTCCCAGCCCATGAACAATTATACTGCCCAGTTTTTATATTCCTCCCACACACACTCCTCCCTGGATATTTTCTTTCTCTTCTCATATATTTCCTCTTGACAGTTATTGAGTCTTCCCACCATAACCTCCTGACAAAAATGAGCCATCACACAGGACCACTCCTATATTTTAGCCCTTGCCATCTCTGTGCAGGCTGGAGGTCTGCTCAAGGAGGAACCTTGCCAAGTGGGAGCTAGCCTGGTGTGGCTCCTTGGCACTGACCAGGAACAGCAACAGTAACAAGCAGCTACTGCTTAAAGGGAAAATCAACTCTTTTGGGTCACCTTTTTGACCAGTTCTTTTTCAGTTGTGCAGGGCATACATTTAGGTATGCTATTTTGCAAAATGCAGGGTAGTTATAATTTTTGCGCATAGACTGATTTTGAAGCATGCTGAGAATAAAATCATGAATGTTCCCTTAAATCAAACATTTTGCTGGCTACGAGGACTTTAGGTTTAAGTATGCTCTATTTGGGAAATGCTGGTATAAATACTGATAACTTTACAAGAGTAGATAACAGAAAAAAAAAAAAAAAAGAAGAAAAAAAACTTACTGTTCGTATTTCTAATTTAGTTGATTTATTATGAAAACTTTACAGTTTAATAATCCTTCTTGGTTCACAACCCTATTACACATTAGTAGGTAGATTATATCTGAAATAAATTTAAGTAGTGAAAATACAGTATTCATACATCACCATATCTAAGAAATTGCGTGTTTCCAGGCAGCTGAAGACAGAAAGCACATGAAGATATTGAAAAGGTTAAATACTCTTGTTTAACTTTAGTAATACCATCTGATTTTAAAGACTACAGCTTTGAAAAAAAAAAAAAAAAAAAAAAACATTCTTTTAACACCAGTTTTGCATGCAGATCTGTTAGTCACGATATCTGTGGACTATAGATGTTATTGTGTACTGTAACTTGGTGTTTTGTTCTAAATCATGTTTCTGTAGTGATGATTGAAATAATAGCTAAGAAAGAGGTTCTTAGGCTGAGCTTATTATTTGATTGTTAAGCAATAATATTTTCTGGCAGTGATTGTAAGAGAGGTGATATTCATAGAATCAATGTTCTTAGAGCACAGCAGAAACAGCTCATCAAATTCTAAGGTATCTCAATGTTTCACCCTCAGCTATTGTGTAACAACTCTGGAGTAGTCCTGCGCACGTGAATTCAAATAGAACAGCCAGAAACTACTTATTTTGGGCAGAAGGATTGTCTGACTCCTTGATAGGCTCAGCACATGTTCAGGTGAAGGCCAGCTTCTGCAGGAAAGGCAGAAGAAAGGGCATGCTCAGGGAGCCCGGATGGGGCCACCTCCTCAGCACAGGCCACTCAAGCAGATGAGCCATATTCCTAAATATAACCATACCTTGAAGTGACCTAAAAGGATGTGGGATTAGAAGCTGATTAACTTGGACAAGGAGGAAACTGCCAAACGTCTTGCTTCTGGGACTTGATCCCGCAAGGAAACAGGAAAGAAAAAGATGTTTGGATAAGGCATATCCCAACCCTTGTGGGGCACTGCAGACCATCGGGATAGAGCTCCAGCTCACTGCTGGTTGCTCTTGAAGATAATCAGGGGTGGCTTGGCTCAGCCCTTGGAGAAGCAGCTGCTCTCAGTGGGTTACTGGAAAGGTTCTTTTGTCGCTACTTGAATCAATGCCATGAAGCCTGGCATGGCTCACCAGGGCTGGCTCCTACCATGGCTGCAGCAGCCTGCTTGCTTCAATTTGCACTTAATTCTCACTGAAACTTAGTTAGCAAGATTATTTTGATTTTAATGAAGGGATTTCTTTTCTAATTTGGTTCAAGTAGCTGAATTAAATCATGGATGCGGTGAAACACCCAGGGAACTCTTTAGGAAGAATGAGTACGTGAGAACCTCCACTGCCCACCCTCCCCACATACACGTGTGTACACACACACACACTTTATTTATGACTTTGTTTCCACCTGCGCTGACATGGCTGGGAATTTACAACGACATTGAAAATGTTACAAGCAGTAACCTCATGAATTCCACATTTTACTGAGCTGCATTATTATGGAACATTTGTCACCCAGCCAAATGCTATGTCAGCCCCATAATTGATTTACAGCAACATCTGTAAGAACATTTGAAGAAGAGGAGGCAACTAATGTGCACACTTGAATTCAGTCTTTCAGTGAAACTAATGATGGTAGGAGATTCACAAACAAACAGAAAACACTAGAAATAAACAACATGTTTAAAAATGTATATGCTAAATGTTACAAGAAATAAAAAAATGCATTACTTTTCAGACAGAAGAATAACCACAGCTGTTCTAGGCATGTTTTAACTTAGCTATATAAAACACCTGGCCCTAAAAATGCAGACCTTTTTTTTTTTTTTTTTTTTTCCCTGAGGAAAATTTGAAGCTTAAACAGGAAGCCCACATAGGCTCAAAACTCCTTTGTGAAAGACCTCATTAAAAGAAAATATATATAAAAAAAAAATCCGCCAAATTTATATAATAGTCATTTTGTAATTGCTATGAACTATATGAACAAATCTCTGCTTTTCTATTTTAGAATGTTTTGTGAGGAGGAAAGAGGTCCAACGCTACTGGAGAGTTGGAAAGGTTGGGTTGGAAGGAGGAGTGCCTTTCCCTGATCACTCTTCCCAGCCTCTGTGCCTAAAATAATTTTTCTGTTTGCTTATCAAACATTTCTTCTGTGAGATAGTAAAGAAAACAGGGAAGACAGTTGATAATATTTAGGAATGCTGGATATGATTTCCATCATCCTGCAATACAGTGATACTTAACGAAAAAAAAAAAAAAAAAAGGTTGATCAAATGTCATAGACTTCAGAAAGTTTGCCCAGAATCATTGCAGGAGTGAGACCTGTGTGATGCAGCCTCTTGTTTGCACTTCACTTTAATGGGAGTGCTGATGTGGGCAGTGCTCATGCAGCTCCTGAATGCTGCTAAATGCTGCTGGGGGTTTGCTGCAGCAAGACAAGCAGGGGTGGTGATGTGTCCAGAGAGGCCACTTGCTGGGAGTAAAACCATGCTAGGTTACACAGGAAGATCAGGTACTACCTTTCTGCAATTCTCCAGACGTATGGAGACTGAAAATAATTCTAATCACACAGAAAAATATTAAGCCTGACTCTACGGCCATAGAAACTTGTTGAGTCAGAACTGTTAGGAAGAAATCAGGACAAGAAACATGCTCTGGCAGCAAAGAGAATCAATCCACAGGGACCTGCAGAAGTCAGATCAAATGGATTTGGAAAGAGGGATGTGTAGTGGGGAAAAAACAGGTGACAGCTCTGCCCACAGAAGCACTGCACCTGCACTGTGCTGTGCCGATAATCTGCAGGGCTCTGTGTTCTGTACAGAAAGGTGAGAGCTTCTTAGGAATTTAAAAATAAAAATAATTTTGCAACAGCAAGTAATTTCAAAGTGAAAAGTCAAAGCATTTCCATTTTCCAGAACTTTTTTCATGCTCTGATTTAATCAATTTAGCAAAAAGAGTTCTGTGGCTCAGTGTCACAGAGTTTCTCTTTTCAATTTCATCCCTTTTTCTAAAGAAAAAAAAAAACTTACTTTTTTGAGTGAAAATGCTATTTCTTATGAAATTGCTACAGTGTGCTGGTAGGTGAAAGAAGCAGAGTTGTTACAAGCTACAGAGCAATAAACAAACACATTTTTAAAATGAGGCACTTCAGAACCTTCGTTCACATTAAAGCATAATTTTATTCATTAAGTTAATACAGCTTTCTGATTAGTCATATTTTCCATCATTGCCATCATTTTACTACTCTACCTACTGTGTGGTCACAGTTATGTGAAATTTAATTCATCCTAAGTACTATTTTACACATAGGTTTTGTCCTCGTGCCAAAATCCGCAAGCAGATTAACTTTTCCCTGCTTACAGCAAATACCTGCGAAGCCGCTGCGAGTGCCCCTGACACTTTCCATTCTTCAGCTTACACAGAGGGCTGTGTGAGGTAATTATGATGAGGGCCATGCTTCCCCTTTCCTGAGGGAAGGTTAATAGCAGAAAGAAGTTTACGCTAATAAAGAATACGATCAGTGCGTGGCAGAAGCCAGGCTCTGGGCAGTTGGCTGCTGTAGCACTGATGCTCTCTAAATGCTGCTGGCATACAAACCCACAGCAGGTAGCAGTACAAGTACACCGTGTTTTAAGCCAGCAGAGGAACTAGCTTCAGTTATAAGAGCTGGCTTGTTTATGTCTTCTACCACTTACTCAAGCAGTAGCTTCTTCATAGCTGCACTAGTGACCCCCAGCTGTACAAAGCTACTGATCAATAGTCTTCTTGGGAGATGTGTTACAATTATTATGCGGTACCAGTGGACCAAGTTCTTTTTTGTGCTGGCTCTCTGGTTTTCAGCTTTGTCAGTCAATAGTTCACAATATCTTTCTGCTTGTAGTCAGGTAAGCCACGAGCAGAGTGAGGGAACTCTTGATACAAAATGAAGGAATAGGTCTTCCTGGTTATTTGTAAGAGTATAAAATCAAAATGAGATTGAAAAGCAGTATCAAAAACTCCTAACCTGTCTGGAAAAGGTGTGCATCTCTCTTCATATGCAATTCTCCCTTCCATCTGGAGGGCCTTTTGTCACCAGCCATTCTGCCATATGTGGACTAAGCATCAGAAAAGTTTCTCACCAAGTATCTCCAGCTCAAACATATTCTGTGTCCTGCAGAAAATGATATAGTTGCCCTGTTCAATAGCTGACAGAGCAGCTCTAGCTTCTTGATAAACGTATTGAACTCTGTTTTGAGGGAATGAATGGTAAAATCTGCATAAATTATTCCCTTGGAATAAAAGGATTATTCAAAACCACTTCATGATACAACAGGAACATGTATTCCTCTCCTACATTCACTGTAGATCTCTGTAGATCTGACTTACAGCACTGTGGCATGCCAACACATTGGCGGCAGGGCAGAATTAGATACTACTGTGAGCACCTACAAAAATGAGCATAAAACCCCACCACTGTTGATGAATGGAGGATGGGACCCTGAATTCTCCATGTTATAGTAATGCAAACTTGAAGACAGAAGCATAAACAAAACCTGAACATCAATGTCCATTCCTCCGTTACAGTCTTTTTCAGTAGTTTCTAAAATAAGCAGACTGGACACCAGGATTAGAGCCAAAGGTAGTTTCTTTAACTATATAGGAACTTACGTTTTTGCATGCTTTTGCTTCAAATGAAGCCAAAGCCTCACTGTTTGAGGAGACGTTCAGTTGGACTCAATGATCTTTCTAGGTCCCTTCCAAATGAAACCGTTCTTTCTATTTTATATTGCTTCAAATGGCTGTATAATCAACACCTGAATTTTGATTATCCAGCAGTGGACCCAGAACATAAATCACAGCTTCTACATGCACATCGACAAAGGAAGAGCTGACAATAATTAAGGTGGATTATACATTGCTATGGCAAAAAAGGGGCTCTTCAGACCATGCTGCATACAAGTCTTTCAGAGTAATAGCATCACAGCCTACACAATCTCAAAGCCTGATTTATATTCAGGTGATCTGATTACCTTGGTCAAGCAAGTAAAATCCTAATTTCCAGTGTGAAAAATTCACATTTGAAATTTGCAGGGCTTAAAGTTATTCACCATCCATTTCAGAACATAGTTTATACAGGTGTTCGGACTGCAAGCTCCTGCATTGCATTTGTTGGTGAAGAGCCCACAGTCAACAATCAAGCTGAATGGATATAACAAGCAAGCGCTTTGAAGTGACTGTACTGATGTCTGTGGAAAACTGAAGTACTGTAACCGAAGTCTATAACCTAGAATAATTTGTGCTTCTGTTCTCTGTTGTGTGGGAAATAAAATCCTGGAGTTGAGTCACAATGCCTAAATTTGTTTTACAAGCAGTGAACTTAAATTACTACCGATTTTACTTTCAGGTCCTGTTATTCCATGACATTCTTTAGACACATTGACCATCAGTCAGTGGACCCCACGGAGCACATGACTCTGGGAAACTATGCATTGCACCAGCAATATTTAGTCTCGAACACACACACACAGAGGGAATAACAAATGGATCGTGTTTCTTGTGGACCAGAAAAGGAGAATTTAGATGCAGTAAGACATAACTCTCCAGATGACACGCCCTTTGGTACATAGCTGCCTTTGGCATTTTAGAGCACAGAGAATGAGTAGAACTAAATACACAAAAAGTAGTGTAAAGAATAAGGAAATGCATGCATTATATTATAAATATTTTATATTCTGTCTCTTCAATTATGCATTTACTGCATATTCAGACAAAAAGTTTTCTAAAGCTGTGACTAGCCTGCCTCCCCATGCTTCCTCTTGTCTCCTCAGCACTGCTGACTTCTTGCCTTGAACTACACTGTGCTCTGTAAACCGAATACATTTGCCCTAGCTTGCAACCACAGTGACAGGGCAAGACAAGAAAATGGAAACAGAGTAGTGTGGGTTATCAAAGAGGGTCCCTAAAGGACATGCAAGCAGTACTGAACTGCAGAAGAAAAGGCAGCCTGGGAAATTGGAGAGACCTCCTGTATCTTCCAGTAAGATAGGATAGGACCATATCCTGTGTCAGTGGAACAACTGAGTCCTAATCCTTAGGCACAACCACCCTCATAAGCACTTTTTGCCACACATAACTGCACAAAGACACTATATGGCTTTAGTTCCCAGGTGTAATACTTCCACAAAATATAATAAAGGAAGGTATCTGGTAAGCTCCTCTTCTAAGTAAAACTGTATGTACAAGAAGTGCACCTTGTAGTACATGGATTTCCTCTCTTCACTAAAGAGACTGAGGCTCTCCCCATCACTTTTCAGATAAAGAAATTTCATACAGCTACTTAATAAAAATATTAAATTAGTCAGACACATTCTCTGCAATAAGAGTTTGCATAGCTTCTGAACCGAAGGCTGGATGCTACAATTTTGAATATATAAAACCTTAAGAAACTCTACAGTAATTCAGGACACAATGCTGTGACTTAGATTTTTTTTTTTTTTTTCTGTAGTCAACTCTAAATGGATCGTGACAGTGCCACAATGAAAACTAGTTAGGCCCAAACTTTCTTCTGAACAATATGGCTGCTTTTCTAATTGTGGACTCATTAGATTTGTTTAGTTAGGAAATGCTTGCTCCAGAGAGATTCCAGTAAACAGATCATTCCAGTTCTCTCTTTAAAGTGATTATTCAGAGCTTGCAGAAATCTATACCTCATCAATTGTTTGTATGACTTTATTGGGTAGAACATTTTGTGTAATATATTAAGAGCATACTGCCCCTAAAGAGCATTTTACAGGTATTATGTGACAAAATTTCAGTTACTGCTGGTGAAAAAGCTGCAAAATGTCTGTTCTGTCATTCAGCAACACTTCTCATTCTAAGGCTCTTCTAAGATTCAGTGTAAGCTTTATTCAGTGTTGGCTGCAATTTATTTTCCTATCACATCAGCTTATGATTTAGCTTTCAGCTGTGTAAACACCAATCTACCAGCTCCCTAACCTCTGGATCTTCAGAGGAAAGAGAATGAAGGTAACACTTCCCAGTTTTTAAAAATAGATGTTTGGTTATATCAACAGTTTTTAAAAGAACTAGTAAGTCATCACAGCTATCTTGCAGTTTACAATTACCACTATATTTAAGCACAATAAACATGAAAACTCAAACTAGCAAAATGACTTATGAGCATTCATTCCTGAGTATTTAAGGCATCAAATAAAATTGCAGTCATTTGTATTTTTAGGCTGCTAAAAGAAATCTGATGGGAAGGGTCTAAAATTCAAGCATTGACCCTGAACCTCTACTTGGGTACAGGGATCCACGTCCCTGGAAAATCAGGATCTTTATACTCTCTAACATAAAGTCCAAAAAGAAAGTATTTAAGGGGGAAGATGAAAGAGGGATAAACAAGTGACACTGTCTCCATTCCCAACCTTACCCTGGCTACATAAAACAAACTTAAAGCTTGTTTTTCATGATGGACGTTTAACATGGAGTCATAAGTATAAACATTAATGCTGAAATGAAAGATGTGCTTACTTTTTAAAACTTTTTTTTTAGATATGTCAAAAAGCAAAGCAAACACGCACCCCTCCAGCTCTCCTCCCCTTAAAAAAAAAAAAAAAAAAAAAAAAACTGGGATCAGTGGTGGGAAGAAATGATCTTGAGTTACTGACTGAATCAAATTTAAGATTTCTTGCCTTATTGACTTATAGCTTTGTGCTTAACTTGGGAAAAATTAATCTCTTTCAAAATGCACTTAATTATAATCAAATACCCATGTCAACGTATGTCACCACATCAGCACATCTGGCAGCAATGAAGACAAATTAACAATAAGAGTCAGAAAATCTGGCAATATGATAAACTAAGGCACGCAAAATCCATTCTCTCCACTTAGACCACCAGTGACTAAGGATGGATTAACTTCCTGTCTCTAATACTGGCGCCTAAATTAAAGGAAAATTGCATCGCAATCTGGGTACCAGGTTTCTGGCTGCAAACAACAAAAAGCCCTTAGCTCAGCTACACTAGGCAGTGAAACCTTTGCTCTAGCTTTAGCTATGTCTGTGATGGTCTCCTCTAACAGCTGCTTTTAATTTAGTTTAAAAGAAGTGATTTGGCAACCATGTAAGTTTGCACCTTCAAAGCAGATAGATTTAAAAAGCCAGTGTCCTGTAATATTAAACATTTTGGAGTCTCGCTGTTTTAATGCAGTGATGACAACAGGATTCACAGCTTTTTTAAATAGTAGGCATCTGTAAATAGAAATCCAAAATAGAGTGTTTTCACTTAGTTTTAATTACCTTTTTAGAGTAAGCAACCTCTTTCTCTGACTTCGTATAGTTAAAGGCATTGGGTTCATTACTGCAAATTTAATCCAGCAACAATTTACAATTGCTCAACTTGACTGAGCAATTGAATGAAGCACAGATCCCATCTATAACCAGAAAAGGGCTGTTGAATAAGGAACAGAAGCATGAGTTAAACCAAAGAAAACATTATCTTGTACTTGGATTACCTTTTCATGTTGGGCATGGAAGTGGTAGCAGAAGCAAAAAATAGGGAGAAAGGGTATGGGAAAGCAAAAACTCAGACATGCACTGCGTATTTGGCAAACATTTAACAGTACACCACTTAGAAAAGAGTGATGGTACCAGGCAGACTTCCAGCACCTTTCCTCTTTTTTTTTTTTTCTTCTAAGTAGCTTGACATGGATTTGTGCGTATCCTCCACCAGATGCATGCACGCTAGCTGCAGGCACAAGCAGACAGTGTTACAGTCTTGTGTGCATGAAAACTGAGAATGTGTGCATACATAGTTGATTGTGGGAATGCAGAAAGTGGAAGATTTGCATATTTATTTTGGCACAAATAGATTGAAGCTATCTTACCAACCACCAGGAATTGTGGCAGGACCACACCCACTCTTAGAAGCTGAACACATTTAACACAGTAAATCCAGAAACACAAGTTTCAGGCAAATCAAGGTGAAAACATGCAACAGAAGGTACCTACAGATGCAATACTCCTTTTCTCTATCTACAAACACAATTCACACTCCTCATTCTTCATACAGTAATGTATGGTCAGAGACCACATGGCAGCATAGTTTATTAAAAGTAATGTGCAAATAAGATGCATGATACCTGCAAACAGCATGGAGTTTCCATTTATAAAAAAAGGTACAAGTAACAGTACAAAATTAGAATGCTTACTACTCATTTCAATAAAATGAAGTCTGACATAGAAATACATATGCTGTATTATTTACACCATTAATTTACAAGATATTATTTGCATAAAACAAAGCTATAAAATAATTAGAAATATAGTATTTTTTTATAAGGAATGCTTTCCCTGTATAAAAACTTAGAGCATTTTGGCAATTTTGTTTTATTTGAATAAAAATGCATTTATTTGTTCTGAGTTCATAGCATCATGTGGTTTCTTTCTTCCCTTCTTCCTTTCCTTATTCCCTTTTTAAATAAAATTCCACACTGAGGTAGTAGTATGTCAAAGTATTTCTTTGGTTCCAGAAATCAATGGCAGGTCCAAAAGGAGCTATGTATCCAAATCACAGGATTGAAAAGTAGAAGTCCTGAAGTTTTCAAAGCACTGTTTGTAAGTATAAATGTTATCTTCTCCTCTAGAAACTGTCCTTTCCTTTCCATCTTCATCTGCCTCTGAATCAAAGTCCAATGAGGCATGAGGATTATTATGGGAGGTTTTTGGTTGGCGACTTGCTGGCTGTCTACGACTTGAAAGAGAGTCCAGCTGAGGCCTCCATAAAGGCTTTCCAAATGTTCCTGAAAGATAGCAAATGTGTAAGTACAGAAATATTGATGCAGACGGATTTGTGTTTCACTGAGGGCTTCACATTAGAATGAAAGCCAAGGACTGACACAAGCAAAAGTTCACAAAGGTGAGATTTTACGTAACTATTATTCTTCCTGTTAAAAGAAAACCTAAGTGTGATCACAGCTATATGGCAAGATTCTGCCACCTGAGACATTATAAACATTTCCAACATAAATGGCTTGACAGCCACACATGACATAACTTCATTACCTTTGTTTTCATGACTACTCCCATGCCTGTTTTCTTTGGGGAAGGGCAGAGACCAAACTATAAACAAATCACAAGACCTGTTCTAATGCAGAACTGTTCTAAGTCAGAACAGTCACTCTGTCCTGTTCTTCAGTGAGCCAATGACACATGAAATCTGCAATGCAGTTCAGCACAAATTAAAAGAATAATTAGAATATGGTTATACAACACCCACCACTGTGCAATCTGAATGCTAAAACAGTCTTTCTTCTGGCTAACATTTCCTATTAGTAATAAAGGTCCTGTCAGCCAAACTATGCTTTCATTCGCACCTGTTCATTTCTCTGCCTGCAACTGGCTAGAACAAATATAAACCACAGGAGAATGTGGCATTTTAGTTGAACGTCTATTTATAAATATCTGTATTCACTAGCCAGAAAATAATCGGTGTTCCCCTCACTCTTCACTATTGGTGAGGTGCTAGTGTTAACACAAGAAGGGCTTTCTCTGATGCCCTGATACAGCGGACACAAAGTGTAGTATCTGTGATACTTGAAACACTTTCTGAGGAGAATGTGTTACAGGCTCATTTTTGAAGCCATACTTCTAGTTTTGGCTATTTGCTAAAAGCAAAAGTTTCAACTAAAATTGTAATTTGAGATGTTACTAAAAATGGATTTGGACAAGATCCGTATTTGTATCAATGATTTGCCAAGCAATTTTGCTCCTAATACAACATAAAAGGCTGTGCCTCAGCACCAAAGCCACAAATGAACCAGCTGTCTTCAAAAAAAAAAAAAAATGCAAGCTGTGAACTTTCTGCCTCACACATCAGCAGTGATGTTAATGCCAACTGCCTTTCTTCATTGTGATTGTAGGGGCAAAAAGGGGGCTGGATTTGAAGACAATAATGCTGAAAGAAGCAAGTCCAAACCTAAAGGCAGGAAAAGTATCAAGATCTCTTCCGCATCCATCTCCAGGATCTAACCGCAGGCTCTTCTGAGTCAAGAGTTCTAATGACAATTAATGTCCAAGACAGTGATAATGCAACTTGGGTTGGAAGTAGCTGAGAAAACTGACAAGTAAGCAGCTCTGCGTAGGTTTTTAGGGCAGAAAGGGGAGTATGAACCCTCAAGGCTGTATCCTCTCACAGCAGAGCCACTTTCTTTCTGCAGGAGACGTGTGGTAAAGCCCTATCTGCACAGTCCTACCACTGCAACAGTGGCAGGCAGCCAGGAGGCTGTGTGCAGTCCCAGGGCCTCTGCCAGATGTTGTGGCATCTGCAATGTTTTATGTTCTGAACATCTGGCTTTTGAAGGGGTAAAGCTTCAGAACTTCTACCTCCTTCCCTACCCCTGGAGGACAAAGAGCCCAGTGATAGACATTCCCACAGGTTCCCTCGCCTCAGCAGGCAGATCCAGGCCCTGAACAAGTCTGCTGACACACGAGTCAGGAAAGAGTCGACAGTATCTGAGTGCACTTGGCACTCAGATATCACAGGCATGAAAGCAGTACGTGTGTTTATATGCATTTTAAATAAGCCAACCAAACCAACCCAAAAAATTAGTGAGCTTCAAAATTAAAGCAACCGTTTTCCCCTTCAGGAATTCTTCTGTCATTCACACCAAGAAAAAAGAAGAGACAGGAGGGGTGGACAGAGCATTTTTCTACAGTGCCGTACTTTGAACAATAAATAGTTGTGGCTGACAGCGTTACCATATATCCTCATACAGTAGAGTCAGTCTCCTCACCTGCCCCAGCCCTCCTGTGCACCTTTTGCCTGGTAGGCAAAACTTCTGGTATGCCTGAAGTTTGAGAAGATGTACTTAAGAACCCTAGCGTTTATGGAAATCTGCCAGCTACGTTAAGATAAAAATCACACCGCTGAAGAGATGTGTAAATGTGAGCTATTAAGACCTTCTGGTAATCTAAAATCTGCTCATTACGCAGTTTTACTGCAATCAGTTTTCTGTTCCCGAGCTTCAAACGTTCACTTTGCTGTACCTAACGCCCCTTAGGAGAGGGTTACACCCGGGGTGAATCACCTCACTGGGCTACCACGTCTGTGGTACAAGTCCATGTATCTGAGGACTTCTTTGATGCAGGTCAATTCTGCTTCTGAATAAGCCCCGAGCCGTGCTCTGTGTAACACAGAAGAGGGCCCATATCCTGCCTAACCCCCAGTCCGATCCAGAGGGCACACCCAGTTCGGGAGCATCCAACTGTCCTGGTGCACTGCCGTGGAGATACAGCTTATACATACAGTTCTGTATCTCATCGTGTTGGGCATGCCTTAAAAATAGACACTGCCATATCATAAATTACTTGGGAAGGAAGGGGGGAAGACACAAGAACACATGCAAAACGTCAAGTACAACTCTCCAACTGCCTTTCTTCAGCTACTTCCCATCTCTCCTCTCCTCCTTTCAATAGTACTTGTATTCCACATGCTGTATTATCTTACTGAATTCACTGACACCTGCTGAAAGAAACCCAAACAACATTGAACAAAACCATTTATTCACAACACTAGTTATATGAACAAAACACTGTTAAAGAGTTACTTATTGTAGGAGGGGGAAACAAAAAGCTGAGAAATCAGATTTGTTTAGTGTTGCAAATAGGCAATGGCAGACAATAAGGACACCAACAGCTTGAGTAAAAACAGTGAGAAACATACCCATGAAAGTGCTGTTACTGATAATAGATGAGGGTTCCAAACTTCTGTTTAAATCAAATTTGTCTGAGTTAAGACTTCTGCTTTTTAGTCCAGTTCCTTCATTTTGAGTATAAATGGAGGTAATCAATTTGCTATTTGTAGCCTGCATTCCAACAATGCCTACACATTGGTCAAAGGGATCTTCCAGCGGAGGAGAGTATTGATGACATTCCTTTCTCTTTAAATATCCAGACTCATATGGGTCCAGGCTTACTGTTCTTTGGTCAGGGCTGCAACCTAAAGAAGACGACAAATTGTTTTTATATAGATTTATCATCACGTAAAATTGAATTAGAATTTTTTTTTCTAACTTACTTGTGCTGCAGGCTTCAAAGGCCTCAGAACCACATGTGTTTCCTTTTAAATACAAAGTCCCTGAAGTCCCCAGATAGTGGCATAGGAATGGATCTGCAACACCCTCCATGTCTGTTTCACTGCCGTTATCTAGGTGGCAAATACCTTAAAAATATAATCGATATTTCAGCATATGGTCTTTTATTAAGCTTCAATTTATGCTTTTTTGAGTAAATTCCGCTAAAAACCTCGTCTTTTCAATTAAATTTCACAGTATATTCAGAGCTTGCTTAAGCTTAACCTAACCTTTTGATGAAAAGGCTAATTCTAGAAAGCATTCAACTAATTAGCTTGACTGAGAACATGTCACACTTTGCTTCATTATATGATCAGAACCAAGGACTTGTTTCCTCTAAAGTACTGGAAGCCAGGCTCATTTTCCGTTGCATAGCAGAGCGCACTGCTCCTTTTGGAGCAGACAGAGGTAATGAGAAATTTATGGGTGGAAAAGTCAGAGGGAGTCACTGGCTGCTCAAACAGCTCTTCTGACTTTCAGCTTAGCAGCACCTGAAAGCTATGGACTTGCTCCATGGTCCTTGCTCTGCAAAGAGGCAGCTCCTCTCGCTACCTCACAACTGCAGGACTTTCTCACGACTGCTCCATTGACATCAGCCCCAACTGCTGACGGCATCTCCATTCTTAACTCCTTCCCAGTAAGATGTATTTTCCTCCCAAACTGAGGTTTGTTTTGGATTCTTAGGGGCCAAATATGTAAAAATACTGCAGCTTTAAATCTGCACTCACCTTAAATTGTTTATTGACTTTGACCCTAACAACTTTTCTAACAGGAAACTTTATCAGTTATATTATACTAAAGTTACTCTGGTATTAGCACCCATCTGTACATTGCATTATAAGCATCCTTTTCAAGCTACATCAGAGGAAGACACAATTCTTTTTGGACACTCTTGTTTTGGAAATGTGATCATCAGTTTAAAGTTACCCTTGAGACTACAGAAAAAGATTTAAGCAAAGCCATAGTGTCATTTGGATGCACAGAACCAAGTTTCTGCAATTAGCTTGTTGATGCAATCACATGCAATAAATCTTATGCCCTCTCTTCAACTTTAGTGAAGATGTTTCACTAGTGCTATTTCAATAAATTAGAAAGACAATAGCCAAACTGTAGCTACTCAACTGAACTGGAAAATCTGCTTTACATTTCATACCTACCATTACTGTCCCTCTGCTGTAAGAAATACCCTCCCACAGAAGAGGTGAGAAACTGATGATGACTGCCATTTTCAGATGAACCATATCCATCCTGCCTTTCAGCCAGCGTGCCCTGGGATGACAGGTAACTTGGAATGTCAGCAGGCAAATTTGTTTCATCTGTGGTGAAGCAAAACATGCACAAAAGGCATCAGCATACTTCAGGGTTTGTAGAGCATTTTTAAATTTGTCAGCACAGTGCTGAAAGTAACAAGCAATTTATTCTTCTGAATGAGTAAAAGCACATAGATGTTCCTACAAGAAAGCCATTGGAAAGTAACCACAGACATTTTTTTTTTTTTCTCTTCCAAGGCTAACCTTCAGTTTACACACCTGTATTTGTGATGCTGCAATCTTCATTTCTCCTTCTGGTGTGGTAGATGATGACCACCCACACCAAGGAAGTGCCCACCACGCAGCAAACCACAGCTATGATCACAATGCCAACCGTGGCCCATCCATCATCATCAAGTGATGGAGCGATGTTTTGAGGAGAATCACAGGTGGGAGTAGGAATTACGTTAAGACGAATGTTGCCTCGTTCTGTTCCAAGTGTATTAGACATTTCACAAGTGTACTTCCCAGCATCTTCTACATCTGTATCTACAATAATCAGTAACTGATTGCTTGCAGCAAAGAAATGTCTTTCTGTTACCACGAGAGGGCTGTCATCCTTAGTCCAGTTCAGTCGGGGTGGAGGGCTACCACCAGCAATACACTGCAAGACTGCAGTTTCACCTTTTGTTACAGTTCGATCCAGCAAAGGCCGCAAAAACGATGGTGTTTCTGAAAAGAAAGAATAGGCTTTATATGACCTTGAAAGAATGGGAATATGCTCCTTTCCTTCACAGCTCAAGAGGAAAAGCTAAATTAAATGCATCAGTAAGGCCTAATGAAGCCTACTGTCGTTCTCAGAGAAAACACTTTCAAGGAATTTGAACTAAGAGCCTGCAGTTTGCTTGTTAGTTGATCAGATTTAGATGCTTGCTTTCCTTACTAAGATAAAAGGCCGAATCACACACACTTAAGAGTGTAAAGAAAAAGGTCAAAGATGGTTAACAAAACATCAGGAAATTAAAAGTTAAAAAAAATTCCTATCTGTAAAGAAAGACATCAGCCCATTTTTCTTTTTCGACGTATTAAAGTTGTTTCATCTACACCTGAGAAATGAAGCATAACTATCCTTTATTACTGTGCATTATAATAGTGACTGTGTGCTGGAATACATATTTCTAATCTATAATTAGGTGTCAATACATAATATTTCAGAATATTATAATTACTATTCAGCACTTTGAAAATAATGCTATTTTTAGTCAGCATATGATTTTAAAACTGCTCAGCAATAGTTCTGATCTTCAAGAAGATTTATGTCATTAAGGATTGCCAATTTTTTACCTAGTACTGTTAACGTTGCATTAGCTGAAATGCTTCCAGCAGTGTTTTGAGCTGTACAGCTATAAACGCCTGTGTCCTCGATTTTCACATCAACAATAAAGAATACGTCATCTTCAGGCATGACATGCATACGCCTCTTGCGTGCTGCAGGAAAATCTGTTCCACCATCTTTCTGCCAAGCAATCTGGGGGACAGGATGCCCAACTGCAGCACATTCCAAACGTGCCATTGCCCCAGCACGAATAGTTAAGTCCATGGGAATCTTCGTAAACGAAGGCAGCACTAAAGGAAAATTAGTGATACCAAAATGAATAAAAAATCATATATGAAAGACAGATTTATTTTTTAGCACAGCGTATTCATTATTTTAACACTCTTCTTAGGCCTAAAAATGCACTAAAACCCATACAACCTGAATTTATCAATAGACAGCTAACAGAAAAGGAGGGAGATATGAAGTCTGCAAGACTACCAAGATCAAAATCTAATTTCTGCTAACAGCTTCCTTCATGACCTTGCCACAGAAACTGTCTTTAAACAGTATAGACTTACCCCCTGTGAAGAAAAGATTAGTATTTAGATTAGTATTTTCCTGTTGTGTTGCACAGACTTTGTCACATTTACTAAAAATTTGGTTTGTTTTTTTTCGCTATACTAGTTCAGCACAGTGGGGCCAGATGTAAAACTGGACGGTGATCCTGGAACCAGATACATTTCAAGAAGAAATCTCAGCTTATTAAGGGATCTTCTAAAAGATGCAGATGATGAGAATGGAAAGAAATATGTTTACATATCTTGATTAAAATGATTATACTTCAAATCCACAAGCAACAAGTAACATACTTACTGTTTACTGTAAGTTTGGCTTTAACAGAGTAGGATGAACCAAAGTGATTTGAAATAACACACTGGTATTTCCCTTCATTGCTGAATTCAACGTTGCGTAGCCGAAGGATGGTAGTATACTCCATCACTTCACCACCCTGTGCCCGGAGGTGTGCATAATTCTCCATTTCAGCATCATGCAGTAATTCATTGTCTTTCTTCCATGCAAAAGTCATTGGGGAATCACTACTGCTGGCTGCCGAACATACAAAACTCAAATTGGAGCCTTTAATTGCTGACTGGGTTTCTGGCTGGACAGTTATCTGCGGCTTAGGAAAATCATCTGCACAGAGGGGAGAAGGGAGAAAAACAAAAGGTAACACTGAGGAAGAGAAAAATATATGTGAGCCCTGAGGACTCTTTTTAGAAAGAGTTTGTACGACTTGTTTTTATAGGTTTGAGAGAAGAGTCAAATAAGTATTTATAAAATGGATACACAATGCTTTCATTTTAAGTTTTGTCAGCCTTAGGGCATTTAAAGATGCCATATTTATGATTTTTTTTGTGCCAAGTCATCTCTTATTGAAGAGAAAGCACATTTAAAAGCAGACTGCATGTACAGTTTGTTCAACAGAAGCACTGAAAAGAACTACCCCTTGATATCTGTAAGAACTATTCCAAATGTCAGTCATGAAGCCTACCCTTCATCTTTACAACGCCTGAGGTTGCTATGATTTTTTCTTTATTGAAAGCATAGTTCTATCAGAAACAGCAAGTTAAAAGTCCAGGGTTTTCCCCAAACCCATACACACAAAAAAAATCACGTACAAAAGTAATTTTTCAAATTATTTGCAGCTGTTTGGTACACCTTGCAAATGCAGCAGTGCTGAATCCCTTAAGAAGACACCACACAAAAATATCAAGCGGTTATTTTCTGGAGGTCCTTTCACTGTAAGTTACCCTAACAAGACTGTTACTTCACATGGTTAGTCGCCTTCTGAACTAGTTATTTTGTCAAATGCATGTAGACTGCGTGTACAAAAGGAGTAGGCAATTAAATGCTTGGTCTCCCAGAAGCAGAAAGCTTAGAGTATTCCCAGCTCTCATGATGTCTCCTACCTACCGACAAAGGCTCAAGCCCAAACTTTGCATGTACTGAAGGAAAAGCCTTCCTGAATCCAAACTCAGGCCACTTAGTTTTACCTCCTTCATATCCGTGTATTAAGTCCTCCAAGACCGATTATAGCGTTTGCAAGAACAGTTGATACTTGCACTGACTTTGCCCAAAGATAACTAAGAAAACATAGTATATACTTAAATGAGCCACATGAAACGATAGCAGGACATATTTCACACTGTTTCAGTTGTATTATCAATGGAATAACAACATACTTTAATGTGGCAATTATTTGGGGGAAGCTGTGAGAAAGTCACTCAAATAAGCAGATATTACAGAATACAAAAGAACGTCTCAGGATAAAACCAGCAAACCTGTTTTTTTTTTCAGTACAGCATGTTTATTTGAGTACATGTATCACACAAACACATAGATACACAGACGTATCACAAACATAGAGACACACACACACTCTCACTTTTGAGGAATATATTTCTTACTTTATAGAAGCCACTTGACTATTACATAATGGAAAACGATTCCTCGCCTAGGCTATACTCTTTTAGCAACATTATGTTAAACTGAATTAATTCAGGTCACAAAAGCATCTCTTCTACTTTTCTTCCACAGGTATCTTTGGTACAGAAATGTTTCATGATTTGTTTCAGCTTGAAATACATGCTTTTAGAAAACTTAAATTATATGGATTTCCTACTTTTTAGCTTCACAGAAGCTTGTCTAACATGTGCCTTCCTTTAACAAATACAGGGTGACTCCCTCCTGTCTCCTGTTTTCGAAAGTGTAACTTCACATGGTTTGAAGAATTTATACACTTACACAAATAATATGTAATAGATTATTTATTTTAGTTTCAGATAAGGCATAATCTGTTCCTCCTGAAAATTCTATAAAAGCAAAAGTGATCATTTTAAACTTATAAGGCAAGGTATGCATGTATATCCAAAGGTCTAATGATAGCACACTTTTAAAGTTTTAATAAAGCAAGCAGTGAAACACCCACTGATTTCATTAACAGGTTCTAGTTACTTCTGCATCAGTTACTTTATGTGTTAAATGTATATACTTACTCTTAATACATCCCTTTTTGTCAACACATTTTAAATGTTTTAAAATTAATTCATTACAAATGGCATTCAGCAGCTAAAAGAAAGATCACTGTCCCCTGTGGTTTAACAAATAAGAGATATATATTTAAATCCCCCAACTGAATATATTGCCTGAGTTTCTCACAAATAATGATATATTATTCATATGTACTTCATTAGCTATCGAACAATCAGTAATTTCCTGCACTATGTCAACTTCTACTTTTCAGCACTAGCTAAATTATGCACCATCTACTCATTATTTAACATTAATATATTAAAACATTTGACTGCTAACATGAAGGGATAAATTTTTTTACGTGTTATTTTATATTCAGTGCCTGCTTTGCCACTGAAAACAGGATATGATTAAAAACAGTAAAAATTAAGCAATCCAGTTTGCAACAAAATGAAAGTTATTGAGAAGACAAATATGACAACTGTTGTCTCCAAAGAATATAAAGTTTGAATTGCTTTATTAAGAGAAAAATCAAATGCGCACAACAAAAAAATATGACATCCTGTTAGCTTTCAATTTCCTGTGATTTTCCAAGTTCTCACTTAACGTGTAAGAGTACTCAAATACACTTGCATCTTTGCTCTGAACTCCTAGTGTATGTTCACTATTCTCCCTCACGTACATCAAGGTGATAATGAATGCTACTAAACACATGAAGAGAGATGTTATTTTAAGGCAAATGCTATCACCTCAAATTCTCACGCTGTAAAGTAAGAATATTTTATTAGCATTCACTATCTGGCATAATGAAATACAAAATATTAGTAGCACAACTGTGGAAATTGGATGTTTCAAAATACAGTTGAAATACAAACAACAACTTGGTGATCCCAAACATTTTTAAAGTAGACTTCAAGCACACACAAAACAAGGTCAGAATATGTCTATTTTACCTTCAAATTTTCTCAGCTTTGGAATAACATCAAATCTGATGAAGTATGAAAGTAATTTACAAATAAACAGAACCACAAACAGCATCTTAAGTTTGCCAAAATACGTCTCACTTAAAAATGATAGTTATTTAAACAATATAAATCCTTTAAATCTAGAAGCATATACATTTACCACCACAAACTGTTGAGCTTTCGCTTGCATACTATGCTATGTACTATATAAGCTGTACATGAAACAAAAGTCAGAAAAATGTCAGTTCCCATCTTGTAGAAAGCCACAAACTTTTTTTCTACATCAAAGTTTGGGAACATAGAAGAAAATGTTAACAAATATTAAACCCTTTCCATTTTACTAGTGAAATAAAAACATATCAGAGAAACCACAACAAAAAATCAATTCATTCAGCAAAATTTTTTTCTATGAAATGAGGAGTAGAGAATAGACTCACCACAGACAAATCCATCAAGGCTGACAGCAAAAATACTTCTCCCTTTTAGCAGCTGAGGATGGGCACAACTGGCATTTACAAAGCTCTGAAAGTTGTTCTCTGATAACCACTGTGGTAGCCATTTTAACTGGCAGTCACACAAGAGACTCGATGTGTTTAAGTGCCTAAGAAAAAGCAATTCCATTCAAAGATAGTTTGCCTTTTTTTCTTTTAAACAGATCCTTATGAACACAAGTCAGTAACAAAGCTAAGCTTCAACCTAAATACATACATTATACGAGAAAGACACCAATACTATTTAGTTCAAATCTGATGACAGTATTGTCAGGACTTCTATATTTTACAAAGCAGACATGTTATCCTCAACTCCTTGTTTCTGCTACATACATGATTCCAGGCAATTAGGCATATTTCTAGTGTCCCAGGTACAAAACTACCATCAGCAGTGGAAGACATAGAATGGGCACTTAGGACAACAGTCCAGAAGGCTCTCTGAAAGCTAACATCAAAAAAAATCTGAGACAATTCTCTCATTTTCCATTTTAGTCAAAATTTACCTTGGGGAAGGATGGTTAAAAAGAGAAGCGTGGTGATGAAGAATAGTCAGTGGTGCAATAACAAGTGTAAGAATGATTAGCAGCTTACCTAACTTATGTGAATAGCTACATTCATAAAGAAAAAAATAAAAGAATAAGCCAACGGTATATTCTGTGTATATACAGTCAATAGGTGAAGTAGGAAGAGTTTCAGTTTTGGCTGAAAATTTAGAATCACCTTTTCAAAAAAATAATTAAAAAACAGTCAGTAATGAAACTCTTATCAAAGTTGGCAATATTACCTACTCTTGGAGAAAAAGGAAAAGTAATTTATGGATCCAGTGAGAAAAATAACTTTAAAGGTAAATGGAGACATACTAATTAGCATAAAAATTCTTGAATTTTTCTTGAAAAGGAAGAAGCCCTGTGCTATCTTTTCACCCTAACAGTGCAGAGATAAAAATCCAGGGATGGCAGCTGACCATTTCACATCTAAATGAAACAGGTCATATTTCACTGAAGTTCTAAGGGCATTCTTGTTTTTCTTAGGAGGCAGCAAAAGCACAGCAGTTTTAGCTACCCTGATGCACAGGATACATCATATTGTTTTCAAATTTACTCTCTAGGGGCCTTAGAATAAAACAACTAGATGGGAATTTTTATTAAATAATTTTACTTCTGGGAAAGTAAACATAGACACCTGTAGACACCTGCCTACATCTTGTTCAACATAACGGAGGTGTACTACATGTTTCAGGAGAAGTAGAGAAAAAACAGCAACTTCTGAGTAGTTACTTCACTGAAGTGTTCTTGGACTGGTATCTTGTAGCATCTTACATCTCCTGGAGTAGTGTTTTAGCCTGTCATTCCATCACATCTGATCACTCTTCAAATCATCTCTATCAAAACCTGTCAGTCCTGGGCTCCCACAGCTTCTCTTTTGCCAAATCTAGCAATTGCCCTGCAACTGGCTGGCTGAGTTCAGCAAACTAATCAAGTAATACAACCAGATCCAAATTAAGGAAGTGGAAAGGCAGAAAATGGCTGGCTATGTGTAGGAACATGGCTGCTGCTTTCTACAGCTATGCCAGAATATGGGTCAAACTGAACTTTAAATGAATCAAATATGTATGGTTTCTTGATACCCTCTCTACTGAGCCCAACACGGTAATACTGGAGAACACAAGTGAGAAGCTCCAAGTACTCAAAATAAGAGCTGTATCTTTTTGCTATTCTTTAGTTTGTTGTTGCACTACACAATAGAGAAACTCAGAACAACAGATCTGACTACAGAAGACAGATAAGAATAGAGGAGAAATAAGGAAGTATTAACTGTGCTCAAAACACCAGGAACAATGACTAAATTTTTCTCTTCAGCAAAATGCAGCTATAAAATCTAATGCCCCAATCAAGAGAAAAAGAGAGGAAAAATAAAAGCTCACTAAAAAAAAATACATTCTTCCCATTGACCGCTTCACAACTTTTGTGAAGATCTGTCCCTTTGCTACTACAGGATAGAAGGACCCAATTATAAGCACTGACAACCAGGTCTTTATAAAAGAATTACGTTACTTCATTTCACTGGTCCAGTAAGCTTCAGCTCAATGATAGCATTGCTGATGTTATAGCACATTACATCAAAGTCTCCCTTACCTAATATCTATTAGAGATCAGCCAATTTAAAATCAGGACCCCAGACACCAAATGTAGCAGAAAATGAACATTTCCTACCCTACGCTATCTTACTTAAATACTTTTTCACTTTTTAAGTGATGAGTGTAAGAAAACTTTGACACCTTCAGAGATGTTAAAACGAGAGTTTATCACTGCATCAGGCAACATCTCACAAGGCTCTTATTTATGTATTTATATGGATATACACATTTAATAGAGGTGACATTTTTGGACAGAAACTTACAGTTCTTTGAGTTTCTTCATTTGTGAGAATGCATTTCCTTGAACTGACATAATTGCATTGTTACTTAGATCTCTACAAAAAAAAAAAAAAAGTAAAAATCATTAGGGGAGGAAAGAGTAATTTATTAAATTGAATGTATTTAGCATGATGACTCCAGGAATAGTTTGCTACATTACTGATATACAAATGATTCCCTAGCTCAAAAACCAAAGCAATAATATTGAAGAGTTTTATAGCATGCTTAATACACGTAACACTTTCTGCATTAATACCAAAGCTCATATTCAGCAGATTTCCAAATTAGAAGAACCCTCTTAAGAATACTCCATCATCCAGGGTAAGAGTGTTCCATTCAAAGTTATGAGTAAAGCTTGTCAGTCCTATTGTTGTTTCAATTAGTATCAAAATTCATTTTTTTCCAATGTTGGCTTAAATGTGAATTTCTACTACTTACAGGTGTTCAAGTGCATCCAAGCCAGAAAATGCTTTCTTCGTAATGGATCTAATCCTGTTTCCTTGCAGTACCCTGAAAAATATTAAGAATATAATGCAAAAAAAGATGGGAGCATTTTTGGAGCTAAACAATTGCATTTGTAGCATTTGCTTCTAAACTTGGACTAATAATCACCATTCAATCTTCCCCAATGCAGGCAAATGTCTCACCCTTAAAATATACCCATTTATTGTACTTGAATCAACATCTCAATCTTGCAATGATTTTAAAATATGTTAAAAGTATAGAATTCAGTGATGTGGATTACTTAAATGTATACACATAAGCATCTTTTTTTTTTTTTTTTCTAGATGTGCATTTGCAAATTATATCTTTTCTGCATGGAAGCCTTTTCCATTGGATGCTGCATTACTTTACCAAAGACTATTCCTATCACTATGCCTCTGTAATATTTGATAATACACTTATCACTTCCTGTATTATAGGATACCCTCATTCTTTCTAAAAGGTTTCTATCAATAGAACCACATTTAAAATCTGAATGCATATTTCAGATTAATTTGACTTGAAAAGTCTGAAAGTTCTGTTTATAGAAAGGAATATTTTATAGCAAACAAAATGCTAAGGGAGAAAAATCATCTCAGCTATGGAAAATATAACATCATGTTGGACTGGCCTCTTGAAACAGGCATAATATAAGCTAATATAAGCTAATATTTTTTTTAAGGAATCAGACAAAATATTGTAGCAGTACTCACAGCTTCGTAAGTTTATCCAGACCAGAGAAGGCACCATTCATATCTTCAATAGTCCATGATATTTCATTGTTTTTCAGATCCCTGTTTAAAGGGAAAGGGTGTAGGGAGAGAAATCAAACCACAAGAGCTATTAGGAAGAACAAGGTATGCTCTTAAGCATATTATTTAAAACGGTTTCTAAAATAGCTGTCTGGTAGCACAACCCCCCCCTTCCCCATTAGCTACTTCATAGCTACTTCATTCTATGTATTTACTTACTTACTTTTATATATATATATTTATTTATTTATTTATTTTTTAACTGGGAGACTTTGAGAACTATCAGTTATGTCTTTTTCCACTGAGAATTAGAAAGATCACAAAAACAAAGGTTTGAGAACTGTCAGAAAACAAACCCACATTCCCCCATTCCCCTGCAAGGTTTTTCAGATACAGGACTATCACAGAAGGAACATCAGAGGGAGGGATCAACTGTTGCCCCTTTGAATGAAAACACATTTGCGCCTTTGTAAGTTCATAACATTAACACACAGAGAACACACAGAGATTTATTAATAAGTCAATCATTTTTATATCCTGTAATGTCCACAGTAGTAGTTAAATTATCTATGAAGCACAAAGATTAGAGAGATTTGTGAAAAGATGGTGTCTCAGCAAAGAATCAACAGGGTAGAGCTACAGGAGAACAAGTCTAGGAGAAGTCTACCACCTAATTCCTACCATGTAAATGTAGGCAACTGACAAATCTCTGACTTCCTCTTTTTATGACCCATATCTCTCCACATACTTAAAAAAAAGAAACAACAACAAAAAAACATAGCATACACCAAATGTCTAAGGAATGAATATACCTCTGAATGTTAACAACTATTTCAAAGCCTAGAGGGAACAGTAACTATTTCATTCATCTAGGTAACAGATGAATTGGTGATACAGAATTGGAAGAATCTAATGAAGTAGAATATTTTTAATTAATTTACTTCTTTATTCTCCTTCCTTTAAAAAAAGCTATTTCAAAAAAAAAAAGATCAAATGCTAAAACAATTGCTCAATCAGTATAAGCATCAACATAAGCAGTGTTCAGTTGTGTCATCCTAATTCTACCACGATGGAAAACTTTGATCCAGTTAAGACACAACTGTGACCCAGATCCCAAAAGCTGTGGGTAGCAGTGCTGCCTGCTGCCTTTGAATTTGCCTTTACCCTAACAATGCCACAGGAAGTTTGTCTTATAATTACCAGCATCCATTGTGCACAACCTGAAAGAAAGAAGTCTTCCCTTTCACAACTACTCTGAAAAGAATAACTTACTGAAAGAAAAATGCTTACCTAGGAAAATATGCTTACCTAGGAAAATTAAGAAAAAGTTTGTGCATATTTTCATTAAAAAACACACAAAAACAAAACAACCAAACCCTTCTGTGCACTGTTTTTTTTTTTTTATCTGTTTCCTTTTCATTTTGTTTGTTTGTTTGTTTTTACATCAAAAATCAAGTCTGTCAACTTACAAAGTCTGTAGACTGGAAAGTCCCCGGAAGGCACAATCAGCAATGTAGTTTACTTTGTTGTTTCCAATATATAGTCCAACCAGCACGCTTAAGCCAACAAAGCTTGAATCATCTAACCTTGCTAAGTGATTGAACGTCAAATCTCTGCAAGTTCAAGGAAAAATGGACTTTAATGTTCATGTTGCAGTACTTATTACTCAGTTCAACCCAGGTGATTTTTTCAGGCAGGGATAATGTTCTTTCCCTTACAACTATCACAAAATCCACTACACTATTTTTGACCATACAGCTTATGTAGCGTTTCTGATTATTCACAAATTACTGCAGGATGAATTTCTTTTATTTGAAAATGAGTGTGTTACAGCTTTCATACAACTGCCACAGTGAAATGAAGCAGTCATGGCTGGCTTCAATTTCTTCCAACAAAATGTAACTGTCTTACACACAAAAAAGTTGCTGTCACCTTGGAAACTTTGTTATGAAAAATTCACAGATCAGTGGTAAGAAGCTCATGCTTTGGCATGCACCCAGGTTTCAAAACTGGAATAGAATAAAAGCTACTCACAGCTCACTGAGTTTTTGGCAAAATTCCCAGGCATCAGGACTGATCCTGCTGATGGCATTTTGGCTGAGATGGAGCTGCTGCAGCATCAGCAAGCCGTAAAGCCAGCCTTTGGTCACCTCTGTTAAGTTGTTATGGTCCAGCTGCCTGTACACACACAAACAGACAGAAGTCCTAAGACTCAGAAACTCAGTGCTGTGCGTGCTTTGCCATGGGTCCACATCTGACTTCATGACACCAGCTAGATAGCTGTAGGCTCTGTTTACATTTAGAGTTGTATGCATGCATTCAGAATATGTTATTTTATACGCGTAGTGATTAATACTAGCTGCTTTTCAAACCACACCAGAACAGTTTATTTCAAAAACATCTTTAAATCTTAGCAAGCAATTCTGTTCTTTATGTGCTATTCTGCTTAATATGTTATCAGCACAATCTATGAAAGTTGGTACTTACAAGACTTCCATGTTGGTTAATCCCCAGAAAGCACCATCCATGAGCCTAGTAACACCATTTCTCTGTAGTTTTAATGACTTCAAAGCTGGTAGTCCTTGGAAAGTAAGTCCATCTATTTTTTTAATTTTGTTGCGATTCAGCTCCCTGCATCGATAAATTTTACAGTTACAGCAGAGTAAGTTTACCTGCATACCAACAACCTTTCCTGCCTCCTTGGAAACAAAGCTTATTTAAATACATGTCTTGCACATAAAACAACAGAAACAAGATGCAATAAAAATCGAACATGTTACTGTAATAGGTTGTGTTTAACTATTTTAATACCGTTCTACCTTTCTGATACTGAGAACAAGTACTTGATAGGTCCTTGATGTTCAGATATAAAGAGTACTTGTAGATGTAGAATGTCATGATTAATCCTCTTCTCAAAAGTGAAAGTAAGTTCCCAGTGTCTATCCAGGAGTAGAGTTGTAAATTTGGGCTTGTAATTGCAATCAATAATCCAACCTACACAGAATTAAATACGCTGCACAATTTTTCTCACTCTTAATCTGGAGTCAAGCATTCTTCCCTCACTCTCCACAACTAGTTATGGACAGTTGCTTCCCTCTTTCCCAGTGGTTTTGGCACTCACCCTGACACCACTATACACACACCACTTTTAAGTCAGAGACGGGGACGTAAATGTACCCAAGTTAGTTATAAGTCATAACTAGCTGGAGAACTAGCTGCAGTGACGGTAGCACTCTGTATTTTCCATTTTCCTGCTCTTCACAACGTTTTCTTGGTTTTGGTCCTTTTCAGCCACAACACCTGCACCAACCCCAAGCAGATATCTGAGCTACATGAAAAAGGAAATCCACCCCTGTGCAATCACAGAGAACATTAACTACTTTTATAATGGTGAATTTTAAACTAGCTACTCTTTGCCAAATTAACAGGTTTTTTTGTGATTCTTTTTTTCTTAGCAGCAATTGATATATGAAGAGACAGGACTGTACAATACTAAGAAAAGGCCCTCATATAGTAGTGAGTGATCGTTTGCCTCTTCAAGATAGTCTTTGATCTATCGACCTGCATCCCATCAAACCAAGAAGAATCCTCTTCTTCCCTCCAGGACATGAAGACCTCAATAATTCTCTCTATATACTTATCATTATACAGTTACTATACAGTTATTTTATTATATAACTATATTATTACACAGCTATTTTGCAGAGTCTCAGTCCTGGAATAATTCAACTTTCCTCTCATGTATATACAAGCTCTCTCTGATAACAAATACCCAATATAAAACCCTACTCTGTGTCTGACTGTCCATAAGCTGTAAAGAACATTCAGTAAGAATAGCCTTCAGCTCTTCCCGGCTCCTCCTCTGAATACCTCTTTCAGGTGATAATATACTTTTTCTGCCTTCATTGCAAATTAGCTACCTGAGATAACTAGGTCTGCCTACTGACTGAATTGTGAATGAGTAGAAGTTTTGGAAGTAAGAACATTATCAACTTACAACATTTCAGTTGAATCTGAACATCAGAAGTTCTACTGAGATCATTATCATATCATGAGCTTTTCAGGACTGTTTTCACACACTTCTTCAGAAGCTTAAGTCAAACAAAACTTTAACTTTAAAAAAAAATTTGACTGTGTCTTTCCTGGGTGCAAATGCAGTCACAGTTTCCAGTTTTGTCAAGCATCCTAACAATTCACCGTTCTTGTGACCTTTTACTTTCAAACTTATTATAAACTAACAGAGTTTATAATTTTCAACTCTTGACTATCTTATATGGAAAATAATAATTCAGGATTTAACAAAGCACAGTTCTAGCTCATCCTCGTCAACTTACTGCATTCAGGTTTTCGAAAAATGGAAAAAAAAGTTTCCCCAGCCTCTTTCATATTCAATAGATTTATCTGTTATTTATTAAGTAAAATATTTATAGAGAGCGTTATATCAGTGAAATTGACGGAGGTCTATTTGCTCGAGCATATTGCTTATTGTCCTACTTTCTGAAAGCAAATTAATTCCCTCCATTTAACCATAATGGTTGGACTTGATGATCTTAAAGGTCTTTTCCAACCTAAATGATCCTACAATTCTAAATATTTCTATAAAAATACAAACAGACTGATGTAGTGAATGAAATAAGCTTATTTCACTTACTATTTTTCCAATGTTTTCTTACGAAAATACTGCTATTACCCTTTCTCCATTTTGTCTCACCTTTTTTTTTTCTTTTAATAGGCAAAAACAATTTTAACACAAAGACTATTCACATCTCACCAATATATAAGACTAGTTTTGTTCAGTACAAAGCTGTGGTTAGCAAGGGTTGTAGTAATATGTTTTCTGTGTCTGTCTCACTCTGCATCTGGTTAAATTAAAGGCTAAAGTTCAAGCACTGCCAGTGCTTTGGAAAATCTGAAAACAATTAGCCAATTGTAGGTTGCACTTACAGGTGCTGCAGATGGGAGAGTTTAAACATCTTTTGAGGGATTGCTGAAATTTTGTTCCTGTTCAGTTTCAATACTTGAAGTGTGGTAGACAAATTGTCAAAGGTACCAGGCTCCAGGGAGGTTATTCGGTTACTGTTAATGTACCTGTTGAAACAATGTCTAGAAGGTTAAATTTACAGGTATTTAATTTTTTAATATCTAGTAGTGAAACACAAAGCTCTTACACTACCTATTCCACGATAAATGAAATTTCATTAATCAGAGCTCTTGACAACTTAATCCACAGTCAAATAGTATTTCACCACCAATATTTTTGCTCCACTCTGCAAGAGTGTATTATTGGCAGAAGATAACATGTTGCCAAAATATATTATGTTGCAACCCCATTACTTTATTCTCAGCATAGCTTTGGCTTTGCTGCATTACTATAAAAAGCATTAACATGAATTCAAAGAGTCCATAAGACCCCATGTAACTCAAGACTTGACCAGCCCCCACAACTTAAGTTCACTTTGCTACATAATTATTTTTCTCTCTCCAGACACATCTATTTGTTTCATCTTAAGATAACGACCTTCACTATAGACTAGAACACTTCATGCACCAACAGATGTATTCGAATTTGCAACTGATAGTAAGATCAGTGCGTGAAAGTAGGAATATTTAGTGGGTATCTAATTAAAAAATATTTAGTGCCTCAAAATACAGCCAAAAATTTCTATCAAGTTTTTTTTGAAAGTAACCTGAAAAGAAAAAATGCAATACTAGGTTTTACTTACAGATACTTGAGCTGTAAAGAAGGAAATGAAGATATCTTTAGCTCTGATATGTTGTTGTTGCTCAAATCCAAAGTTTCTAGACTCTGAAATGGCTTCAGATGTTCAGATAAAATGTTGGCAATCTTGTTACTGGTCCTGAAATTTAAGGACAGTAGTTGAAAATCTCTTGTCATTTCCAGAGTAAAACTTGTTAACTATGCACCACTTACAAAAGTTGGTATTTAATTTCCCTGGTTGTTCTCTAAGCAGACCATTAATTTCTAGTCACCCCAAATTCCAAACCAGAATGGTATAAATAAATGTGTTCATCAACAGTTCTTAAAATATATTCCCAGGAAACTGGATGTAAAATGTACTTTCATCCAATTACTGCATTTCACAACTTTTAAAACAAGACATGAAACTTTATGATCACTTATTTCTGAACTATGCAGAAATATCTGGTATTTGCACTGAACAATATGTCACAATATTGCAATGAAATTAGATTACGTTTTTTTTAACCAAACTAACATCACAGTAGCCATATATTCTCCTTCTTTGTTCTGAAAATTCCTACAGCATGAAAATCAGTCTGAATTTCCATAAAAATAGAACTAGATGAGACGAATGACAGCGTGCCCCCCCCCCCCCCCCCGAAAGACATTCTACAATTTTGCAAATAGACCTAGTATTTCATCCTGCAATTTCTTCTAGTGTTAGCAAAGAATAAAATTTGTGCTTCTCACAGCTCTTCACAGAGGGTCTGGACTTCATGTCTGGTCAGGCTTCAGCAAAGCATCACACCCAATTCCACAACAAAAACTGCAACTACTTAAAGACATGGGTATCCTGGTCTACTATAAGGAACACGCCTACTTTTACTTCCAATAAAATGTACTTTTTCCAGCAATCCTGTTTTGTGTTCATACACAGCAACTACCAGGCTTTTCGTTCCAGTTGCATAATGTGCAGAATTGTATGCATACATCAGCGACGTGAACAGGGTTACTCGTTTGGGGTTAATGGTACATAGAGGAAAAGTAATCATGATTAATTAAGCGAACATAACCCAAAATGATCCTTGTTACCTTGTAAGTTCAAGTCAGTTCTGGCTGCAGTACACTCTGTACCTAGTATAATGAATGACCAAAATTTAGGCACTCTCCCCAGCTTCTAGAGATCACAGGCGAATACAATTTCAGGTTAAATTATCAACAAAAACATTGATTCTGGAAAGTGCCTTTATTGGAAATAATTGCTCTGGATCAAATAGTAAGCCACACATTTAGGATAGCATGGACAATCCTCACATATGCAAGGGAGGGATTACTACTTAAGACAAAAAAATCCTGACTCAAAAATTAAACCATAAGTTAGATTAATGGGCCTTCTGACCACATGTGGGAATGGGTAAGTGATCTTGCAGCCCCTCCAATGCTGCCCTTGTATCGTGTTTCATTCCTCAGGCTGTCTGGTAGAGCTACCCTTTTTTTTTTTTTTCTTTTAGCTTTTTTTTTTTTAACTCTTAACTGAAAGTATTTATAATAAATGGAAACAAATTACTTTAATAAAAAACAACAAACACCACCACCATGTGTCAGTTCCACTGGCCAAATGAGACTGTGAGCTAGATAACAGGTCATAGAGAGTTGCCTTTATGCATTAGTTTGTTTATAAGGTAATTACTAACAAGGTATTAAAACTGCCAATTACTTGAGTGACGAATAAAATTTTCCTTGCAGTAAAAGTGTGCTCCAGCAGAAGCCAGCAATTTCCTGAACTGCACGCCTCCTAAATTGCAGTGTGAAAGTGTTCAGTTATAGACATGGCTTACACAGTGCTGTCTTTGTGTCAGCATTGCTTCATAAAACAGAAATTCCTTACAGCTGGCAGGATAATAGCCCCTGTATTACAAAGTTTAGTTGGACCTAATGGAACTGAATAAAACTCTTATACAGCCTTCAGATTAGCACTTAAACTAACTGGCAAATTACCTGACACAGGCCAGGTTACAACAAAAATAAACAAAACAAAACAAAAAATACAGCTTATTTGTTTCAGGGAATGTTCTTTATCAGTGATGACAAGGTCATATCATGAGGAAAAAGTAACTTATTTTGTTCACCGAAACAGAGCTACACATCAAAGTTCTTGTCCATCTCACAGTGAAAATCCAATGAGCCCCCACTGTACCCCACTAGTAAAAAATACTAAAATGCAAAATATCTAAGTGCTTCACTGCTTATTGCCCCCGCCTGTTTTCTCTTGAAAAAAATTCAAACACCCTAATTCACACTTAGGAGATTACCCAGCACTGAACACATCCAAGGCAGTTCTACCTTAAGGTCCAACTTTAGTTAAAATGAGAATTTAATTCTAATTTAATTTTTCTTCACAACATCATTTAAGTAAATCAAATAAAATTTGTATCAGCTTCCTCATCAGTGCCAAATAAATGTCAAAATTAGTCAAGAAGGACATGTTTGAAAATGCAAGCATGTTTAATTGTCACAACACAACCAAACAGTATCCTCCTGTCTTGTCACAATGATGTACATATTTGCTCACCCTACAAAAAATTTCCAGTGAAATTTCCAGTTGCTGTAACTACTGTGCTCAGACAAAAGGAGCTGCACATACTGCACTGGTTTCATTTTTCAGATCCTCAAGGGAAGATGAGAGCAGACAGAGATCCCCCTCCAACAAGCAAACCAGTGCACCAAGTTCTCACGGAAGCATGCCTGT
This sequence comes from Anser cygnoides, assembly GCF_040182565.1. Taxonomy (NCBI): domain Eukaryota; kingdom Metazoa; phylum Chordata; class Aves; order Anseriformes; family Anatidae; genus Anser; species Anser cygnoides. The sequence continues at coordinate 34,822,321 of NC_089873.1, forward strand.
GGCAGTCAGATCAGTTTCTTCATATGCACAAGAAACAACAACATGCTGCAACTTCCTCACAACTTTTCCTGATTCTGACGAAGAGGCAGGAGCACTGAGGAATACAGACAAAGCCACCAACATACCTGCATGAATTTGGATATATGTCTCGACATTTGAGTGTCTACACTCCAACTTCCAGGAGAAAAAAATAAGTGCATGCAGACTGATTTAATTATTTTCACACAAGTCCATGTGAATAGCATCTTAAGACAGAATATCAGTTTTTCATTAGGGATATGAGAAACCCTAGCTTTTCCTCTCTGCATTCATGACTTTAGCCATACCACTAGGCCAAAACATTTATAACAGCCCTATCAATCATGATCTCAAGATTCATTCCATATAAACAACAGCTACAACACATTTGACATATTGACTTGTACTTTCCTTGCCTCTAGGGAAATATAAAGCAAGACAGCAACTGCTGTATCCATTTTGTTAAGGATCTAGTTAACACTACTTCAACACAGTTCTTATTTGCTGAAAAAAAAATTAAGATCTGAGATAGTATGACTAAGTATCTTTTGATTAAGATTGTCAAAATCCAATGTGTTCTATTTCAGCGAAGTAACTATGTAAGCCTACAAATGAGACTGCTCGTTGCTCTCATTCTATAACATGGAAGCTGCAACTCTGAAATAGATTAAGACCTGAAGCCCTATCTTTTCTTTCTAAACAAAACCTCAGCACAAATATATATATATATATTTTAATATATATTTATATTTATACATTTATTTATATATATTTATATATATTCATATGTATATATCACACACACACACATATATATATATATATATATATATTCCTGCACTTCCTGCTCAACCATACCTTTCTTCCAGGTAGATCTTGACCTGCTGTGTTCTGAGAATCTCTTAGACTTCTTATCCTGCACCACGATCCTGACAAGGAGCAAGTGTGTGAGTCTGGAGGTGGAGCAAACTGGTAAAACTGCAATTGTCTAGAACAATAATTTTGGAGAGCTGTGTCTATGCAGTCTGTTTTCCAAAGTTGTTAGGTGTAAAACAACTCTGTTTTAACACCTTTATAATTCTGTACTAAGACGTCTTAACTCCTGCCCCCCAACTAATCCCTGGCTGAAAGGATATATTAAATTTGCCTTAGGAACATGCAAATGCAATGATGCTGGAGTCTCTTGTTAAAGACTAAGAGCATATATAAAGAGAAAAAAAATGTTCTGCTAGGACTAGATGTGTCTTTCTGAACATTGCTGAAGCCAAGACACTGGGGTTCATAGATGTTTAGTTTGACGATCTTGTGTTTACACAGCTTCCAAACTACATCTGGCTTGGAGGCAGCCATGTCAGCACAGGCAAAGCAGACATGACTGTCCACATCCGAGCACGTACAGGGTGGTCTCCATTACATTACAGCACAAAGCCTCCTTTTTCACATTTCTTTAAATCTTTGTGGTTGCTCCAACCTGTCTTCCTTCAATTCACCCACTGATGTCACACAACTGCTGTCACATCTATTGCTTCCTTCACTTTTTTTCCCCCAAACTCCTCCAGACTTTCGGAGCTCTCACAAGAAACAATGATGTGAAGACAATGAGTGGAAGAAAACTTAGCCAAAAGATAAAAAATAATCTTCTACTACTTCATCTTGTAAAGATGAAAGATCAAGATTGTAATAAACTTCCTTAGAAAGTGCTGGAAGATTCATGTTTTGTGGCTTTTAGAATGAGGTTGGAAAACTTTAAGGAATGCATACCACAAAAAAAGTCTCAGTAACTCTCCTACAAGAAGAAAGAGAGAGAAAAGATTAAATTTTTTGTCTGATTTCTACACAGTTGACTAATAAAATTAGCTAGAACTTAATGAACAATTGCATTACTTATAATATCATAGTTATAATTTCAAGCTTAACACTCCCCTTACAAAAATTTCCTGATGTGAGTGAATGGGACTACAAACTTCTCATCATCAGATATCCGATTAATTGCATTGAATTAAGACCCTTCATTTTTTAAAATCTTTGCAACAGTTAGAAATGGTGAAAAAAAGGTTTCACGTGAAATATTTCTGAGATGATGATGCCAGAAATAGAGCCAGGAGCTGGCTCACTTCCAGTCCTACTTTTAAGTCTACAAGTCTGCCGTCCAGTTGACGCACAGGCTCCACATGTTCCTTGAAGCAAGCAGGTCTTTCTTCTGAAGGCCTCCTTCATTCCACATTCCTTGTCTGTCATTGTTCTTTCATGTCAGATGTCCGCAAGTCTCTGGTCTTATTTTTTTGTGCTTTTTCTGGTATGTAGTCATAGCTTTATAGGATAAAACCAAAACTCAGAAGCCTATTGATTCCCTGTGCCAAACTTGATACCAAAGGTTTACTAATTCCCAAACCAAATTGAGAAAAGGGGTAGAGAAAGATGCAGAATGAAACTGCTCTGGGATTCAGAGATGATTTCATCATCAAAAAGAAAACAGAAGCAAATACAAACTTCCAAACACTTGATACTTCACAGCAGTTCTCTCCTGATTCCAGTCATAATATCAGTACATAATGAAAGTTTCCTTCCAAACTCTTCTCTTGATACACTGGACTCTTCCCATTCCACTTCTTGGCCTTTCCAAAATAACCATGTTACTTAGCATGTGATAGCCAAATGAATGCATAAGCTCATCACTTTATTTTAATGAAGGTAAACAAAAGCAATGAAAACACAGCTATTTCAGCAGGAGCTGACAACAGAAATAATAACCCATTGCAGACTCGCTGCACTCCATGATTGTTAATTAATGCTAAAATCTTACACAGCTCTAAGTATGACCTAGATTAAACCCAGCGTAACACCCTCCAATGTTATAAATCACATTCTTAATCTGATTTATGGGCTCATTAAGAAAAACATCTATCCTTTACTTTCAGAGACTATTCTCCCTTTCGCAGAGTGCAGACTGAAGCGTAGGCACTTCAGATTGGGTGCCCTTCTAGGTCTACCCCAAATCTCAACTGTTGAGGGACCTTCTCCTTGTCTACTTCTATTTCATTCAAGGCACTGAGTCACCACATACCACTCTTTCTTGCAATAACCATCTACCACATCTCTATGATATAAACCCACTACTTACGCTTGGCATCTCAGTTCATTCCAACTTTTCATGGTAAAATTTCCTGCCATTCTTCCATTTTGTCACATGAGAATAGCGTTCTGTTTTTCTGATCCATTATTCTTTTTAATTCATCTTTTTCTTTAACGCTGTTTATCAGAAAATCATGCCAGTTTTTCCACTGCAAATAGCTCATAAAATTTGCATTCTTTTCCATTCTCATTGCAAAAGCATTCGTCTAGGCTCTCACTACTTTATATTTCTGCTACAGCAAACTCTGGGTTTCTAGATTCTTCTTCCCTTTCCCATCATTCAATCTAATTGCTGTCATAAAAATCTAGTTTCCATGTCTGCAGGTCTGACTAAGACAGGTTCCTTTTCAAATTCTTTCATTTACTTCCTCTTAGTCTCCACACCAAATGGCAAAGACTGCAAAAACTAATTCCAGTAAGTTTCTTTGCTCTAGCTTTTTGCTCACAACTTCAGCCCAAGTCACACATGGTTTACCACCACTCTCATTTTTGGGACTTCCTCCAAGTTGCCTTATGCCTGAAGCCCAGTCTGGCATTCCTCTATCCTTTTTTTCAATCCTTCTTCAAAACAAACTCTTCCAGGCAGCATCCAAATCTTAATCCTTCCCATAATAAAGTGGTAACTGAAGAGATGACAAGGATGTAAAATATTTGACCAAAATTTTCTTAATATTGGGAGCCAGACTTCAGTTCAGTATGCTAGATTTATAAACACACAATACCACTTTCTCTGGCAAGCATAGAAGGGAAAGGCATCCACTCCTACTGAATGCAAGCTTTCATTTTCAAGACTTGCATCTAAACTTCTTTCTTGTGACTGCAGCTTTCTAAATATGAACTGAGATAGCATTCTTCTGGATTCCACATACAGCTGCCTTTATCAGCCTACTGCAAAATGGCAGTCAGATTTGTCATTCCTACTCTTATTCCAAATAATCCTGCAAACAAGGACTATGAAAAAATATGTCTTTACTGAAGGCACTTTGCAAAAACTTTCCTTACTGAGATACTGCCAAACAGTGAAAATTATCACTCTTATTTCCACATTGCCAGTTGAGCAGATGTATAAACTATTTTACATATTTGCTTCAGCTAATTGAATTCTACTTCTCAAAATGACTGTTTGAAGCATGATCTGAAATGCCAGTATTTAGATATACATTTCCTTATTTTAAACAGAAAAGGGCACACAATATTGCCCAGGGAAGTGGTGGAGTCACTGTCAGTGGGGGGTGTTTAAGGAAAGGTTGGATGTGGTGCTTAGGGACATGGATTAGCGAGTGACATTGCTAGTAGGATGATGGTTGGACCAAATGATCTTGAAGGTCTTTTCCAACCTTAATGATTCTATGATTAAAATAAGATCACTTCTGAATAGTACAAAGGATTAATCACCATTTTTTTCCAGTAACTACATTTGTGCATAAAATTAGATAGGTATTTTTGCTGTATGTTGATTAATCAAACTAGGATGAGATAGCACACATATTAAGAATGAAAAACAGTGATCAGTACATGTTCAAGTACTTCCCCCCCCAAAAAAATTGGGTGCAACACCCTCTTCTTCTCATGGTATAAAAAGAATGGAAGAAAACAGGAAGATGCCAAAAATACAGATGAATTTACAAATCTTTCATCATAGTTCACCATCTTATTTAGCAAAGATCTGTGAGAAGCCACTTTCAACTTAAGAGGTAGTTTAGTTACTTGTAAGAGTGAAAAAGAAGACTCAGATACGTAGTCTGAAAATGTTAAGTGGTACGGACCACTCCCGTTTTTATTACTTATTTACTGTAAGAACCTGACATTGCAATACCATAAGCTACACAAAGTAAAGGTTTGTAACACAATGGAGTTAGCTCTGCCTCCACTGCCTGAAAGCATAAGGCTTTACCAATCTCAGGGAACAACCATGTTGTAACTGGAGCAAAGTGTGCTGTCCACAGAGGAAATTTTACTGACGACTGAAATCATGATTAATGAGCAACTAAGCAAGATAAAGGGAAGAAGCTAATATAGTAAGACACAAAGATAAAGCTAGGGTATTGAGATAATATAGCTTTAAAATTTCAGAGCTTGTTTATGCAACCTAGTATATTAAACTTGCAGATCTTCTGCAGTAAGTTCACCGCAGCCTCTGCACAGATTAGATGAGCAACAAGCAGAACCAGCCTTTCAGAGCAAACACCAGTCTGCACCTGAAAAAACTTTCTAGGCATTCCCTGTTGCCTTTTTTTTTTTTAAACTTTGTTTTGTTGTTTTTGGTCACTAAAAAAAGCAAAACAACCTTTTTTTCTTCAAATCTTTGTTCTTGACTTAGATAACTTTGCTGATTTATTTTCCGTTTAAACATGATGACCTGGCACTTTTTCAATATAACAAGTGACTTTTAGCTTTGCTTTTCAGAAGTGCTCCTTGAACACCAAAGGCTTGAAATTAAAAATTGAATAATCAGTCATTTTAGAGTGGCTGATAAGAAAACTACATTTAAAGTTGGAATAACTTTGTTTACTATGAAAACCTGTGACCCCTACAGTTAACTGACTGCCTACTTCCTAGTCCTTTGGGCCCATTTTATCTCCTGACCAATATTTTAATTTTTTTGGTCATTTACTTTTTAAGCATCCAGGATATAAAACTTCATGTGTCTTCAGAGCATTTAAACTCAGCATATACCAACAAAACGATGTTACAAACTGAATGCTGTACAAAGTCTACTGAAAACCAACCCATGGATTCAGTCTACCACCTAACAGACAAGTGTACACATTTCAAGAAACCTCACATTTCAAGATACTGTCAATGTTTTTATCATCTTAGAACTCGAAACTGAACAGCCATGTGGTTCCTTGTTTCAACTGCCCTTAAGGCTTCCTGTGCAGATTGGTTTGAAGAATCCTCCCAGGTAGCAGAAAAAAAAAAAAAAAAAACATCTACAGTATTGCATATTCTATACGCCTCTTTTTAGGTATTAGTGTAAAACTTCAAAAAATACTGTTTAATCATTGTTCCTTTTGTTCTGCATCATGAACTTTGTATTTTCTACTATGGCTTACTAAAACTATTTATGTTCTAGATTAATACGATCAGTTTTTACAACATAAACTACAAGAATACTTCTATCTAAATCACCTGTTCCACATATATTAGTGCTTTTAAATCAAAAACAAAATCTGTTCATCAAGATGGAAAATCTCTTGATTATTTAAAACATTTCATTTAATGCTAGCCTAATGTCAGAATTTCCCTATACACGTGTTGTGGCTTAACCCAGTCGACAGCTAAGCACCACACAGCCACGGACAACACAATAGAGACTTTGGCATGTACGTCTTTTCAAGTTCCTATTGCTGAGATGATTATCACACAGCATAACCTGGGTGTAGGTAATAAGAAACATGCTTTTATAAAATATTAATTCTAGTTCTTATATTTTGATAAGAACAATAAAATTTATTTGGGGAGGCAGAATTCTCTAATGCTTGAAGTTAGTCCATCTCTCTGAAGTCACTGACTGCTGTCTTCCATTTTCCAAATCACTCAAAATACAGTACATTGACGATGCTGGATGATGTTCACAATTTTTTTTTATTATTTATTTTTATTTTTTTTTTAAGTTCCACATGTGAAGGAGCATGAATTTACCACTGAAACTGTATATCCTTAAACAAAATCTTAAACAATGTTGTAGAATTTGCAAACCAGTGGGTGTTCTTCCTTCTTCACAAAGCATAAATCCATAAACTAAAAATCTTCAGAAGGTATTAACTGGACTCTGCAGACAAATGATAGTTGGCAGTTAAATGCCATACAGGACTTTCATATAAGGAGGGTGTACTTATTTTACTCAGTTTCAATCAATTTCTTCAGCTTTAGTTGCACTGCTTTGCCCTTAGGTTAAATCACAACCCAAAGCATCTTTAAATGCCCTCCATCGCTGACTGTTGGGAGATTCCCAATTATTCTGAATGTAACCCAATTTAATTCCAAGTAATCTTTTATTAATCCAAATAATTTCTTGAGCTCTTAACACACCACGACAACATATGCTAGACCTACAGGCGTTTTTTGTATGACATACATTATGCTTATGCATGCATACACAAAGATGACAACACTGAACAAAGCCTCAACCTTGCATGAAATCATACCTTGATTCTGGTATGTAGTAACAGCATTACGTATTTCAAATTAATCAAAGTTGAAGGATAAAAGTCACACTCAAACAACATTTGTTTGTTTTACTTATGTGGGTTAAATATCTCTTCCCAAAAGTGGAATCAAGACTTCTTCAGTCTTGGAGAAGGCATCAAGTCTACTATAATAAGCTCAGATCCTGTGTGCTAGCATGGTTTTTTTGTTTGTTTTTTCTCTCCAGGGAATCGTGAAAGAGCTTATCTATACTATAGAGACACTATGGAAAAGTTCTGGTAAGAACTTTTGAACATTACTAGCTTACAACCAAAGCAGTCGTGCTGAAACATACTTGATTTTAGTATATACTACCTTTATACCAGTACATATAATGGACATCTGAAATAAAAAAAATAATAAAAAAATCACTTCCACTCTTCAGAGTATGAATGTAAGGAATCTGGATTCAAACTAGGTTCAAAACTTTACAGCAATGACAGACCTAAGAGGCAAGGTTTTCTTCCCACGTATCAATGTCATGAATTCTAGCAGGTTTTCATGATCAATAGGACAGGACTAGTATATCTTGGTTAAGGAATACCATTAGAATAGGAAACTACTTGAGAATTTTGCTTGTTTTCCTAGAACTAGAATATCTGTGTCTGTTAGAGGAACAGGCACTAAAGAGATCCACCTATCCAGAAATAATGGAGAATAACTCATTTATTCTCCTGTAAGTACAGAATTTTCAAATCTGACTCCCTGCCCATGGCGGGGGGGGGTGGAACTAGATGATCTTTAAGGTCCCTTCTAACCCGAGCCATTCTATGATTCAGAACAATTTCTATATCAATTTAACCAATTTTAAAAGCACTTCAGGAATGCAAATTAGGAAACATCTAACATATTTCAGGTTCTATAGGTAAGTATGGCTACATTAATACAGCTACATTACTGTGGATGGCATCCATACTCTATATATTTGTGGTAATCAGTTAGCAAATCTAGTATTCTCTCCAAAACCTGGTGTTGACCAGCACTTGGAGCGACCTAGCAGCTACTGTTCTGACTGGGGAGCTGGAAGTCCATGGAAGCAAATGGCTCAACTTCTCTCTTTCTGCCTTCTCTGCCAGAAGATAGTGAAAGGCTTGGTGTCTAGGCAGAAAGAAAGCCTTACATTTCAGTTTCAAATAATTTACTTAAATGGTCAATCATGCTGAAAGATGTTATCAGACTTTTACAAGTAACAATCACTGTAAAACAGGCAATGCCTAAGTACATTTGCTAGATGTTTCAAAAGGAACCTAATTTCAGACACCTAAAAAGTAGTTTAAAGTAGATACCTGGATGGGCTTTAGTGGACAAGTCATCTGAACTTAGAAAAGACTTCAGGAAGAGCAGTTTTCTCCATTCATTCTGAAGAGGATCTACAGCTCCCAACTCATCCTTACCGTGTTGAACTCTCAGGAATTTAGGATAGGGAAGATAAGTCCTACTTTTTGCTCTGTCCAGCAGATATTACATCTATTAATGTCCGGGAAACCGTGACAGCTTCACAGCCAAAGGCCTCCAGAACAGATTTAGCTCTAAGTACCACCCATTTAGTTCACAAGAGTTTCCAGATTCCCAGAAGGCTCAGCAGCTCTCCTATGAAGTTTGATATGATACATATTCATCACATTTTATCTATGTGATGAGTATGTTAGATGCACCTCCAGCCATATAATGAGCCTACCTCCATTTGCTTGTATATTCCTTCACACAGACATATGGTCTTTCCAGGGAAGTGGTGGGGGTGTGCGTGCCCAATACCTTGTTCAACTCTCAGTTGGCATCCATACAAAACGAGATGTTGGCATCAATGTTTAATATTACCAACAGACTTTGACCATGAGACTGGGAACATCTATTGCTCCAGGTATGTTTACCCTGCATAATTCAGCAGTATGAAAATATCTGAGCTAGATAAATATCAATTAGATAGCTAGAAATGAGGTAGCTCCAGAAATAGAAACTACACTAACATGATAATCCACTCATGCTTGTTGATACTGCTAAAAGAATTCAGACATTCAGCGCTGTATGGAGATACCTGCAGAATCATTCACTGTAGACATACCATGAGTGCAATCCCTTCTGCAAGGCAAAAAAATTCTTGCAGAACAGGTAAAATTAAGTCTCCACTGTTGAGTTGACAAGTACTTGGAAGAATTTTATCCGCTTCATAGAATAAAGTTTCTTGACCAGTAAAGATTTTGGCCAGAAAGGAAGGCACCACTTTCACAGCATTCCTTGAGGACTCCTTGGAAGGAACAGCTGGCTTTTCACTGACAGTAATGTATGGACTTATATGTATCTTATAAGGAACATAATCAAATCAAATTTCAGAAGACTAACCACCTCTTTTCCACTACTAGGTGAAGCGGGAACAAAGACTCAGCAAAGAAACAGTGCTTTGTTTTGGAAAGGTTCCACAAGCTCCTTTCATTTTTAAAGTTGAAAACTGCAGAAAGTCATCAGAAGTATATTTCAAGCAGTTATTCTTTGACGAGCATAAAAATTATATTCTAATTGTTCCCTATGCGTTTCCTTCGCTTGAATTAGGTATCATATTAATTCAGTTTGATACAACCCCTCCCATAACTGAATACATTTTTTTTTAAAACCTCTAAAAAAAGTATTAGAAACATTTGCAGATTTATGAAACTGGTTTATTACAGGTATTTTTATGCCAGACAACTGCTGCATACTTATTCTTCTTTACTTATACCCTTTTTTGTAAAATGAGACTTACCATCTTTCTACAGGAATAATTTTTAACCTGTAAGAAGTTTGAAAAAGAAACCTTTGCTAAATGAACAAAATGCTTTATTTTTTATTTTTATTATAAATGCTCTAATTATCCATGCCATATGCAAGCGTATGTAGAAAGAACAAGCAATTGTTTTCAACTATTACATACTGACAGTTGTTAGTCAATGTAAAACTTTAATGTGGTTGAAATAGTTCTTTAAGTACTTAATCTCAATGAATCTTTACAGTGGTCATACAACTGGTATTAAATCTCAGCTTGGGCATACCTATATTCTCTCAAAACCATACAGAAGTAATTGAAACTAGAATAAGAACAAGCTATCACCCAACCAGACCAACTTTAACCGCACTGGTTGTATGAAAACAACTTTTAGAATGTTCCCCTCCCCCCTTGTACGTGTCATAGTACAGAAAACAGATCTAATAAAGTTTGTTGTTTTTTTTTTCCATGTTTTACCACCTGGGCAAAAGAACCAAGCTAGTAACCTATGGATATGGAACAACCAATCCAGCAGCACCTGATTTTCATTCTCTCAGAGGAAAACAAAAATCTTTGCACAGCTTCAGAAGGGTGATTTTAGGTTCATCTAAACTAGTTAAGTTTCTATGAAAAGGACTAGAGGTGATGTTAAGACAAATTCTCAAGTTTGTATTCATCACAAGTAAGGCAAGACAGTATAAAACTTTATTAAGTTAATATTTCCAACCTTGTGGTAAAAAGAACCTTAACAAGGTAAAAAAAATAAACAGAAATACATTCTTTAGATCAATGAAATGCTTAAACTACAGAATGCTATGCCAGTGTAAAAATAACGTCAACACTAATGCAAAATTGAAATAGATGATATGCTTAAATTCAATAGTTATTTGTCAGACACCATCTGCTTTTTCTTTCATTCTTTTCTGATTCTGATCTGTAAGAAACCACATCAGTATCAAATGTCACTTAGTTCTTATTCAAACAGAGCAGTCCAGACACAGCGGCTGCACCAGCTGACTTAGCTGACCTGGGCCTAGAGTAAAAACAAACCCCTATAAATCACCAGATGTAAGCAATTGAATAGTGATCAATTTAATTAGCTGAACAGCTTTCTGAAGTTTACTGTATTGTTTTAACCCTTCAGGCTTCTTCAAAAAAGGTAACTTGCAATTTGTATTCATGAGTGGGATTTGGCCAGAGGGCTACATATTACTAGGCTTAAACACTTTAGATTCCCATTGATAAAACTCAAACCCCACACATGAAAACACGTTGGCTTTTTTTCTCCACTTAACAGTAGGATACAAACTTCTTTTTTAAGCATTACCCTCAACATTTTGGAGAAATTAGAACACAAGAAAAACAATTGAACTTATTTCAGGTGAAATGCTCAGGAATAAGATTTCCTCTAAAATCAGGAAATTTGGTTTGGGGTCCTATTTACCTTTTACAATTTTATGCCTGTATGATAGATACCACATCAGGTAACCTATTATTTTTTTCAAACGAAGCAATGAACGTGTACATAATTGTGTCACAACTGTATGTATTAACCACAACTGGAAAAATTTTATGCCACACATAAAAATGGTCGCAGAAAGACATTTTAAAGACATTGACACAACATCTTCTAACCTAGATATTTGTCCTAAAGCTGCGTGTCAAGGGGATTTCCCCACACTGCCCACTGAAATTAATGGATTTCTGCCATGATTTAACGCAACTGGGATTTCAGCCAAGACGTGTAATAATAGAGTGTAACTCTTGTTTTAAAGTCTGCATTGTATGAGTTTACGTAACATTTACTAATGTTTGTTCAGTGCCTAGCACAACAGGGCTGAGGCTTCTGGGCACTACCACAACATAAATTTATTCTAATGCAGTCTTTGTATCTGAGGGAAGCATAAAAACTACAAGGATTAAGCTCAATTATACACATTTTAAACAACCTGCTAAATAATATGACATAATCAACTTCCTAACCACAAGCCGCTCTATTTCCAATTATTTTACTTTAATCTCTGCAATGCACATATTTCCACTAACCCTACAGAGTTAGTTCCACTAAGCAGGGACAAGAGATAGATCTACTTACAAAGACAGAAGAGTTATATTTGCAGATACTGGCCCCAAATTTGGAATCATCTCCAGTTCATTGTTGTTCAACTTCCTATTAATATTTAAAAAATTGAGAGTTAGCTTTAACGTAAATCAGAAGTATATACATTGGATTTATTAAATTGCTGGTGTCAACCCAAAATTTGAAATTAATTCCAGTTTCACTTAATGTAAAATATCAGAACATAACTGTCAACCTATTATCCCAAGTTATTGATATCCCAGTGATACAATTAACATATACAAACCACTTTAAAAAAAAAAAAATAAAGACAAACGGACTTACACTTCCCGAAGACTATGGAGGTGATCCAAGAAACTGGTCTTGATTGAAGATAATTTGTTGTGACTTAAGTCCCTATGAGGTTACAAAAATAAACAACCTGTCAGTTTTGCCATGAAATATTGCATAAAGCAAGACAATTACAATCGAAAATATCATTCGTTTCCAAGTACATAAAAAGTTATGTTTTATGTTAGTAGAACTAGAATAGAAACGCATTTAACTTTACAAGGTATATAAGTGCTAACAGCTTGATCACTGCCGACAGTGTCAAAGACTTTCCTGAACCATTTAAAAGAATTGCTCATTTTGTGTTTTGTGTGTGCCTGCGTGTCTATGTATCGAAGACACATGAAAAAACACCTCAAAATGTTGACTTATACACATCAAAAAACCCTCTCTTCCCAGCAAAATATCTGGCTAAAGCAACCTGTTGGCTACAAGGAAAATTCATAAAAACTCATTGCCATTTCAACCTTGAGTCAATTATTATACTTGCACCATCTACTCTCCTCACTTGCTTCTGCAAAGCAACTCACAAATCCTCAGTACATAGTGAGGACTGTACATAAATCTCAGTTCCATTTACATGCTTTCACACAATTCAGGGCTCTATTCTTACATAACCAAATTCAGTTGGGACCTTAAACAAGAAAATATATACAGGAAGGCCTAACTCTATCTTGAATTTTAAGATGTCTCTGCACTATTCACATTATCATCGCCTTACTTGCCCTTGAAGTAGCTCGAGCTCAGCTTGTGCCACTCCACACTGAAGATCCCAAAATACAAATTGATGCAGTTTTACGAGAGCCCATGTTAGAGCCTTTGCAAACAACAGTGTTTGCTGTTAAACAGGCTAGGGTACTAAGAGTGCAACACACCTTCTTGACCATTGTCAGGAAATTATCTTCCCTACAGACATGTAGGGAATTCTTCACCATATGGCCTCTTGACCATTTGAAAACCATCATAAAACACAGTCCTAAGAAACATTTGCTGTGGTCTCAGAAGTACTGGAAACATCACAGATATAAAAGAATGGCTATACAGTAGAAGACAGAAAAGTTAACTACAGAAATTCAAACTTGCAAGTCTATAGAGATCTGCACAAGCAGTACAAGATTTACATCTGGCCATGTTACCACTGCTAGCCCTGCTTGAAGACCTCCCTCTTTTTAGTCATCCATTCCCACAACCTGCAAGTTCCTGCTCCCATACTACAGCCTGTCATTACCTTATCTGCACTGATAGAGCTGTCTGCAAAGTGCTTGCTGTACATCGTAACACTCAGTTTTTAACACAAGCCAGGAAACAAAAGTTTCACTATTCTGAAGGAGTTCTTAACCTCACTTCAGTGAGACCCTCAAAGAATTGCATCAGCACACTTTTTCCCTGTGCTAATTGAGCACTGCATCTGGAGCACTCAGCAACACGCCTGGTTGTGATAAAACTGGAAAGGGCTTGGAAATGAGGGTGCTGAGCATCACTAGAAGGGCCTGGAAGTCAATGCCTAGGCCAATACCAAGACAGATCCTCATCAGACCATGTAGAAGTGAAGCATATTTCCATTTGATTCTTGAGTAAACTCCCGTAATCCATACTTTTTCTGGAGAATATAATTCAGTACATGGTCACCTACACTAAGCACGCCAGGCACAGGTTTGTGACTGTCACAGACGTGTCTGTTCTCCTTCTATAGTCTTCAAAGTAATGATTCCTGATAACCAGCATATCCATGCTGCACATGGATCAAAACTGGCTTAAATCAAGCCAGCTTTACAGTTTGTGCTAGGCGTGCTATACAACTAAGCCCTGAGCAACTGTGGATCTACAGAATGGGTTTCTCTTCACCCAATACCACAGGTCCTTGGACACAGAGGAGAAGTCCTGAGACCCAGCCAGGCACTTATGCTTCTTAAACTGTGCAGGGGGACAGCACAACCATGCTTTAGCCTCTCCCGTTTGCTGCTTTACACAGTACTTTTCCAGTGTTGCCAGGACTAAGTATCTGCTTTACAAGACTCTTAAACAGCATCTGCCCTGCTACGCACAGGATACAGGCAGCCACCCCCACCCACCCCAGTCCTCACCTGCAGCACCAGCACAGCCCCAGCAGGAGGCTCAGTGACTGCCCACCGAAACCCCAGCACAAGGGAGGACTCGGGTCACCAAGCAAAGGACAGGCAATGTCACCCGTCCCCCCCTTTTTGAACCATACTAAGTTAAAAAAAAAAAAAATTACACTCAACAACCCCCAGCATTACAAACCATCCCAGCCACATGCACACATTACCAAGGGTACCCCAGCACTCAGCCACTCAGTGCAGCAACGGATCAGGCCCAGAGGGCCGGGGTGCAGCCGCCCCAGCTTGACTCTGTCGGGCACAGGGGGGAGATGAACGTCACCTTTCCCCAGTTGGGGCACTTCAGGAATGCACACAGGGCAGAGCTGCAGGTGTGTAAGCGATTTTTCAGCACAAACAAAGTGGGGCAGGTGCCGGGGGGAGCCACCTAGAGAAGAGGCACACCCTTCACCGCATTCAGGTGGCCACGGAAGGATGTCTTCTGCGATGCAGCTCTGGACTCACACACCTAAAATACACCTGTGTCTTCTTCTTCCAGGTGTCTAAAACCCTCAAGATTTTCCTCTTAAAAAAATGGAAAACCAATATAGTGTTAAACGTTTTCAAAAAAGCCACAAATGTTAGTTTCATCACTATGATTTTGAGTTCTCCTGTAAATGAGGTTAACCACACTTGAGTTAGAGGACTGCATCTTTCACTGCTTAAAAGTCTAGTGCAAACATTTGTCTGGCCATAGACTTGAGAAAAATCCATTTGTTTAACATTTGAACACATCAGCTGTACAGGTTTGATATTCTCATACTGCCTTCTTACATGTAAATACTGAAAAAATACTCTGTTACAAAAGATCTAGGTTGTAACAGCGATGGGAATCTAACTTGTTCCTTTAAAGCAGACAAAGCAGAGACAATTTTTACCCTTAAACTTAACTCGGTATTTGGCTTTAGACTGTACGGATTATAAGAACTATGCAAATAAACAGCCAAAATTTAGTGAAGCCATGGCTGTTAGTGCCTAATTTGTTACTGCTCTTCATACTTTAGACAAGACTTCGGGATCAGTAATTATTTCAACAAAGAGCTTTCAACATTAGTGCTAAAAACCTGCATTTCTTCATTTCATCTAAAAACCCTGCAAAAGGTTTATTTAAAACGTTTGCCTAAAGGACCCACCAGACAGTAACAGACGTGAGTAGATTTGTTCTGCTGGAGTTATAACATGTTTAAAAAAAAAGAAAAAAAATCTGGCAGAGTCCTTAAACTATAAAAATCCTGCAATTACAACCACTGCTGTGCATGATCACCACGCTGGAGCCAGACACTTTCACTCATAGCTCAAGCTCACATCCATCTGGAGTCTATCAAGGCGACCGTGAGCGTAACAACTTGCACTAGGTTTCAAACTATTCTTTCGTGTTTGCCTTTTAACACTAAAGATTTTAACACTCTCAGATTTTCCATGTAGCACCTACTTTAAAAAACACATCCATACAAATTCTTATTCCTGGTTTACTCACAACAGGTTGTCAAACACAAACTGCACCCAAAAAAAAGCCAAAGCAAAACGGTAACAACAAACTCCAGACAATACTGAACTTCGTGTTTCACATAGCTGTATACATGTTTGTCTACCAATTGTTGCATAAAGTATGAATTGGATGTATTTTTGTAAATATTATTTCAGTACTGCTGACATGAGAAGCTTCAGGAAAAAAAAAAAAAAGCCTTGCAAGTTACATTTGTAAGTTAAATCAGAAGGGCTGAAAGTGAACCAAGAGTAAGAACATTAGTAAAAGACATGTATTATAAGTGAAGCTGAAGCCTAAAGAAGTTTCTGAGACTTACAAACAATGGATCTGAGGCATTTTTAAAATATAAAACTCTAGCATCCCTGTCCAAAGCTACAAGTGCATTTCAATTCAATGCATTTCTCCATGTGCCTTAAAACACATACAAGGAAAAGATTTGAAAATGAATCAGTATTTTTCCCTTGCTTAGAAATGAACACTGACAAAGTACTAAGATTATTACCACGCATTTTCCATTTCTGAATTTTCCTTGTCTGTTGAAACCACATTACAAGTGAGGAGAAAACCTCCTCCGTGATTTCTTCTACTTCTAGAATTTCAAAAGCCATTACAGATGTAATAGTGAATACCCTCAGAAACTATATTTTTATTAAGAAATTCTTTATAACAATAAAAAAATGTATGCTTGTTCTTCACCTCAGATTCTAATGAAAGTTATCAAGCTTTTAAGGGATTCTACCTACTTTAAAAAGAATGCCACAGTTTGAGGCCCTTTAAGAACCTGTTTAATGAAAGAAAATATTTTCTATACGTCATTCCTTTCATATGAACACCTTTCACAACTCAGTTTCTGCATTCAAAAACCAAAACATAACTCTGAACATCAATCTTTATATGATAAAAAACGGAAAGGAAGGCCTAATGCATAAAGGGAGAGGGTGAGTGTTTCTTCACACATTTTATAAATATAACTTTTAGACTAACTTAATTTACAACACTTAGTTACAATTATCATCTTCTTCCTTAGAGAACTCCGAAACCTGAGCCCCAAGTCAAATTTTAAAATGCAAATCCAGCAACAGCTTCTTAATCAGTCCCACTGGGGCCTATAGAGCTGCTAATTCAGCAGAAATCAGGAGAGCTGAAAAACAAAAAGCCAGGCTGTAGCTGTTTTAAGACACTGATCCAAAGTGACTCATTAATCAGCTTGCTATGTTCAAGTTTTAGTCTGGAAAATATTGAAAAACAGCTGTGAAAACCATACGGCCCTTTTTTCTGGCAATTCTGGTAAAGAACTAGAGGATTTATAAAATGTAAATACTAAAGATGTAATACAAACACAAGTGAAAGCCATCTTTCAGATTTTCCCTTCTGTCTTGCTGACAGTTTTTAGCATTCCTAGGTGAACCTGGCAAGGCATACTCGACAATGCCTCTGAGAATTTGCAAACATTGAGGACACTGGCCAGTGTTCAAACTCTCTTCCTCCCTCCACTTCTGGCTATGAAACATCAGCAGCTCTAACACAGCAAAACGTTCTCTCCATCTCGGGACACACATACTAGAAGTAAATTGAAATCTGACTTTAAAACCATTTGTACACAAAGTCACTACAAATATTTATCTGTGGATTGTTATCATCTGTGAAGGCCGCATTACAAAAGATGGTATTTACGGCTAAAGTCACAGCAAAGCTGGCAATTATACCCTGTTTACACCCCATTTCATAAAGCCATTTATGTAGAAAGCAGTAGTCTCACATTTGCTATGAAAACGGGGAACATAACTCAGTATTCAGGTTCATCTCCTGATTTCCCCCTTCACCCACTAGAATGTCACACAGCATTTTCCACATCATAAACTCTTGGTTTATTTCACCAGAGGTTATGAATACAAAAGGAAGGGGAGATTCAAACAGAGCTTGCTTCAAAAGCCGACTTCATCAGATGTACTTTCTGTCTGGATGTGTAGACAGCTGGTCAGAGGAAGGTGTTAAGCCCAACATGGGCCTACACCTTTTCAAGCACAAGAGCTTTCACTACTCTGCCTGGGAGACCTTGTCTGCCTGTGCTGAGAACATGGTGTAAGAGTTGTTTTCTGAGGAGTATTGGAAATAATGCAATTAAACTACTAGCCTTTGGCTATAAATGCTATGGACTCCCATGGAAAACACAGTCACCATATACCAATAAAATTCATAAACAGTCTTTTACAATTTGTAAATGCATAGTTTGTTGCAACAATAATCCAGGCTATTCAAACCTCTTTTGCGTATGTAAAAAAGAAGAGCGTTATAACTGTACACATTGTGCAATCAAAGCTCCAAGCAGCTGAGTAGCTGGAGGTAACAGACAACGCCACGCTCCCCCTGGTCCCCTTATTCAGAAGAGGGGAAGGAAGAAAGAGCAGGGTACTTCTAAGGCATTTGACACAAACAAAAACCACAAAAGCAGCCAGACCACATGGCTTGGTGACACCTACAAAGATGTACTCCTGTGAGTTTAAGACCAAGTGACACAGCTGTCCAATGAGTAATCACAGCGGGGTTTCTTACAACAGACCAAAGCTTATTTATACAAGTGGAACTTATTTTCTCACACTTTTAAAGGAATGTGAACTTACATAAGGACAATTTACACTACCAAGGGAATTCTAATTAGAAAAACCTCCCTTGTGCTAACAAAAAAGCTCTGCAATGTGTTTTATTGTCTCTCGGTAAAGTAAGTGGAATAGACAAATTTAATTACTGCTAATGCAAAATACTTTTTAAAACAGCTCTACAAATGAAAGTTCTGTGATTTTTCCATTTGCTTTTTGTTTAGTGACCGTCACATCTGAATTTTATCTTAGCAGCACTAAACTAGACTGAGCTATGAAATTAAGCTGTGAAGCTTAGCTTAGTATCAAAAATACCTTAAGTTTTGTCAGAAAACTTCAGTTTTTAGTTTAACTCAGTTACGTTAGGTAACTGAAATAGTTCAAAAGAACAGGAGGGATGAAATTTAATAAGAAGCAAAACCAGTTGTTGAATGTAAAGCAGATCCGGTATTTGATTCATATGCTTCAAACACATAAGCCAAAAGGAAAAAAAAAAAAAGTTTCTTTCCCCTCACACTTTCCTACGCTGCTCATGGAAATATTCACCTCCTGGAGTCATTCGTATGTTCAGTTCCATATGGTGTCAATACAGCCATCCACATTTCATGAGTAAAGCAGCATGACCTCCAGACGAGGCAATTGAACAGAATTAGCCACAGCTAATTGAAAGTCTTCCTGTTTACTTTAAAGTCCTTATCTCGATCTGCTTTGGAAATGTAATAGAAAATTAATACGACTAGTATAGAAGACACCAGAGTGACAAGAGATTAAAAACAAATGTGCGAAGTCCCTCAGCACTTTTCAAGCTTTTAGAAAGCTTTCGTGATTTATGCTTTGTCCATAAAAGTTTGTCACTGCAGGTAAGTTTTCTACACATGGCATTTCACTACGTGCTAGTAAGTTTCACAAACCCGTGTCACCGAACCAAACTTGGCGAGGTCCAGCCCTAGTAAAGTTGTTTAAACCAAAACCATCAGTGAACGAAGCCCAAGAGCTGCACAAATAAAACCCAGGCCAATATGAAAGTTTGGTTTTTATTTCCTGACTCAGAAATCGAATTTAACTTGGCGATTTTTGCACGTTCCCCGAGAAAGTCAGTAAAACAACTTTGCTCCCCCTCCTTCACGGGGTCCAGGGCGAGCGCCGTCGGCCAGGCGCGGAGGGCTCGCGCTGCTCGGTGCTCGCTGACAGCCGGCCCCCTCCTTCCCTCCCTCCCTCCCTCCCTCCATCCATCCCTCCCCACACTCGCCCCGCTCGGCCACAAACCCGACATTTCCCCCCCGACCCCCTGCCCTCCTCGGCCGCGGACCGAGGCACCCCGAGGGGCAGAAGATGGCGGACGGGCACCCCCCCACCCCAGCACCGAGCCCCCCATACTCACAGCTGCACCGCCCCCCGCGGCAGCCGCTCGGGCACTCGGCTCAGCTCCAGGCGGCTGCAGGCGACGAGGTGCCCGGCGCAGCGGCAGGGCACGGGACAGCGGGCGGCGGGGCTGCCCCCCAGCACCGGCAGCAGGAGGAGGACGAGGAAGAGGAGGAGGAGGAAGAGGGCGGCGGGCGCGGCGCGGTGCCGGCGGGGCATGGCGGGCTCGGAGCCGCTGCCCGCGCTGCTCCCGTCCGTCGAGCAGCCCGGCTGACACAGCCTCTCAGCGCGGGTGCATGCCCCGGAGCCACCGCCGAGGGAGGGAAGGCAGTGAGGGTAGAAAGAAGAAGAAAAAAAGAAAAAAAAAAAAAAGTGAAGGGAAGAAGGGGGGAGTGGGGGGCACGCAGCGCCGCCAGCCACTCGGCAAACTTTGCAGCGCCTCAGCCCGCCTCCGCCCGGCCGGGGGAGCCCCGAGCACGGCGCGGCCCGCCCCGCCCGCAGCCCCCTCCCCCTGCCGTGTGACAGCAACAGCCCCGGGCCGCCCCCCGGCCTCGCCCCGGCTCCGGGCGGCGGGGGCAGGCGGGTCCCGCCGGGGGTGCCCGGGCCCCGCTTCCAGCCCCGGGAGGCGGCTGAGGGCCGGGCCTGGCAGCGCGGCGGGCCCCGGGGCCTGAGGGGGAGCGCGGCGGGGCCGTGCTGCGCCCGGGATTCCCAGCGAGCCCGCTTAGCGCCGGTCGGAGCGGTCCCGGAGCTGCTCCGGAGGCCCCGGCAGGTTCCCAGCCAAGGCTGGGGTCACTGGCATGTAAAAGGTGAGGTGAGGTTAACTCCTGCCTTCCGGGTCCTGCGCGGCTAGTCCAGACACAGTAATTAAGCCCATTATGTTCCCCACAGGATCCCAGCTCCAGAGGTTCAGGGAAGTAGGCAGGGCGTACAGATTCCACATCTCTGAGGTAATCTATGTAATTTAAGTAAATACCTATTGTTCAAGTTCCATATGGAAGCCCGGACCCTGGAGTGGATGCAGTTACTGGAGACGTCACATGCCCCTGCTCAGCAGCAGCAGAGCATCAAAGTGCATGGACCCAGCACTTTGTGTCCCACCTTTACATATGTACATTTCACCTAAGAGGTGGGAGATGGCCTGGGCACTCGTGTCCTGCAGCACTGAGAGACCCTTCCCTCCATTACTGAGATATGTAAGGCTGAAACTTTTTTATTGTTCCCATATGTATCCCAGGGAACAGGTTAGATTACAGAAACAAAACTACATTTTATTTTAAATCACAAATCCCGAATTTGCAAACCAAGTAGGCATTCCATAACTAAGAACACTCACGTGCCGCTGTCAACGCAACTGTTTCAGGTGCACAGGGTTTACAGAGTGATGTGGTATTTTCTCAGCCTCTGATCAGTTGACCACTGGTGGTCCTTAAGGAAATCACTGCAGAAAAGCAAACAAACACTGCAGAAATAAACATTTTTCTACACGTAAAAGCAAACAAGCAAACAAATGAAACATAGGACAAAAACTAGTGTATATTTGCAAGTTACTCTTATTTCTCGCAAATGAAAACTATCTTGGGAAGATTGGCATGCCATAATTATTCATTCTTTTTAAAGCCTTTTTCTTCCCTTCAAAGCCATTAGGTTGACATTAGATTAACAAAGCCTGTGAAACAGTGAGCTGTTCCACATCCAGTAGGAAAAATGTGTACAGTGCCAAATTCAGATTTTCAAAACTATACATCATTAGCAATCTTCTGTTTCAAAAGTGCTAGCATTTGTTCTAGCTGTGCAGTTGTCTCACACCATTATACAGGAGACACTTGAACGTGTTGCATTCATTGCTTAGGCAAAATAGGCTGTATTTGCTAGTTCTGCAGAGTAATCAAAATTCAAGATGATGATCCTTATGTCGCACCAGAGAATTATTGCACACCTTACTAAAATTAAAATTGATTTAAAGTAACCAAGCTCTGTACTACAGTTCCCGGAGTACACAGCAAAGTGCCTCTTACTTGGGAAAAGCGAGCTTGTCTTATCTTGAGTGTTGGCAAGGGCAGTGATTCACTGGTAAGTGGCAACAGGGCCATTAAACTGTCAGTTTTAACATACAAGGGTAAGAAAAAATACAAGCAAAGCATTCTGTACTTAGTTTATGATAGCAGTGAATAATATATCTGGTATATATGTGAAGTATGGAACAAGAAAAAATCAGAGAAAAAGCGGGGGAAAAAGTGAAAATACTGAAAAGGGCAAGAACTGTTTTGTTATTTTGAAAACCATTCATGCATTCATGGAATACCGTGCCCTTATAACACACAACCTAATGCATATTTAGTGCTAGTAATATATGAAGCTGTTTTAAATTAAGAAAGGTAAATCAATTCAGAAAATTAACACATTTGTCTTTGCAGCTTCTTTTCTCTGAATACTCAGAAAAGCATTTTAAAACTGATTATATTATGAATTTTGAAATGCCTGTATGCCTTCAGAGCCCATGAGAGGAAGTCTTTCTTCCCACAGGGAGATTTGTTCTCTCCAGAAATCTCAGGAACCAATTCTGCAACTGATATGAACGCTGCAAGGGTGGCAGCCCCCAAACCCAGGGGTCTCTTCATCATTACTTTTAGGCTGAGAGTGCACCATGATTGTACGTAAGTAAATATTAATGGGAGACTTCCCATATGTCTTCTTCATGGGTTTGGCTGGACTATATCTGCCCTAAGTAAGCTTCTATCAAAATGAAAGGTCTCACATTCCCTCACCCTGTTACCTCTACGTGTAACAAGGCTTCCTAGCGACCCTTGTTTGTCATTGGCATTAGTGTAACTGCAAAGTCAACATGACGAAGAGAATGATTTGGCTACAAACCCATCAAAAAAAAAAAAAACAATCTCCCACCTCCACCACTTTTCATTCTGAGCTGGAATAATTCCTTCTTCCAGTTTTCCATGTAACTGTACATGGAAGCTTATCAGTGGTGATGGTTGTTTAGGCAAAGACAGGCCCTCTCCCTGGCAGCCAGAATATAGATCAGCCTGAGGGGACAATGCTGAAAAAGGGGAAGCATGGCTGCAGAGAAAAAATCTTGTAAAACTAGACCCTCAAGCTCTCTGTTTGGCTAATGAGATTTGTTTTCTCCACAAGACTACCAGCGTGGTAGCCTGAGTGAGTTGGGAGTGGAGGAAAGGAAGTTACACAGTGAACTGTAGACCGTTCATTGGGATGTTATGGGTGTTACGGGATGAGACTAATGGTGTCTTTTTCTTTCCTTGATTATTTTAAATCAGATAAACGAGCGTTTACAGATTCAAGTCCAAACATGCTTTGTTTAAAAGATGCATTAACTTCAGGCAAAAGACACACCCATAGCTAAGTATGATTTTTTTTACATATCATTAACACATTGAAAATAAGCACTGCTTTCAAGTAACCTACCTCTGGAAGAAGTCTGCCTCAAATCAGGCTGGTTTAGCAGATGACTGAAAGTAAAACCAACTAAGATCCTATACATTTTCTGTTATGTCTTAAAGTTAGAATGGCTTTTACTAGTACTAGGAACTTTAACAATGTGATTAATCTAAATTCAGTTTGTTTAGTCAGTTTTCAAAGGAGTCAAGCCACTTCAAGAGACAATTACATATAGTTCTATTTGGTTATATGCAGTTAAATTTGCAGAATTTATGTCAGAAGGTCAAAAGGAGTGAGTGGTTACATCCACTAAATGATTGTGTCCATTAAGGACATCATAGTGTCCTTGTGTACTCCTTGATTACCAGGTAATCCAAAACTGTGTCTACTATTTGTTTCAGATTTTCTACTTTTCATGGGTAAATAAAGTGAGTTAGGTAGTATTCAGCAGCAAGAAGCAGAAGCAAAACAGAACAACATTACTTATGCTTTGACACATCTCAGTTCAGATAAAGTGAGATAGAAATCAGTGGCCCATCTATCCACCTTCCTATCCATAAATGCCCCTGCAGGAGTACTGGCAGAATTAACGTCCTGTCTATTCATTCCTAAATCTTCCTAGTGACATTTTATTTCTAGCTGAAGATGTTTATGACTGACTATTTGGGAGAAGGAAGTAAGAATTCATCCTCAGACAATCACCACTCTCTGTTGCAGGTTCCCCCTACTTAACCCATTTTAAAAAAATAAATGAAATCATAAGGCTAGTAAAACTTTTTCTAAGGCCACAGCTGGAGGGAGAGATTGACTGTTGAGATCGTACTGCTTTGAAAAAAAAAGAAAAAAAAAGTAGAGCAGAACACAGTTTTTTTTTTTTTTTTTTTTTTGTGAAGACTGCTTGCATACATGAAATAGCTTGCAATAGGCAATAGAAGGTTTTGCCGCAGGCACCTGTCTGGAAGTTGCTATAGAGTCCCACGAAGAGTCCCTCCCCTGTTGGAGCAGAAGACCTTTTTCACTTTTTCCCTTTGTGTATATAAACAAGAATCTCACCCCACATCATGTGATATTTTTCATGGAAATGTTTCTAAATACAGAGGTTTCCCACCCTCCTTTTCCTCTGCCAATTTGGTATAGGAATTGATATTACTTTTAGTTAATAATAGCATTAAAACTTTATGACCATTTATTTCAATTCCTCTGATTAACCACTGCAGTTTCACTTGCATTTGCGGAAAAGCAATACACTGTTCTTAAATAATTTCCTAGCAATTGTGAATCTCCTACTAGTGCATCATAAGTCCACAGTGAATATCCCAAGGTGCATAAAGGAATTTATTTTTGGTAGTAATTAAACTTGACTTTATGTGATCCAACACTGAAACCATGAAAACCAAATTATGCATAATTTGAATGTACTGATTACAACCAGAAAAACCGTATGAACTCTTACTGAAAACTTTGCCTAAGGCAGAAAATGTTCAACATTTATAGAATTCATCCAAACACTGTTTGCCTCCATTACAAATAAACTTAAACATCCTAAGGCAATCCACATTAGTGACGATTGTTAATGTCTTCAAGTCATGTCCTGCATGGGGCTAAGTGGGAAGTTAAGTGCATGATTGGAAGGACAATTAAACAATCAACATCTACAATGATGTGACTTCAAAGAGGAAAAAAGAAGAGTTAGTTTTATGTCATTAAGGAGCACTCAAGTTGAGATGTTGTCAATTTGAATAAAAATAAGTAGAAGTAATTTCAGGATAGTGCTACTGTAGTAAAACACCTGCCAGGTCTGTTCTACTAGTTGTTTTAGTACGTTGGTTTTTTTTTTAATAATCTTTTAAAATAAATAAACGTTTTGTGGTAAGAAAGATCAAGAAGTGGCCAAAAGGGGAATCTGAAAGACACGTTGAGTCAACTGTAGCTGTGGCTCTCCAAGATACAACCACCTCCAGTTCTTCTCTCCTCCCCTCCTTACAGTGAGTGGGTTACTGCAGCTGAAGCACTAATGCGTTCCCTTCTGCAGTGGGGATGGAAACGTCTGCCAGAGGAGATGCATGGATGTTTGAAGGCAGTATTTGTTTAAATCATCATGGGCAGATTTGGTACGATTCTTGTCAGTGTTCTGAGGCCTCCAAAATTAAGTATGCACTGTGTTTAGGTGTGTGACTCTCATTGAAGTCAGTGGCTGTAAGAATTTCACAGTGTGAAATCAGTGGGACTTAAGGCCTAAATCTTTGAAGAATTTAGATTTAATTGACTGTTCCAGAGGGAATGAGCTGCAGCTGGGATTCATCTTGTGTAATTTTAGCAATTTAGAAGTTTGGTATCTATTCTAAAGCAGTTGTCTTGGCTCCTTCTGTAGTCAGCGGATAGAGGAAGACACCTCCAGAGAGTGATTACTACCTTTCTAAAATGAGCAATCAAGGCATTTTGAATGAATCAGCCTCTGGAGGTTTCTCTCCCTCTCCACTGAGTGGAAAGAGCCTTATGACTAGCTGAGATTAGATCCTGTATTTTTAGATGATTCCCATTGTATGCATTTACACATAAAAATTAAATAGCTAAATAGACTAATATGTATATATATTTCTTAAACCTTTTAAATTGTAGGTATCTTAAGTGTCATTATAATAGTAACAAGCAAAATTTCTCACAAATATGAATTGGTGTAGTTTTCAATTTTTTTATACCCATGTAATAGTTTGCTTGTTGTCTACTGATGTAACAAGTTCTATTAAGGATTTATTAACATTAAATCAAATGAGATTTAGTAAAACTAGGGGGCAGTGCTATACTTAAGAGAAGTATCAATAAAATACAAAATGGGCACCCTGTGAAAAGGATCTAGTCACGTATCACAAACTAAACAAGTATGTGTCGACAATGAAACATCACAGAAGGCATTTAGGATATATCAGTTGGAGTTTTCTATGTGAGGGAACTAAATAATGACAGCTGGGCTGGTGAGGGCTGAGGTGAAGTATCATACGCCATTTGGGGTCAGATATAAGGGGAGGGGAGGAAAGGAAAGGAGTGGACTGGAGAGGGCTACAGAAAGCTGATAACAGGCTCAGGAGGACATGGTTTAAAGCTCTCAAAAAATGAATACCCAGTGTTGCAGCACAGCAAGTAGCACTTGAGATTTTGCACAGCTATCCCGTTGCTATCACTGGGAAGCTGGTGAGTTATAGCAGACTGTGTGTCATCTGGCCTTGCTCCCCCCTTTCTGCTGTCTGCTGCCTGTTGCTTTGCAATTATTATATAAAGCAAAATAAGCAAGCATTGACCTGGTAAGAAGTAGGCCAAGCAGACATTGCACCACTTACTCAGATGCTCAAGCAGTTACTTGCAATAGCCATGTTTACCAATAAAGTCTGGCTTTGTGAGCCAGAGCATCAAAGAGCAGGCTGGATCAGACAGCAGCAAATACTGCGTGCTGATCTGCACGGGCCAGACGCCAGCTAGAGCCCAGCAGGAGCTGCAGAAAACACCAGCACTGTGCACCAGCTGGCCAGATTGGTGAACAACCATCTGCAAAACTCTCTTTGTGTTGATCTTCTTAGTATTAAATGGGGAGAAACTGCAAAGGATACCATTTTCATCACTCTGACACCTTTTATGAATCTTACACAAGCAAAACTTTCTATGACCTCTTTGACATCTCTCACATTAGGGCAACATGGTTTGAGAATCTTCTGAAATGCAGATGATACCTTCCAAATAGCCATGCTAGCTGTCAGCTTTCCAATCCTAGGTGCACTGCACTGACTAATGGCCATGGCACTTCTCTTGGCTTGGGCCCTCTGTGACATTCTCAGATGGGTTTTCTTCCAGGGCAAGCAAAGAGAACAGTTACCAAACATTTACATAAATGTTTTCTGTTGTGAATTTTGCCTTTGTTTTCCATCCTAGGTCTGCAGCCTAGGCAGCTCCTCTCACTCACTGTTCCCTTTCCTAGGCCTCTTTGTACTCTCTGATCTATCAAAGGAAATATTTAGGAGTGCGGAGAGTTGCACATGTTGAATCTCAAAGTCCTTTTCTGGTTATGTGCTGTCATTGCCAGACAAGAAACTTCTGGTTCAGGGACTGTCTGTGCAGTTTTGTCATCTGTGGCTGTTGCTGGCTATGGAGAAGAACTAAATAGCCTAAAAGGGTGCAATACTTTAGCAGTGTTACAAGCCAAATAGGTCAGTGTCTTACTGGACTGTTCTTTTTGGACTGTACCTGACCTGAGCAGTAGAAAAAGCAACCTTCCAGAGAAAAAACAACAGCATCCTACCACATCCTAAGTGGAAAAGAAGACACAATACAGGTTTTTAGGTGCCTTTGCCAACGTGTGCCATGTCAAAATCAAAGCGATACTAACATCTGATCAGGCTGGGCATAAATCAGGCAACAGTGTTGAAGAAACCATGGCTTTGGCTTTCATTGAATTGCAGATACTCTATAATTGAGTTATCCTTTCAATGATTTATAAATCAAAAAATGTCTTCTTAAGCTTGGCTAAGTTAATTCTACAGTACAATTTTCTCATTTTTGTGAAACAAAAGCTAAAAACAAAAGTAAACAGGAAGAGGCTTGCTGATCATTTTAAACGTAGGGAAAATTACATCTTATTTTAATCATAATGTAAAAAATCCACTGCGCTATTATTTTTCATTCTGATTTTTTGTTGCTGGAAAATGACTGCTAAGGATAAACACAAAATTACTTTCCTAGAATTTTGATAATTTCATACACACACTCCCTGAATACCACATGTGAGTAATATTTCAGTTATCTGACTGATGTCACTGAGATGGAATTAGAAGTGCTGAAATTTTCAATGATGGATATTTCACTGCAGCTGCGAGCAATGTGTTCCTCAGAGACTAATTCTCCTGAGGCAATGTTAAACCTTTGGACTTGCATATTATTAGTAAAATAATACAACTTTAAAATAGTATCAAAAGAGATCTAGCCAAGAAACTTAGTCTTGTGTATATTTCAGCTCGTATATAAATTAATCTCTTAAATTATAAATGTATGCTTTATACCCATATATATGGCTACGTGTCATAAAAAATAAACCATAAATTATGTTAAAATGCAATCAACAAAAAAGGGTATTCAGAGTTAAGACTAAACCCATAATCTCTTGCACAGCTTTTGAATGTATGTTGTTATTTTAAAAAAGGGCAACAGTTAAAGATTAAGTGGTAGGATTTTTTTTTTTAATTTTTAAGTATAGCTGTCTGACTTTTTTTGCATTTTATGTCTCTTAAACTTACTGCAATGCTTTTCAAATACTTCATTCTCTAATTCACTTTCTTAAACAGATTTTTAAAAAATGAATTATATATATCTACTTAATTTTAAAATGTGTTAGAGAAGCTCACACAAATGAATAATTCTACCAAAGAAGCCATTACTGACTACTTTGCAAATGCAAAAAAAAACTTTTTTGCTGTCGTTATTTAATGGCACACACTGATCCCCAGAGCTGTCTGAGTTCCAGACTATTGTAAAAAGCCCTGATTCAGAAAAGGATTTGAGCATGTATTTAAGAATGAGTCTTGGATACAAAACTGAAAGCCTGTTGGGATGGATGGTGAGCATGCCTCCTTACCAGAACTCTTTCATGAACTAGGATCTAAGCATGCAGATTTCTGGCGGAATAGACCTGACTACAGTTGACAGGAAAATGATCATAGCTGCAGCTGTTCAGTAAGCATGGGAAGTCCGAAGCTGTCTCCAGCATCTCTTCTCCAGCAAATTGCACATCTGATACACCAGAGGACTTTTCTACATCCATGGACAACTTTTCAAGTTGGGAGGATGCGGGAATGCTGTGCAAACGGAGTATCCTTGTGAGCAGTTCCTCATAACCATTTTCTCAAGCAGTTGTGGCTGCAGATTTTCCCATTCAGCACCACTGCCTGCTCAGACCTGCCCCTGCCACCCTTTCCACGGTGTGAGCACAGCTGCCTGTGGTGCCTTGCAGGAAGCCAGCTATTGCTTTTTTTTTTTTTTTTTTTTCTGAAGTTATTTTTAACCTGGCTCTGTTCATTCATGTAGCTTGTCATGTGGTGCCACAAAAAGTGCCAGGCACTGTGATATGGAACAGGGAGCCAGTGGCAAGGGGTCCTGGGTGTACCTTAGGCTGTTGTTACTGCTGAAAACAGCATATCAAATCAACTGTGGCCTGAAGAATCTGATTTATTATGGTGGTAAATCCAGGTTTTGGGCACCGAGTCTGAGATTAGAAACAGCATAGTCCTTTTAAGCTACAAAGCTCACTCTGCTTCTTAAATGCATTCAATTTCTTTCCATGAGTATCATTGCCCTTGAAAAGGTGCTGGCTCAGATATTGTCCCCCTCCATTGGTTTAACTTAGTGCTGGATCACATCTGATCTATCCATAGCTCACACAAATCTAGCATAAAATCCTAAAGATAGCATTAAACAGTATATTGTCCAGTTTTGCAGAACACAATTACATGGTCACACCTGATCTGGTTCCGTTGTGCACTTCCATTTACTCCAGAAATGCAGAGGTCGGGTATTACTGATCATGGAACCAGAATTACAAGAAAAACAAGCTCATTTTCATAAACCTGATAGGCATTCATATTGCCAGCAAAAAATGTATAGGGGCTCAAAAACTGCAAAATAGTTGAAAAGAGTCCAGACAACGTACATCAGTGCTTGTACTGTAAGTTCTTCCATTTCTAGTGTTGCAGAAGCTTGTCTAAGCCACAAAGTTTGCATGTATGCTACAGTTCTCTAAGGCACATTTTTAATCCTACTTTCTTGACTTGAATTATATGCAGATAAAAGCTCAGACCCCCGTTTGTATATTATACCTGTAAATTCATATATAACACACATATTTATATACATATACAAATATGTTTTATATGTACTTAAACTTTCTGCACATGTGATCACACATATTTAACTTCATACGCTGCGTGTGTTTTTGTTAGAAGAAGGAGCACAGTCAGTTCCCAGCACAGGTAGTGCAGCCTTCAGCTGAGACTGTATAGCAGCCTCAGGCTCAACAGCCTGGCAGGAAAACCTGAAAATCCTGCTGCATCCCACAGGTTTCTGTGACTGATAGAAACACCATCTCTGCTGGGGCGTTAGAAGTTCCCAAAGAAGGAACCTTTCCTTCACTCTTTTAAACTCACTAAATCGTTACACAACTGAATTTTCAGTCTTTTTGATGCTAAACTTGAAATATGTTATTGCCACACACAGACCAAACGAGCTTCAAATAAGGGGTATGAAACTGAAACTGATGGGAGTTTTATTACCTGGCTTTAAAGAGGCTGACATTTCTCCCCAAAGTTGCTAAACCATCGGCTTTTATAAATTTTATTCTAAAAGAATGTTTATATAAAGTCCAAGTTTGTAGGTAAGGGAGCTAGTGAGAATGATGCTGTTGTGTCCCATAGTTAACAGTACAGTGATATCGTATCTAGCAGTGACTTTAAAAACAGTCCTACTGCTGCCTTAAATTCGGTGAATTGTTCTGTATTTGGTCTATTCTGGGAGCAAAGTAGAACAGTCAATACATATGTGCCATGAAATCTAATTTTTTGTTTTGTTTTGTAATTGATCTGTTGATTTGATCTGTTTTGTAATTGATCTGTCGCAGCAGCTGGAAACTTCAGAAAAGAACAACAAAGGGACTGGAGACACCAGAGAGAAATGTCCTGTAGGATGTCAAGGCTTACATTTATTGTTCTCACTGGTGATCTCAAAGAATGGACAAAAATTAGAGGACAGCAAATAATAAACGCAGCCTGGAGATATTAGAAACAGAGACAGGAGGTAATTTCAGGCTCTGTTCTGCAAACAGTTATGCGCATACTTAATTTTAGACGTGTGAATGATATTTTAATTCCAAAGGCAGACATAAGAGCTTTGGGTTTGTTTTCAGAAGAAAATTAATCTAAATAGCCAAATCGATATAAATAGAGAATTGTACCCTGAAATGTAGATTGCAGTAAAGGAGAATAATTGGAAGGCGGGAAAGTTAACACAAAAGTAGGTTTAAAAGTGAAAGATCAAGTAAGTATATTTCTGAGCTTACCAGGAAGCACAGACAAAAGACTCAGTCCTGGTTCACCCAGAACATTTGACATTTTCCTCTTGGTAAATACTTGCAAAGATGTGGGTGGGAGTGGCCTGCTACTTAAAAGTTTAGAAGTCTTTACAAGTGATTATGTTTCCTTGTAAAGAAGCGGTAGAATATTCCTACATTACATTGAATAATAATTATAACTGGTCTTTAAAAAAATAATCATCTGCTATTTATGTGCTTTTTGAGGTTACCTTTGCCTGGGAGATCATAAGTAGCTTTCAGAAGCCATTTACAATGCATAGCACTAATTAGAGCTCGAAAGAGCAGGACTGTTATCACTTACTTTCTCAAAGTGCCAAGTAATTTGAGATGCTGAATGCCCTCAATAACTAGTTGTTTAGGTCCATTATTGAGCTGGTGGAGTTAAGAGGATCCAAGTGCAAACACAAAGCAGCCCTCACGATGTGTAGAATAACTGTGGATGGAGTCTGAGACAATCAGCTACCTGGCAGGGCTTGAAGTCAGCGGGATGCTTGTTGCCTACTCCTGGAAGAAAAAGAAATTCCCTGAATAAAGCATCAGCCAGGCAGTACAAATAAACAGTAAATATGTTACTAAACACTTTTTCCTTTCTGAAAATAATTATATTTGTACACTTAATGCATTTCAGGTATTAATCACTATTGATTTTTCAAATAGCATTATCATATACCAGCAAGTAAAGACATTTCATTTACTTGGAAAGGCTTACTCAAGGGTATTCATTATTTAAAAGCTGATTAATCAGCATATTAAAGGGTTCTAATCCTTATAGAAAGCCCTTTGGTAATTACTTTGTCAGCCCATCTCTGACAGCTTTGCTTCCCTCGAAAAAGCCTTTAGTCTGCTGAAAAGTTTGCACCTTTTGGGCATCAGCTGAAAGAGGTCACAAAGATGTTAAAGATGTTAGCTAAACAAAGGAGAGACTCGATGTGAAGTCTAAAGCTGTTTATTGTATTAAAAAATGTAATTTAACAATTTGTTTTGTCTCTTTAGAAGTTATTTCCGATTTAAATAATTTTTTTATAACTATAAACTATGTAACGGTGTAGTTGCAACTATAAAATATTTAAAGCAAATAGAATGAGGAAATTGAACCCAGAGAAATTCCAACAACAATAGAATGATTTTCTCTGTTAAAATTTATAAAAGTGTTAAATTTTTTAAGAAACTTTTTTTTTCTCCATAAGGAATAGAGCAAAATTGAGTGAAAACCACTTACTTGCTGAAGAGAGGGAAGCATGATTAAAACAATTGTACTTGAGGACTACAAGGGCTTGACCCTGATTGGTTTAAAGGGAAGCAAGAATTATTGAGGGAAAATACTATTGTTACAAAAAGCAATCCTATCCCTGGTCGCAATGGTGGGAACCTACTGTTGCATGGTTTACTTTCCTCCGTTCTACCACTAAAAGGGGAGGACCTTGTTTAGGGGGACACAGATTTGTGTTTAAATAATGAGAAAAGAGGGCGCTTTCGGTAGTAGAATCTATTATTAAAAAAAAAAAAAAACAAAACAAAACACACACACCACACAAAACTGTTTAAATGCAACAATAGGTACCAGTAAGGGACTTAAAATTTTTCAATTCAAACTGAAGGTAGTTTATTTCCTTGTCTCATGACCAAATATGCTATTGATCTGACAGAGGATGATGCATGGGAAAAATGGAAAACAGATCATAAACTCCTGAATCTGGAGGATGAATTGTGATTAGGTGGACACCTGTTTGCTTTACTCACTCAGTTTTTGTGGATGTTCAGACTGATCAGACTAGTGAAAAGCTGGAACTCATGGCAGGACTAAGGCCCATGTGCTTTAGAGACAGCAGTTTCATAATGAACTTGTCAAAGTCGAACAAAATAGATGTAATTCCTCCATCAAACATACCCTTCACCTTTTTAATGAAATATGCAAGAAAAATAACTTTGCTGTTTCTGAATTGAAATCCAGTAACTGAAGCAGTAGGTCATACTCATTTTTCAAACTAAACAAGACCCTTTCCCCACCGCCTACAGAATAAATGTGGTAAATTTCAAGCTAAGGCAAGTCAAAGGTACAAAGCAGCTTAAAATAGGGCTTCATAATGGGTGCAGGCCTAATTACTGAAAGTCTATTGCCTCTCCAAAATAAACACATAGTAAAATAATAAGTAATAAATATGTAATAATTAGCTCACACCTGTGTATAATAAATCAGGTGTTTCAGTTCAGTGAATGATGGCACTTTCTGGGAATCACGTAGCCTGTGGAGGTGTGAGGTTATTTCTGGAATAATTTTGTTAAATTTCAGTAACAACAGAAGTCTGTGCTTTGTTCCTCCCTAAATGTAGGTGGGTATTTTGTGATTCTTGGATTCACAGACATGAGGAAAGCTAGGGTCCAGTTTAGAGCCTGTTCTTTAATGTGCCCAGTGCAGTCCCTGCAGTGTGACCACCCAAGGTGGCTGCCAGGAGCCAAGGCCCCCAGCAGCTCTCAGCTACAGCCAGGTAGGACAGGGGGGAAGCTATTTGTGCCTCAGGCTTTGCAGCAGGTGCTAACTCTTGCTTGGATCTCCAATGGGAAATACATGGGGATAGCAGGGGAAGTTCCTGTGGCTAGCAGATGGGCTCCCTCACCTTTTGCTTTCCATCTCTTAAATGTGTTATCCAAAGCCAGCAGCTTCCACAGAGTGAAGAGTCATAAGGTGCTGGAGAGACTCGAGATATCTGTAGACAGGTCCAATAGGTCTCCATTCTCTCCCTTACATAAGCAATGAAGACTGTCTTAGCCTTGGGCAAAATGTGTGTTAAAAGTTTATCAAACTTCTCTGTAGAAAAAATGAAAATCTATATTTGCAGTTGTTTTTTTTTTTTTAAGGAAACTGCCAATGTCATCATCCCTCCTGCCCCCCTCCACCCAAAATAAAATAAATTCAAGTCTATACTTAAATTTGCTTCATCTCAGGAAAAAAAAAAAAAAAAGTTTATCTCTGCTTTGATTTTAAATGAGCAAGGACAGTGCTCCACGTATATTTTCTTGATTA
The DNA here is from genome assembly GCF_040182565.1 of Anser cygnoides. Classification (NCBI taxonomy): domain Eukaryota; kingdom Metazoa; phylum Chordata; class Aves; order Anseriformes; family Anatidae; genus Anser; species Anser cygnoides. Next base: position 34,856,929 of record NC_089873.1, read on the forward strand.
TGAACCTGGTAAGTACAGCTTCTATCCAGTCACATAAGAGTAGCCTCAGCACAGAGTTCATAAAATCATAGAATATCCTGAGTTGGAAGGGGCCCACAAAGATCATTGAGTCCAACTCCTGGCTCTGCACAGGACCACCCAAAAATCAGGCCGTATGTCTGAGAGTGTTGTCCAAATGTTTCTTGAACTTTGGCAGGCTCGGTGCCATGACCACTGTCCTGGGCAGCCTGTCCCAGTGCCCAACCACCCTCTGGGTGCAGAACCTTTCCCTAACACCCAGCCTGACCCTCCCCTGTCCCAGCTCCATGCCGTTCCCTCGGGTCCTGTCGCTGTCCCCAGAGAGCAGAGCTCAGCGCCTGCCCCTCCGCTCCCCTCGTGAGGGAGCTGCAGGCCGCCATGAGGCCTCCCCTCGGCCTGCTCTGCTCTGGGCTCAGCAAACCAAAGGACCTCAGCTGCTCCTCATATGTCTTGCCCTCCAGATCCTTCACCATCTTTGTAGCCCTCCTTTGGACACTCTCTGATAGTTTTATGTCCTTCTTATGCTGTGGTGTCTCAAACTGCACACAGTACTTGAGGTAAGGCCTCACCAGCACAGAGCAGAATGGGATAGTCACTTCCCTTGACCAGCTAGCAATGTTGTTCTTGATGCACCCTAGGATATGGTTGGCCCTTTTGGCTGCCCAGGCACACTGCTGGCTCATGTTCAGCTTGCTGTCGACCAGAACCCCCAGATCCCTTACTGTGGGGATGCTCTCCAGCCTTTCGTACCCCAGACTGTACGTATATCTAGGGTTGCCCTGTCCCAGGTGCAGAATCCGGCACTTGCTCTTGTTAAACTTCATGTTTTTGGTGATTGCTCAGCCCTGTAATTTGTCAAGATCTCTCCGCAATGTTCCTCTACCCCCAAGAGAGTCAACAGCTTCTAACAATTTAGTGTCATCCTCAAGCTTACATAGTATACCTTCAAGTCCTGCATCCAAGTCATTTATGGAAACATTAAATTGATCTGGCCCTAAAATGGAGCCCTGCAGAACCCCACTAGTGATGGGCCGCCAGCGTGATGTAACCCCATTTACTGTAACCCTTTGAGCCCAATCCATCAGCCAATTGTTTACCCATAGTATTATGCATTGTCTAGCTGTATTCGGGACATTTTGTTCAGAAGCGTACTGGGAGAAGCAGTATCAAAATATTTGCTGAAATCCAAAAGATTACATCAACTGTCTTCCGCTGGTCAATCAGGTGGGTGACCTTGTCATAAAAGGAAATTAAGTTTGTTAAACAGGACTTTCCCCTTGTGACCCCCATGTTGGTTGTCACCAGTGACTGCATTGTCTTTTAGGTGTTTTTCAATAACTCCCAAAATAATTTTCTCCATAATTTTACCAAGCACTGAAGTGCGACTGACAGGCCTGTTATTACCAGGGTTTTCTTTCTTGCCCTTCTTGAAAATTGTAACAATGTTTGCCAGCTTCCAGCCCACTTGGGACCTCTTCAGATTCCCACAACTGTTGAAAAATAATTGAGAGAGGTCTTGCAATATCAGCCAGCTCTGAGTACCTTGGGATGAATCCTATCAGGCCCCATAAAACTATATGCATCCAGGTGGAGCAGCAAATCCTGCACAAGTTTGGGGTTGACTGGGAGTTATCATTACCGCAGTAACATTCCTTCAACTCAGGGCCCCAGGGATCCCAGAGCTGTCTTCAACATTGTCTTCATCAGTGTTGAAGACAGAGGCAATGAAGGCATTAAACTTCTCTGCTTTATCTATGTCCCTATTTGTGAGGTGATCATCCTCATCGAGTAATGGACCAATGTCATCTCTGGTCCTCCTTTTGCTGTTAATAAATAAATAAACAAATAAAGTATTGTCCCCCACAGTGTTGGCCAGCTTCACCTCTAATTGAGCTTTGGCCACACAAATTTTCTCCCTAAAATGGCGAACAGCATCAGGATCCAACAGGGGACTGTTGGACCCACAAGATCCTCTCTGTTTACAAGCAACAAATCAGTAAGACACCTTTCCTCATCTCCCTTAGTATCTGTACCAAGTAGTTATATCATCAAGATGTTTTAGGAATCTCCTGGACCTGTTTGTATCAGCTGTGTGATATTCCCAGTTAACATATGGCAAGTTGAAGTCACACATAAGGACAAGGGTGGCTGATCTAAAGCTTGTTCTTAGTTCCTTAAAGAATAATTCATTAGTGTTGTCATCCTGGCTGAGTAGTCTACAGTAGACTCTCAAAGCGACATCCCCTTTATTTGCTTGTTCCTTAATCCTTATCCAGCGTCTCTCAACTGTGTCATTACCAACTGCAAGCTCCATACAGTCCAGCCCCTCCTCGCCTTCCCTGCCTATCCCTCCCGAAGAGCCTATAACTATCCATTGTAACAGACCAGTCACAGAACTCATCCTACCATGTTTTTCTTACACCAATGATGTTGTAGCTCTGGGACTGACCCAAGGCTTCTAGCTCCTCTTGCTTGTTCCTCATGCTGTATTCATTGGTATAGAAACATTTCAATGTGCTTCATTGTACCCAGCACCTCATGGAGCAGACCGAAGGATCTCACTAGCACACAGACCCTCACATTTTGACATGCTATCTCATAACTTATTACTGGTGAACCTGGTTTTATACCTTTACCCTTTGAATCTAGTTTGAAGCTGTATCGACCAGCCCTGCTAAGTCTTGCACAAAAATCCTTTTCTCCTGAGCTTGATGTTGTGCAGACCATCTTACAATCAAGAAACCCCAAATTCTGCCAGTGACACCAGCTTTGGAGACATGTATTGATCATCTGGGTCTGCCTGTTCCTTTCAATATTGTTCTCTGCTACTGGAAGGACAGGGGACAGCACTACCTGTGCCTCTGATCCTTGAACCAATTGCCCCAAGACCCTGAAGTCCCTTTTGATTGCCCTTGGACTTTTCTTTGCTGCTTCATCACTGCCAATATGATGAACCAATAATGGATAATAATCAGAGGGCAGTATGAGGCTAGTGAGTTTTCTAGTAACATCTCTCACCCAGGCCCGGGGAGGCAGCAGACTTCCCTGTGTGTGGGGTCTGGTCGGCATGTCAGGCCCTCAGTTCCCCTCAGAAGGGAGTCCCCTATGACAACCATTCTTTTGTTATTACTATTATTTTTTATTATTATTTATATATATATATATATTGTGTGTGTGTGTGTGTGTGTGATGGAGGTGCTCATGATAACAGGAGTAGGCTGACTTGCCCTAAGCAACACTCCAGCCTGGATGGACCTTCATCCACATCACCATTTGCCTGTCCATCAAGTTCCAGATCCGCATATCTGTTGTGTACGGGCACTTGGGAAGGTGAGGTGGGCAGGGATGGGGTTTGCCTCCTGCCCTGAGCAGAAACCTGTTTCCATTCCCCCGTCTCTTAGGTCCCCATCTACTGCCTGGTGGCAAGAGGGTAGGGGATACTTTATGTCTTGTGTTGTGCCTGGCTGGCGCATCAGTTTCAAGGACACTAGAGTATGATTCTACCAGTCGATCCCCTTCTCAGACTCACTGATGCTCCTCAGCCTGCCAACCTCTTCCCAAAGCTCTGTGACCATGCTGAGTAGTTCTTCTACCTGTGCACACATCCTACAGGTGTGCTTGCTGCTGCCATCAGACACTGGCGGAAAGCTCAGGCACACTCTACAGCCTGAGACCTAGATGGCCATGTGTTGCCTTGGGAGCTCTGTCTGGGCATCTGCATCACTTCTTGTGGCTGGAGAGGCCACAGGGTACACAGAGGACATAGTTTTCTGCTGGGCAGATACCATGAGTGGAGCTGCTTGTGAGCGGGTTCCTTGTGAGCTGTTGGAAGTGGCAGTAAGAGTGCTCTCCCTGTGCTGTTCCAGAGTTCTGGCATATAAGGCAAAACTCAGTTTCCAACTCTGCCATTGACTCCCAATGCACATTTGAATAAGTGACTTTGGCCCATGGAAGCAGTCAGGTTCTGGTTAAAAATAAATTCCTGATTCCAAGACTGCAATTATCAAAATCCTGTCTCTGTGTTGGTTGCTGGAGCTCCCTAGGGCACACTGCACAGTGTGCACTGCATATTGCCAGGAACTGCATGCTAAGAGCTCTTACTTATTTTCCAAGCAGTTCACTAACCAAGCACGGATTCATAGATTTTTAAAGAACATGGTTATTTGTAGACTTAACATCTGCAGCCAGCATTTGAAAAAAAAAACTTGTGATGATTTTCTTAACCATTTCACTGCAGCAATCAGCACTCCCTTCACTGATTTCCTCATTTGGTTGCTGTAAATCTGCTTCAATGTAAAGTAAATCCTAATATTAACTTTTTTTTTTAAAATTATTATTATAAAATTAATAATGATGCTCTCACACTGTTTGTTGTCACTTCTGGATGGAAAAGGTAGTGACTGCCTTCAGCTCCCTCTGAACATAGCCATCAGAACTGTCTAGAGATTTTCATGGCAGACCCAGAGAAAATCCTCTCTTAGCGGTAGCGCAGAGCATGAGCTCTGGATTGGAGGTGCTTTTGAGATGGTGTTTTTGGAGAAAACACATCTTAATTGTGATCCTTTTTTTCAGAGACAGTCCTCATTTCAAACAGTTTATAGCTTATCCCCACTGAGTATGAGCTTAGCACTTACATGGTGGGCATACAGTTCTTTAACAGCTGTGCCATAACTTTTGTGTGTGCTCAGTGAAAGCCTTTCTTGACTTACTGGGGCCAGACAGTAGTGTGCAGATGTTTGATGAACCTCTTCTTTCCTTTCATGTCATCATGGATTTGCTAGTGTTTTTCTGCGTTCCTGTTTGCTTTCTAGTTCATGTAGCTTTTACTGCATTTTCCTCCAGCTTGCTCCTGATGTTGCTTGCTATTATCTGATGTTTGCAAGTCCTGCGGGAAAATCGGAAGTGTTTGGTGTCACTGATGGTCCAGATTCTTATTTAGTCCAGATACTGGCCTCAGCTTATCTACATAAATTAGGACCAATCACTGGCAACTCTCCAGTGCTTGTCAGCCTATTGCAGGGCTCTTGCATTTTCCCAGTTCTTGAGAGCTGTACCCAGATCTGCTGACCTGTGTATATTGGCTTTGGATCTTCAGATCGTTATTATGCCCTATCATTTACTGCTTTTTTGTTCTGTCATTCATTCTTCTGTTAGAGTGTGAAACAGAAACATTGTTCTCTGATGCATCCTTTTTTAAGGCCCCTTCTTGTATGGTTGATAACTACTGTGACACTCAAGGATGTCTTGCAGCTCTGTCTTCATCTGCTTTCAAAGCACTTATTCCATGATAACTTGTGCTTAAGTTCCCAATTGACACAGACTGATTTGTGTTCTACTGCAGGGCATGGAGGCCTGTTGTCTCAACAAGTCGGGTTTGCCACACATCTTCCAAAGATCAAAAAGGGAGTCCCTGCGTGAATTTACGTGTAAGCTGAGAATCCGTGCACACAAGTAGAAATGGTGATAGAGTAGTGCAAAGAAGCAATAAGAAGCTCTTGGTCAGCATGATGTTAGCAGTCCCAGCACAATCAGAGCAACTTGTTGACAGGCTTTATAGGCACCACAGACATTTTGGCTGTGACCTTAGCTTTGCCTTCCATTCAGCCTGCTTCCTAGTAAATGGAGTGCTAATCTGTTGCTATCTTTTAATTTCTGTATTTTTTTTTATAATGAAAAAATGTATTACAGATCTCATTTTTTGTTGTTGTTGACTGATGGACTATGAATATTTTTTACAGAACCATGTATGCTACTGATTTAGCATTTCTGCTTGTGAAGTAGCTGTTCCTCCAGCTCATCTCAAACATCCCTTCCTCCACATGTGATGAATGTATTTTTGCCAACTGCCAAATCCTCTGGAACTGCTGCTTTATCCCTGCCTTTCAAACAGAAGTCCATCTTGTAGCTTTGCCTATAATAGGGACTAACTTCCTGAGACATTTTCTCCTTGATATATGGCTAGCTCTGGAGTATGAACTTTTCTACTGTCTGCCATCCTCAGTACTCTCAAAAGAGAAAAAAGGAAATTGCATTTTGCATATACTTTCTGTTTCATAGAGCTGGCAGAATACTTACCTCCAGAAGGCATGCTTTGATGTGTATCTCTGTCACTAGCAATGCTGTTACTGAATTCTTCCTTATCCTTGCAGTACAATAGTGTCTGAGTAACATGAACTGTGCTTAGTCTTGCAGCATGCAGTGTTTTCTTTGAAATGGTTACCAGTGCTTGCAGTGAGGCACCACATCCCACTAACTCATTCTTTTCTAGAGAACATGGCCTGGGAGTTTCATTAGGTGTTAGTGCTGCTCTGGACAGTGCAGTTCTAGCTGTTCTGTAGGTATCATGCACCTTGGGACTAATACTTTTCCTTATGTTCTCTTCTTGTGTCTCTAGGTGCTTTTATACTGCATAATTAATTGCCTGAAGGATGCATCAGTTTCTCACAGCATCTGAAAAGGTATATCACCACAGTCTCCTTTCATTTTTTTCTTCTGGTCAGTACACTCATTCTATGATTCTATGATTCATGGCTTTCAGTGTCTCACTGTCTAACTGGAATCGGATTTCTAAATAGAGAACACTAATTTTACCCCAGTCTGCTTTCAGCTCAATATTCCTGTCTTAGCACCTGTGTAGGCATGTGCTGCAGCTTGATCATGGGCTGTCATCATGGGCTGCTTCTCTCCAGATCTCTTGTTATCCAGGAATGAAAATGTTTCCAGCTTCTGTCTTGATTCATGGGAGTCCCCTTAGTGCCTGCTTCAGTTTACAGTGAACACATTCTGGCCTCAGGATGATGCCCGTTGGCATTTGTACCAAGTGCTACCTGCCAAAAAGTGTGGGAAAGGTTGTCAGGTGGTGGGATGTCTCATTGGGCCCGACAAAAAAGAGCCCATTCTTGATGAAAGCTGGTTGGGAATTTTCCAGTGAAACTTGCTTTATTGGGAAATGTGGAAACTGTTATGTGTTGACCAGGTGGAATGTCTGGTCAAAACCAAAGGCAAGAGACCCACCACAGAACAGTCTGGCAGTTAATGCAGCAATGTGGAAGAATATCATTCATATCCATGTTTTGCACAACTAGTTCTTTGCACAACCCAGTGGATGTCTTAACCACAAGATCACCGAGTACTCAGTCACACCTCTCAGCTCCTCATGGTGCAGCTGCTCAAATTTGTATAAGCAATTCAGGAACCTACATCCATCCTCTTATTCCATACACACCTCTCTCAGCTGCTGGCTGCTCTGCAATCTTTTTTATGCTTATTTTGATCAAAAACTCCGTGTTGAAAATCCCCTCATTAAAAGCTATTCATTAGATCTTCATTTTCAATCTCAAGGAAGACCTGAAACTGTATGATATTTTCTGATAGAAAAATGTTAGATCTAAAATTCCAGATGATGTCTATCAATGTCCTCATTGCTGGATGCATTGCTGATTTCTAAATTTTTAATGTACAATTAAGTAATAGCAGAGTTCTGTTTTTCATACTTTTAGTATGAAAAGTAGTATATGAGAAAAGTAGTATACAAAATTGTAACATACAACAGTAATGATTCTATTTTCCATACCAAATATGTTTCAGTTTCCAGGACTTCGCTTTCTCCGGGGGCAGCTGCTGTTCTCAGATGGAGCTGCACTTTCATGACAATTAGATTTTTTTTATTTATTTTTCTGGTTTTGTTGTTTCATTTAATGTAAAATGACTTATTCCAGAAAAGAAAATATTGTCTCATTTTCTCTGTGGAAAACATTACACTTCGCATTTTCTTTAAGTTTGGAAAAACTGAGCTGTTATTTGAACTTGTTTAATAAAGGGGAATTTCTGATACTGGCAGAGAATAACTCTGTGGAAATATCTTTTTCTCTGCAGTAATCTATAAGGGTTTAAACAGCCCAAGATACTCAGAACTTTCAACATACCAATAGTTTTTCACTTTTCAGATTTCCATTTCTACAAATATGAGAAAAAGAAGGAATGCCTTTTTCTGGTTTGTTCCTTTGCAGAATTTCAGTGACTCTTTGCTTCAGCTCTGTTCTTTTAGCTCTGTTTGCCCAGTGTAACTTAAAACCAAAATGGAAGTGAATGGTTTGTAAGAAAGATATTTGCTTAACAGCTAGTGGCTCCAGCTAAAAAATCTGCAGTGTTGCATTGCTCTCACACACTGGGTAAGGCAGCCCTACTTTGACTGCAAAGCTTATAAAGTATTGGCTCCTTTTTTTATATGAAGTGGCAGGTTTTTGAGTCTTCTGGTGTGATTTTGTTAATGTTTTCAATGTTTCAGCCTTTTTTTTTTCTTCCTAAAGAAATTAAGTGTATAGGAGTGAACAGTGTTTCAGCATTCATGACTGTCAGGTCATGCCCCGTCATTTTGGAATCTACTACCAGTTTTAACTGAGACAGAGAACCAGCAGGTTATGTGCTACCAATTACCAGAAAATAGATAGAAGAGGAGGAGAGGGAACATGCTGCGTGGAGTGAAGAGTGGGTTGAGAGAGTAGTTTACATTTAGTAGATATGTAAGAACTCACATAAGGTCATGCTGTTAGAAATGTCCTATTCACGCAGCATTCTCTTCTTCTGGGATGGACAATGTGTCATTTGTTTTCCACAGTGTAGAGAGTTATAATAAGCTCATCATGTCAAGCTCTCACTACAGTCAACAGAGAAACATAAGCACTTACGGAACTAGATTCCATCAATTTTATTGACTAGATCCCCAGTAGTCATAAGGAGGGCATTTTGGCCCCTTTTTCCCTGCTTTAGCTCACATTGTTGAGTAGTCTCAGAGATCATGAATGCAGATATATTCCAGGAATGCACTTGGGAGTCTCCAACTGTTTAATGGGCATTCAGTCCACAGGACCAGACTAGAAGTAGTCCAAAACAAACACATCTGAAATATGTACAGCACCAAGTAGGTTGCATCCACTGGTCCATGCTACTTGCTGATGTAGTGTGAACTTAGAACAATGTGTAAAAATTCACTGCAGTATTCGTTTTACTTAGCATCAGGCAAATAAATTATGGGCAAACTCTCAGTATTGGGGTATTTTCCCATTTTCCATTGCTCTGCTGCTCTTGCTATAGCAACAGAGAGTATGTTAATGTAATCTGATTACAAAGATTTTAGCCACCCCCTTGTGTCTAAATAAATTTAATGGTAACAAAATTGAGATCAATTTATTATAATTCTAACACTATTGGTACAGCAACAGAATCAAAACAAATTATTAAGAGTGTCAACAGTCTTTGGTTATGACGTGGAGACATTTCCACCATAAAAAGTCTGAGATTTGTTATCTCTTCCATTGGAAAAGAAATCCTGGGGGTGTCTGCAGAGCTGATTTTTGACTGTTTGAAATATCTAACTTGGGTGTGATTCAGAATAACTGAAAGTAGAAGTCTAAATCTGTTACAGTTAAAATAACATCTTAAAAGAGTTATTCAAATCACTTATATTAGACTCCATTCTCATACAAGGAACATGACTGGGAAGGACCATCTGGCTCCTAAAGTCCATTCCCTTCCAAGCAGCTGAAGACAGATTTACTCAGTCCCTACTTTCTTAGTCCCAAACTAAATTTTCATTGAGTTGAACGTTTAGGCTCTTGAAAAAAAAAAGGTGACCTGGACTTTCTCTGCTTTCTGTGAAGGAGATGGAGGTGAATAGTTCTCTATGTATATGTTTACAAGTCTTGCACTATCCAGGCATGGGTTACCCAAGTGTTTCCTGTTAGCTGCTGTCCCTGGCAACGTGATTGTAAGGGTATATCAGAAGGAGCAGTGGCAGCTCTGTGCTCTACACCTGCAAGCATACTATCTTCAACGTGTGACTCATGGATTATGTCCATACTGTAATTTGATTTATACATGACAGTGGGAAAAGCCCTATCTTTAGGTTTTCTGGTGGAAACGTGTAACACCTCTGCGTGTTTCAAAAGAGGAAAAGAGCTGCCAATGCAATTTTGAGCAAAATCTGTTTCTTTGCCCTTGGAATAACAATAAAATGGCTGATGTTTATAAACTATTCCTTGGAAAATTCTGTCGTGTTAGAGGTTAAATTGCAAACTGTGTGAGTAATACTTTGTGAATACCAAATACCCCTGTGGGCTACTTAAGGAAAGCTAGTCAGCAATTCAAGAAATGCATTATTTTGACATAGAAGATCCATTGGTAGGAATGCCAAAGAGGTAAATACCTACCAAATGCATTTGTTTCATCATATAGCTATGGAATTTCTCTTGATTAAAATGGAAGGGTTAAATCACTAGCCTTGAAAAGTGATTAGAATGTAGAATGAAGAAGAATTTAGGTAGAAAATTATGAAAAGATGTTATTTCAATTATCTCTTCTGAAATCTTTGTACATTTCCCTATTTAATATTTTCCAGTTTTCAAAGCTACTTTTTTTCCTGGAATGAGTTGACTTGACTGCATACCTCTGATGAACCTATATAGCTTCCACTGATATAATAGAAAGTCACAAACATCCAAGTCCACATTCATCATTTAGACTGTCCTCTTCATTTCCTCATTTCATTTACGTGGCACTCTTACCACCTGGATTTTGTACGGTTACAGGTAAACAAAACAAGCAAGTTCCTCTCTAGGTCAAAACATATGGTCAATTTAAGCTTGCATAAGCTTTGTATACTGCAAAATAAATCATTTATTAATCCTATATAGCTTTTTAATTTAATGTACTTATAATCAGTTAGTAGTTTCAATGGTGAAAAAGGAGAGAAATATACAAGGCAAAAATGGTTAATGTGAAGCCATGAATACTTTTGGTAACTGGATTTAGATACACAGTTCCTCTTACCTTAAATTGTTCTTGTGTCACTCAAGTCATTTTTTCTGAAAATGAAAACTTTAACACCCCCACCACCACCACTACCACCACTCCCCAGACCTAGTAGTTCCTGCTGTCTGAATTAAAGTAGACTTAATTTTAATCTCTGAACATTCTCTGTTTGGAACAGGCCTAAGAAAATGGTCTGTGAGGCTATTCCCATATTCTCCATCTCAGGAAGCATTATAGTTGTGATGAGGTAGAGTCAGCTCTGCCATTGAAATGCTTTGGGGGCTCTGCATTGTGAACTGGAGAAAAGGAAACTGGAAACCACTAGAAAAAAATATGAGAAAGGTAAAATAAAATACTTCTCCTCACTTGTTAACCAGAAGTAATTCTGTATTGTCTTTGCATCTTAATTTCTAGCCTGCAATCTACCAAATTTCCCCTGCCCTGATCTCTCCTAAAATCCATCTCCCACTCAAAGCATGACCATATCTCTGCATGCCATTACTATGCTTATTTACTTCCATCAAGAAAATAGCACTGTGGTTAGCTTCTGAAGGGTGGAACCTCTTAAGACATTCTCTGTACGCATTTCATACAAGATGCTGCTTGTGGGTTCCCTTGCATTCTTTTTGGTTTCAGCTACTGACTGTGCTGTTTTCTTTCAGAATATTGAAAGATAATGTCTCATTCCAGCCCTCTTCACTTGGGGAAAAAAAAAAAAAGTAGTAAGTGGAGTTTCCTTGTTTCTCCAGATCCAATCTCAGAGCAGCACTTAAGTCACAAGTTCTTCAGGCTAAACATTGCCAATCCCATTCACAGATAGTTAATGGAACATTAAGTGAGAATAAAATAGGCTGGATTTATCCTTTTGATTAGCACACACTGGCATAAGAAACTGGATTGAAAGATCATTCACTATATCAGATGGATTTTCACATCTAGCACTTCTCATTTCAGAGTGTATAGAAGTACCTGGATTATTAAAGATTTCCACATGCCAAAGACCTTACTGATGATAATAACAACGGGTAGGCACTGACCTATCTTGAGAACCTTTTATCTTCCTCTCAGAGCCTTACGATTTTTAAAATCTGAAATAAGATCTTCCAGTAAGGCATATTTGTCCATATGGCTGTTGGCATATGGACATGTCATATATCTTTGTAAACTAGCAAAAATATTTTAAATAGTTTGCATTCTTTTGAAGGGAAATATAATGCATAAAGCAACATTTCAATGCTTAGTGTTTTCAATGTTTGGAATTATTTCCAGGACCAGAAAGTTACACTTATAGGTTCAACCCTAGATTCATATCGGAGTCTAGACTGCATGTCAAATATTCTGAGCACTTGTAGAAGATTGAAAATATTTTATTGTTTTTATAGTAATGAAGATTTACATTTCTTTCCAATGCAATACAATAAACATGTACGTATGTATATATAAAGGAAGAAGAAACAAAGATTCACTAATATTGAAAATGAATACTGAAATATGAACTGGCAAAGTCTGTTAAACAGATGATAGAATAACCATATATTTTACTTAAAATACTGTACATACTAGACCCCCATGTTTAATTCATGGAAACATTAATTATAGTGCTAAACTTCTCCTGACAGGCAAAGTATAACAAGTCTTTAAATAATAAAACACACCTAATTTCTTCTCAACCCCTTCTCTATAAACAAACGCCTGAGTGTGTCTCCAGAAGTACACAGTCTCATCTACATGGAAACCTAAATATTTAAAATTAGAATCTCTATTGAGGGGGAGAGTTACTATGGGGGGACTTGATCTACAGCTGCTGGTTAATACCAGCCTACTTAAATCTTGTGCCAAAAATGTCTAGTGTTTGTTTTCTTTTGTGAAGAAGCAGATGATTATCCAGATGACATCCAGATGATTAAAAGGAAGCTGAATCTGTATCCTATCAAAACCCCTCTGAAGATCATCCATAATTTCTCCTTTCTCCCACTACATATACTTCTTTCATGTGCAAAAAGTTACAAGAGTTTCAGACAAACCAGGAACTACTTATTACATGAAAAAATAATACTGTAGTGTAGCAAAACTAAATCTCTACAGTACATTGCAAGGTGATTGCTATTCAATACAGTAAATATCTTAACCTCCAATGATAGTTGTCCTGTGTTCTATCCTACTTCATAAATGACCTCAGAAACAGTGACTGGTGTAGATATCGTTATGGTCTAGGCCAACATTTATAATATTTTACCATTAACCAAATAATAGTGCATTTACATTAAATTTGTTTGCCAGAGAAAGTATTTTTTTGTGAGTCTTGTTTTCAAAAAACAAAAGCTTCTAATATTTTTCTGCCAACTACATGAGACTTCTGCAGTCAAGAACAGATTTAAAAAAGAAAAGTTTTAAAATTATTTTTAGGGACAATGACACTAATTTAGCACCTTAGCATACCCCTTGAATTCCTCTTACAGAGGTATTCTGTGTGATTATTCTGTGCATCTGTCTAGATTCTGTGTGGTCAACAGTACTGATGGCAGCATATGGATCTAGCAAATGAGTATCAGCATTTTACCATATGCACTGGTAAAAGTCCATGAGGTGCTTGGGATCAGTGCTGTCTTGGTCTAACACCATGGTCTGGACCTATGTACTCCTATCTCAACTCAGGTTGACTGGAAACTTCTTATAAACCTCATTGTGTGATTTGATTCATTACCTGCTCTAAAAATAATGTGTCTGGTTTTGCATGATTTCAGCATGAAACCAAGTGAAACTCAATGGTTTCTGTTTTGTTTTGCTTAGAACTCCTGGGCACATTTGAATCTGTAACGTGGAGTTGGGGACTGGAGACTCAGGAAGCCACACAGAGCAGAGCAGGACAGAGCGGAACAAGCAAATGAACCAAATAGGCAGCTCCAGTCTTGCAAAGGAAAGCTGCAACTTCACAGGCAATTTAGCTAGTACAATTTATTTTAATTTATTACAGTAAACTACATATTAGCAAACATTAACAAATCAGGGGCAGATTTATGGCAGAGAAGGCTACTGTGCTAATGAGTGGCCCCTTCATTAGCATTGCCTGGAGCAGCATATGCTCTCTCTCAGCCTATCCTTACCACATTTTCCCATTACCGTAACAGCAGAAACAAACCTTTCATATCCTGTAATCTCTGACCAGGAGGAACCTTGTTTGGGAGCTGACGATTTAAGCTGAAAGACAGTTATTTGTATGAACTACAACTCCAGCTGGTTTTATGTGGACAGGCATGGGAGTTACGGGGTACTGGGCGCCTCTCAAAATACTGGTCCCATTTGTGATGCTTGCTTCAGTGGATGTACCTTTTTTGTGCTGTATTGCTGCTAGCTGGCCATGACTATCAACTTCTTGGCTGTTCTATTCCCCCGTATACAAAACAGGATTCATAACACTTACCTATCAAAGAGAACGTTTCTTATTTTTAAAATATTTTTTTCATTGTTATGTATCAAATATTTGCATTTTCATCATTAATGTATTTGGCTTGCTGAGCATCTGTGGGTTTCACTGATAAATTATTGTAAAGCATTTGAGATCTTGTATTGGCAGGTGCTGTCAAAGTGTAAAGTAATATCAACATACCTTTAAATCAATGAAAGACCCAAAGTATCACAATTCAGAGAGCAAACAAACCTAATTGTTTACTCTCCACTCTGCTGCAGTCTGCAAGAGCAGACTTAAAATTAATGTAGTATACTTTGGCCACCCAGCTAAAAACCACAAAAATCCATATAAAACACCTTCCAAATTCCTCAACCCCAGATTGTACTAGTTTAAGAAAACTCTTTCTATGGTATCTTTTCTCCATTTAAAGGATTGGTCTTCTATTAAGTACATAGCAATTTGAAAAGATTGGAGTGATTTTTCTGTCACAGATTTGCAATCCAGCAGTTGATAAAACTACTTCTCGATGTCTCTAATGGTAAACTTTGCAACCCCTCCACCCTCTTTGCTGGAACAACTCTAAAGAAAAACTTTCCATACTGAATATCAGCAAACTGTCTAAAGGCAACACTGTAACCCGTGAGAACATGATTAAGTCCTGATTTGTAATAATCTTTTAATTAATTGCTAGCCCTTTCATCAGGCAGTCTGGATTTCATTCTATGTACGTCTGCAATGTTCCTATTTTTTATTTTTTGCTCGAGACAATTTACATTTACAATGTAACACTTCATTGAAGACAGGGAAAAGGAGGGCAATGCAAATGTCCTGATTTTCCAAACGTCTCTGGCCACTTTGAATCACCCCATAAAACTTCCAGATCTGTCTTCCTTGGGGAAAACTGCAGGTGGTGGTGGGTTGCAGGAGGAGCTCGCGAGCTGAGCTCCCCCCCGGCCACCAGCAGAGAGGGTGCAGAGGGGAGGGAGAAGGTGTTGGTGAGACTGTGGGTGTCTGGCTGCCACTCGCTGGCCATTACCCCATGTGGGTCTTGGCAGATGGTGAGATGGAGTTGCTGGGAGAAAACAGCCAGTGCCTGCCAGAGGGGAGACCATCAGTTTTCTTTTAATAACTCCATAACGTTTTCAAGCCTGAGGAATTCCTGAGAATAACAGAGAGGGAGGGGAAAAAAAAAAAAAAAGACTTCAAACGGAGTGAACACTATTCACTGGCGATTGGAGGGGGTAAGGGAAAACAAGGGAATGCAAAGTTTTAAAAAGATGACATTTTGAAATGTCTGGTTTGGGAAACCTTGAATTATCTGAAGAATTGTTGAGAGTTGTTTGCATTTTTTTGTTGTTAAAATAATAACCAGAAACTTGATTACTATTCCTTGTATGCTCCACTGATCCTCTCGGGATGGATAAAGCTTTAGTGAGGGTAATTTTTTTCCCATACATAAATTAATATATTTTAAGACCAGAAGGGACTGTTCATCTGACCCCATACATAACAAAGGCAACTGATTTGCTGTATTATTAATATCAAGTCAGATATCTCTGATTCAACTTCAGCATACCACTGAGAAATCTTCCCACTTCAACTATTATCACCCTGTTTACACTTCAGTGAGCTGCACTATCCTTTTCAGTACCACCATCGTTTTGGGAAGTCTAATCCACAAGGGACTCTGAGACCCAGTGCAAGTCCCCTTGTCTTGGTTCACGTCCCTCAGTCTTGGTAGAATGGTCCTTAGTCTTTGTGATAAAGTACATGACTTCCGATCATGACAAAAGTCGTATCATTACCTAAGCAACCAAGATAAAACGATGTCAGTATATAAGCCTTTGTTGTTTTTTTTTTTTTGTTTGTTTTGTTTTTCTTTTTTCCCCAGGACTCTTCTCAAATTTGTGCTACAAGCAAGCTATGGTGATGTCTGTGGTGTGTTTTTTTTTTTTTTTTTTTCCTCTTTAATTCATTCATTAAAATGTTAAGTAATATTAGGGTCAAAGATTAGCCCTTTCAGAACTTTACTCAAGAATTACTCTCTATTTATAGTTGGCATTTTGAGACGTGCCAGTTAGCTAGTATCTAATCCATTCAGTGTGGGTCCTGGTGACTTTACATCATTCTAGTTTATTGCGTGGTGTCCTGCCAAAAGATATTTGCTTCATTTACATGGTTACATTTATCAAATCTATAATTTCACTTGCTATTAAATGATTAATCTCCCTTGCAGACAGAACACTGCTTGGCATTTTTTCTATAGAGAGCAAGGAAAGAGTTCAGCTCTTCAGCTCTGGGGTCCCCAACGTAAGAAGGACATGGGCCTGTTAGAATAAGTCCAGGGCCAAAGGACGATCAGAGGGCTGGAGCACCTCTCCTATGAAGACAGGCTGAGGGAGTTGGGGTTGCTCAGGCTGAAAAAGAGAAGGCTCCAGGGAGACCTTATAAGCAGCCTTCTGCTACCTAAAGGGGGCCTGCAGGAAAGCTGGGGAGGGACTTTTTGTCAGGGAGTGTAGTGACAGGACAAGGGGGAATGGTTTTAAACTGAAAGACGGTAGGTTTAGATTAGATATAAGGAAGAAATTCTGTACTATGAGGGTGGTGCAGCACTGGCACAGGCTGCCCAGAGAAGCTGTGGATGCCCCATCCCTGGAAGTGTTCAAGGCCAGGCTGGATGGGGCTTTGGGCAACCTGGTCTGGTGGGAGGTGTCCCTGCCCATGGCAGGAGGTTGGAACTAAATGGTCTTTAAGGTCACTTCCATCCCAAACTATTCTGTGATTCTATGATTCTATGATTACAGAATAACCATAAAGATTTCTTCAGTTTCATATTTACTGTAAGTTATCACATCTACCATGGGATCAGATTATATAGCTTCATATTTTCTACATGCACAGCATATTCAGGTCACAAACTCTATTTGTGCTCTTGGAACAGCAAATGTATCAGCTTCTCCAACAATACATTCCTCTTCCAGCCTAGAAAAAACATAAGAAATCAAGAATGCCATTTATGTTTTATCACAATCAACACCCCCTGATTTCATGAACTTTTGATAATGTTCTCAGTAAGATATCCTGCTGTTTTTTTGAAAATTACATTTTGAAAATCCCTACTAACAGTAACTAAACAGAAATCATCCACACAGATTCTTTTATTAGGTGGAAACTCTGATATAAATCTGTATTTAACCACTAACCTCAAATGAATACAGCTCACTGGAAAAAAATCTAACTATTTTCTGTGAGTGGGTTGCTTTTACTGGCTTCGCTCATGTCCTTCAATACATATTCTCTGCTCAGTTTACCCACAAGCAATGTTTGGTGTATTTAGTCTTTTCTGCGAATACAGAAGTGATCAGAACCCACAGCAGTAGGGCCTTGAAGTTTGTCTCACTTTGATTAGCTTCATCTAGAATGGAGCAGATCCAGTGGTGCACCAGCCTAAGGCGCTTTCCAAGTTGTGCATATTAGAAGTTACACCACAGTACTGGAATATGCATTGGCTTCCCGAATCATAAGAAAGGTCCTAGAATGTATTTGTGTGGAGAGAGGACGAAAGAGAGGAAGGAGATGAGGTATTGTCCTACCACTGTGAGAAGCCTGCTGAGAAAATAAGGGGATTTTCTGAACAAATGGACCAAGACTCTAAAGAATTTACAAAAAAAAAAAAAAAGCTACATAGAGTAAGGAAAAACATTCATTCTGCCAGTGTAGAGTCAATACTAAAAGGATAACTATGAATTCCCCTCTCCCTCCTCATTATCCCCTCTTTTTTAAGGGAGGAAGGGGTATTTTTCTTCCAGCTTGTAGCTAGTGAAATAACACATGCCTATCCACCCATGCGAAGAGCATGTGAAGAGCAAATAAATCTTGCAGGCATATCACACAGTGCTCTGTGCAAGTGGTAACTCCAGGGTGCAAAGGCCTGTGCTCCTGTTCTGAGATGATCCTCAGAGTCAGCATGTGGTAGTCCACTGCCAGACAAGCTCAGTCAGACAGTCATGGCACAGCAAGACTGGCGCTTTGGACCCTCTGTGCATGTAGATGGTGGTTAGGCTATGTATGTACCAGACGTATATTAAGTGCAATCGAATTGAGTGAACATATTTGTAAAGATGTGTCTAGTATCCTTAAGCTCCTGAACTTTATATAATTATTTTCTGTTTTAGTTAAACTCCATTGTATTTCCTCTCCATTCCTTTGCTAGGCAAATAAGATTTTGCTTTCTTGATTGCTTTTACAGAGTCTCTGCTATACCAGGTGATTCAACAGTACAAATACTATACAGATTATATACGGGCAGATGAACACATTTATGCTGAATTACCCAGAGCACACAACAGAACAATTATGTTGGCTTTCTGTTTCTGTGCTGGTTTTCCAGCAGCTGCAAGTGCTGCAGATGCTACCTGATCTGGCACAAAGTTAGAGTGGGGTGAAAGACAATACCTGGTCCTGCATAAGGCCTAGCAACACAAAAAGAACCCCAGGTTATTGTTTTTCAACAAGTTTGCATTGGAATGAGCTCAGACTATATTAGAGTTGTGTTTTGTTCTGTTTTAATATTATTTATTTTAATTTTTATTCTGTGGCCAAGATATTTTTAGGACAAACTACTGAAATCCATAATCTGGATTTACTGTAACATCAAACAACAGCCTGAATTTAATGAAAAGATTTGTTGCGACAATGTATTTCAATGTATTTATAGCATTATTTAAGGCTACCCGCTTTTTAAATATGCGGTTCACAAACAATGCCAAGGATGGCTTTATACCTACAGATGACTGAATCATTGAGGCTTATACGACTTCCCTTGAACTTGCCTCTGTTTTGGAGGACATTGCTGGCACTGACAGTTCAAATCATCTGGCTTTATTTTTTTCCTCCCTGTATCTCACGAAGTGAGAGAGTGGCCAACTCCATCAAATTAATTGCTGTGACTTATATTCTTAGCTCTGTCCTGATTCTCTGAAATACCAATGTTTCAAACACTAGATATCCACTAGAAGAGGACAGAGTTCAAGAAAGTAGGTATTTATTTATAAATGAGGCACTACAGCATTAACTGTTCTGTGTCAAAACTTTAGAGTGAAATCCAAAAGTTTTGCATTATTTCTTGTGCTTCCTCTACAGGCCTGGGCAAACAGACACATTACATGAATCCTCTAAGCTGTGCAGACATCTGCTCAGGGTCTGTAGAGAAGTCAGGTATACATATTAAGCCCACATACTTTGAGGTGCTCAATGCACGTCTGCCAAAACTTGCTTCTGTCTTTTCAAGGTCTGGCTCTTGATCCCCTTCCCCCAGCGGCAGAAACTTGAAACCATCCTCTGAAGTAATGGAGCAGGGTTCATGCTTTTCTTCTGAAAGTTGTTGACTGGACAAGGACCTTTTTTTTTTTTTTTTTTTTTTTTTTTTTTTTTTGTACAACAGCCTGGGGATTACAGCAGTTGCAAAGGAAGCACTCAATTAATTTTGCTCTCTGCCTGAAAATTCACGTGCACATCTGCCACCTCTGAGGGAAATGCGAGCCCTCAGCCACACGCTGGTGGAGGATGAAGAGTGGGGCAGCAAGAAGGTGCACAAAGTGCTCACCGAGCCTCCTGTTGGAGCCAGACCATGCAATTTCACAAGTCAGTGAGCCACACTAACCTGCCTTTATAGTCCAGTAGTTAATCACTCACATGGAAAAGAGGCACCCTGGATTTTGACTCCTCTATCTTATACTAAATAACAAGACTTAGACTGTCCGTATAAGTGTGTATCCAACCCTGCCTCCCCACTTCCAGCCACAGTGCTTATGGCTGAGATGTTCACAGGTCAGTGCCAGCACTGATACTGCAGCTTCATTTTCACTGCAGATAAGAGCTTGTTTCATGGAGTCCTGCATGAGGGAGGGAGCTGTGACTCTGCAGCTAATCTTAGGCTTCCCAGGACCCTCATGCTCAAAGATGCCCAGTTTCAAAACTTTTCCATCTAGAATAACAGATCCTATTCTCCCCTGTCCTGTGATCAAGGATGCTCATCAAGTGAATGTCTTCCTGTCAAGTACGTCGTTTTCTTTATTTCTATAGAGGCTGCTGCTGCAGTGAGTTCTGGGATCTGGTGGTTTGGATTGATGTGGCCTATTCTCCCCTGAAGTTTCTTTAGGAGTATAAATTGTGCATCCATGTGCTTGGATCTAGTACATGGATGAACAACTTATGCTCCTAAAGGAAACCAATTTTTGGTCTGAAAACCACTCTCTGTAAAATGCAATGGTTTGTAGGAGTGTTCATGTGTGTGTCAAATATTTTGAAAGCAGATAATATTATGTAAGTATTAAATCTATTTTATTTTATTTATTTTTGCCATTTACATAGTGCAAAAGATTCCTGTGACACAGTAAAAGCAGTTATGCTGCTCCCTGTCTGAGCTGTCTGAGGAGTGATCTAAGCGGGTAAATGTACTAGTGAGAGGAGATAGTTGCAGTCAGACATGAGAAGTGAAAAAAAAAACACCACTGTTTACAATGACATTGGTGTTTCAGGATTAACGAACCTTTAGTTCTTTTTAAAGCATCCTACCCAGGTTTCAACCTCTACCTCTACCTCTGTGGCCTCTACCAAACTCAGAAAATATGATGTTTTTTTAGAAACTTTAGAAATATGGCTTTAGCTCTTCCAGTTGTCCTGTGTCATTTTAATCTATCTAAGCTTTACTTAAGCAGTTACGTCTCAGAAACATGATTGACATGTCCATTTTTAAATCCTGCCAACAACTCCTCAATTCTAATCTCGCTTTTGTCACTAATTTCTGTTGTGGGTTTGAGTTCATCATTTAAGTTTAATTGCTGATCTTACTGGTGTTGGAGCTCTGCCACTGAATTCAGCGGAAGTAATGCAGGCCTTGCTTCCTTGTCTCCCTATTTCTGAGAACAAACGAGAAATCATAGAGCCTGGTGCTAAAACAGCAGTCAGACCAGATCAGGTATTATGCAGCTGCATCCTGAAACGTGTAGGTGTTTTATATTGATCTGTCACTGCCCGATGAACAAACACAGTGCTGGAAGTGGGGGCTAGATGCCTAGCCTTGCCCCTACAGGCTGAGGGCCCTGGCCTGCGGCCTGCAGCAGGGCAGCCTCTGCTCTGCTCTTCTCTTAGCCCTGCCATTCCCACCTGCCCAGCAGTTTATCTTCCCCAGGGGATGTTGTCTCCTCAGATTTATCCTCCCTCTTGGTACTTTGCCACTAGTGTGCTGGAGATGCATGTTTGCTTCTCTGTGCCAGTTAAGACCTAAATTTCAGTTACCTCGCTTCCTGGGTGAATATTCCAGCAACTAAATAATTATGCCTAGTGCATAGCATCAGGCATGCTTAGTTGTAGTCCTGGCCACAATTAACAATTCAGTATTCTCCAGGGACTTTTAACTGAGTTCAAGTACCCATCCAAGCAACCCATTAAATGAGAAGTGTAGGAAGGAGATAAGCACCCATCTTTCCACTTCTGAGTATATGTGGGAGACTAAAGGCAAATACCTCAGAAGATTTCAAGCTAAGAAGGGAGTTACCTAATGAATTTATGTAGCCATACATGAGATAGTCCTGGAAGGTAGGACAGACTGTATTGCTCTGTGAGACTGAGGGAAAATTTGGGCACCTGTTTCCCATTTTAGACAGAACTTGCTTAAACTGGATCTAAGACAATCAATGGAAAAATTAAAATTATATATTTTTTATTTTTATTTTTTAGCTCAAGATTTACAAATTTATGATAGCCATAATAACATGGTCTTTTTAAATATTGTTCCTTCCTGAAGTTTCTCCAATGCTTAGGTCTCCTTCATATGTGTGAGTTATGTCCACTGGCTGTATCACTTGCTTCCTCACCAAAGAACAGGTACTAGTGAGACAGGAACTCTCCTCAGCCTTACAGGGTTTCTATACAATCTATAATAAATGGTAATAACATATGACAGGCAGGATGTCTCGGAAGCCTGGAAACTTCAAAAACAATTATACTGAGATGTCTTATGTCTTAGATGCTAGAACAGGGAATGCTTAAAAAAAATGCTGTATTATGTATTATATTCCCAGTTCACTGGAGAGAGAGATTAATGCAAATTCCCCAGACAGGTAAACAAGTCTGGGAAAGCACCACCCTCTGGGAAAGTTGCACTAGTTCGAAAAGGCATATAAACACAGAGGGTTTTTTTTTTTTTTTTTTTTTTTTAAGAGACAGGCTGGAGGCAGGACCCCAGCCTAGAGTGCAATAGACACGCAAAGACACAGACTAGAACAGTTTTATAAACTTATGTTTATAGCTTCTGGCACACCTAACAGCAAACTGAAGATGTGTGCAGATTGCTGACTGTCTTATGGCTTGTCTTCTCTGTACTTGTTTGTCCTAAACCAAAAGAGACTAGCATGAAAGCTACTCATGGTCGATACGCTCACTATACCATGGGAGAATAACAGGAGTAATCCTGCTGAATTTGGTCAGGCCTGCTAGATTATAAACACAAAGAGCTGCAACGGTTTAGGGTAAGAACCCAATCCAAGCAAGAAACAGCCATTTTAACATCAAGCAGAGGAGTGGAGACGACTGCTGACAGCCACGGTTTAACTGACTGCAGTTAGGACTGCCAGAAGCTGTTGACCCCTAATACTATCCCACTCTTCCCCTGTTTGCCCTTCTGCAATTCATATGGCTTTTGGATATTCACTAGCTTATATGATGCAAAGTATTCAGAGTTTGGCATGTCTGCAGGAATAATATTTGAGAAACCCTAATCTGAATTTCCCATTACTTTTGCCAAATGAGAATTATTGTCTTAGCTGAGCATTCCTCAGTGTCTTCTAAATCACCATGCCTTTGTATAGTATGTATGACAGAGTGCTTTGTAAATAGCTTTATGTTTAATAAGATTTTACAAAGCAGGACTTCTGATGAATTAGGTGTCTTTTCAGGGGTCATAAAGTATTTCCTACCCTGTTTGGAATGCATTTTGTTCCTTATGATGCATTCAGTTAAAGTACTGGTATATCTGTGAAGAATTACAGTAAGGTTATAAGGCAGTGGCTACATTCACCGTACAGTAATATTAGCAGCTCCTGTACAGTTCGCGTGGCTTTATAATTTTGCATAGGATAATTGTCTCTCTAAGGCGAAGGACCTAAGTAAAGTCTATTACATCTAAAAGGGATAATCAGTAGAGTATACTGTTACTAAATCTTATTTACCATAAGAATATACAAGAAGTCATAGGATATGTTACTCTCAGCCATTTTTTTTTTTTTACAGGATATAGATCACTTACAAGATAACAAATTCCAAAATTCTTAGAAGTTTTATATGAACTTAAAGGGCCAGCTCCTTCAACACTACCCATGAAGTCTTTACAGCAATACCTTGGTAAACAGACACCAACTACCCTTACTGATGTCAGCTGATTCAGATGTTGCTGCGTGAAGTGCTTTGTAGGTCAGAACACAAGATTCCAGGGTTCCTGAAGAAGTGCTGTGCAGTGGTGCTCGGCTCATGAGATGGTAGGAAAAGTACAGCACACAATGGACACTCAGTCACAGGGCCTGAAGACAAGACTGGGTCAACATTTTTCTCCACAGTTGTCAACGTGAAAGGTATTAGTCTGCACTAGAGAGTAGACAGCTGTCTCTCAAATTATAGGAAAGGTGTTTTTTTGTGTGTTGTTTTTTTGATTGTTTGGGAGGGGGCTTGCATGATTTTTCTTTACTGTTAAGTCTTATATTGTACTTGTAGGAAATTAAATAGAGGTTATATAGTATAACTCATGAAGTCTGATTTTTCTAAGGGAAAGCTAATGCTGAAACTCTGTAGTCTCCTTGCATACACATATGTTGTAAGAATGAATCCATATGGAGTGGCCTCTTTACCTACGCAGATCTGATAAGTCTGGCGGTATGACTGTGGCAATAACTCTAGTAAACAACCTGGCTTAAATGTTACTCCTTTGTTAATAAGAGCAGTGTACAGAATGTCCTCAGTGGAGTAATCAACTCAATAACAAGTGGCAAAGCTCCCAGATGAGAAAAAGAGCAATGCTAATTTTTTGTGGGAAAGCATTGTACCATTTGAGACACAATGTAGTTCTGCCCACACTTAGTAGTAAGAAAGCAATGTAGTAAAATGTTATGATAATGGTTGCTCAGAACTAACAGTGAAGTATAAGCACCTGCATATTCCAGTTCCCTGTCTTTAAATCAATTGTCAAAAAGCCCATCCCTTTTTAACGACTTAACAACATTTAACCACACAGAAATCAATGAGAATTTTGTCACTGACTTCTAAAAGGGCCCCAAGGAGAGCTTTCTCAAGCATGTCCAGCCTTTTAGCAGTACCATCTGTCTCCTTCAGTCCAAGAAATATGATGAAAATCAAAAGATTCTCAGAGTATTGTTTAAAAGAGTCTGATACATCAGCTGTTGCATACAGTGTAAAGCTGTCCTGGATGACAATCCCCTGGAATGCCTAATTTGATTCTTGGAAATAGGTATACTGTTTATCTGTTCAACAATAAGCTGCAGTGTACATCCCTTATGAGATCCATATGCAGAGACCTCATTACAGCTAGTATTTCCTTTATCTCTGTTTGTCTTTTCTTTTTACTCTGTCATCAAAGCCTACCTATATTTGCCTTTGGAGGTCAGACTAAAATATCTTGTCTCTCACCAGGGAGAGCAGTGGGTGCCTCAGGAAGAGACAGCCATACTTTGATCCTTCCTCTGCCTTTTCTTCCAGCATTCTGCAGTCCATAGGTTTCCTGAACTCCAAGTGGTATCCTTGTAACTTAAAGCCCCAAATACATTATTTTTCTATAAATGCTTATGTTGCTTTTTAACCATTTCAGATTTTGGCCTCTATACCATTTTTTGTAGTGAATTCTATGATTTAATTAGATAAAATGACTGCACCCCTCTCTGTATTTGCTTTCGAATTATTGTCTAATAACTTCATTTGTTGTCCTTTAATTTTGACCACAAACGTCTGAATCATCATATCCTATTCATCTTCCACCACTTATGGTTAACACCAGTGATTTCTAGCATAATCTTTTGAGTCTTCTCTCTTCCAAACTAAAAAAATCAAGTGTATTAATACCTATTGTTCATATAATTCACCTGTTCATATGATGACATTTTTTGACATGCATGTCATCAGAACAGCAAATAATACTAAAAATCTGGACCTGTCATAGCTTAATAGTGACATAATAACAGCGATTTCTCTTTTGTTCTCTATTCCTTTTCTGACACTTTCTCTCTTTACCTTTCTAACTAGCATTGAGCACTGAATGGATTTTTATGGGGACTTAAAAATATTAACTTAATACTTAGTTAACCATACTAACTTAAAAATATTTTTCATAGAATTAATACTCAATATTGAGGCTACCATTTTAGAGATCTAGTTAGGACTGGTTTTGTTTATGATCCTGCATTTAGGAGCATTAGATTTCCCCTGCTAGTTTACTAGCACACCAGTAAATAACATGAATATTCATTTTTAAAACCTTGAATTATCAGAGAATGTCATTGCCTTACAATCTGCTTCCTTTTCTAGGTCATTTATTATTATTATATTGAACACCACAAGCCTCAGCACAGATCCCCAGTGAACTCTCTTTCCTGTAAATCAGCTCATTATTTCTACCTTTTGTTTCTATAATTTGATCAGATCTGAAATTTTGAGGGATCTTCCCTGCTGCAATGGCAGCTTTTTTTTTTTTTTTTTTTTTTTTCCTCCCCAGAGGAATGTTGATTGAAAATTGGACTGAAAATCTACCATGATTACCCACATCTGCCTACTCTTGAGTACCTTTGAAAAACTTTGGTAAATTTGCAAGGTATGACTTTCCTGTGCAAATGCAGTATCCACTCTTCCCTATTAGAAAATGTTTATCACATTTTGATTGATTCTGGGATATTTTTATTACAAGTTTCTACCAGCTTTCCTAATTTGAACAAAAGATTTCCTAGCCTGCAGTTCTTTCAATCCCACTTGGAAGATTTTTAAAAGTCTTCATCCCTTAGATCATATCTCATTACTATGTTGTTGAGACCATTTCGAATGTCAGCTTCCCCTGTTTCATAAAGGGATTCCAGCACGCTTTGCACAAACATGGATACGTTTTTAAGTGAACTGTGTAACTCAAAACAGAATGCAGTTTTCTAGATGTCCTCTTTGTAGTAAAAACGATCACAAAATTCTGCTTTGCTTAGGACACCTTGTTGCACTGAACAGCCACTGAACGGTTTCCCCTTCATGACTGAAACAAACAGGTATTAGTAATGCAGTTAGTCATTGCAGTCACATCCTTGCAATCTGTAGACTGAGGCAAGCTGAGAACCCAGCTGAATCAACGGCTTCACTTCTGTTTACTTCAGTGGACAGGAATTAAGGACTCGCATAATTGTACTGGGAGTTGAATACCTGCATGCTCACAGACTATGTTGAGAAGGATTGAGGTTTGCCAAAATAAATTCAGTTTTCAGCCAGGCAAGATTTTTATTTGCCATGTTTATTGCCACTGATTCCTATTTCACCTTTGAATAAGGCCTGAAGGGTTTTGGTTCACTAATTCTTATGAAAAGCAAGCTAATTTTGGGATCACAGAGTTAGGATCTAGATTTATAAGGCCAGAAATTTTGGTCATCTTGGACCAAAACTGTATATATATTTACAGCTTTTTTTTTTTAATTTTAATTTTTTCCCTGTGGCTGTGTTTTTATGGTAGGGAGTTTTTTCCCCCCATTGTTTTGATTTTAGAAAGGACTAGCTGCTATCATCTTCTGCCTTATTAAAGTGTGTGTGTGCTCCCATCAGCGTCTTAGGAAAATTTAACTGCATAAACAGATACCTCTGGCCAAGACAGCTCAGAAAGGCTACAGCACAGAGCGCTGCCATCGGGAAAACAAGGTTTGGAATTGAGAATGTTTTTGCTGGGCTGATGGAAACTTGGCACATTGCATGATAACTTAAAGTTAATGAATGCTGGTGGAAAACAGGCCCCAAACTCCTGGCAGTGGAAAGTAAGCCAGGATCGGAGGTTTAGTAAACAAGCTGCTCACACACAACCCCAGCTCCAGAAGGTGGGATTAGTGCTGGTCATTGCACCTTCAAGCGCTGGCCATGGAGGTGGAGAGGACCAAGCCAGACAGGAGCTGTGAAGGCGGTCCGTCTGCCAGAGGGCAGCTGTTGTGCAACCACCATCCTTTAAGGCAGTGAAACCATGCTGTAGGCCAGGGGAGACTTTCTGGATTATATCCTCAATATACAAAATAGATTCAGGTATCTGAGTGCCATTCAAGTTTGCTAAGTCTAAAATACATAGCCTCAAAACGACTACTTGGCTGCCACTTAACTCTGGGGAGGCTGGTTATTATAAGTACTGAAGTTTCTATCACTAAATTTTTTGTATGTCTAAATGTTTGCAACTGTTCATACGCTGGAGTTGCCAAAACATCATCATGTGAGCATCTTTAATCTGTGTTTCAAACATATTTGGGGTATATAAATTAGACATTGTGATAGCTGGCTGGCTGGCTGGCTGGCAGGGCCTAATCCAGTCAGCAGACTCACAGGAGATCTTCATTTCTGCTCTTCATTTAAAGTGCGGCCAGACGGTGTAATGCCCCTTTTACTTTTCTGGCAATGTCATTATAGTATAGTTAATTTCCTCCTCTGCTTGGTCAAATGGTACACTTATCTCAGGTGTGTCTTCTGACACAGCTTTGTCCAACAGCAGTTATGTGGAGGCACATTTTAAACACCGAAGAGGGATAATCAATAGGATAAGACGACACATGTTTCAGCTAAACGGGGAGTACTCACCTGAGAAGCCTTGGCTCCTGATCTTTCTCATCCTATGATCTGTAGGCAAGAGTGTCACTAGGTAATGAGAGCATCTGTTATCTTATTTCAGAGTTCATTGCAGAAGCCTCCTATTGGAAGAACAAAGTATCCAGTTCTGAAATGCTAAGTAATCTGAAAACTGGGCATCCAGAGCATGTGGATTCAAGTTCCCTTGAGCAGGAAAAATGTTAAAACTCTGTCTCTCCAGCCTGAGGTAAAGGCTTTAATCCTTACGCTATAGAGCAAGAGAGAGAATGCTGTGTTTTGTGAGAAGGGGGTTGGCATAGGGATCTGTGATCAAGGACAGACACTTTCTCCTGGATCCAGGAGTGCCAGCTCTGGTTCACAGTAGTTGCTCATACCTACCTCATACCTTTTTTTTCTGCAGGTTGTGCGTTAACACATGCATGCCCTAATTTGCTTCAGGCTCAATAAAAGGAGATTAGCTCAATAGTGCAGATAGTTGGCATGAGCCTGGCTGAATCTCCTTGGGGTGAATTAGGGAGTTGCCCCACATACTGACTCAGTCACAGGTGGGCTGGGGCAGGATTCTCCAGCCAGGAAAAGAGAAAACATCTGCTTCTGCCCTAACTTTAGGAAGCAGTTCAAAGCTAAAATTACTTCAGGCAGGAGGTTCTTCCTTTTATTCCATACTTCCATGCTGAAAACTCTATCAAAATAGATTTAAAAGGTCTAGATGTTCCTAAATCCCTCTGTGGCCTAAGCCACTACCTCATCTTGTTTTTCTACAAGTATGCCCTGTTTATTGCTCACTTGGAGTCCAGTTCTGGTTTCCTCAAAGCTATTACCAAGATGCATTTAATATGGCAACAACAAGATTAAGCAATGCAGGGTAGTCTCTTCTGTCATTCTGGATTCTACCAGGCTGGATGAAGAGGTCCTAGCTTCTTAACCCTCACCTCCTCTCTCCCCAGTACTGGTTGCTTTTTTTTGTCACCTCCCTTTTACCAGCTCAGGTCTTTGTCTAATCCCATACTGGGCAATTTGCTGGACATTTAGGAGTTCCAACAAGTTCTCTCATGGCCCCTGCGAAGAGGAGAGTAGAGGGACGGGGATGGGTTGGTCTATATCAGGACTGCAGCAGCCAGCAGTCAGCCAGATATGGAACCACAACCCTAGATCCTCTGGCACAACTTCTTGTGTAACTGCTCCTTAACCCAGTTGGGTCAGACAGGCATCCGTTTCAACCGATTAAATACCACATGGCTCCAATTGTTTTGACCAAACTGAGTAAGAAATAAATTGTTAGCACTTTATCTTGGCAGATCTGAAGGGTGCAATTAAAAGAGGAGGTGGAGCTTAGAGTAAAATGAGTTATAAATTCTGACCAAGATCAACTTTGGCCAGAAGAGAAAGTCAGCTGGGGTTTCATGTGCCAACAAGGTCATTGCTGACATGAAACTAAACCTTGCTAATATTAATCTATTTCAGAAGAAGGTCTTATACTGGAGTAAATTCTAAGGATGTATTTTTGGTTTTGTAACATCTAAGTTAAACAGTTCATCAAAATTATACATAAAGATTCCTTAGCATGTTTACTAGGGGGCACCTGATATAAACTTATTTTGTAGAGGTAAAATTGTTCTTCCAGATTGCTAAAGTCATTTCAGCTTTCATATGTTTTTTTCTATTCTGTGCTAAGAAGGAAAGACATTACTAATATAAATCTTATAAGAGAAGGAGAGAAAGAGAGAAAAAATATTCACAAAAATTTATCTTTGATATCAACAATGAAAAAATAGGAGTGAAGTTTTCTATGTGGTCTGATAGAGTCACAGGCTGTGATCTTCCCAGATAGTAAAATTAGCATCTATATTGCTAGGACAAAGCTCAAGATTATCTCTGTTAAGAAAACAAAGGAGAAGGTAAATAGGGCTTTAAGGTATGATTATTTCCTTTCAGACTGGAGTCATCAAAAGACAGTTTAATTTAATTTCATTTGGGAGGTTAGACCAATTACTGTGTGGCAGAAGAGAGCTAACGCATGCTTTAGACTTTGGTTTTCATTTAACTAGAAAGTGACTATGCAACCATGTGAAAAGAGCTTTAAAGCATTTAATATCTTTTGTCTACTGAATGAGTGAAAGTTGGCAAAAAGACAATTTCCCTCTTCATATCATCAGTAGAAATAAAACTGTATTTATCACATTAATGAGGCTACTTTCTTTAGATTTAAAGACTACTGTATGTCTACCTCTAAAAACCTGGTAGCATATGGGTACCATTAACTCCCAAATTAAATAAATAATCTTACTGGTAAACCCAAGAAATTTTCTTTACCTGATATTGTTTAAATATTATTCAGATTATTTTGGCTTTAATCAGGGTTGAATAAAATACTTATGATAGACTCATAGAATGGTTTGGGTTGGAAGGGACCTTAAAGACCATTTAGTTCCAACCCCCCTGCCATGGGCAGGGATACCTTCCATAAGACCAGGTTGCCTAAAGCCCCATCCAGCCTGGCCTTGAACACTTCCAGGGATGGGGCATCCACAGCTTTTCTGGGCAACTTGTTCCAGTGCCTCACCACTCTCACAATAAAGAATTTTTTCCATGTATCTAATCTGAATGTACCATTTTTTAGCTTAAAGCCATTCCCCCTTGTCCTATCTGACAAAAATGTCACTCCCTGACAAAAATTCCCTCCCCAGCTTTTCTGTAGGTTCCCTTTAGGTACTAGAAGGCTGCTATAAGGTCTACCTGGAGCCTTCTCTTTTTCTTGTTCTTCTCTGAACAACCCCAACTCCCTCAGCTTGTCTTCATAGGAGAGGTGCTCCAGCCCTCTGATCATCTTTGTGGCCCTGGACTTATTCTAGTAGGTCCATGTCCTTCTTATGTTGGGGACCCCAGAGATGAAGGTTGTACTGTAGATGGGGTCTCAAGAGAGCAGAGTACAGGAGGAAAATCACCTCCTTCGTCCTGCTGGCCATGTTGCTTTTGATGCAGCCCAGGATATGGTTGGGTTTCTGCACTGCAGGTGCACATTGCTGGCTCATGTTGAGCTTCTCATCAACCGACACCTGAAGGTCTTTCTCCTCAGGGCTGTTCTCAATCCATTCTCTGTCCAGCCTGTTTTTGTGCTTGGGATTTTGCCTCAGCCCTGGTGCAGGTCCTTGCACTTGGCCTTGTTGAACCTCATGAGGTTTGCAGAAGCCCTTATAATGCTATACATCAGATTTAATATAATTTAGAATACATGCTCCTTATGAATATCACAGTGAGGTTTGTTAGATATTGCCTTGTATATGTGTAACATAAATTTTAAAATAAATTGCTTTTTTATAATTCTTCCCTTCTATAATTGTATTCGTAATTCTCTTCTAAGGATTAAACAGGCTGTGCATAATTTAGAGTTGCCATTTATTCTAATTATTTACAATATTATTTTCTGTAGAAGTAAACATGTATGCCAATAATCATCATCATCATATCATAAACCTCTGACATGTAATGATTGTTAATCTGCTCTATCCTTTAGTTTGCCACAGTTCATTGGCACCATTGTTGATATTGATAGCTTTATGTTTTCTAGACACTAAGCAAGCAATTCATCAAGAGAACAACAAAGGCTGGAACCGAAAGATAAAACATCCAGGTCAGTAACTCATCAAGTGTCTTACACCTGAAAATGTGCTGGAACATACAAAAGCTACAGGGTGTTTTGGTGTCTAGATGTGCCAGGTTAGCAGTGGGAGTGTCAGTGCACACAAGGGTGTGGGTGCCTTGGAGTGCCTGCTGTGAACCAACACACACAATTATATATTTCAGTAAAAAAAAATAATAAAAATGCTGTCAAAAGATCTGAGGAAAAAAAAAAGACCTGCTAATAAATTATATCAAGTAATTTCCAAATTCACTTTTCTGTAATAAATTTCTAAATACATTTAGGAACTTTCCAAACAAGCATGCCAAGTGTGGGTAGTATTCAGCCATCTAAAGATGCAGACTGAGAGAGATTTACAGAATCAAATTGGGTCCGTACTTCCCCATGTATTTACCTCAGATGATGGTTCAGGCCTTTTTTAAAAATAGGAATCTAAGAAGATTGGGTGATGTGCCCGAGCTCATCATATGGCCAGTAGAGAGTGTTAGCAAAACCACAGAAATCTTCCTTTCCACTGATTATAAAATGCCCCTATATGCATTTTTAGTGTCCACATGCTGGAGCAAGCTGATGGGAAATGGGCTTTGCACTGAAAATCCCATTATATATGCTCACCCCACACTTTTCAATGTCTAAATACATATGTAAGTCTACCTCTAAGTACAGTGGTGCACTGGTTTTATAACTGAAAATGTTAGGACTAAAAATACTACTAAAAATATTACTCTTCCATTGAGAAAAAAGAAAAAAAAAAAGAGACTTAAGGAAGTTGATTCTATTTCAAAGGCTTCCATGCAGAAGAAAATAACCGTGCTTTGCTTTAATTAATGTAACTGGCAACGATGATACAATCCTGAAATAGCAGAATAATATTTTGTTGATGTTTAAGATAAGAGGATGAATACCTGGCATGGCATTTTGATTTTGTTCACAGAAGCATGAAAATACAAACCATATGAGGAACTGCTAGTCTAATTTCCAGAGTATATTTTATGTATTTGTCCTTTTATATCTTTAAACATGTTAAAAAAATCTAGTTATCAGTTTTCCCCATTGACAGCTAAGGTAAATGTTGAACAGC
This sequence comes from Anser cygnoides, assembly GCF_040182565.1. NCBI lineage: Eukaryota > Metazoa > Chordata > Aves > Anseriformes > Anatidae > Anser > Anser cygnoides. Next base: position 34,889,755 of record NC_089873.1, read on the forward strand.
TCAAGGAGGAGAACCTAAGCCAGAGCTCATTCTCTGTTTTTTCCAGTAGTCCTTCATAGACTTTGAGCATCATCCTATTATTGTGACATCAGTCTATTTCTTAAAACAAAACAAAACAAAACAAAAAAACCAGTAGTACAGGAAAAGCATGTGTCTTTTCTAACATATTACCACACCAATCATGTCTTCTTCAATGTAATTGAATGTCCAGTTTACTTCATGTCCTGAATTTTTCAATGTGCTTCTATTCCTCCCTACTCCTCCGTTCTACAGAATATAAGTACTACTTCAGGGTTAGGCTTCATTCCTTTTCAGGTCAGGCCAACATAATAGCCATGCCAGGGATCTTGAATTGTTAATGCTATCTAACCCCATTTTTCCAGTAGTAAGTTGTTGCCTAGGAGTTTGGTTGCTTTTATTCTCCCCAGAATTTCTCTGATTGGAGGAAAAAAAAAGGGGGGGGGGGGGGGGGGGATATAATCTGCTTTGGATGTGCAACTGTCAGAAGAGACTTTTTTTTGTTTGTTTTCTGCCAGCTTTGAATTTTGCTTAATCATGTTAACAGAACAAGGTTTTTTAATATTTATCTTTTTTTCTCTAGTATTATCAGGCCTTTGAGTAAACAAACAAACCAAGAAACCCCCCCAAAAAAACCTGAAGAACAACAAATTTCAAAAGCTTTGTACATGACTTCGGACTCTTGAGCTTGGATTACTTGTGAAAATCTAATACTACTTAGAAGGGAAAAAAAAAAAAAGTGGCTGTTCCAGCTACTAAATGGATTGTTTTGAAAAAAACAAACAAACAAAAAATAAGAGTAAGAGTTAAGGAGATAAAAAGATAAAAGACAGTTTACCTTTCTTACTAATTTCATTTCCGATTTCAGATGACTCATAAGGGCTCTATTATGTACTAAAGTAAACACAATGGTGGAGCACTGTTTCCATAGTGGAATGTGACATCTTGTAGTCATTGGTATCATATCTATTTTTAGGTAGGAATCTGTAACTCAACTATTGGCTACTTAAATCTCTGTGTAGGTTTTTTTTTTTTAATTATTATTTATTTATTTATTTAATTTCTTTTTCTCCCTCTGACTGTATGTGAGGTGCTGGTTTCCTTGCTGTAACCTGAATTTGTCTGAATACCCATATATCTTTCACCCATTTTTTGCCTTCTCAGTGTATTTATTGTTAGGAAATTTGAAAAGGTGGTTCTTGCTTGCTTATAAAAAACATGGATTAACTTCTGTTTTGGGAACTCCGGGGCCAGGGCACAACAGAGACTACAGTGGTTATGGCAGGACCACATGTAGTTTTCTGTACATTGTGTGCTTTTCCTGACTCCCTCTCCTGTTTTCTTGTAGGTGCTCTTTAGGTGCTAGAAGGTAGTTAGGTACAAGGTCTCCCCCGAGTCCTCTTTTCTCCAGGCTTAACCATCCCAGCTCCCTCAGCCTGCCTTCATAGGAGAGGTGCTCCAGCCCTCTGAGCATTCTCGTGGCCCTCCTCTGTACCTGTTCTAATACATCCATGTCCTTTTTGTGCTGAGGGCCCCAGAGCTGAATGCAGGGCTGCAGGTGGGGTCTCATGAGATCAGAGTAGAGGGGGAGAATCACCTCCCTTGACCTGCTGGCCACACTTTTGATGCAGCCCAGGACACTGTTGGCTTTCTGGGATGCAAATGCACATTTCTCACTCATGTTGAGCTTCTCATTAACCAACACCTCCAGGTCCTTCTCCTCAGGGCTGCTTTCAATCTGTATTTGTGCTTGGGATTGCCCCATCCCAGATACAGGAACTTACACTTGGCCTTGTTGAACTTCATGAGGATTGCACAGGCCCACATCTCAAGCCTGTCCAGGTCCCTCTGGATGGCATCCTTTCCCTCCAGCATGTTGACTGCACCACACAGCTTGGTGTCATTGGCAAACTTGCTGAGGGTGCCCTCAACCCCACTGTCCATGTCACCAACAAAGATGTTAAACAGCGCTGGTCCCAGTGTTGACCCCTGAGGATCACCACTTGTTACTGGTCTCCACCTGGACATCAAACCACTGACTTAAATTCTTTGAGCATGACCACACAGCCAATTCCTTATTTGCCAAGTGATCCCATCTGTCAAATCTACGTCTCTCCAATTTAGAGACAAGGATGATCCAACTTGCCCACAAGTCACCATATAACCTGCTCCAATTAACCTAGATCTTCCTGATTGGAGTGGGATAAAAATCAGGGCTAGAAAAAGTACAGGAAGTTCCTGCAGTAAGGGAGAGTTATGAGCAGCTGGAAAGAGACAGATAGAGGGAGAAAAAAGATAACCTGCCACCAAACTGTTTTGAAGAAATTAGTGTGTGTGATTCCAAGGCTGACAGCTACCTTGCAGTGAAATGCTGCCATGAATGCTGTTTTGCTTTCTCTGCTGTGATCAGGATATCATAGTGCTAGGATCTATTTCTATAGCATATCTACAAGCTATGAACTGACAGGACTTAGCTGTTTTATAGTTGTTCATAAGGCATAGTGCAATATAGTGTTGACATATAAAACTACTCTACTTTAGAGCAATGAGCAGACTGTAGCCAGGATATTCTGGAAGAATGTCTGTTTAGTTTGATAATTGCTATTTTATCAATGAAAGATGATTGAAATGTGGTCAGGAATGCAACTTAAATTCTGAAACATAATCCACTGCTATTTATATATTTGTGACATGGGGAATAGGACATTTTTTGTATTTTAGCATGGCAGCCAAGTGAACCTATCTTCTGGAACAGCAAATCATATGAAGTCATTCCATCTTTGGTCTCAAACATCACAGAATCTGTAATGACTAGAATGTCTAAATTCAGACCGTTTTTCACAAGCAGTTTATTTCTCATTCGTTAGGTAGTGAAGAAAATACATATTCTTTTCTAATTTACCCATTCTCTTAGAGAATCCACAAATGATCCACAATTTAATCATCTGTTTCAGGGTATCATGGATAACCCAATAAATCATACTGTTTTTCTACCAGTGCATAGAGAAGGACCCAGTTATTCTGATATATACCCTTATACAACTTGTTTTTGGAAAATAGTATATTTCTGGTATAACCCTAACAATAAAATAACAAATACAGCATGCTGCAAATCAATAGCAAATCAATCAGCAACAAAGCAAATGATCAGTTGAGGTGTGCTAATACACCAGTGCATGTGACCGTGCATGTATGTGCTTATGCGCAAATGCCAACAACGTGGTTGTATGACAATTTCCAAGCCTCTTCAAATGCTTTCTTCCAAGTTGGGCATGATGCCAGTTTGAAAAAGAAGACCTTTCAAGCAACTTACCTTATAGATAAAGGCTGAAGCACAGCCAATGCTAATTCTTTCTTTAGGAAAACTCCACACTATTAAAACACTGTTTAAGATCACATATAAGCCTATCAGCAGTTTTCACTGTGGGAACTTCATGCCAAAACCTGATGATAATAATTACACAGAGCTGTGAAGTTCAGGTCACTTAGGGGCAAATCAAGCAAATTTTGTACAATCATTTTAGCAGCTTTGCTGAGCTGATCTTCTAGTTAAAACTGCACTGCAGTTGTGGGAACTAAAGCTATTATTACATAATTTCCAAGGAATTTAAAGTAAGTCTGAAGCTAGCAGGGACTTGTCTGAACATGAAGGAAGAAGAAATCATCCATCTCCTAACAAGAAGACTTTTTTTTTTTTTTTTAACCTGCACAATTCTGAATTTGCATTATTTTTATTCTTGTACCAGCTACTGAAAGAAATATATCAGCCGCATGGAGACATGCCTTTCTCTGTAAGCTTCAGTTACTGCTAGCAGCTAACCAGGAATTCTGTCTCTAGTCTTTCTGAATTCCATATTTTAAATCCAGAAAAATTACTACTTATGTTCATCTATAAAATTAGGATACAAAACAGGACTGAGAGTTGCTATCAGTAGCTGTTCATTTAGTTACATTAATATTGAAAGCACTTGGGAGTTACATAATTTCTAGTCCTTCAGATGCAGAGTAATAGGATATTTACATTGCTGACACATACTGGGATATAATTTTCATCTGGACCATAATGGTAAATTTACTTGATAAGACAGGGGAATATTTGTTTCCTTTGATTACTATGCAATTGATAAGCAGAAAAGTATGTTTGACAAATACTGCTTTTCCGCATTTGGGGAAAAAAAAAAAAAAAAGGAAAAGCAACAGTTCATATATTTCTTCCATATGATAATTATTAAATTCTTTTAATTTCCAGCTGCATATAAAGACATTATTAAACAAGTCCTATTATAGATTTTTAATTATCAATTAAAATGTTATAGGTAGTTGGCATCTTAGATCTTTTCAAGTGATACCTATAGTCTGCTTGTTTCTTTCTAATAAGTCTGAGAAAACATGAAGTTTTTCAGAAATTGCAATAAAGTTGGTGTTTCTAGCTATGTTCTCTTAATTCTTAAATAAGCAGCTAGACATCTGACAGACTAAATAAAATGTTCAATGATGAATACTGATCATTAAACAATCAAAAGAGTATCAAGAGGATCATTTGATCTTGTCAAAATAGCATAATCCATTTGTTTTAATGAGGTCATAAATTTAATCAAAACAAATGTTATGAAGTTTTGGACCTCTGTGATATATCACTCAGTATCACATAATATTACATTTTTGTTAAGAAACTTGAATGAGAAAATATTAATATAGGGTATGTGCAATGGATTAAAACAGTAAGTATAATATAAATTTGTTCTTTGTCTGTCTGTACTGAAACAAGATCCCTCAGGAATCATACCTTGGCCTTATATGACTCACTTCTTACTAGGCACTTACCTAGGCCTGTATTCACTTGTACACTGTGTGATCTCAGACAAATATTAGAATACAATCCCATGTACGGAAGCTAAATCCAAGTAAAATCAAATCAGATTTGTAGACACAATAGTTAAGAATTAGGACAATTAGTCACTGGAGATACTTCCCAAGGTACACAGTCAACAACTCTTCAACCAATATTTTTAAATCAATACTTGGTATTTTTCTAAAATAATTGTGGAAGTTCAAATAAAGATATCTCGTGGGAATCAGTCCAATGAACTACACAGGAGAAAGATTGAAAAATCACAATATGTTATTAATCTTCTAGTGACAGTTTACCCACTAGTGGCATCTATATGTTGGGTTCTGTGCTTGTGTCAATCTCACAGTTTCAAACATCTATTATTTTAGATAACACTTTCCAGACCTTTTTTTCCCCTAAAGTATTATTTATTTTCTTTATTTTTAAAGCATTCAGCTACTTCTAAGAGAAGTCACTGGAAAATGGATATTTTCTGCAGTATAAGTATTTCTGGAATTATTGGTTATCTTAGATACTGAAAAAAATGATTAAAGAATGGACATTGATGACAATGTGAGTGTTATTTTTTGATTTGGCTATGTCTTTGAGTTTTAAAAATTTGAGGTATAGTGCTGTGAGAACAGCCTTTTTTTACCCCCTATTCGCATCTGGAAGAAAATAACTTTGAGATGCATGCTGCTGCTTTTAATTGTGGAAGTCTGCTGTTGGTAGTGTATATATATATATATACACATATATATGTATATACACATATATATATATGTAACATCAATGGCAAGATTTCCAAGATCAAATACAAGATTTGGTCCTTTATATACAAAATCCTGGATACAGGATTTTACATGTTGCAAAAATCATTCATCTTTGAAAGTAGAAAGTTATCCACTGAACACAAGATTGAACAATATGCAAAATAAGCGTTTGTGTACTTAACATGAATTCACCTCTGCTTAGAAGTGACAATTCTCAGGTCAGTCAGTTTTTTATGAAAAATAATACTGTCTACACTTAGAAAATATAAAAGCAGCCCTGACTGGTTACACCATTGTAAAGCATGGAAAAAAACAAAGCCAAAAGCTTTATTTTAAGCAACCAGACATAAACCGTAAAAACAGAACATTAAAGTTGTACTGCTAAGTTTTCAAAAACCGAGACAAAGGTAGTCAAGTATGCATATTAAGTCTTAATTTTGCCCCTTGTGAATATGCATTATTAAACATTTTTTAATGTTCTTGCAATGTACCGTATCTTGCATGCGAATTTGCATTTTCTGGAAGTCATTTGAAATGAGTGAAATAAAGCTTTGAAAAGCTGTTTACTAAGTATGCCACATTCTAATTGTAAAATTGGGTATCTTAATTATGCTATTATGGTATATACATGTAATTAGGCAATATGGATATTTAATTTTGTGTTGATTATCATGTGCAATTATGAACTGAGTAATCTTAGGAAATTGTGGCCAAGATTGGCACATTGAGCAGTTTGAAAGTTCTCCATCCTACTTTTTATTTTTCTGTAAACGTGCCCTAGAATATAAACTGTGTTAATATGCTAATGTCTCACCTCAGATCATGTACTGTATAAACAGCGGCATGCAATGGGCAGCATGGAGTTAGGACGACGGTTCCTTCTCATGCTATACGGCAATAGTTCACAATCCAGTGCTGAAATTTGTATTGCATAGGGTTTCCTCATACATCCTGAACATGGCCTGACTGCATTGAAGCTTTTTTACACTTTTTTATATAGTAATCTTGCTATCACTCATACCCATTGACTTGATCTTTGAATGTAAACCCCTCTTAAAAATCTGGCCCAAGTAGTGGCAATAGAAATATAAAGGTGTACATCAATATTTGCTGACAAATTAGCACTCAAACTAGTCCTGAAAATATCCTAAGTGAAAATATCTTCAGACCAAAATGAGGACCAATAGATTCTCTAGCTTTACCAGTTCAGATAAAATTAAGGAAGGCAGACATCTGCCTGACACTGACTGAAACACCTGGTTTAGACTACAGTGACTTAGATACAAGACAAAGTTTAACAGCCTATAGCTTTCATATGGGTCTTTATCTGAGCCCTGTGTAGATGCAGTCTAAGCTGCAGTTACTGCAGTGTCAATAGAGCTCCACAAAGAGCAGATGCAAGACAGTGCAGCACCTTAGAAAGAGCAGATAAAGGCTGACCTGTGGTGGTGGTACCAGGAGGCATCTGTGTATTATGACACCACTCAAAATTCCCTTTGCCTACTAACTGCAAACCATGGTCTGCTGGGCCACAACATTCAACCTGCTGGAGAAAGGACATATCTGAAAATTCGCTAATTAGCTTGTATTCATATGCATTCGTTACATAATTCAGCACCTGCCTGATCGCAGACTGCAAGAAATTATAATTAGAAATTATAATTAGAAATTTAGATCATTTAAGTTAATAATAATCTTGGATAGGAGATGTATGCCTGTCCTACCCAAATAGGGTACATCATCAATAGGTATGTATGGCAGCTGAAATTGAGTGGCCAGGAACATGAACTGAGGTGCCTACAAAGCAAATAATCCCAGAAAGAAAGTAGGCAAAACTGTTGCCTGTGAATGTTGTGGGCTCTGGATGAACTGTAGCCCATGTGAATATATGGGGTATCTGCATTCTTCCCCATTCTTGATAAGCATTAGTATTTAGCGTGGAAGAAGAGGTGGGTGGTTAATCTTATTTCCTACTGCATGCATAAGAGATGAGTCCAAACAATTCTCATCATTTTGTGTCAGTGCATCATTTAACTTTTAACCAAAAAAAAAGGGCGAGTGGGAGGGTAAGTGTTTTCACCTATGGTTTATTGACCATGGGTTGAGAACTAATATCTGTAACAGCTCTAATGCATATATAAATATATATATATATTTTTTTCAGTGGCAGTGAAAACAATTTTCCTGCAAATAATTTAATACCAGATAATTGTTCCTACTCACTACTCAGTCTGTGTCTGTTTTGCTGCTAATTAGCAGATCACGCTTTTTTGAAGATATATCACCTTTGGTTACAGTTATGAGCATCACTCAGAGGGGTGCTGTCTTCTGCATCTATCTCAAACCAGGCACTGGCAGGAAAGCAAACATATGATTTGCTAGGCTCATGATCCCAGATAAGAGCAGAAAAAAGCAAATTTCTATTAGTGTCTCACACTTGCAAGTGCCACAGCTTCTGGCTTGGGAGCTACCAGCTGAAACATCACTTTATGGTGATGATATGTCAAAAGAGAAGAATTAGTATTTGCAACAAGAGAACAGGGGTTGGCATGTGTTACTGTTATAATTCAGGACTGCAGCATGGCACAAAATTCAGTCTGACATTGAATTGTTCTTTTTAAGAAAGACCTCATATCGCAAGCAACCTCACCTTGCAAGCAACCAGACAGAATGTAGAGTGTTTTCGCACTCTCTCGTGAATTTCTAGTTGGTGGCTAATGATGAATTGTTACCTGTACATAATGAAGTTATTTTCAACAGGGTGAATAGTATGAGTAAACATCTAGTAAGGTGTATGTATAAGTCAAATGGAGTCATAACAATTAGTGTTAGCTTATAGGATTATTTTAGGTCAAAAAATTATCTTTCCTAATGATAATTTTGTTTGTAATCAATTTTGAACAAATAACAAAAATCAGTCCTGTTGGAAACAAGATGTCTGGGACATGTTTCTTGTTTACACTATGTATGACACCAACAATGCAAATTGTATTTAAAGGGAATGAATATTCTATATGCCTCTGCTTTAAGTCTACTTTATACTACCAGACTGGTATTAAGGGGCGTTTGGGAATCATTGAAGAAATCTCGAAAGTTGCTAAGGGAAAATATATCATATTCACTTTGGTTTTCATAAGATATGAAGCCAAACTTAACAAGCATTATCTTTAATCTTCTCTTCCCCAAGGTAACGTATAGGAAGTACAACACAAACAAAATTCAAAACCAAAATGGGTTTGGACACAAAATGTTACCCAAGTGCATAGTCAAGAACATCACTGTAAACTTCTGCATGAAAAGTGCATTTGCTTTTCTGCTGTAAATGGTTATCAGAGAAGAGCAAGTGCCTAAATGCAGAAAGTATGTGTCATATTGTCTATTTTGATGCTGTAATGACATGTTCTAATGACTACGGAGCATGTACCTGAAGACATTTTATCTAAATATATGAATCCATTCAATCTTATAAGAAAAGTTTCTAGCGGATCAAGAGGCAAAATTACTTATTTCGGTAAGAACTGGTTAGAATAAAAAAATGTGTTAAAACAGATATCAATGAAAATGAAAATTCAATGAAAATGAGAAGTAAATAAGTCTGCCTTTTGAAAAAAAAATCACTACTAAATCACTCATATTTGATTTAAATGGCGAACTAAGTAAAAAAAAATGATATCCTTTTTGGAGTTTGTAAGAATTTTGCTTTTTGTTAAGAAAAACAAAATCATCTTTGGAAAGCAAACATTTTATTTCAGAATTTTCATTCCCACAAAAGATCAAATGCATTAAAATTATGCCTCCCTTCTCCCCCAATTAAAATGTTTCTCTCTTTTCTTCTCACAAAAAGCTATAAACCAACAAATATCTGTAATTCAACTCAGCAATTGAGAATTAGGAAGTGCAGTACAAGAGATACCATAATTTGCACTGCAGCACAAAACCAAAATCCTTTTTGCAGGTGAAATTTTAAAATGCCATCATTTTGTGATAACTGTATCAGGCAAAGTGTGTCAGATAAATTCCATCTTTGGTTATTATTCCGCGTTTAGCTGTTTAGCTAAGTTGCACTTTTTTTTTTAAAGAATAAAACATTATTTATTTCTAAATTAATATGTATTATTTTTGAATATCATTATTAGGTAATTGATTTTATGTTCACCTGAGGTGACTGATGGCATTACAGATGAATATGAAGTGCTCATTAAGTAAACAGCATATTAGTTCTTTTACAAGCATTGAGGACAAAATATATACTGTGCTCTGTAAAGTTTGAGTAACACATAGCCTGAAAATGTGGTAGTATTTATCTTGTTTAAAAGAAACGTAGAACCTACGATAGTGTAACAATTTGCATAGATTACTAGTATGTCTTTTAAGACCTATATTTAAAATATATATATATTTGCATGTATAAACCACTTCCTTCTATTCACATAACATGCCATCGTTTTGTTGCCATTACTGCACAATGTTGAAAAAATCAGCCCCAAACAACCTACTTCTGAATTATGGAATTTAATTTCCAACTAAAATCATGTCAAGTCATGTCAGACACTGCAGAGAAACAGCAAGAGATGCCTCTTTCTCTGTTTTGTGTTAGTCTCTCTCTCTCTCTTCATCTATCTAATATACAATACGTATTCTAATATTTTCTGCACATTAACGGGAGTTTTACTGGACTTGTAATGATTTGATCATGAAATATTCACCAACATATGTAGATAACTTCTTGAATGCTCAATATTAAGACAAGTCCAGCAGAATCAAAAAGAACTGAGGACAGATCCCACCAATGCTTAGAAGAATTCTAGATCAAGCCCTGTTTAAAACAAAACCAAAATCTATTTGCAGATATGATGCTCACTCAGAAATTAGTGAAACGAGCACCCTTAGCATAAGATTCAAATAAATGCCTCATCTTGTACAACCATATACAACTAACATGACCTAACATGTTAGAAAATAATAAATGTGATTTGGTAAGTTATTTTGTAAGAGCACAGATCTGGATTTTCAGATGCTCACTTTGTGTTTTACTTGGCTCAGACCACTCTGCTTTAAAGTCTTGTGCCATGATGGAATGATAATTGGGCGTTGATGAAAAACATCAATCATCATTGTATTGTGATTCGAGTTATATTTGTTTTAAAGTTGAGCAGTAAGAGGTTGTGAAATAAACCATATGGGTTTGGTGATTGCACTTTAAAAGCTCCTTCATTTCCAGTCCAAGTGTGAATCATTCCTTAAATCAATAGAGCTTATTGAAACTCTAGGATTACCTGAAAGGGTTTTGAAGAGTTTGTCAGTAAAGGAAAAATATTCTGACTCTTTTCTAGTACATATCTCTTTGTGCTCCATATCCTCCCTAATACTTCTGAACCCTTACTGTGGACATTTTCCCAACATTCCTGCTGGGACAAGCCAGACTGATTTTGAAGTTTTGTTTAGCAAAGTCATTCAGAGGAAGTGTTCTGTTATCAGTAATTTAAATGATTCATCCAAAAAGAAATGAAAATAAACACAAAATGCCCAAAGTTTCATTGATCTTTTAGGCATATTTATACCAGTTACTTCAGATTACTGGGAGGAGATTAATTTTTGCCTGTGGTTGAAAACAAGTATCTAATTACATAAAAGGGATTATATAAAGCTGGCGCTGTTTTATATATGAAACTATTTTGAGTGTTACATACATGATAACCAGACATTAACATCACAAGTGATTGATTGCTAGGACAGGGCTGAGGCTTGTTAGTTGTTTAGATGACCCAGAAAGTCCAGAGTAAATGAGAGCCTTACAAATGGTGGTTACAGATGATGTAACTAATATGTAATGCAGCTGGTGTAGAAACCTATAGCTTCAATGAGGGATACAGGTGCTCTCTTCCTTCTTTAACCACAAAGAGCGCAGACTTAAAATTAATTAAAAATTGTTTTCTACTGTTGCTATGTGTAGGTTTCAATGTAAGAAACTTACACTAATATGAAGTTATTTCACTTCAGTGCCCGGCAGGAGCCCATCCTCTCTTTCTGCTTTTTCATATCTAGCATACTAAAACTTCTGAGGCTAATACCAGTAAACACCCAGTGATCTGGAGTTTCTGAGATTGGGGTGGGATTCTTAGGTCAAGTAGATCATACATATATGATGATCTTAAATAGACATTTATGTAGGTTGAAAGGCATTAGTTGCAGAGCTGAAGAGCTTCACGGAGAAGTGTGAAGAGGAGGGATTATCAATTTAGGCTTTTGTTCTGTGGTGTGCCTACACTATAGAAACTAAGCTGCTGTGTGAAAGTGAGTCAGGAAGTTTTGACTAGGGAGCTTGGCTGATCAGAGCCAAATGCGAAGAGAGCTAAGTAAAGCGACAAATGAGCTGGAGAAGTGTGTTGCAACTGGTAAGTGAACAAATGCATTTGAAGAAGGTGTTGAGAGAGAAGTAAACAGAGTGATTCAGCAGGAATCTTTCCTATTCTTTACTGCAAAATGCCTTCAATCTTCACTCACCTTTTTTCATCCACTTGTCATCCATCTTCCCTTGTTCCCACTAAAACACTTCTCTTTAACCTCCTCCTCCTTGATTACAGTGTCCTTGTTTTCCATTCTGAAACTACAATGAACATGCATGGGAATGTGTGGTTCAGACTATTGGCTACAGCCCCTCACTTATTTTGGCTACAGAAACTACTGTTAATTTTTATGTTCCTCTAACTGCTATCTCGTAACGAACACAAAGCACTTTCAAAAGTATGAAATTTATTAATGATCCCTCATGAGACTTTTGCCTATTTTTGCTTTAAAGTTTACACTAATTTCAGCTTGGGTCAGAAGGCTGAAATTATCTGTAAGGGTCATATGAGTCAAAATTCTCAGCTTTTAGAATTCAAGAATCACCTGCGTTTGCAGGGAAAAAAAAAAAAAAAGGCAACTTGTACAATGTTGACAATTGTGTTTTCGTGGATAAGCAAATAACAATGAGGCTTAACTTCTGGTATTCATATATTACTTCAGATTTCCCCAATTGTCTCAGAGCTTTCCTGCATGAGTGAGAAGGGGTGTGCACATGTTCTAGGTCCTTTAGAAATTCAGCAAACACCTAACGTGCAGCGAAGTTCTGAATACTGTCAATAAGTGTGTAAGATCCTCAGAATGATAAAGGTAGTTCTCAGTCACTTCAAACCAGCTTTTCAGAAGAGCTTGGCTCTTACCTAACCTTAACTACAGTTAAGATTTTGAGTAGTGTTAAGAAGCAAGAAACTCCGACTGACCAGGCTTTCAAAAAGACTTACCAAGACCTAAGCTTTTCATGTAATGCCCACTTAAACTGATCCTAAGCAGAGGTTGAGCTTGTCTTGAGTACATGACAGTAAGTATCACTTCTGTTTCATAGATATGTCGACCTTCAAGATGTCTTTGACAAGAGGGGGAAATTTCTTCATTAAAAATAAGTTTTGACTTTGAATACTAGGCTTCCTTCCATGTCTTTGCATGAACTTGAAATTTTAACTTGAAAATAACTCTCTTGAGGCATAAGTGTATAGTTTCTATGCCTAGGCATGCTAAGCCTTGGCAATTCTGTTTTTATTTATCTGGACTGGATTTTATTGTGTTCATTTATGTCATATTATCCACCTTGTATATTGCATGTACGTTTTTATTATTATTATTTTTTTTTTTCAAGTGGTATGGTAAACCAGGCTAGCAGAGACATGATTTCTATTACCTCCTTCATATGAAAGAGGAACAGACCTAACCAAAATCACCAACTGTGGTTTGTTGCAGTGACATTACAAATCATGGTGATGACCTCTAAAAGAGTTTGCTCTACTTTAATCAATAATCAGTATACCCTCATTATGTTTACCTTTTTATGCTATAGACAGTAAGAGGATTAGTCACTCCTTAATCACTCTGAAGCATATTTTTAAAGGATTTCAGGGTAGATATTCAGTCCAGAAAACTGGTTCTAAAAATACCTTTCAGTTTTTAAGAAATTCTGTTGTTTTTACAAAGTCTAAACAAATGACATCTCTATGTTTTCCAAAATATAATAAACCAAACTAAAATATCCACAAACTTTCCCCATATCCTGTTAAGCAATCTTCATTTTCTTGAAACATAACCTCATAATGAAAAACTGAGTCTGAAAAGGCAGGGTGGGGGAGGGAAAAAAAAGACATTCAGTTTAAGAAACATTTGCTTCTGTGTATTCAGGCCTGCAGAAAGTGCTTGGCCTCTTTACCTATCTGTAAACACAGTCAAAATGCCCCAAGGTATTAAAACCCAACGTGTCAGCAAATACTAGGAGTCAGGTGTTTAGTGCTCTGGATGCATGGATGCTTGAGATTTTGCCAGGCACCACTGAACAGCTTTCATCTGTGCATAGTTTATAATGTGACAAAATATGCTGAATAAGAACAACGGTGGAAGCAAGACAATAAATAGTCTCTCACTTAGCTGGGATTCAGTAATTTTTACTGCCCACAGCACAGTGGTCTCAAAATATCTTTTTTTTTTCCAGTGTGATTGGTTCAGCCTACATAAGCTGTAAGCATTGATCTTACAGCTGAGTTTGGAGAACTTACACTGTAGGGACCATTAGCAATTTTTGTTCTTCCATTAACGAAGTGCAAACATCCTCATAGTTCTTAGTTTTCTCCAGCTTCCCAAATAGTCTTCACTATCCCAAGCTCTTTGGGGTTTATTGCTCTTGTCCTCCATATACACTCTTGCTATTTTCAAGGGTCCTGAAAATTTCTTTCTCAGCTTCCTCTCTTAATTGTAGAAACCAGGTGCAGTCAAACGATCATGGCTGAGGCTACTTTGAGCATCACAGAAGGAATGAGGGGAAGTGAAATGTTTGTGAACAAGTGTCAAGAAAACTTAACAACTAATGTGTAAATGAAGTTATAGAGATGCTAAGTGAAAACCACTGTCATTCTAAAAAGAATTATACCCTCCTTGAGATAAGTATCACTGTATATCTCCCTTTTCTTTTAGTCTTCCCTTGGTATCTTCTACTAGCTGAAGCATCAGAAAAAGGAAATAAAAACTAAATCTATCTGAAAATACTATAATTTTTCCCAAGAATCAGGGGAAGAGACCACAGAACCGAGACCAAAAATGGGTATAGCAGACAGCTAACCACAAAGTAAGATGAAAGAGAGTCTTACGGATTTGTGGGGGAGCAACATCAATCAGGCCGTTTTTGTTAGACCACAGGAGCCCAACTGACCTTTGCTGGACACAGCATTGCAGATCAGGTGGAGTTTAGGTATGATTTAGTCTGTTGAAAGAGTTGTTTATAAAACTTGTTTTTATATCTAAGTTGTGTGGTTTTGGGGGGAAACATTTTTCATAATGGGTAGCAGCTTTTGTGCATGGACCCTCTTTTGCTCATTTAAAAGCCATGCACCAATTCAGCATACATCTTTGAAGAGTAGTTGATGCAGACACATCCTCATCTGCCAATTCTGCTACAGGTGTTACTGCTGGAAGAAAAGTGGGACTGGCAACTGGCATCAATAACATCTTAAACTACTGAGAACAGAGCCACCAGCGGTGACTGGTCAAAACCCTGTGACACACGAAGAATTGCAGTGGAAGCAACTAAAACCCAACAAGTAT